>NC_080847.1:11134923-11759923 GCF_030435755.1 Ochotona princeps | reverse complement strand
AAAGTGTTTTTGTCCTGCCGAAACATCAGACGGCTCTCTGGTGTTCCTCTCCCATGAACTAAACAAGCAAACAGCCCCAGTGGCGGATGCATGGCAGACGAGATCTTGCTGAGGCCTTGGAGCTGTGGGTGGGGGCGTGCCTGGGAGGGTAGGAGACCTCAGCCATCTCTCTAGGAACAGGCTAGAGGTTGAGATTGCGAAGTTGCTTCCTGTGTGTAAGGGTGAGTCACCAGCTCCAAGCTCATGCCCTTTAGGGCAGAGAGGTCTGAGGGAGGACAGCCTGTTCATCAGACAGGCAGTGCAAACTCAGGACACAGAGCCGGTCGCCCCGTCGTCCGGGCAGGTCAGGACAAGCCAAGTGCCGTTCCTTCAAGGGGTGGGGGTTCCGCTGCATGACAGGTGAGGACGGGTGCACGTGCCTTCAGCCAGGGACACTTGCTGCACTCACATACACATGTGTGCACACATGCACCACCAGCCACACCCATGTGAGTGGCAGGTTCAGGCACTGACTACTGTGTCCTAAGCATGGGAGGTGGGAGTGCTGGCGGATGGCATCCTTGGCAGCGTCACACTCTTTCCGTGCGTGAACGGGAGCCCGGCCCTGACCTCATGGCCCGGGATTGGGAGTGGGGCGTCCTAGACGTGAGGCAGGGGAGAAAGTGCCGCAGGTTTTGCTGTTTTGTTCTTTAAGGCTCTTGGATTGATGCATCCAAGGAAAGGGAAGGAAGAGAGTGTGGTGGGATGGAGTGCCAGGCCTCCTGATTGCGTGTGCTGGTCAGCCGTGCAGTGCGTTCTTTTTTGGGGGTTGACGAGGAGGAGAGATAACCTGTGAATGGGCAGGATTGAGGCCTTCAGGATCACATCCCAGCAGGCAAGGCCTGGGAAGGTTGACACATGACCTCAGCGAGCTGTGCTTTCTGGAGGCTGGCTGGCTCAGTCTTTAGGGCCTGAGTTTAGGGTGAAGAGAATATGACTGCTCAAAAGTAGAAATGTTAAAGAAAGTTCTAGTCATTTAATAAGTAGAATTTTTAGGGGCGGGGGTGAGGGGAGATGAGATCAAAACAGTGCAAACACCCAGAAGTTATGAGCAAAATTGGTGCCGGGATTGGGTGGGGAATGAGTCCTTCTTGGGAAAGTAGAGGATAAGAGTAGGGACTAGAGTGAAGCTGAAAGGCCAGGGGTGGGGTGGGTGGTGTGGCAGGAGCTCATAGGCACAACCCTGGGTGGGCAGCAGGGCTGTTCACCTGTTCCTGCCTCACCCCCGCTCCACGGACAGTCCCTAGCACACTGTAGGCTCTGGAATGGTTGAGTTCCTTGGGCAAGCCCTGGCTGTGTGCCCTGTCAGCAAAAGGTCTCTATGGGGCACAGTGCCGTCCAGGGGGCAGGGCCAGCTGAGAGGCTGTGCTGGAGACCAGCAGCAGCAGAAGGTGTTGCTTAGCTGTGCTGGCAGCCAAGACTTGGTGGGGAGCCCGGGGAAGCTCTGGTGAGCATGGTATTGGCAGGGCTTAGACGGCTTGGCCAGGGACACTGTTGGGATTGGGGAGGGGAACCCTTGCAGATATGCCTTGAGAGTGTATTGGTGGGTGTTCCCTGGGACATGCCCTGTACCTGTATCTTGAAATGAAAACACATACAATGTTCTTCCCTGCTCCTCCCTGCTTGCGCGTCCAAGAAAACCCGAATCATGTCGAACGGATGCAGCTTGTTCGCCCAGCCTTTGAGATCCATCTGTCTTCTTGAAAGGTGCATCGGGGTCATCAGCTGATGGGCTCGGGCTGCACACCTGAACTTGGGTGAGGTCCCAGATGAGATGACTCCATGCAGATGACCAAGGTGTGACGCCTCATCCATGGGAGGCTTGGACAATGTTCTCAGTTCATGCCTGGGCCACCGGGTGACTGTGAGTGGACGTTGGAAGCCTGGGGTCAGCCATGGTGCAGGGCCTTTAGAAGAAGGCTGCTTGGGGGTCCAACGGGGAGATCTGAGGCTCGGGACCTGTTCCGGGGTTGATGTAGCAGAAGGAGCAAACACTAAAGGGAAGTGCTAAAGGGAGGCTCCTAGGCACCGCAGACTGTGAAGCTGGGCCACCCAGAAGCCGCTCTTTCCCGGAATGAGACTTGTTCTGGCACTTGGGACATTCATTGCCACTTTTTTTTTTCATGAGCAGGAGGCTGAAGGAGACCCCTTATGGAAGGTGGTTCATGGTTTTTAAGCTACTTCCTCTTGCCCAAAGAGGTATCATGTGCATGTACACTAATGTTGAAGTCCCATTGAAACCCCTTGGGTACCCCAGCCCTAGAAACTATCTCATAACACTTGTTGCTGATCATTAATGTAAAGAAGATGAACTAGATTGGGAAGGTGTCAGTCGACTGGTGCAGCTGGGAGGAGGTAGAACACACATGGGTGCTTGTGTATGTGACCTGCAGCTTGGGGCAGGAGGCAGATTGTCGTGGGCTCTTGCTCCACACCATCACTCAGAGGGCATCTCTGCATAGACAGTTCGTGGGCGTGCGGCCGATCCCGTGTGAACCGTCCTCTTCAAAGTGCTGTGCTCCCTGTGGTCAGCAGTACCTTGCGGTGTATGAAATCCAGTCCTGGAAAGCTGGCTCCTGTGGAGGTGTTGGGCAACCAGGGGCCGGCTGGCAGCCAGCTTCTGATGTGGTTGGCTGCCTGGCTCACACCTCTCAGGTGCTGTGGAGATGGCAAGATCCAGTGGCCCCAGGCTACCACTGAGGTGGGCAGGGTGCCACCAGCTTCCCGAGCCGCCTCCTCTCTTTGTCTTCAGGAGCTCCAGCAGGCTGGGGCCCTGGTTTACCAGTTCTTCAGGCTGACTGCTGGGCCTTCCGGGGAGGCCACAGGTCAGCCCACCTGTGGGGCGTCCTGGGGTTGGATCGCCATGGCTTTCTGCTCCTTCCAAGGGAGGAACTGCAGGTTCAGGGGCCTGCAGTGTGCATTTCCAAGCCCATCAGAAACAAATGTAGCACTGTGAATGCCCCTCCTTTAACAGATTCTGTGCTGTTGCTTTGGGATGTTTGAGTTGCAAATGTAGTAGGCTGTCATGGGAATTTTTTTTTCCTAATGCTGCAGTCCTTTTCTGGGTGCTGGGCATGGTCCCTTGCTTACAGTATCGGGGCGTTTGGTTCTGATTTTGGGTGCAGGGTGGCAGGGAAGGTGAGTTGGCTGTCCTTGGGGTCTGGAGAGGAAGGTGGCGTGAGCCCCAGGGAGTCTGCTGCGTCTAGGAGCTCAGAGTGTACCTGCTTTTCTGGGTTCACCATTGCAGCCCCCCTTTTCTTGAGAAGCTGAACAATTGACTGGGCACTTGGTGGCTTCAAACAACTGGAGCTGATTGACCTACAGTTGAACACCGGAAGTCCGACACTAGCTGCAGCCTGGCTCCAAGGAGGAAGCTGCTCCCTGCCTTTCCTGGGTTTCCTTGGCCCGTGGTGCTTGCCTTGCCACTCTGTGTCCTGTTTCTGCCCTAAACTCTGTATGACGTTGGTGCTGCTTGTGAGGACCGCTGTGGTCAGGGCAGGTCCCCTGGGCTCACCCAGGAATCCTCACCCCTGTCTTGGGACCCTCCCACCCCTCATGAGGCAGCACCAGGCAGAGCACTGGTTATGAGCACCCAGGAGACATTGCGGCCACCCTCGACCTCCCCAGGGTCTCTGACCTGGTCCTGGAGTTGGGTGGCCTGGGAGCACAGCTCAGCAGGAACGCCTGAGCTTGTTTTTGGAAATGGGGCTTTGAAATGAAACGCAGCATCCTCCTTCTCCCATCCCAAAGTCATATGACCTTGTTTGCGGAGGAAAAGAGGCTGTTTATAACCAGTGCCCACGCGTGCCTGCGTGAGGAACCCAGGCTTGCAGGAGTGAGAACGAAAGGTCAGTGGGGGTGTGACTCCATACCTTGGAGGTCACTGGAAGGACGTGTTTGGCCAACTTTTCCTTGCTGTTCCTATGGCCTCTTGCTTGGGTGCCTGCCTTCTCTGTAGGGGGCAGGTCCAGATGCCCAGGGGCTGGATCTGCCTGCGGGGCCCGAGGGACCAGGGTTCATAGCTTAGTGATTCTAGAATCTTCCACAGACACGTTTTCTATCTGAGGCACTGTTGCTGATACCCCTCCCTTGCCGGGGCAGTCCCCAGTGGTGTCAGTTTCAGCTGTGTGGATCTGCCATTTTATAGGTGGCCTTGTTGAATGTGTGAGGTCCTAGGTAAGGATCCTTATGGTATAATTTTGGAAAAAGTATTGGTGATTAAGGGTCTGGATTCTGTCATTTCCTGCCAGGCTTTCAAAATGTGATGGGAATCCCTTATATCAGGTGCTGGGTGTTTCAGTGCCCAGGTGCCAAGGTGAGGGCGCAGGTGGTTCCCACTGGCTTTGTAGGAGGACCCGCAGAGGTTGAACTGACGCAGCAATGCAGGTGGAGCATGGAGTTGCTCTGGGCAGGTGTACTTTCTTCTGGGAATGCTCGGAAGCCAGGAGGCCAAACTCTCGGTTGGCCGTGGCCCTGGAGCCCCGTGGGTGAGACAGCTTCCCCGGGTGTCTGTGTTAGTGGATGGTTTGGATGGTTGATCGCACGTGCTTTGTGTTTGAGCTCCCAACATGCCTTTCTGCAAAGATGGTGGTCCACTAGTGGCAGAAAAGTCCATGGACCTGGGGGCTGCAGTCAGCTCCCATTCCTTAATGGAAACTTAAGTAGGTGCCCCAAGATTTGTGTGACACCAAAAAGGCGCACCAAAGGACATCTTGATACTCTGGTATTTTTTACCCCTGGTGGCACTTAGGGAGAGTTGGTGTCAGTCTTAAGTATCTGCAGGAGGTCTCCAGTCAGAATGTGTTTAGTGTTAGCTGTGTGTGTGAGAGAGAGGAGGAAGGAGGGAGAGAGGGAGAGAGAAAGAGCGTGCATTTGAATGATTTCTCGTTAGTGGCACAGTCCCTGTGGCCGCGGCTGGGCTGTGGAGGAGGTGGTTGCCAAGGCCAGGTATGGCCTGTTTGGCTGAGTGGAGACTCCTGGCTGCTGGCGCTGTCCTCTCAGGCGTCTGGAGTCGGTTCCGGGGAGAGGAAGAGGCTGAGCTGAGAGGTGAGCTGCTCCTGCAGGTCAGCAGGGGGAGGTTGTGCCCCGGGGCTGTGCGCCGAGGCCTCTGTTAAGGCTGCAGCTTTGCTGCCTCGGAGATGCGGATTATACTATTAATTACTGCTGGACAGAAAGGGATGAGCACAGCTGCTCCACTCTGCCCCTTCACTTTCACACTTCTCTTCGTGGCATGGCCACAAGAGCAGTAGGTTTTCCCGTCTGAGCGGCAGGGGCTGCTGAGCCTCCTGTGTCAGAAGGTGGAGGACATGAATAGGGGACGATGGGGCAAGGACTTGAACTGCACGGGGCATATGGACGTTTGTGGGTGTGCTGGTGATCGCCATCCCCAGAGTTGGATATTCTTGGTCCGGTTTTGGGGGTGTCTACCTGGTGGCTGTGCCCTGTGGCCAGTGCGCTGTTGAAGAGCCTTGCTCTGTGGAGGGTCCTTGGAGCTGGCTCGCTCCCTCCCTCCTTCCCTGAAGTGAGCTCTGGAAGCCCCCACGTATCATGTTTCCTTCCGAGTTTGCTAGATGGACAGGCCAGGTACAGAAGGACATGCTGGCTTCCATCCCTGGTTTCTCCCCACCCGGCAGGCGGGTAGAGGTTTTGGTCACCAGTGCTGTGCAAATGACTTTCCTTTCAAGACCTTCTGGATTCCTAAGCTTCGGTGCTACCACCTTATCTTTGCATAAAATATTATAGATTTTAAGTAAATAAATGATTGCATTTTCTGTTTTTCCCATACTCAGGCTAGTATACTCATTTTTCATCCAGATGGAATGAATTTTTTTAAATAGATGAGGCATTAAATAACCACATCTCACTAATAATACTCCCAAGAGCACATAACTTGGTAGTGTTTGCAATTACACACAATGTAATCTGTTGTGTGTGCAGGCGTGTGGATTTCTGTTTACTGGCATCCTTCATTATTGGGTAACATAATATACAGAATTTCCCAGTTGCAGAAATTAGAAAGTGGGAAACAGATTTCTTCCACATAAATTGGAAAACTGACTTATGGCCCTTTTTTTTTCTTTTTTCTTTCTTTTTTACTTGACGAAGTTTTTTTTGGAAAGGGTGGGAGTTAGCGAATTCTAGCACTTAGTATCGCAGGTTCATTCAGTCAATACAGGATAGAAATTCGCCATAAGTCATAACAGAGAAGCCAGTGTCAACCTTCCCTGAGAAGACGGGGAGAAGCCGACCTAGTTGGTGGAGGGCACTAGGGCTTACACGGTTGTCTCAGCTGCTGGTTCTTGGATTGCAGGTTTTAAAGCCATAGTGTGCTCACAGCCTTGATTTCCTGGGTAGCTGCATCATGACAGTGAGCTTGTGTTGCTAACCGTTGCTGGAGTCCCCAGCTAATGCTCCTGGGGAGGCAGTGGCTGGTGCACTGGCTAATGAGAGCCCTGCCACCTGTGTGGGAGGTGAGGCTGAGGCTCCTGGCTCCTGGTGTCAGTCTGCTGTGGATATTTGGGGAATGATCCAGCAGTGGAGGATCCCTCTGTGCCTCTGCCTCTGAATTGTTCTGAGCTACAACATTTCAGATGTGCCCCCGGCCTTCCACCCTTTCTCTCTTCGGCCAGAGACATCATCACCAACGCTTGCTGGTTGAAACTGACTTCTACTTTTCGTCAGAGGAAGTGTGGAACTTGTCTTCGTTGTACACTTGGATCCTGCATCTGTGAAGGTTTTATTCCATTTATTGAGGCATAGCTTTGCTTTCTGAATTAATTTTTAAAAAGGCAATCTGTGCCTGTGATAAAATTTTCAGAAGGTGGAGAACACTCTTCCTCTCTTGTGCTGAGTCTTGCCTGAATCTGCCCCCCCCCCATCAGCCGCATCACATTCCTCCGCACAGCCGCATCACATTCCTCCTCACAGGGCACCTGTGGGTGTGGCTGGCCCCGCACCACGCACCAGCTCTTCAAAAAGAACAAATTTGTTTCAGAGCAACAGGAAGTGAGATGCATGTCATTTAAAAAAAATTCCCATAGTATGTCTTTTCTGTGAATTTTAAAGTTTTTTAAAAATTTTATTTTCAAAGAGTCAGAGACAGATATTGAGGAAAACAGAGAAATCTTTTATGTGCCGATTCTGTCCCCACATGGCTGTGACGGCAAGCAGTGGGCCAGGCCAAAGCCAGAGCTTCATCCGTGTCTCCTATATCTGCGGCAGGGGCCCAGACACTTTAAGCTGTGTTCCACTGCTTTTACCAGGCCGTTAGCAGGGAGCTGGAATAACTGGGACACAAACCAGTGCCAGTTTAACCTGTGCCCCGACATTGGCCCAGTCTGTGGACTTTTTGCGGGGAGGTAGAATGGGCTTGTTTCCTTGTTTGATATGCTGGGTTATGCCCTGCGTGCCTGCAGCAGTTAGGGCTGGGTCAGGCCAAAACCAGGGACCCAGAACCCCCGGGTCTCGCATGCTGGTGGTGAGGGCCCAACCACGTGGCACATTACTGGCTGCACCATCAGCCGGGGCGCCACAACTTGGGGTGGCGCTCATGGGGGTTAGCGTCTTCATGTCCTGCGCCATGGCATCTACTCCTTCTCAGAGCTTTTTGGAGACTTTCCAGAGCATGCGTTTCAGACATTTTGCACTAAAATTTTCCTTAATTCCATTTGTAATTAATTTTGGTAAGCTTATGTGGGCATTTTTCTTACTACTTTAATACTATGTAGCTTTTCTATAAGAGGTTCCCCCGCCCCTGCCAGACTTTCTACATCTTTCAGAGATGTTTTTATTCTTTCTAGAATACTTACTATTAAACATATTAATGAAATCCAGCTGCTTGAAAAATTAAAATTCTCCTGAATCACACTTGAATCAGAGGGGATAAAATTATTTTTGTAGAGTCACTAGGAAATACTAAGAACTATCTCGAAGGTATAGGTTGTTTCCAAAGATATATTCAGGGGCACATTAGTAGCTTTAAAGCTTTTCATTAGTAAGAGAATGAAAATAAATGAGTCAGGCATTCAGCTGGAGGTGGGAAAGAATAAAGCAAGCCTAAACTCAGCTGGGAAAAAAATTATAGGGTACACAAATAAATATCAATAAATTCGAAAAGCAGTTGAAAAATTGCACTGACATTTATTGGGGAAAAAAGATCAAGGAACTGGATGAAGCTACTTTTCATGTGTAATTCAGAGTGGGAAATCCAAAGGCACGAAATAAAAATGATATGATAGAAAAGGAATAAGAAGTTATGCGACACTGGAAGTAATTGCTTGGCAGTGTAAAAAAGACAAAAACAAAAAACCAGGCACTTTTTAAAGTACAGCCTTGAAAAATGTCAGGAACAGAGTTGTTTGAAGAAAGTTTGAAGAAAATGAACATTAAAAATAATACCTCCAAGATGACAGTCCAGATCTTACATGTGTGGGTGGTAGAGACCCACGTAAGAAGAAAAACACACTATGCACCAATGAAGGAATTTAGCAATTTTCTACTTTCATACCTCGTTTAGAATTTTTTAAAACCAAGCGACAGAGATCGTCACACTAACTGGATGAGGAAATTCAGAGTTGAGTGTGCAGTGGGGGAGGCAGCGCTGTGGAGTGGGAATCAAAGCATACCCTGAGCTTGGACTGACTTCTTTCTCTTGCCTTGTGAAGTTGGCCAGCCAGGACTAACCAGAGGCAAATCATGGTTAGAAACAATCAGTAGAAATGGCTCTTGTTGGCCAGGACCACTTAGGATACATGTAAACTGAATTAAGTAAGGAGCTGAGTTACATGAACAACTTTAAAAAGAAACCTGGCTGGTATGTAGGAGAAAAACTGATACAGAGACCATGGCTGTCTTTGTGGAGCGTGTCTATTTCTAGCTTGGAGTGGCACATGTTTACCCAGCTCTTCTCTGGACTGTGTGAGATGCTGGGCACTTTCCTGGGAGTTTCCCTCCGTTAATCCTTCTCAGAGCTTCCTCAAGGGGATGCTGCTAAGCATTGAGGTTTCCAGACAAGGAAGGTGAAGTTAAGAGTTTGAGCCTCTCACCCAGTCATCCATGGGTCACCCCTCGCGTCTCCCTTTGGGCTTCATTGCCCTTGCTGTCGTACAGTGCTGCGTCACGTGTTTGCTAGTGAATGGATGAGCAGGTGGGCTGGTGGGTTAGAGCCCTTGCTCATCACACTCATGGACTCTACATTCCATATGAGTTTGATGTAAAGGTAGAAGCTGAACTCAGGAAAGTGAGCAAAAAGCTCAAGGTTAACAGGAATCTGAACGTGGAAGGTGTTGGTCCTGACCCTTCTGTTGAAGGAATCATAATGGAAAAAATGGACCCAACTGAACTTTTAAATAATTCTGCCTGTTGGCCACTAGTAGACCTATAATGTAGGAAAAGTTCCCAAGATCAGTAATGGCTAAAAATAGTGGAAAGCCAGCAAGTCACACTGGTGGGGCAGGGGATGACAAGTACGGACTGTCCCTTTGAAGAGTCAGAGGATAACGTGTAGTATTAAACTTGCTTGGCCATCAGTGAGGTTGAGCATTTTTCCAGGGTTTTCCACTGCAGTTATCTTACACAGAAATTCTGCTCTGTGGGAGTATGGGGGGGTGTGGCAAGCAGAACTCTTTTTCTGGAGAGGAGTTCGGCACTGTGTGTCTGGGAGCTTTAAAATGAAATTTACTAATGTTTGTGTCCCACCATGAATTCCAGAGGGCCCCTTATTCTTTTAAAAAAAAAAGTTGTGAATCTACAACTACAAGAAAGGGAGTGGGATGGGGCTGGGAGATCTTCTAATTCAAAGCCAGGAATGCCATTTTGGGTCTCCCCGTGGGTGGCAGGGAGCCAAGCACTTGAGCAGACACTGACTGCCCCCCAGCTTCACCTGCAGGAAGCTGAGGCCTGGGTTTGAGCCAGCACTCCAACCCTAAGGGACCCCAGGCGGTCCCTTACCAAGTGGCACGGTGCTCACTCCCCCCCGCCCCCCAGTGTAAGTCCCCTGGTAAAATCCTATGTAACTTAGACATGTGCCTTCTGCTATATGAGTTTCCTAAGAACAGAGATTTTTGAATGTGCTGTTTTCTTGTGGATCCCTCCCAGCTGAGCAGCAACGGTTGACTGCAACTCTTGGCAGTAAGGAAGGCATCGCAGAGTTGTAAGAAACGTGTAAATGAAGATTTCCATAGCAGACATTAATTCTAGTGAAAAATGGAAGCCATGTAACCATGTCAAGGCTGGGAAGCGGGTGGAGGGCTAGGGGCTGGTAAACACTGTGGTGCTTCCCTGTGGCGAATCCTGGGGTGACTGCAAAACTCCTGCCTCCTGGTTAGGAATGTGGGAGAACAGAGATGCCCATCAAATGAAAGGACGCTGTGTGTGTTGCAGGGTTTCCGCTTCATTTGAAAAACATGCATAAAGGAGAGGCTGAAGAATATAACACACATAACAGGATTAACTGTGTGGTTATTTCTAGGGGGTGAAAGTACGGGATGGATGCTTTTGAAACATTTTTGCTTATGGTTATCTTATTTGAAAGGCATAGAGAGAGAGAGAAGAGAGACTGATCTTCCGTCTATGCAATCATTCCCTACGTGTCAGCAACAGCTGGCCCTAAGCCAGGCCATAGTCGGGAGCCTGAAGGTCAGTCCAGTTCTGCCACATGGGTGGCAGGGACCCAAGTGCTTCCCTGATCTGTTGTCTGGTGGGGTGCATGTTAGCAGGAAGTTGGAATGGAGCCTGAAGCTGGGGGCTGAGACATGGGATGTGCGTGTCCCAAGTAGTTATCTCAGCCATGGTATACCTGCCTGCTCCCCGGCTAGCTGCGATGCTCCGGTTTCCCAGTCCCGAGTAGTGGGCATTTATTATTTTAGAACCAGAGAAGACAGATGCTTAGAGAGAATGTGGTTACCTTTGGAGAGTGCTGGGCTGAGGCTCGGTCTTGGAAACCTTTTGGCGATTATTCAGCTTTGTGAATTAGTGAGAACCTAATTTAAAATAAAAATCATCAGGAATGCTTCACAAGATGTCCTCAGGCTACTTAGCCTTAATTATTGATGATGTTGACTGTAAGCAGTCAGGGTGCGTGTTTGTAAAAATAACGGCGGCCTCAGGGCTGGGCAGCCTTGATGTCAGGGTCCTGGCAGAAGTGCCCACAGTATCCTCCTGATGGATCATAGATTTGCAGGGTAACGTGGAGTGGGGGATGTGCTGCAGTAGGAAAGAGGTTTTTCCCCCCCCCCCTTCATTCTCAGGTTAACCAAGGGGTAGACTGTGTGGCCATGACCATGGGATGAATGGTGTAGGGGCACAGGAAAACTCTGGTAGGAGAACCTGCCAAGGTACAGGGCAGTGCTTGGTGTGAGGAACTGTTGGCACTGTTCTTGGCACAACAGAAGGGATGCAAGTGTCTGACGGGAAGTTGGAAGCCTGTGCCGCATACTCAGGATGGAACTTTCGGAGTTCTTTAGCAATGGATGCTGTCCTGGCTGGAGTTGACCTGTCGTGTCTGTTTGTTTGGTGACCAGCTGTGAGTCTCAGTTGTCCAGGGTGTAAAGAGGTAGCATTGGTGTCACTTGTCTCTTCATTCTAAAGCAGTCTGATGTCTTTCTGTGAGTTTGAGGGTGATCTGAATGTCCTCCGAGGATGGAGGGACCAGGTGAGTGTTGGTACTTTGTAGCTCATGGTCCTGAAAGTGAACCTAACAGGTACAACCACATGGTGAGGGGATCCTGGTCCCTGAGGCCAGGTGTGGACTGAGTGGGAAATCCCAGCCCTGCCATTCAGCAGCTAGCCGCCTGGCTGCCCATCTAAGGGTGCAGGAGTGTGTCAGCTGTTGCTGTACCATGAATCCGTCTCATCCTTAGGGTCTTTGAACAAACATTTACAGTCTATCTTTGATTGATTTGAAAAGCAGAATTACAAAGACAGGAGAGAAACTTCCCTATAGTTTACTCGCCAAATGGCCATAGTAGCCAGGGCTGGGAAGGCAGGAGTCCAGCACTTGGGCCATTTTTGGGCCAAGGACTTGGGCCATTCTCCACTGCTTCCCCACGTGCATAAGCAGGGAGTTGGATTGGACGTGGGGCAGCTGGGACTCTAAGGAGCACTCATGTGAATTGCCAATATCACAGGCTGCTCCACAGTGCCAACCTTCCCACTCTGTCTTAAGTTTTCTGTGGTTCAGGAATTGGACTGTGGCTTCATCAAGTCCTCTGTTGTGAGGTGAGAGTGGATGAGGGGCAGGCTGGTTCAGCTGCCAAGCCCGTCATGATTGCTCCATCTTTTTGCCAACTTCCACTGGTACTGTCCACTTCAAAAACCTGTTACCCTTCCCCCAGAGTTGATGGGTTGTATAGAGACATGGAAGTGGGTCTGGTCCTGCCAGCTAGGGCCTGTCTACTGTCATCCTCCCATTAGCCCTTGGGAGTGTCTGCCCGAACCCTCACCCCTGGCCCCTTGTCTGCTGGGTGTGGCGAGCCTGGCATCATTTAAGGGAGGGAGGTGGGTGTTTGGCTGTCAAAACTGTGCAGTGTGTTGCTGTGGGTTAGGCAACTGGACAGGGAAACACCCCAGGGCTCAGGGAGAGTGGGAGGGTTTGAAGCCGACTGGCTTCCTGCTGTGGTCCCTTTGGTGTCTCAGTGCTGCCGCTTAGCAAGCCAAGAGGATGCTGCCTGGCCTGGCAAAGCCTTTGGTCAGGGGATACTCCAGCAAGGGCGAGCTGGGTGCCAGACATTGCCACAACCCTAGGAAATGAGTAAGGAGGGAAAAAAAAATAAATAAATAAAGAGGAAAGCAGAGTCCTCCCCTCGGAACAAGCCGAGCTTTGTATGGAACAGACTCCAAATATGAAAAGACCATTGTTCCCAGATGGCTTTTTAATTCATGCTCCCTGCTCACACCCATGGGCTCGCCAAGAGCCAGCTCCTTCCTTCCTTTCTCATGCTCTTCAGCCCTCGATCTGCTGTCCGGGACTGGGAGAAGGGCGGGCCCAGCAACCCTCAACCCTTGGGGCTGGGAGAATGTGACCACTGCCATGGTTGCCAACAGGTGTTGACACAGAGTGGGTGCTGTCTCTCCACCCAGCCTGGACACTTCCTCGGGCGAGCCCTCCACCTGCTGAAGAGCTGGTTCAGGAGCCAGCTTTGTCCTCTTTGGGGCTCTGGAAACACAGCCCATATTCAGCCTGTTCCAGTCCCTTCCTCCCAAGAGCCCCACACACCTTCTTTCCTTTTGGCCAAAGACTGTGAGCCAGAAGGGAACGTTTGGCCCATGCTTCTATTTCCCCAGTGGCACTGCTCTTAGAGTGTGGAGCTTGCCAGTGTCGCTTTCTAGCTTAGCCCCGCACATCCAAAGAGGAGTATGTGTGTTTCTGGGCCCCTGGGTGACCCCCTTCTGATCTGGTTGCTCTGTATCCACCTTGCCCAGTTTTTTGGCCCATAGTTTCCTGTGACAATGCTTGAAAATCTCTTCTGTCTCCTGGAAGTTTGTCTTCCGCCTGTGGTAACTTGTGGGTTTGTCTCCTGTCTGTCTGCCTGCCTCCAGGTTTGGCAGGCACAGCCTCTGTTGGTTTTTCTGTATTTCCCTGTGATAGCATCACATCATGTGTGATGAGGCTGGAAACAAGTCGGGGTGATCTTGAGTTGAGCTAAACCAGGGGTGTCTTGGGAGCAGGTATGTTTAGCCTAGTGGTTAGACAGCTGACATGGTGTGTCAGAATACCTCAGTTCTACTTGCTGCCCCAGCTCCTGACTCTAGCTTCCTGTTAATGCACACCCCGAGAGGCAGTAGGGGATAGCTCAAGTAATTGGGTCCCTGCCCCCACCCACATGGGAGACATGGATAGGGTTCCCAGCTTTGGCCTGGATGTTTTGGGGGGTGAAGCGGTAGTTGGGAACTGTCTTTCTTTGTGTGCCCCTCTGAAATAAGTAAAAGAAAATGTAAGAACTAGCAGTGGTGTCTGATGGTTGTGATGTTTTTGTGGTTGCCATAGAGTTCCCTGTGTGTCATCATGAAGATGGAGAATTTTCCAATTACAGGGTGAGGAAGATTGAAACTTAAGAATCCCCAGCAGGGGTCTGTTTTAGTGGTGGACAAGCCCTGGAGGGAAGATGGGAGGACCTAGATAAGTAGTCTGTGATCCCTTGGAAGTCTGTTGCCCGCAGGCCCAACCAGCCCCTCTCCTTGACATGCTACCCCGATATCACTGTTGGGGCCATAAAAAAGAATCTCTGGCAGGGGTGAGTACTGCGAGTCTGGGAGTTGGGGAGTCACTGCAGTGAGGCCAGTGTATGGGGTGGCTTCAGGCTGTCTCCTGCAGAGGAAGCCGGAGCCGGGATCCCACGGAACGGTTGTGGCCAGCTGCTGTGGCCACGGGAGCTGTGATCGGGAGCACCCAGCGCACACCAGCCTCGCCAGACGCAGTAAGGAAGCAGTGGGAAGAGAACTCCAGATGGAAGCCATGGGAAATGCTACAGTAGGCGCCTGGGGTTAAGTCGGATCTCACAAGGGGTTTCACCAAGTTCGGGGGTTAGCAGAATGAAGAAAACGTGTGTTTTCTGTGCGCTGTTGGGATTCCCCCTGGGATCCCTGGTGACTATAGACTTCGCCCATTCTCTGGCATTGATGGCCATGGAGGCGCCTCCCCTGGAAGATGAAGGGAGACCCAAGCCTGTGCGTGGTGGTGGCGGCCGTGGGTCCCTGAGCTCCGTGTCGCAGTGGGGCATGGTGTGGCTGAGCACGTGGGAGGTACTCCGTGTTGTGTTCTCAGTAACTGCTGCAGGCATGGGGATGGTCGTAGAGTCTCTCCCAGCAGCTGTGACCCAGCTATGCAGAGAGGAGACCCACATCATGGCCAGCCCACATTCCCAGGAGGTACTGTGCCTTCAGGTGGGCAGAGAGGGTGGGATCTTACCTTGAGGGGAAGGAGTTATGAATCTAGAGCTACAGCAGCCCCTCTCTCCGCTGTCCCACCCAGCCCAGTGGCAAAGACTTGTCTTGCTCAGTACTTGAGACCTTCAGGGAAAGATGGAGATTGCTCAGACAGACCTCTGGGCCTTCCACATCTATTGTTCACAGGCCCACGGGCCAGGTCGTGATGTTGACTTCTTTCCAGTATTAAGAGCGCCGTGTGGGGGTGTGTGGTGCTATGGGATAGTGGGTGAAGCTGTCACATGGTTGGCATCCCACGTGAGTGCTGGTTGGTGTCCCAGCTGCTCCACTGCTGTTCCAGCTCTCTGCTGATGTGCTCTGGGTCGGCGGTACAACATGGCCCAAATACTTGAACCTCTGCCAGTTGTGTGGGAGACCCAACTGGAGCTCCAGGCTCCTGACTTCAACCTGATACAGCTCCAGCCATTGTGACCATTTGTGGGCATGAACCAGTGGATAGAAGCTCTCTATCCTCTTTCTTGTACATCTCTCTAACTCTGTGTTTTGAATAAAGAACACAATCTTGGGCCCAGCGGCGTGGCCTAGTGGCTAAAGTCCTCGCCTTGAATGCCCTGGGATCCCATATGGGCGCCGGTTCTAATCTCGGCAGCTCCACTTCCCATCCAGCTCCCTGCTTGTGGCCTGGGAAAGCAGTAGAGGATGGCCCAATGCTTTGGGACCCTGTACCCGCGTGGGAGACCTGGAAGAGGTTCCTGGTTCCCGCTTCGGATGGGCGCGCACCGGCCTTTGCAGCTCACTTGGGGAGTGAATCATCGGACGGAAGATCTTCCTCTCTGTCTCTCCTCCTTTGTGTATAGCTGACTTTGTAATAAAATAAATAAATCTTTAAAAAAAGAAGAACACAATCTTGCAAGAAGAGTGGGGAAAAAAGTGCCGTGATAGGGAGCAGAGATGGATGGGGATGGTAACGTGCCACAGGGCCTGTCGGTAAGGTGTGGGCTGGTGCGGACTAAGTTTTGAGAGGGTGTCTGTGTAGCAGGTGCACCAAGATCTCATCCCATGAGCATGGCTGAGCCATCCCTTCCTCATGGCTCCAGCCTCGGCCTCTGGGCGCCCCCTTGCTCCTCTCCCACCCTGTGGATATGCCTGGAGGACCCTGGGTCACTCTTCATGCCTGGTGGTAGTGGTAGTGGCTCCAGGGGCAGCAGGGCCCCCAGGCCCGAGCTTCTTGGAGGTTTCTCTTTCTTGGGCTCCTGCTTGCAGCAGACTGGTCAAACCAGTCCGTACCTGGCTGATGATTATCAATAAAGTAAACTTCGTTCCACGGCCAGAAGCGGGCAGGCAGCTTAAGTTTACCGGGTGAAACTGCCACAGTGACGGGTGTGCGTCCCACAGGGCATGCATGTGAGCCAAGCCAAGGCAGGAGCCCCAGGGAGCCCCAGCCTGCCCCTCCTCCCCTGCCATGGGCTCAAGGCGGCTGAGAGTCTGTTCTTGTTGCCAGCTCTCATTCTGGCGGCATAGAGTTGATGGACAATTGACAGCTGATGGTACCTGCAGGTGTCTGGGGAGCCACATGGGTGATGGACACGGAGCCTCTGTCGGGGGCATGCTTGGTGCTGTGGTCACACGAGATGAAAAGCTGCCATGCAGGAAACTGTATCTAGTGGGACTCCCTCCATGCAGATAGCCATCCACACTGAGAAGCCTGGGAGAAGTACAAGGACTTGGGAATTAGCCTTCATGGCTAAGAAGAGAGCTGGGAAGAACCAGAGTCAGTGGGCAGAGAATGGAGATGTCCAGGAGTCTGCAGGGAGGAGCTAGCACCATCACCATGTTCGCTCACAGGTTCTGTTTGCGTTGTTGTCCCCCCACTCCCTCTGTGCTTCAGTGATCCTTCCGATAGTCCCCAGGGCACTGTGGTGTTCATGATGAGGTGCAGGGCCACACGCGGTGCACACGCGGTGCCAGGTCTCTTGCTCATGGCCTCCACAGGGGCGGCCTGACTGACAGCCTTTGTGTGCTTCCTGTTGGAGGAGTCTGGGGGCCGGCCCTGGGGGCAGGAATATGACAGCCGGGGGCTGTGGATGCAGTCGGGGGACAAAGGAGGTGTCCATCAGAGGGGTTTGTGCCAGCAGTTTAATTTCCTTTATTTCAGGAGTGGAAGTTATTTAAATGACTTTATAGACTTCCTGTTTCCTCACAAGACCTCATTAAGTCCAGGCTGTATGGCTGTAATGGAGCTGCTGGGCCTGCAGTTCCCATTCCGTCCTCCAGGGCACCTGGAGTGGAGCACAGAGCGCGAGACTGACTGCTGTGGGAGATGTTCTAGTGACACTTGACTTCGGTAGTCTTCCGATGAAGAACTGCCTGGCCCTCTGGACTCTGTCGGCTGTTTGCTGAGACCTGCTGGTCTGTCTGTGCTCTCAGGGCCAAGTGGCAGGCATAACTGAGCCTTGCGCGGGGTTCAGAGTGCAGCCTGGGTGTCTGGAGGAGTCGGGGCAGAGCTGTGTGCCGTGAGGGTGGGGGAGGCCTGTGCTGATCTGGAAAACATGCAGGCGTGTCTCTGGATTACCTTAACCCTCTGTTTTGTTACCTGTGTTGGGAAGGCTTTCAAGCAGGGATTCCAAAATTGTGCTTCAGCTTTGGAGAGATGAGTGTCTGGCTAGATGATTTTACCTCGAGACTTGCCAAGAAAATGATGCCACCTGAGCAGGAAGCACCTCAACCTCCCCATCCCCTGCCACCTCAGCCTTGCACCCCTGGTGCCTTCCTAATCGTCCCTTCCGGGTGGAGGGGGAAGGCAGAGGGAAGCCTGCCTTGACTGGAACTCCAAGCACAGCAAGCGGCTGTTAGGAGAAGCAGCAGCAGCCAAAGTCAGGAAGCTGTCTCCGGCTCCTCGTAGATGCTGGCTCGGCTGTAAGGCAGGGAGCCCTGCACTGCTTGCTGATCCTGGAGTTGGCTGGAGAAGTGGGGGACTTGATGACTTGAATTCTGTGTTTGGAGGTTCTGGTGTGGAACCATGTGAGAACCCTTAGTTCTCAGTGCGTGCCGGGTCCCAGCAGATCCAGAACATGTTGGAGGAATCCTAGGAGTTACCCCACCTGGGGAGGCAGAATGTTTTATCCCTAACAGGCAGAGAGGTCTCCATCAAGAGGGACGTGATGCAGCGACTTAAACCTAGCCCGAGCTGGACTCGCTTGGCTGAGTGAACACCGATTCTTAAATATTCATTTGCAATGTTAAAGTCTGTAATTTCTTCATAAAGCATTCTGAAATAATAAAGATGACCTGGTAGGCAAAATTCCCTTGTATTTTCTGAAAGCTTTTGATAAGGTCTCTCATGAAAGATTAAGAGAGAACAAAACCACAGTTTGGCGCAGAGTCCTTGTTGTGGATTAAAACATGATTAAGTGATGGGAGCCGAAGAAGGCTGGTGCAGACCCAGGGCGCGAGGTGGGGTGAGGTTAACCAAGGGGTCTGGGAGTCTGTCGTCGCTGGGGTCCTGACTTAAGTTGTGTGTTAATTGTTTAGAGAAGGCAATGTGGGGTGGATTCATGCAGCCAGCTGCTGAAGCCCTGGCCTGAGAGCCCTCTGTGGTGTACTTCAGACTGGGCCTGCCGCTGCACTCCTCCAGCCTGCTGACTTGCAGAGTTATCAGGGGCCATGGCAGTTCAGTGTACAGCTTTGGCACCCAACAGATAGAGGAAGTTGGAATGGGCTGGTCTTGAGCAAACGAGGGGTTTGCTTAGGACGGACGACGCAGGTGCTGCGGGGTGTCTGCCAGAGCGGGGAAGAACAACCATGTCATCCTTAGGACTCCGGCCATTTGTTCCTGTAAGCACGATGGGAAGCAGCGTGTTGTGCAAGGAGGTACCTGCTGGTTTGTGCTCCAGAATGGGACTCTACATGCTGCTGTCCAACATGGGACGTTTGTGTGGGCAGCTACTGATGTGCCCCCACCCCCAGATGACTCTGACACAGGGACGCACTCATAGTCAACGATAACCTCAGGTCCCTGGCATGTAGAATCTTCTCTGAGGCGGATGGTGGGGCTGTGCCAACTGCTGGGGGGTGAGGAATGATTCGGAGCCACATGGGTGATGGGCATGGACCATGGTGGGTGCTGGCAGCCCCACGGTGGAGCCGCCTGCTTTGTGCGTCCATGCCTTTTTGCTTTTCTTCTTGTGGCCTCTAAGAATCCTCGCCCACGCTCCTGTGCCTGAAAAAGAAAAGTTTCTTGGGCATGCCCATGGACCAGGAGAGCTTGTCACTTGCCTCGGGGGGCTCTGGCAGGCACACTGCCTGGGTTTTCTTCCCCTCTGCAGCCCCTCTCCTTTACTAATTTCCTGTCCTGGTTGTCTTTCTCCTTACCCGAGTCCCACTTTAATTAAAACCTGGAAAATTGCTGGCTGCCCTCGGAAATGTTGCTGACTCCCTTCTCCTTTCCCGGGAGCACAGACCTCTGTGTGGGTTGGGGTCCCCCTGCAGCGCCCCCCGGGGAATTTTTGCAATCTTTGTTGGGCATAGTTAGAAGCTGCAATTACTTGGTGCTCGCTAATTACCCCGCCTTGCATTAGATGGCTTTACAGAGCTTGGAGCCTGTCGGCAGAGGTCAGCCTGAGGTCCTCTCACTAAACAGCCCTCTTGTGATAGCTGTACAAGGAGAGAAGCATTAACAGAGGCAGGCTATGGGGCTGCCTTGAGGGATCTTTGCTGGGGTAAGAGGGGGAAGGGATAGGCGAGGCAGCAGTGCTGTTGATGACCACGGAGGTCAGGGGGGCTGATAATCCTTCTGGACCTTTCTCAGGGAGTCTGGAGGGTGCCTTTCACGAAGAGGTGTGGCCTGAGCCAAGGGGGCCAGAGAGTCCTCAAGGAAACCAGGACGTGGTGGTGGTGGTGGTGGTGGTGGTGATGTCGTTGGCTTGTCAGAGGGTGCTGTTGGAGAGATGGGTTCAGCCACAGCCTATGGGAGGAAAGCCAATGTTAGCGTTGTAGACCGCCTGCTGTTGTCTTCACAGTTCAAAGCATCTCTGCCTGCTTTGGCAGGACCCCAAGCAAGGATAGCAGAGGCATCACAGATACACAAGGAAGACACAATGACTGAACTGACAATGTGCTCCCCACATACTGCCCAGACTCCTCTTGCCTGTGGCCAGTGGAAAGCAGCCCCCAAATATATTACATGGAATATTCTAGAAATATTGTTTATTTGTTTGTAAGCATTATTTATTTGTTTGGAAGGTGCAGTTTGAGGGAAAGAGAGAGAATATGTTACATGCATTGGTGCACACCCCAAATGGCCGGAGCTTGAATTGGCACTAATATGGGGTGCTGGCACTGAAGGCTGCAAATTGACTTAATAGGCCAGAGTGCCAGTCCCTATAACTTCGATTTAAAAAAAAACAAACATTTATTTATTTATTTGGAAGGCAGATTTAAACAGAGATCTTTCATCTGCTGGCTCGCCCCTTGGGCAGCTGCAATGGCTAGTGCTAGGCTGTGCTGAAGCCACACACTTCATCTGGGTCACCCATGCGAGTATAATGGCCCAAGTACCAAATGTCAAACACCCACTGCCGTCTCAAGTGCTTTTTCAGGGAGCTATATTGGAAGTGGAGTGGCCAGGACCAGAACCATTGCCTGTGTGGGATCACCCAGTTGTACCACAAATGCCAGCCATAAAATTTTCTTTCATTATGTTACATAGTTACAATTGTTCTATTTTATGATTAGTTCCTGGGAGTCTCTTACAATGCCTCATTTTTAAGTTGATCTTTGTAGGAAGAAAGGTAGTGTGTATGCGCCCGGTACTATACAGCATTTCAGGCACCTGAGAAATATCTTGGAATGCAATCCCTGATGATAAAGGGGACCCTGCCCTGCTGGTTTTGTTTCCAAGCCCAGAGGTGCTCTTCATCGGACATGTGACTGCAAGCCGGTCTCTGTCCTGAGCTCTGGGAATGGGTGTAGGGTCTGTGTTCCACTATTAGGTTCTCTTTCTCTGTTAATAGTAACACTGAGCAATTCCTGCACTAAAAATGCTTGACTGTTTCTGTAATCCTTACAACCATACAGGACAAATATGATCCTCGTGCCCCTGAAATGTATAACAAATCTAAGGCTCAAAGTAGGTTAATAACCTGGAGCTTTTTCTCTGGGCCATGATGCCAGCCCAGAGCATAAACTCTTAGCCACTACTATACTGAATAATACTGTGCTAATAGTGCCCTTCATTGTGTTAATACTATACTGTGGACTGCTAGTGTGTCGTACTAAACGCTATACTCACCTGAGACCATGTTGTACTTTATTCTATAGTAATCTATAATGGGTGCTGTACTGATACTGTGTATCTCCTATATACCTTGCTATACTGATGCTGTAGCACATACTCTAGTAAAATACACTGCAGTATTGCATACTGAACTGTACTGTAGAGGACTGATACTCTATCAGATACTGTGTGAGTACTGTGCTGTATCGTACTGGGTGCTATGCGGGTTCTGTGCTCTATATTACAACACTGTACTGTGTGCAGGACTTGCTGTTTTAGAGGTTAGCTTGTGCCCCTCTGGGATCTGCCCCTGCTTGTTGCCAGTGGGCAGGGCTGGCAGGAGGTGACTGTTCCGCTTTAAACTCCAGCACCACCGCCACAGTGGCTCCGTGCTTCCCATTAGTGCAGGATCGCTTCTTGATTTGGTGGGGGCCCCAGGGAAGGGGCGCGATGTGTTGTTGATAACATGCCTGCCATCAGAGACACAGGCTCCCAAGTCCTCAGGGAACGTGGTGTTCGATCTCCTGGGTACAGGGCGTCTCCTTGGCCTCAGAGGCCAGGCCCCAGGGGACACAGTGGTGTCACCCTCACCTTGGCAGTAGCCGAGGGACTGCACTGGGAGGTGTAGCATTTAGCTGCCCAGTGGGGCTGAGATTGGAAAGGCTGTCTACGTGCTGGGTTTGTCTGACAGGTGCCCAGAGCACAGAGCTTGCTCTTGCCTTGAGTTAGGGATGGTGGTGACTGGGAAGGACCCCATGAAGATGGATGGCCAAGGGCTGGGAGGCAGCCCTGGCAGGGGCAGGTTAGCGGCCCCAGTGCAGAGCCATGAAACAGACTTCACAAAACACAATTGTTCTGAGCTTTCACCACTTGGTGCTAACTCCACTTCCTCTCACATAACAGCTGCGTTCGCATAATTAACATATAATTTGATACCTGGAAATTCGGGCTGGGTGGAGCTGGAAAGGATGACTTGGCGTTTAGCAATTCTGACCCTGGGGTTAGGGAACGGTGTGTGCCGCCTCTCCATCTCCTGTTACTGGTAGGCTTGTTCAGCCAATACTTGCGCTACTCAGTTCTTGCCTCTGAGTGGCCTGGCCTGCTGTTCCCATGTGCCGGCCACGTTTCATCAGGTTGTCGCAGACTCACAGCACGTTGACTGCCCTCTTTGTTCAAGGAGTTCACTCTTAGTTCTCCCGTCTGCTGGTGGCACTTGTAGGCACCCTGGTCAGTTTCACTTCCTGGCTCCTTATCCAGGCAGTGCAGTCAGTATTAAACATACAGTAAGTGGACAATAGATGTGAAAAAGCCCAACGAGTTCTCAATTTACAGTAGACCCTGCTGGTTGTGAATGTGTGTGATACTCCCCACCCTTTTTTTTTTAAGAGAAGACAGAATGGTTGGGAGGACCCTGTCCCGTTGTTGAGTGCACCCTTGAAGGGTGAACGGGGGTCACATCTTGGGAATGAGACTGTACCACTGCATCCTGAGTGAGAGGGTTCCCAGAACACTGCAGCTGGAGCAGGGAGCAGTGTGAGTACCTGGGTGAGCAGTGGCTGAAGGTGGGGAGCCCCAGGAATGGCTCCCAGCCTGCCTGTCTGTCCCCGGCCCTGTGTGGTGTTCGGGAGCCTTTCAGGACTTGAGAACTTGACTTTGGAAAGCTTCTAAATTTGTTCCTAGTGGGTTGATTTATTTTGCTGAGGTCAAATTAGAGCTAATGGCCCTAATGGTTTACAATGCTCCTAAATGGTTCTTAGCACTTAGGCAGGCCTGGCTGGCCATTGTGGGCAGGTGTCCAACTGTGAACCATACCATTCTTAGGGAATATGTATATGCATACAGCAAAAATCGTCAGTGAGGGCCCGGGAACCAGTGGGCAGGTGAGGCTCCCAGGTCACAGCAGAGTTTGTCACACTTCCCATTCAGCGCTCCCCTGATGTCAGGTCCAGGGAGCAGCTGTTTGCAGGCCTCTGGACCTGAGCAACAGTTTGGGGTTGCGTTGATGGTGGTGACTCCTCCTTTGCCACTTGACCTACAAGTGTGCTGTGGATGGAGTGCAGTGTGAGGGAAGCCTCCGATTTCCTCCGGCCATCTCTGGTTGCCAAACGATTCCTGTAAGAGCAGGTAACCAGGTTAAGGTAATCCCCGCCACATCCCTTCCAGCTGTGCTCTGCTGTCTGTGAGTTCACGGTGAGGTCTCTGGCAAATGGAGCAGACGCTCCATAAAACTGGCTCCGGCATTCTGATTTCTGGGCGATTGGCGAGTGGGTGGGGCCGACTCAGGTGTCTCCCAGGCAGCTGCTTGTCTCTGCTAGTCTGTGAAGTTAAACTGTGTGTGCGTGTACACAGGCACCTCTTCCGTGGCCAGTGACCTCCCTGGGACTGCTGGGCATAGCCAGAAAGGCAGAGGACTGGGAGGAGAGAAGCTTTCCCACCTCCAGGAAGATGATGGCGGCCAGGAGAAGGATTTCTCAAAACCTTGATTGAGGAAAAACCGCCCAGGGAGGCTGCTGCAGAGTCGCTCTGTCCTGGCGCATCATCTCCTGGAGTAACTGTAACCCCGAAATATTGCAAATGTGATCTTGATGTCTAAGTCCTGATGAATTCTGTTGCAGGCATGGTCCTTGTGGCTGCTGTGCACTGAGTGAGAGCTGTTGAGAGTTGAGTGAGGGATGGGAGCCTGCCTTGCAATTATTAATGGAGTGACTACCAGGTTCTTTGTAAAAGTTGACTTTTCCCCCCTCCTCTTTGACCTTCTGCAAACACATTTCCCATGTATTCACACAGCTCTGGGGTCCTGGGGGCTACATGCTTCGTCTCAGGACTGACTGTCTTCCTTGGGTGGGTGAAAGAATATTATGATTCCTGCGAGAGGCCTGCTTTCATGGAGAAAACCCCCCACATCTAGTTCATCCTGGAGCAGTGTCGCAGCCTGAGTGCTTGTGCTGTAAAGACGAAGACTTTGGGTCTCAAGGTCCTTGGCCACATGTGGGACTGCAGGAGAGTTCACACTGACTGTTCGTTAGGCTGAAGTGGGTGTCCGGGATGCCTTGGGTCTCATGCCCAGAGCCCAACTGAGCACCAAAATTGCCACCAAGTTGTGTAGACGGGAGTGCTTCTCGGGTTGGTCGGTATTTGATGGTGTTCAGTTAGTTCCGAGGCCACCAGGTCCTCCAGAGAAGTTTTAATTACAAACCGAGGGGCTGTGGTTTCTTAAATGTGTTGTAACAAATGGATGTCAGCCCAGGGAGCCCTGTGCTAGCCCCCTTTGTCGATAAAACCCCGTAATTATCACAGGGTGGGCTCTGAGGAGGAAATCTCAAGGCCCAGAGTGGCTTCGTCGGCTGGGCTTCCGTCTCCTCTTTCCTGAAGTCGCAGGCGGGGTGAGGGTGGCCGCAGTGGCACAGGAGGAGGTCCCTGTCACGCCCGTGGAGGCTTTGGAAGACCTGCCTATTGGTGGTGGGCATGGGGGTGTCAGCTTGGGGACTGGGGGTTAGCCAGAATGGAGGACCCTGAAATGGCAAATCTTTATTAGTTTTGTAAACAGCTTTAGGAAGCGCTAGGAGCATCTTGCAGGGACCCTGCAATTATCATAATAAACAGTTTTATCATCTGCTTGGCAATCAATATTGTGGCTTATGCTGCTTTAGTATCTCAGTGGTATTGATTACCTTAACAACTGTGCTGCGGTCCGCTTCCATTAACCCCTGCTCTGCTGGCAGGGCCTGTGCCTGCCGTGCTGTGGCTGGGAGGCCGCGTTGGAGACTGCGCTAGTCGAAGGCCAAGTGAGTGCTGGCATTTGACAACTGGCCAGGGAGTCCAGCACAGCTTTTATCTGAAAGTGCCCAAGAGAAGGAAGGGTTTTAAACAGGGAATCTGGAAGCGAACCCAGCTTTTGAAAGATGTGTGTGTGTGTGTGTGTGTGTGTGTGTGTGTGTGTGTAAATAGCATATAAAACAATTGCAGCAGCAAGGTTAGGTTTCTACGGTAACTCAGGAATTCAAATACTAGAGTGCACCAGTTCCCCTGGATCTGGGGGGCTAGGAGCGCTGTCTGTTGCCCGCCACCACCCCCTCCCTGGGGGAACAATTGACTGACTGTGGGGTTGAATTGAGGCCTGCAGGGCTCAGGCACTTGTGCAACAGGCATTCCTGGGGCTCCTCTTGTGTCTGTTTTGTGACCCACTCATTACTTTAGAGAGGGAACCTGCTTATTTGGGGAACATGCAGTTCTGGGATTCAGGTTCCCTGGTACCAGTGCAGGTCTGAGGTGAAATAGATCATCCCCAGATGGCAGCACACTGAGGTGGGTTCTGGTGCCACACAAGATGGTATCGCCGTCCCTGGACGTCCTGTCTCTGGTCTGGTTAATGTTTACGTTCCACTTTGCTCCTGATGAGATGAAGACGACAAGGATGGTTGGCCCTGGGAGGGAGACTGAGTCTAGTCCCCAGACAAAGCCAGTAAGTAGACCTGGTCATTAGGGGTTAGGTAGTATGAAGTTACTGTCATGCGGAAGCTGTCAGGACAGGATCGCACAGCAGGGTGATATGTGTGTGTGCTTTCAGGGGGGGGTTGGTTTATTTTAATTGCACTGTTTTGTTGTAAATGAGAGGGGTCTGTGTGTGTATGTGTGTGTCTAGGTATGTGAATATATTCATATATTTGGACTTTATCCATACGTACATGCAAATGGACACTGTAAGTGCAGGTTCTATACACACACATAGGAATATTGCATGTGCCCGTTTGTGCAAGTTCTGATACAGCCTGTCTCCCCTCCCACTCTCCACGGAAGCACAGCTGGTGCTCTCGGTGGGCCCAGCCTTCCTGTAGAGGAGGCACACGCTGTTGCAGTGCGGCCACACAGGTGATGTTTACCCGGGTGACCTTGGCTTTTAGCAGAAAGTAATCTACCGTAGCTCCTGGGTAATTTTTTTGTTGTTGTTGTTAGTTTGTGAGCCCAAGTGTCTTTGGAGTCTACTGGGGAGTGGAGAGGGAGGGGGCATTAGCTGGACAAAGGAGATTGTGATTAGGGTGGCAGTAGCCATCTTCTGCCCATCTGGCCAGGCTGTAGCCTGTGGCTTCCTTATGCCAAGGGAGTCAGGAGACAAAATTTTATCAGACGGGGAAGAATTCAGCAGGTCTGGGGACAGGCTGAGGGCCTGAGACTGCTGACATATGGGATTCTTGCACAGGGAGTTAGAGCCCACTCTCAAAGGTTCACAGAGTTGGGACAGCAAGAAATAAGTCTTTGGTTATGCATGGTGGTACCATGGTGGTGAATTTGGTGATGAATTTGTGGTGCTCGGTGAACAAGACCTTTCTGTCTACTGTGGCAAGCACTGAGGGAGGCAAGGGCCCCAGGACTCATGAGGTCCACCCTGAAGGCCAGCAGGTGGGAATGGTCATCTTCTTGTGGATTTAGAGTATGTGTAGGATCGCAGCGTTCCTCAGATCAGCTCATTCAGGCTCCGAGTGCGGATTGGGGGTTCCTGAATTGATTTGTTTTCCATCAGGATAAGGGCTAGGGCTCAATGGGCCTCTGCCACGGTGGCCAGGGAGGAGCCCGCAGACCTGTGCAGTGTGTGACATTCACCACGAGAAGGATACACGTTGCCCTCTTTTGGTGAGTGGTGTTGCATTCACATGCCCTCACCTTGAACACTACACTGACCCCACCCTGGCTGGGTTTTGCTTGATTCGGTGAGGAGCACTGGATGCCCGTAACTGCAAACAGCTGTTTGATCTGAATGCCCAGCCTTTTGTTTCCGGTGGCCGTTGTGGCCTGCATGGCAGAGGACTTTGTAGAAGAAGCTATGCTCAGCCTACTGCTGTCTTGGACTGTTTCTGTGGTCACAGACTCTGACTGTAGCAGACAATGCTTTCCTGGACCTGAGTCCTAGCACTCTGCACCCCTCCGCTCTGCTCTGTGGACGTGATGGCTTCGTGTCTCTCCGTCGCAGAGCAGCTCGATGTCTGCTGTTACTGGTAGCTCTGTGCTGCTCTTCGGGTCTGACAGGTGTTAGACGGTTTTGGGGGCCATTGCTGTGTAGATGAAATGTGTTTTTAAGGGATTAGGAAGCCAGGGATTTTCTCCATGCTGCAGGTAAATTTCTGACCATATCCTGCCCGTGTCCGTGGGAGTTGAAGGAACATCAACAGAGAGAAAAGAACTTTGGGGTCGCCTCATGGACACACAGCCTGGTCCTGAAGATCATGTTCGGATTTTTTTTTCCCCTAACCTTTAAATTGGAAAGTTAGATTCTCAGGCTGACTGAGAAGGTGGCTGGAGGCCCTGGGAAGCGAAAATGAGTGAACATGTGTAACCATTGAGGGAATGCAGGAGACCCTGTGAGGTGCCGCGGTGAGGCTGGCCTAGGTGTGGCCGTGCTGCTGACCCAGGCTAGAAGCAGCCCTGGAAAAGTCCACTGGGGGGGACTGTGTGCTGGGGTTGCACTCACCGAAACCCCCCACCCCACTCAGTAAACACCTTGTGTGTTGTGTCAACTCCCTGAAAGTGTTAGAAAGCATTCTAGCAGGTAGAGGCTTTTATCTTATCAGTGGATGTATTGATGATAGCGAAGGTTATTGAGTAACCACGTGCCCAGTGCTGTGCCAGGGATCATGGGTGTTGCCTCTCCTTCTCTTTGCTAAATACCGTGATGCTGCCATGAAACTCCTAAGGAAGAGGGTAGATGGGGGGCGGGGGAGAGGGTTGATCAGCAGGTGGTGATTTTTATTTTTCTTAAAGTTTATTTTATTTGCTCGAAAGGCAGAATTACAGAAAATAGAGAGAAAGTTATCAGCCACCGATTTACCAAATAGCCACAGCAGCTAGAGCTGGACCAGACTGTCGGCAGGAACCTGGAGTTTTCTTCTGGGTCCCCCAAGGCAGCACAGGAGCCAAGCTCTTGGGCCATGCTCCACTGCTTTCCCAGGCATGTTGGAAGTGGAGCAGCTGGGAAATGAACCAGTGCCCAAATAGGATACCAGCATCACAGGCAACAGCTTTACCTGCTGTGCCACAATGTCAGCCCCTGTTTTAGTTTTGTTGTTGTTGTTGTTTAATTTACTCATTTATCTTTAATAAAAGTTTAAAGGTTTATTTCTTTGAAAGAGCTATACAAAGAGAGGAGGAGAGAGAGAGCGCAAGAGAGAGCACTTCCATCAGCTGGTTCGCTTCCCAAATGACCATGAGCTTTCTCTGAGTTGCCATGTGAGTGGCAGGGACCCAAGCACTTGGAGCAACTTCTGCTGCTTCCTCAGGACATTAGCTGGGTCAGAGTGGAGCAGCCAGAAGACAAACTGGCACCCATATGGGGTCTCAGTGTTTCAGACAGTGTCTTTATGTGCTGTGCCACAGTGCTGGCTGTAGGAACTTTGTTTTGTAAGGATTTATTTGGCTGAGAAACAGAGTGACACAGAGAGATACGTGGGGCAGGGGGCATTGGGTATCTTTTATCCACTGGTTCAGTCACCAACTGGCCGCAATAGCCAGTACTGGACCG
This sequence comes from Ochotona princeps, assembly GCF_030435755.1. Taxonomy (NCBI): domain Eukaryota; kingdom Metazoa; phylum Chordata; class Mammalia; order Lagomorpha; family Ochotonidae; genus Ochotona; species Ochotona princeps. Next base: position 11,731,217 of record NC_080847.1, on the reverse strand, counting down.
GGCTGAAGCCTGCAGCCTACAGCTCTACCTGGGTCTCTCATGTGGGGGGAAGGTGCCCAGGCACTTGAGGTATCGTTTACTGCCTTTCCCTGGGCACCTTAGCAGGGGGCTGGATCTGAAGTGGATCAGCAGGGGCACAAACTGGCTCCTTCTCCTGTGAGCTGCAGCTGCTTAACCTGTTGTGCTACAGTCCCTGCCCTAAACTTATTTGCATTGGCAAATAATGTTAGTGAAAGTGAGTTCCAGAGATTGCCAGGGGCTGTGAGAGTGTTTAGTAAAGGAAAAGTTATTCCAAAGAAAGGAGGAGTTGTATTTCTTCCAAGAGAGAGGAAAAAGAAAAGAAGAAAAAACAGCTTGCCTTGCCCTGACCTTGTTAACCCATGGCCGAACAGCATATTCTGGCTAATGCTGTTCTTTCCGAATGTGTCCTTGATAGTGAGTGGTGACTTTGTGAAAGAGGACAGAACAGGCAGACCTCTGGCACAGCTAATCTGGGAATGAGGGAGACCTGGGAGGGTAATAGTGGGCTCCTCCCTCTTGGGATACCACTCCCATGGGAGGGCACTAAATAACTAGGATGGGGACTGGGATGGCTAGACAGAGAGGCACTCAACAACATCCGTGAGGGCTAGATAGCTGAGCTGGTTAGATGGAACTAAGCCCTGCGACACATGTAAGAACCAGATGGGATGTGGGGCTGACTGGACCAGTCTGCTACACATATAGGCAAACCAGGGCAGGGGCGGGCCTGGTGGGGGTTATTGTAGATCGCTCTGACTGGGCCGCAGCTCCCACTGGTTTAGGTGAGGGCCGAGTATGTGATGGGCAGAGCCAGGATGGACTGCAACATTCATTGGTTCCGGTGGAGGTCGGGACTGAACCAACCCAGCAGTTGCAACCACCAGCTGATCGGGGTGATGGACTGTGGCGGGCACTGAGCTTGCTAGTACATATAGGAATCTGGTCTGGGAACACCTCAAAGTTTCTTTGGGGAACCACTCAATCGAAATGGAGGAATCAGAACATTAACCAAGAAAAGATGGAAGATGGAGTAGGCCAATCAACCGCCTCAGCTATATGTTGGCAGCGAAATACTGGACAAGGGGAGACTCTATGATGGACTATGTCAATCAGTGGACTCTGCAATAACCTCATCATACCTGGAATGGCGAGAATAGCAGTGACTTATGACTGGTGAACTATCGGAACCACTTGAGCAAGGATCTTGGAGCGTGCCCTACATCTGGGACCTGGGGTGGGTGGGAGACTGGGTGGGGCTTCTCCCTCAATATTCCCTTTACCTCGGATATATGAAGGAAACAATAGGAAAATGGTGGTCTTACCCACTTTCCCATAGTTCTTGTACCATTTTACCCTAATTAACAATGTAAAGATTGCCAAAATATAATAAGCAAAAAAAAAAAAAAAACCACGAAAAAAAAAAAGATCTCTCTTTCTCTGTCCCTTTCTCTTTGTTACTCTACCTTTCAAATAGTTAAATAGCAGATTTTAAACATAAAAAAAAATGCTGCTTGAGCTGTCTGTGTCCCGTGTGGAGTATTTGAGTTTGAGTTCTGGCTCCACTTCCAGTTCTAGCATCCTGCTGGTGCACACCCTGGCTTGGCAGCTGGGGAAGGCCCAAGGAGTAGTGTCAGTCGTCAAACATGTGGGAGAGCTGGGCTCCCAATTTCAGCTTGGGTCAAATTGGAGTGTGAATCATCAGATGGGAGAGTGCTGTTAGACTCTCTGCCTTTTAAAATTAGAATTTGAGAAAACTATCGTGTAAAAGAAGAATATAATGGACCATCTTAAACTCCATTTCCTTGACAGAACTATGAACTTTTTTTTTTTTTAAACTTATTTGAAAGGTTACAGAGAGAGGGGGAGAGACAGAAAGCTTTATCTGTTGGTCCAAATCAAATGGTTTCTGGGTCTGGGCCAGACTGAAGGTAGGAGCTTCAGCAGCTCTCTGGGTTTCCCTGTGAGTTCAGGGGCCCAGGCCCTTGGGCCATCCTTGCTGCTTTGCCAAGCATAGTATCAGGGAGCTGGATGAGAATCAAAGGCAGGAATTGGCACTCAGATGGGACATGGACACCAGTGTTGGTGTGCCAAGTGGTGGCTCACTCTGTATCACAGCCTTCTTCCATGAACTGTTCTGCAAACTGTTCCCTAACACGGTGGACACCTTTTTAGCATCCTGTAATAATCCCAATTTCATTTTGGATTTACTTGATTCTGGTCAGCTGCTTGGTTTTCAGATTCGGTATCCAGATGAAGTCTGTGTCTTTTAATCTAGAATAGACAGCCCCCCACAGCTCCACCTCAGCGTACGCTCCTACCTAGGCAGCAAGCCTGTGGATTGTGCATCAGAGAAAGAGCCTACGTTGGTGTGGACTTGAGCCTTGGCACTGACCTTTGGCAAATCACCAACACCCTCCTTGGTCATGGTTCTGTGTCAGAGGAAGAGGCAAAACGAGGCGGCCTCAGACCCGAGCCTTCTCATTTTGACCTCCCCAAGGATGTCAGGGGTCAGGGCCACAGGCACGGCTCGCCCCAGGCTTTGCTGACTTTGGGCAGTTGAGGAATTCCTGAAGACTGTGTAAATGACTTGGCTCCTTTGCTCTTGGGCATCCTGCATAGCACACCTCGAACCAGGTTTGTGTGCTTCTCTGCTGGACAGAAAGCTTAAGCCCAATCCATGACTTCACCGTGAAGGCTACCACTGCATATACAATGTAAGCTTCCTTCTTTGGTGTCTCTTTTTCTGTTTTTCTTTGGTCTTTCTTCTTTGGCCCTGGGCTGGATTAACACCGTGATGCTGTCTTGTGTGATCTTGGGAACAGCATTCATGAAGAGCTGTGTGCTGAGGAGTCTCGCGTGATTCTCCATACAGCCTGTGAACTCACTGAGATCTGGGGGTCCCCCAGTTTGTGCATGCTCCAGGGAAAGCTTCCTTTTGAGGTTCTGTTTGGACCATTGTCATCAGTGGTGCACTTGGATGGGGAGGGGGTGTTTGCTGTGACTCTATTGTTCAGCCAGGTTTTTCTGTGTGGCAGGATGGCCCAGTCTGCCTCTGGTGAGCACCTGGTTGGTGGTGGTGCTTTCTGAACAACTTGTCGTCCTGAGTAGTCCCTGGCTGTCCCTCTCACCCCCCGGCCCCCCCATAGGCCTTCAGAGAGTGAAGCAGCGTTTGTTGGGCAAACAGTTGGAGAGGATCTGAACTGCTAGAACGTTAGCCATTCTGTGGGATCTGGACAGTGGCTCACCTGTGGTTCCACAGGGCGCACACCCTCCTGTTAACATATTGAGGATGATGACTGTGGACGGGTCGAGATCTGTCATCTGCTACATTCGGACAAAAGCTAGGTGAGGGCACAGCTTTGCCTCAGCTTCCCACTGACATGCCACCTTTCCTGTTGACTCCCAGTCTGCCTTCACAGCTTATGAGAGTTTAGGGTGATCCCTGCTTGGGTCATTGGTGTCGACCAGCTCTCTCCCTTACCTGCCTGCAATCCTGCCTCTTTATCTGCCTGGGGAGGTGGGGCGGGGAGAGGGACGTTCATGTTAGAGGGTTGTGCTGAGCACGTGGCACACAGCGGGCACTCAGTAAAGGGAAGGTGCCTTCAGGACCATCTCTGGGTGTGTTTGTGGGGGACACATTTACACCTGTTGCTTGGTGACCTGCTCTTGTTGGTTGGCATTTGGCTTTGGTTTAGTGGTTGCAGTGACTGAGTGTGAAAAGCTTCACTGTAAGGTACCCTCGGCTGTCCCAGGAGTCCCAGTGAGGCCCCTGTCCCAGGCTGCTGCTCTCCCAGCCTGGCAGCGTGGCTTCTGTCCTCTCATGCCTGTTTTGAGGAAGGCACTGTTGATACTCCTTCGCTGGTGTGAACTTGGTTTGGAGGGAGGCATGACCTCTGGAGGCAGAGGGTGAGGGGTCCTGGGTGTGGCTGGGAAGTTGAGGCTCAGGGCTTTCGCGTCTTCTTCTAATGGAATTTCCCATCACTTACTGCCCTGCTGATTTCTGATCAATGAAAATGAAATTGCATCACCTCCTCAGAGGCTCCACGTATGCCTGCTGCTTCCAGCTGTGTCAGTTCCGGTAAAATAATCTCATCAGGCGTGCGAGAGGGTAATAGGAAATAAAAATAAAAACCCACAATTAGCAAGAGGCCTTGCAGCTGAGTAACACTTTCCATCCCAGAGACTGAGAGGGCTGGGTCACGACTGCTTGGAAGGAGTCCTCGGAGGAGGAGGCAGCCTTCCCCAGGCCCTGGGGTGGCCACTTCTTTTCTGCTTCATTGCCCCTTAATTTCATCAGTCCCTTTCCAGGTGAGGATGAGTTGAAATGGCACACAGCTTGCTGCTACCCAGCTTCTGGGGTCCAGCAGGTGACCTCATGCTAAGCAGGGACCAGTGTGGCACTGGCTCTTTTTTCCTTCAGGTCCCCCGTGAGTTGATAGCAAACGTCATGGTGAGTGACAGTGGCATTTCCTGTTGACCTGTGACGGGGATCTGATGTCTACGAGACAGCTCAAAGGGAAGCTAAGCATGCTGGGCAGAGGTGTTACAGGTGGTTTGTTTTAGTTTCAAGACTCTAAATACTCCTATTCTAAGGCCAGGGACACAAGACTACTCCTTCTGCATTCCTCTCCGTCACTCCCAGTCTGTGCCTCAGGCATGTGGCTCTGTGTTAAATGTTGCCTTGGGTCAAAGCCATATCCAGCCACCTGGTCCTAGGGAGCTGAGTGAGTGCACACACCAACTTGGTGCCTTTTGGAGAGGTTTAGGGAGGTGTGTGGTGGAGTGGGGGGGTGCCATCTTTGCAACATCTTGCTGCTGGGGTGTGTGTCTGCTTGTGCACATGTGTGCAGCATATTAAGTCACGAGGCCCAGCCTTGGGCAGGAACTAAGACCAAAGGAACCAAGGTGGAAGAACACAGAGCAGATGAGGATGTGGGGAACCTGTCAGGTCACCAGTGGAGACTCACGAGCACATAGCCATGCCTCCGGTCAGGTTGGTGGCCTACGGGAGAAAGAGCAGGTGTGTGCTGGTGGGCTGGTTTTGGCAGGTTCTTCCTGGTGTCCTTCATCTTGAGAACATCTTGGGTCATCAGGAAATGGTTGGCCTCATTGGCCCTGGGGTGCCTTTCCCTGGGGCCTGCCATGTGGCTTGAGGACTGTCCGCCAAGAAGAGTTCCAAATGCTCGGGCTCTGGTAGAGATGAGGCAGAGTGTTAGGGCCTCACTGTGCCATGCACTATGGTGATAGAGCCAGGCTATCTGAGCATGGTGGATGTAGGGTCACTGTGCTCACATCTGGCAAACAGGAGGTCTCTGGGGTCCCAGGGGCACTTCCCTAGATCACTGTGCTGGTAGAGTGAATCCTGGCAGCTATTTAAGGTGCTGTGTTACTCCTGCTGCCTTGATTGGCACATGGCAGATTGCTTCACAGGCCTGCTTTCGCGAGAACAAGAAGGTGGGGTCTGTGTTGATGGGAGGGCTGCTGGTGTGTATGGTGCAGGCCCTGAGTGTTGGTTGTGAGAGTGACTGTCAGCAGAGCAGCCGGGCAGTTTGGGGATCTGCATTCTGCAGAGGATCTTTATGAAAACTATGGCTGGCGGGGCCCAAACCCCAGCAGTCTGTGTGTGATTGAGGCCAAAGAACTTGGCCCTGTTAAATAGCCAGGTTTGATTTTTTTTTTCTCCTGCTTCGATCTTCAGGAACCACAAAAGGAGTTCTCACCATTTTCCCCTTGTTATGGCCCTGCGATCTGAAGCTGCTGGCTGGAAGTTGTGATGGGATGAGCAGAGCTTGGGGTGGAGGTGATGGGAGGGCGGGGGCGGGGCAGAAGGAGGGTGAACACAGTTTGAGGAAGGCAGCTGGCCATCTTTGTGTTAGCATGCATTTTTTCATACGTGTGTGTGTGTGTGTGTTAGCACAGATGTTTCTCCTCTCTCATGCTAGACACTTAGCACAAGGTTTTGATCTACATTGATCACATTTTATGACTTGAACTGGCAATTTCTCCCCCAGGACGAGACCTAACCAGGGTGTTCAGGAAGCCATTAAGGAAAAATATGTAACCACACTCATTCCCAAACTCAATTGTTCCGTCTTAGCAGTGCTCGGATAAGTGACTTCCAAGCATAATTAATGCAGGGACTGTTTACTGTGGCCTTGGTGAGTTCTGAGCAGCTGTTGACTCCAGAGCAGCAGCACTAAGCACAGCAGGAGGGGGGACCCCTGTGTCATCTTCTGAGTTTGGGAGAGTTTGTTGATGACCCACCCATCCTGACACCTTCGCGTCCTGGTGCTGATTCTCCCTGCTGCCTGCCATGCCTCCTCTGCCCCCGCCCCGGCCTCAGCAGAGGAACTTGGGAATAACCTCCCTACCCCAGATCCCTAGGGCTTGAGGATTGTACCTGCCATGCAGCAGGCATCTCAGCGCCTCCGGTTGGCCAGGGGCGTGGTTTCACAGGGAATTCTGTGCACTGTTCTGGGAAGTGGAACCAGTCAGTTCTAAGGGAGTGGCTGTACACCTGTGGCTCCCTCCAGGTGCCTGGGGAAGCACAGTACCCAGAGCCTGAAGAGCCCTGTGCAGTTGCCTGGCCAAAGGGCCATTTGGGGGGCCTCCGGGAGACTGTGTGTGTGTGTGGTCTACCTTTGCAGTAATGGTCGCCTGTTCACACTCCACTTTGCAGTTTCCTTTCCTGCTTCATTTAATGGTCCCTTTTGCTCCCTACTCTTTGAAAAGCCACGGAAGCTCATGAGCCAAGTTGAAGTGGGAGGCCGCGTGCATTTGTGTGTGTGTGTGACGTCTGCACGTGTACACATGTCCCTCTTCATGAACCTTCACAGCACAAGCCTTGTTTGTTTTGTCACAGCGCCAGTTCCGGAGCCTCATGCCAGAGCAAGCTGCCAACGGTGAGCCCACCAAGCATCTTGCTTCCTGCCGAGGGGAAAACACACCTCCTTTGCTGAAGGATCGTTTAAGAACTGCCTGCTGAGGGAGATGGTCCTTTACCTAAGCCCCACCCCCTTGTCTCCTTCCCCTGGCTTCCCCACTGCCCCATGAATGTCAGACGGTGGGGTGACTGTGGAGGGAATGCCTGCTGTCTCCAGGAAAGTTGTGTGAGGTTTCCCAGGTGCCGGAGGAGCTTTCTCAGGGCTGAGGAAAGCAGCAGTTGTCATTTTACTCACCCATGCATATGTAGCTTGGATGTGTGTGAAAGACAGCCCGGGCTACCTGTGTGCCCCAAACCGCATGTGCAAATGGAGATTCTGCTTGAGTTCAACTTGACAGACATTGGAGGGGTTTTTTTTTTAATCTATTTTTTAAATTTATTGGTCAGGCAGATTTACAGAGATGGAGAGATAGAGAGAAAGCTCTTCTGTCCACTGGTTGACTCCCCAAATAGCCACAATGGCTGGAGCTGAGCCAATCCAAAGCCAGGAGTTAGGAGCATCCTCCGGTTCTTCCATGTGGGTGCAGAGTCCCAGGGTTTTGGGCCATTCTCTACTGCTTTCCCAGGCCACAAGCAGGGAGCTGGATGGGAAGCGGAGCAACCTGGACACGAACTGGTACCCATATAGGATCCCAGCACATACAAGGTGAAGATTTAGCCGCTGAACCATCGTGTCAGGCCCGACATTGGAGTTTTATGGAAAAAAAAATGCCTTTAGTTACTGTAGCTGTCTCTATTGAAATGAATATCCTGCTTAAGGACCCTCCTTCCCTTCCCGCAGTAAGAATTTAGGGGCTTTATTAGACTCGTCTAGTGAATGTAGAATTGCTATACCTTCCCCAGAGGCCGGCACCCTACACGCTTCTCACCTGGTCTTATTCACAACTTTCCACCATGAGCAGAGTTATGAGTGGGGGCTTTCCTGACTTCCTGTCTCATTGACCGACCACTGCAGATGGCCAGATGGACACTGCCTCAATGAGCACTGGTGATTTTAGAGTAGCAAGTAATAAATACAACACTGCAGACCACAAACGTACTGAAGAGAGCCAGAGCTGAATTACCAGGACTGGTGTGAAAAAAATTTTTGCATATAATGTTGACATGACGCGTTCTCTGCTAATGCTATTTAAGATGCTTCCTAGAATTGGACTAATTTGTTTTTTCTCCTGCACTGTATGCCTGGTGCTGTGCTAGGAGAACAGAAACACAGATGCTCCTGCACAGCTTTTGCTGAGTTGGTTCCAAAACTAACCAAGGTGGAAGAAGGAGTGGGATTGTTTGAGTGACAAGCAGTAGGATGATGGTGACTGCAGGAGTGCAGGGAGGAGAGGACTTTGTTGTGCAAGTGAAGCTTGAGCTGGTGTTTCTCAGAAGATGTATCTGACGGTTGGATAAGCATCAGGGAAAGGGAAGGGCCGGGGCTGCAGGCACAGTCAGGGAAGGACAAGAGCTGGGGGCGTGGTGGGAAATGAGACGGATGATGGACTGGTGCTGTCGTCTCCCCGGTTCCTGTGGTTTCTGTTAGTCATGGTCAGCCCATGGTCTGAAAATATTCAATGGAAAATTCCAGAAATAAGCAGTTCATGGATGTTAATTGCATTCCATTTCTGAGGAGCGTGGTGAAATGGTGTGCCATCCCATTTTGTTCCTTCTGGAATGTGAATCATCCCTCTGTCTAGAGACCTTGAAGTTGCCTGCGCTCCCTGCCCAGTAGTCACGCAGGAGCTGCCCGCCTTGGCTGTCCCTGGATGCTGTGTGTGTCTCAGGGCTTGTGTTCCATGCGCCTGTGTGCTACTGCTCGGTTTGCTAATGGCTCTGAATCAGCAGGAAAGGAGTGATGCTGGCAGCTCAGGTGTGCCAACGATGGGCCCAAACTGCTTCCCTTCAGTAGAAGGGTAGAGAAGGAAGAGGAGATCATACGCTGAGGTTTGCTAGGACTCAGAACAAGTTCTCCATCTGTGAAAATGCGAAGGAAAACATAAATTCATGCTAATTGTGTTGTTGCACCTAAAATTGTGAAAGTTATGGCTGAAATGTTTCTTCAAGGTGGAAGAAGGACTTGCTTCTGGCGCAGGTTCTCAGCCCCACTGGGGCGTTGGAAAATGTTTCCTGAAGGCTGGGGGTGGATCTCAGAGAAGAGCTGGAAGCAGCTGCAGAGTTGGTCCTTGGACGGAAAAGGCACCTACTGAGCTTGATGCTGAGAAGGCTGAAGTCTGCACCACGGGGTCCTGCCGAGAGACGAGGGCGTTTCCCTGTGAATGTATTGAGCTGTGCTGAGTTTTAAGTGTGGCAGAGTCAGCCACAGACAGTATCCTGTGGTCTGCTGAAAGTATAAGGCGCGCGTTCAAATGAGGAGTCTGGAATGGAAATTTTTGTTTGGGGGAGTCCACTCATGATTTCACTAATTGAAACCACAGAAAGTAGTTAAGGTAGTTGATGTACAGAGATAAGAGCAGAGAGCCAAGGGGGAACAGCATCACGATGCTTAAATACTAAAGGGGAAAAGGAGGGTGGTGTCTGTAGGTTGAAAGGATACAGAGTGTTACTGAGTAAGTGGAACAGTATTGTCCGTGGAGAGCTGTAGGAACGGGAAGAGACAGGCAGTGTAGACACCCCAGGAGCAGAGCAGGAAGGGTTGCCCGACAGGCTGAGCTGCGACATTGCAGGGAGTCAGGGTCAGTGGCTTGGAATGCCGAGGGGCTTGGAAGGAGTTGGGGGAAAGAGGAAAAGTCACTGGCCATGACCAAGAGAGTGTTGGTGACCTTGGCCTGGGTCAGGGGGTTGCTGGGTTTAAAGCAGGAGGCAGAGCACCTGGCCCTGCCCTCTGTGTGTTTCTGTCACACCTCACAATTGGCTCTATGGTACAGCCAAGTGTGAAAAGTCACCCAGGCCTCAGTATCCTTGTCTGTAAACTGGGTTTTAGCAAGGATCAGAGGAAATACTATACTTAAAACCAAAAACATAGTGCTTGAGCACCATGTCTGATTCTGCAAGGTGGGCAGTGATTAAAAAAAAATTATTATTTGGTTGTTACATCTGTTAAAAATTTATGTGTATTGACTGCAGAATTTACAGCATAATATTGCCAGTTGTTTAAATGTAGCAATAGAATTCTTGTGAAATTGTGCCGCATTCCTACAACATAGTTTCTATGCAGCCGTTTTTTACCTATGGAGAATATTCAATGTCATAGAAAAAAAATCTCATGCCAAATTATGTGAGGAGGGCTGCCCAGGCGAGGGGCAGGGTGATCTGAAATTGGCAAAGAACATTTAGAGCTGTTGACGAGCAGGGGCAGGAGACATAGCAGTTCTCTGCCCAACAGGGATTGTCTTCCAGTTGTCTGGTGCAATTATAAGTGATTATTTCTCTCTCAAATTTAAAAAAATTAATAGATCTCTGATCTGCTTGTTCACACCCCCCAAAACCTCCTCTGACTAGGGCAAGGCTGGCTGGGGCAAGGCTGGCTGGGGCAGGGCTGGCTGGGGCAGGGCTGGCTGGGCTGAGGCTGACTGGGGCAGGGCTGGCTGGGCTGAGGCTGGCTAGGCTGAGGCTGGCTGGGCTGAGGCTGGCTAGGGCAAGGCTGGCTGGGCTGAGGCTGGCTGGGCTGAGGCTGGTTGGGGCAGAGCTGGCTGGGGCAGGGCTGGCTGGGCTGAGGCTGGTTGGGGCAGAGCTGGCTGGGGCAGGGCTAGCTGGGGCTGTGGCTGGGCTCTGGGTCTCTCACTTGAGGACCAGGAAGTTCATTCCTTGAGCCATCCCTGCTGCTTCCAGGGTCTGCTGTCTTCCCAGGGATATTAACAGGAAGCTGGACAGGAAATGTTGTCACAGGTGCCTGAATAGGAGCCTATGCGGATTGTTGCAGATGGCTGGACTGGGAAGGGGAGCTGAGCTCGAACTCAGCACTCCAGTGTCGGATACCAGCGTCTCAGCTGACACCTTTATTTCATTGCTAAGCCAAAGACACCTGAACTGTGGTTTTTTTTCCCTAGAGTTTTTCAGTCTTTTTTTTTTGCACATCTGGATGACAATGCAACCAGCTGCTTCGTATGTGTATTGATGAACTGTTAGACCACCATAATCAGGAGAAGTTATTGAAAAGGCATTTGACATTGGGAGATGCCAGATGGACTCTGTAGTGGACCAGAAAGCTCCAGCATTGTCATGTAGTTCAGGTTTTGCAGCCCCAGGAACAGGCATGGAGAGATCAGAAATGGTATCTCTGGCAAAGGACTTTTTGGGAAATTGGGAGGGGATGAAGTGTTGGTGACAGCACAGGAACCAGGGGATGGGCGAAGACGGGAATGTGTGAGCCAAGCACCTGGCCTGTGGTGGGGCGGCTGTTACAGGGACCTAGGAAAGCCTGCTGCGAATGATAGGAGGAAGAGCTATTGTCAGGCTTGGGAAGGGATGGGGTATGATGGAGATTAAATCCAGGTCAGGAGTCCCATTCAAGACCAGGAATGGGCAAAGGATGCTGGTCTTGAATCTTCAGGGTGTAGTAGAAAAGCCTTGATGTGACTTAAAGGGTATGCTTAAGCAAGTACCTGTGTGTCGTGATACATGCACCAAGCACCTGGTTGCACTGCCCCAAGTCTGTATGTAGATTGCGATGCTGTGTGAGTCACATCTGGCAGACCTTGCTTCTTGTTGCTGCATTCATGGATTTGGTTGTTATATGGAACTGTGGATATGTGTGTGTATACACATCGACTTCTTATTTGAGAGGGAGAGAGATCTTTTCATCTAGTGGTTTATTTCCGCTGTGTACCACAGGTAGACCTGGGCCAGGCTGGAGCCAGGAACCAGTTATTCATTTCCAGTCTCCCATGTGGGTGGCAGGGACCCCAGGGCTTGAGCCACCACCTGCCACCTTCCAGGGTGCACATGAGTGGGAAGTTGGAATCTGGAGAAGAGTTGGGACTCATGCCCAGGCACCCTGATGGGGCTGAAGGTGTCCTACCTTTGTTCTAGATTGCAGATCCTGATGCTGCCCTCAGCACTGTCGACTTCCCCTGGAGACCAGCCATTTTTTGCAGCAGCAGCAACAGCAGCTGCAGACTCCTAGGCCTAGTTTGTGCCTCTTACCCCATGATCCCCTTCACTCTCGCTCTAACCGGAGGGTGGCAGTGACTGTGGCTTCCCTGTAGAATGATCTGAGCTAGCAGTTTGCACTTCAGGCTGATTTATGATCACCCTAAAAAATAGCACAGATGCACTTCTTAGCCAGCGTGAAGCCTGGGGCCTGCCTGCTTTGGGTGTCCAGCACAAGGGACCTGTGGAAGCATATGCGTGTTCTCCGACCTGGCCACAGCTACGGGCATTCTTAAGGCTTCTGGGAAATTGCTGCCCAGAAGATGGAATCTCACCTATTTATGGCTTAACACTTATTGACTTCTCTGCAGCAGCTGCAGACACACCCTGTGCCTGTGTTAAAGCACAGGATGGGAGGTTGGAGCTGGGTCTCCAGTGCATTCCATGCTAAACAAATGCCAGTAGTATTTTGTTTGTCCCTTTGAGTGACTTTTCTCCTTATCTGAGAGTCTGGTCTGGGTTGCCTTGGGGGTGCTGTTGGTGAGGAGGTGGGGCTAGTTTGTTCCTTGTCATGTGTTTTTCTCCACAATGCGCTCTGTCCGCTGCTGGAGTTTCTTGTGTGCAGTCCCTGCCTTTGTCCTTTGGTTTGGAACTGTTTTCCAGCTGGTTGGAGCATCCTGTCCAAATCAGGGTCTTGAGTATCTCAGATAGATGGTTCTGGGTTGTATGACTTGAAATTCCATTTGTCTTCCCTATCTTGAAGGCTGCACCTGAAAGCCTGTGGGCCCGGGCAGAGCAGTTTTATTCCCTTCACTCTGTCTCCTGTCCAGCCTCCCAGCGTTCGCTGCTTCCACCAAGCTGCGCCAGGAGCAGCTTTTCAGGAAGAGAAGGGAGATGTGTGTGTCAGGATGGTTTGACTACTCATGCGTATTTTTTTGGAGGTTCCCTACTCAGTTTTTAGTTGGAGTAGTTTTCGTTATGATTTCAGGCACAGAGGGAAGTTGTTTGGAATAGACTTCTTAGATCTTCCATCCCGATGCCTCCCAGGCTGCTGAGGGTCATGTTTATATCCCCCATGCATATGTGTGTACATCTCTGTGTGTACATATTTGTGTGTGTGTGTAATACATATTTTTTGCCAAAAGCTTTGAAGTTGGAGACCTCATGCTCTTCACCTCCTAATATGCCCTGTCACTATTTCTTTAGAGCAAGTGGTTCTTATACATAGCCACATCATATTCATCAAAATTAGGAAATCAACATTCATACATGTACATTAGCCCATTTACAGACCCTACTCAGGTTTTGCTGATTATCTCACTTTGGTCCTTTAGAGAAAATAGGAGATCCCAGGAACTCCATCTGGGCCTCTGCATGGGGCGACAAGGGTCCAAGGACCGGGGTCTTTCCCTGCGGCTTTCCCAGGAGCATTAGCAGGGAGTGGGACTGGAAGCCCAGCAGCGAGGACTGCAGCAGTGTCCTTGTGGGATGTTAGTCTTTTAGGCCACCACCTGACCAGCTGTACCACAATGCTGGTCCCTGTTTTATTTGTTTGGAAGAGAGAGAATTCCTCCTCCCTTCAGGGTCATCGCCGCTGAGGCTGACCCTGGGAGTGAGGATTCCGTCTGGGTATCTCGCGTGAGCGACACCGAGGTCTCCCTAACGGTAGACGGTCCTTGGTTTGGATTTGTGGTCAGATTCAGGGCTTGCACTTTTGGCAGGAGTGCTGGGGAGGGAATGTGTTCTGCTCACGGTGTCTCTTGTTCTCCTTGCTGGCGATGTGAACTTGAAGTGCTAGACCTACGTGGTGTGTGCCAGATTTTTGCACTGTAAAGTTCCTGTTTTCCTTTTGTAATTAATAAGTGTCTGTGGGGAGGTGATTTGAGACTGTAAATATCCTGTTAATGTTCACTTTGGTCCATTAGTTGTAGTGTCCACTGATTCCTTCCTGCGTGGATTATAATGATGGTGACTAAAGGGTGATTTTTCTTGCCCTGTAGTTCTTTCTGCCTCTGCTCTATTAGGTTTCTGTTCTGAGGCAGAACCTTTCTTTTCTCCCACAATTATTTTCTTTAAATGAAATTACGTATGTGTTTTGGTGCAGCAAAGGATTAACCGGTCACTTGGGCTCTTGCTACCCATGGGGAAGACCGGGTGGGGGTTCCTGCCTCTTGGCGCCAACCTGGCCCAGACTTAGCTGTTGTGGGTGTTTCGGGTAGATGTAAATAAACATGTTTTTAAATGTTAGTGGAGCACTGTGTTAAATGCTGCCCTGCAGTGCCTCAGCCTCACTTAGCCTTCCTGCTCACGTCGTCCCACAGGTGGCCAGCAGGAGCCTCTGCAGCCTGGTGCTGTGACATTTTGCATGTGTTTCTTTGAGCACAGAGGGGTGCTTCTGAGCTCACCCTGCACCTGTGCCTGCATCAGCTCCAGAATTGGCCATTAGGGAAAAAAAAGAAAGAAAGAAGTGGCTGTTTGTCCAAGGAGTCCTGGTCCCCTGTATTGGACAGCCATAGCGCTGGACGTGCCTTCACTAAGAGAAAAGGAAAGGAATGTGATCGGGTAGTGTTTCCTTTTCTGTTACGTCTTAATTTCCTACAATGTTTTTTTTTGTTTGTGTTTAAGATTTATTGTTTTATTGGAAAGTCAGATTTACAGAGAGGAGGAGAGACAGAGGAAGATCTTCCATCTGCTGGTTCACTCTCCAAGTGGCCAATATGGCCACAGCTAAGCTGATCTAACCTGAAGCCAGGAGCCAGGAGCTTCTTCTGGGTCTCCCATACAGGTGCAGGGTCCCAAGGCTTTTGGGCCATCCTCTACTGTTTTCTCAGACTACAAACAGGGAGCTAGAAGGGAAGAAGGATAGCCAGGACACGAATCGGTGTCCGTGTGGAATCCTGGCGCATGCAAAGTGAGTACTTTAGCCACTAGGCTACCCCATCATTTTATTAAACAACTGTTACATCTTGGAGGGAGAAGGACACAGAAGTAAGTGACCTGTGAAGCCTGATTTAACGCTCACCGCCTTCTGGTAGATGGACAAGTCACAGTTGTGGGATGTCTCTGATTGGCAATGGGGTGTCCTGTGCAAAACACAGAGGCAGAGGTTAAGCCAGGCTGAGTGAAGGCATCTGAGCGCTTGGGAAGGACAGAGATTTTACTGTTCAGAGCTGTCAGGGCCAAGATGGGACCCCTAGCTCCTCTCAGTGGAACCAGGGGTACACTGTGATAGTCGTCCGCTCAGGGATCTAGAGCATCTGAAGAAAAGATCATCATTTATGATTTCCCATTGGTTTCCTCACTATTCTGAGTTTCAGCCTGGAGCCAGGTAGGAGACACACAACTAAGCTTCGTTCCTCTGACAGGCAGGGCTCCTGGTGCTGAGGACACCTGGGCTGTCCTGCAGTGGCATGTCCATTTCCTGGGCCCTGAAGCTCTCCCCGATCAGCTGTCCTGCTGATGCTGCCAGCGCATGCATCACTGCCCTACTTCCAGGACTGTTGGTGTGGACAGAGGTGATGGTGCAGAGAAGCTGCTGAGTCCTAGCTGGTTGGGGCACTGTTGGTATGGAAGCCAAACTTGGAGCCAAGTAAAATTCCTCCATGATTCTTCAAATGGACTACTGGCTAATCCACAGTTCTCCCTCCCTCTCTTGTTGCACTGATTACCTGAACTTTGATTCCTTTTATCTTTCTGAAATTTCATCTTGTTTGAGGCCTGTTGTTCCCTAGTGTGGCTCGCACCATTAAGCGTACTCCTCTTAGCTTTAGTGCTCCGCCAGCTGCTCTGTGTGTGCCTGCTCTCATCCCTCAAGTTGCTGATTTGCAGGAACACAAGGCAAGCAGGACAGAGTCTTGTGGCGTGTCAGCAGACACCCTGGCTTCTGAACTGCCACTCTGGGTCATGGCATTGGCCAGCTTACAGCTGGCAGGTGGATTTTGCTGTCTGAAGGACATGTTGCTTTTCTGGCTATAAAGACAGGATACCTTTTGGGATACCTTGCTGAAATAAAAAGTAGCCTTTGCTGCATTCCTCAGATCAAGCCTTCTGTGTGAGGCCATGAGCTGGATTCTTTTTTTTTTTTTTAAAGATTTATTTATTTTTATTGCAAAGTCAGATATATAGAGAGATGAGGAGAGACAGAGAAATATCTTCCATCCGATGATTCACTCTGGAAGTGACCGCAATGGCTAGACCACAGTGGCTGGTGCTGTGCCGATCCAAAGCCAGGAGCCAGGAGCTCTTCCAGGTCTCCTACGTGGGTGCAGGGTCCCAAGGCTTTGGCCCATCCTCGACTGCTTTCCCAGGCCACAAGCAGGGAGCTGGATGGGAAGTGGGGCTGCTGGGATTAGAACCGGCGCCCATATAGGATCCCGGTGTGTTCAAAGTGAGGACTCTAGCCACTAGGCCACGGCGCCAGGCCCTATGAGCTGGTTTCTTTTATGTGTTTTCTGACAGTACTTACAGCTTTGTCCCCAACACTCTTCCGGTGGCTGCTGAATCCCTTGCAGACCTCCTTGGGTATATGGTAGCCAGCTCGCCCTTCCCCCCTGGGGCCTGCGCTGTATCCACAGTGATGTGCGTACACCATGCTCTGACTTAGGTTTGCTGTCTTTGTTCCGCTCAAGAATGAAAGCTGAAATCTGGTTATCACTGATGCCTTGTACACACGTTTTCTGATCTGTGGCTTCCAGCATCTACATTTCTTCCCACTGAAAAAGAAGATCCTGAGCCCCTGTTCCATTTCTTTGAAACCAACTGCCCGATCCACCCAACCCTTCTCACCTGTCTGCAGGTAGCAAAGCGAATTCTGCTTGGGACTCTGTCCCCATCATTCCCAAGCAAGGAAACTGTATCTGGCATGGCTCTTCGTATAGCAGTCCTAACCCTTGGACACACCCTAGGTCCGTAGAGTGAATGGGCATCTTGGATGGAGGGACCTTCTGCCATTATGTCTAAGGAACAGATGCTAAGGAAAAGATGAATCTAGTGACTCAGCACAGACCCTCAGAGCTAACTTCTCTGATGTGCTACCTTGAGCAACCTCAGTTTTCCCATCTTTGAAATGGGGATGGCAGTAGCATCCATTTCCTGGAACAGCTAGGAGGATCAGAGTCCTGCCACATCCAGAGATCTTAACTCAGCACATCCCCCCAAGTAGTGGCCTCCACCTTGAAGGTTTCCATTCTGAAACTCTGGGAAATGAAAGCAGACAGAAGGACACGATGACACCTTTCACTGCATGCCCTAGAAACTGTCACTGCAAAAACCTTCATCTAAATCTCTTGTATTTTTGTGTGCTTGCCTATGGATGCCTTGTTCATTTACCATCATCTAGGCGTCTTTCCATGCCTGAAAGTAGCTTCTTTAAAGCATTTTTTCCCATAACATCATGGGGAGCTCCTTGCCCTGTCGCTTGTTTAGAGTCTCTGTGTTAGCTGGATTATCTCCAGCTTCTCTCGTCATGGAGAATCACACATCACCATGCATCCCTTGTTTCCTCAGGACCAATTCCTGGAATGAAGGGGGGGGGGATTCCTGAGGCAAAGGGCATGCACATTAAGATTTATCTATATATTTTAATTTGCTGATGAGGTAGGAGAGACAGAGAACTTGGATCTGCTGGTTCATTCGCTGAATGTCTACAGCAGCCAGAGCTGGGCCAGGTCAAACCTGCAACATCTCATCTCCCATGTGGGTGGCAAAGCTGTCACCTGCTGCCTGCCCCTGGGGATGTACATCAGCAGGAAGCTGGGAGTGGGAGTGCAGCCAGGACGGGAACCCAGGCAGGTGGCCCGAGCAGCATGTTAACAACTGGACATTAATGCCCACCCACATGTGTGTCCCTGGTGCCCGCAGGGAGGCGGCACTCACCACCTCTCCATGCACGTGGCGGAGTCCCCAAAGAAAGCGGCCCCTCGTCTGTGCTGACGTCTGGGTGATGCCGCACATGGGTTATTCATGGAGGCGACAGCTTTGCTGTCTCTATTCTCTCTTTGTTTTTCTTTCCTTCCCCTTTGTTTCCCATCTTGGTTTTCTGCCAAACAGCCTCTTGTGAAAGGACCGCCTAATTAACCCTGTGCTAATTAACAATTTAAAATTACACAGTGCGACTGTTCATGTTTAATTCTCTGGGAGCCCAAGCCCCCTCCCCTCTCTCCTCACAGCGCCCTCTTCCCCACAGCCTCTCGGTTAACTGTTGCATCTTACCCAGCCCTGTCTCCCTAGACCAAGGTGCTGCCAGGGTCAGGGCACACCCTCTGAGTTAAGGAGAACCGCGCCTGCGGGGTGCAGAGCTGCAGGGCAGCCTGGCAGCGGTTTGGCATTGTAATCATTGCAGGGTGAGATCTGAAACCTGGGAGGGCAGGCAGTTGAGGAGTCCTTGTTGAAGCTGCTGGAACTTTTTGGTACCTGATTCTGTCTCAAGTTTAGCAGCTAAGCAGAGTGAGGGCAGGGGACGACATGCAGGTTTTACCCAGGACTTTGTACATGCTCCCATAACTGTCTTGTTGGAGAGGTGCATCTGTTAAAGTCTACCTGAGGGCTCGGAGCGATGTTGTGGTACAGTGGGCCAAGCTACCGCCTGTGAGGTCCACATCCCACATGATCTCCTGTTCACCTCCTGGCCACTCCACTTCCAATCTAGCTCCCTGCTCCTGGCCTGGGAAAAGCAGCCGAAGATAGCCCAAGTGTTTGGGCCCCGTCACCCAGGTGGGAGACCCACATGAAGCTTCTGCCTTCAGACTGGCACAGTTCCGGCTGTGGGAGCCATGTGGGTCGCTAACCAGAAGAGGGAAGGTCTCTGTCTTGCCCCCTTAACTCTGACTTTCAAATAAACATGTAAATAGATGTTATTAAAAACGTAAATGTACCTGAAAGGAAGCTGTTTGCCCTCGCTGTTCATACAGCTCATATTAGAGTGCCCGAGTTCGCATCCTGACTGCCTGGGAAGCTTCAGTGAAGACTCGAGTGGCTGGGTCCCTGCCTCCCACGTGTCTGGCTTGTGGCTTTGGCTTGGCCCTCCCCAGCCCTGCCCTGCTGCAGCTGTGGCAGGCAGCTGGGGAACGAACCAGCCGATGGGATTGCGCTCTGAATCTGACCCCCTGTCTGTGTATGTCTCTGGCTTTTCCCTTTCAAATAAAAAATGTCTGTGGAGTTCTGGAAACACGCACACTGTAAAGTGCAGTGGTGGGGTTCTTGAATATTTCACTGGGAGATTTGGAGGCGTGATCGCTGGAAGAGAAGTGGCCTGTGGCAAGGGGTGAGGGAGTGTGAGTGGGCTGGCCTTGGACTGATGCGTGCAGAGCAGAGATGGGGTACAGAGCCCTAAGGGCGCCTGATGGGGTGCAGGCGTGCATGGACGGTGGCGGGGCTGCCGGTGAAAGCGCAGGGACCCCTTCACTTCCCAGGCTGCCCTCTGTAACTGAAGATCATTGATTTTACGGGAAACCATGTTTACAGACAGAGTGCTGATCGACCTGCCGAGTTGACTTCTGCCTCCTTAAGTAAGAACTACCTTTTTCTTATTGACTGGCTGATAAACAGAGCAAGAGTGACGGCCCGCCTGCCCGCTGGGTGGGTGGGAGAGTGGCGGATGCCCTGAGGTCCTTGAGCTGCACAGTTGGACTGGTGGAGAGAGATTTCTCTCTGTCCCTGCCCGCTCCATCCTGATCCGTGTACCTAGCAGGCACACAGGTGAGCAGCAGCCTGCTCCTGTTGCCTGGCGGTCCAGGTTCTATGCCTGGGTGAGTCCAGTATCTGCGGGCAGAGAGGAGCTCGCCCATGAATGCCAGCTGCCTGGGAATGGAGTGCAGGTGCCAGTGCCGATGGCAGGAGGTGTGGGGTGAGCGGAGTGTGTACTTTCCTGTTTTTAGGCTTTATTTGTTTTTATTCTAAAGGCAGATATACAGAGAGAAGGAGGGACAGACTGGGTCACTGTTCAAATGTCCGCAGCAACTGGGGCTGAGCCATCCGGAACCCAGCAGCTTCTTCTGGATCTCCCATATGGGTTTAGGGTGCCAAGAACTCGGGCTATTCTCCACTGCCTTCCTAGGCCATGAGCAGGGGCTGCATGAGAAATGGGGCAGCTGGGACGCAAACCAACACCCATTTGGGATACTGGTGCTTGCAGGTAGAGGATTACCCAGTTGATCATGCCAGCCCCAAGTGTATGCATTTTTCACCAGCTCCTAATGAGGACCAGCCAGTAGGCTGAGAACCACACTTTGCGTGGCCAAAAGTGCAGAGCAGACAGCTTGGGTATCTTTTTTTTTTTTTAAGATTTATTTTATTTCCATTACAAAGTCAGATACACTGAGAGGAGGAGAGAGAGAGAGGAAGTGGAGCTGCCGGGATTAGAACCAGCGGCCATATGGGATCAAGGCGAGGACCTTAGCCACTAGGCCACGCTGCTGAGCCCAGCTTGGGTATCTTTAAAGTGGGATCCGCGTTGGAAACTGGCGCTTCTCCTCTCCCCCAACTTTTTTTTTTCCTTCCCTCAAAAGATTGATCTGTTTATTTGAAAGACAGAATGATAGAGATATGAAGGGAGCTTCCTTCCATTTGCTAGTTCATTCCCCAGATGTCTTCCACTGCCAGGGCTGGGCCAGGCTGAAGCCAGGAGTCCAGAATGCCATCCAGGCCTCCCAGTTCCACACTTTGAGGCGTTGTCTGCTGCTGTCTAGGCATGTCAGCAGGAAGCTGGATCAGAAGCTGGAACTTGAACCGGGGCGTCAGGTATGGGATGGGCGTGTCCCTAGCAGTGGCTATAGCCTCCTGTGCCACACCGCACCCCTCCCACGTGAATGCTAATGGGCTGTTGCCGTTGGGTGAGTGAAACCCTGTGGTCCACAGCTTGGGGTTGTGTGCCTCTCAGAGATGGTTCCAGTGCCCCCTTTGTTGACATCTCCTGTTTCAGATTAGAAATCAAACGGAGCAGATCGGGACAGCTTGTGGAGGAGGAGAAAGAGAGCGGAGCAGGAAAAGCCCACCAATTAATTGGTAAACGCTTGCAGGTTTCTCTGGCCCGGCCCAGGCTGGAGAGGAGATTGGCTTTGCTGTCGATAAACAAGTCCCTGGTGCAGCATCAAAGCCGTTCTCCTTTATCAATCGTGGCCTCCCCTTCCCGCATGTTCCTGTAACTTACCAAGCATTTATGACATTGATTTTACAATCGGACTGTTAACCCTCCCACCCCTTCAGGCCTGCCAACCTTTTTGGCTCAAGCTGTCAATCACAGGTGGGCCAGCCAATCAGCAGCATTCTTCGGAAAGAGCCTCTCTGTTTTCTCACCTGCATGCATCCCCCTCCCACCAAGCCTTGCAGGAAGTCCATGGCTTCAGGTCGTCATCTGTCTTCTCCGAGGCCCCCATGCGGTTCTGAGCTTGCAGCCTGAGCCATGGGGGCTGTGGGTGGTTGTGCACTGGGATTTTCACGAGATCAGGACACAGCTTTCTAAGAAGTGGTTTCTCCTAAGACTTAGGGTTAACCTGCCTTCCCTGTCTTTTCCCGAGGGGGAGCTGTTGGCTTACTGTGCAGTCAAGAATCAAGATGTTGGGGGGAAAAAAGCAGACGTGTTATTGGGGGAGGAGATAGAACCAAGCCGGGAAGACTTCCTCAGCTCGTGTGAATGAAATGGCAAAGTGGGAACAGGGCAGGAAGGGTGGTGGGTGGGGGAGGAGGTGTGGTGGGTGGGGGAGGGGGGTGCGCGGCAGGGCCTGTGATCATGGGCTGCCCTCCTGCGGGACATGGCGTCTCTGAGGGCAAACTCAGTTATGCAGCGTTTTGGAGTTGGAAATGGAAAAGCCCCAGCGCTGAATGATAGCTGCTTGGACAGCAGCTAATTCAGAAGGAGGTGTGGGGCTGGTGGCTTGCCCAGCCCAGCTGCCCTCTTGGCTCAGCTCGTTGCTGAGATCCTTGATGACAGAAGCCAGTAAGTGTGTGGTGAAGGGGCTCCCCTCCCCACCACGGGGCAGCTGGGCCCCCTGGTCCCCTCGGTTCTTCCTGGATACATCTAGTTCCTGGTCCCTGCCTTGGTGTTCAGTCAGGCTTGCCTCATCACAGATGGGGTGGAAGGATGGGGAGTTGAGGGACCTGTCTTCTCTGTTACTTGGTAGTGATCAGGGCAGTGACAGGACCCCCTTGGTTTGACTGCTTGGAAAATGGGCCTGATGTGCCTCAGTGCCGGAGCGCAGGTTTGCAGCCAGGGCCAGTCTAGGAACTTCTCAAGCCGGACTGGCCTTGTCTAGAGGCAGTAAAACAGCCCCTGGGTGGGCCTTATGAAGTGTGTTGGCACTGGAATGGCATCTTGGCTGTCTACGTGAGGCAGGTGTGGCCTGTTTCCGGTGAGCAGGAGACCCGGCCATCGGGCACCCACTCAAAGCCTGGATGAACCAGGACAGGGCTGGACGCTGGTGTGAAGTCAGACAGGCCTGCTCCTGCCTCTGCCCCACTCTAACCGCAGGCCGTGATCCGGCACCCCGACCCCCAACACCTGAATGCCCATGGGTGGTGCCGCCCACTTGTTTGCCCTCCACATGCTGTGGGGTGCCGTCGCTGTGGCCACTCTCATGCCGTGTAGCTTTTTGTGTTGTGGGTGTGGACAGAGGGCTCTGCTGTGCGTGCGCGCGCCTGCGGGCGGGACCTGAGCCTCGGCCCTCCTAACCTCTTTCCTTTCTCTCTCTCTCTCTTTCTCTCTTCTTTTCCCCTCTCTCCCTCCTCCCCACCCTTGCCTCCGCTCTTCAGGTCCGATCCGTACTGGGTGCAATGAAAACTCCACGCAGGCCTTACCATGGAAGGCTGTGACTCGCCCGTCGTCTCGGGGAAGGACAATGGGTGCGGGATCCCTCCGCACCAGCAATGGACTGAACTCCACAGCGCCCACCTCCCCGACAAACCCGGTAGCATGGAGCAGCCCGCGGGCGACAGCCACGGGCCCTTGGACGGCCTGAGGGCCCCCTTCCCTGAGCACCTGGCGGACAGCGCTGGCCCGACCGGGCCTCCCGTCGCTGCTGCCGCCGCCGCTGCCGCCGCCACCGCCGAGCCCGCCAGCACGGAGGTCAGCTGCAGCGAGTGCTCGGCCTCCTTCAGCAGCTTGCAGACCTACATGGAGCACCACTGCCCCAGCGCACGGCCCACGGCCGCGCCCCTGCGCGAGGAGAGTGCCAGCGACACCAGCGAGGAGGGCGAGGAGGAGAGCGACGTGGAGAACCTGGCGGGGGAGATCGTGTACCAGCCCGACGGCTCGGCCTACATTGTGGAGAGCCTGAGCCAGCTGGCCCCGGGCATGGGCGCCTTGGCGGCGGGCGGCGGCGGTGGGGGCGCGGGGGGCGGCAGCGGGCCCTTACCTGCGGTGGCAGCATCGTCCTCGTCGGGGGGCTCGGCGTCGTCACCGCCACCGCCGTCGCTTTTCCTGAACTCGCTGCCCGGGGCGGGGGGCAAGCCCGGGGAGCCGCCGTCTTCGTGTGCCACCGCCCCCGCCGCCGCCCCCGTGTACCCGCAGATCATCAACACTTTCCACATAGCCTCATCCTTCGGGAAATGGTTTGAGGGCCCAGACCCAGCGTTCCCGAATACCTCAGCCCTGGCGGGGCTCAGCCCCGTCCTGCACAGCTTCCGCGTTTTCGACGTGCGACACAAAAGCAACAAGGATTACCTGAACAGCGACGGCTCCGCCAAGAGCTCCTGCGTATCCAAAGATGTCCCCAACAATGTGGACCTGTCCAAGTTCGACGGCTTCGTGCTCTACGGCAAGAGGAAGCCCATCCTCATGTGCTTCCTGTGCAAGCTCTCCTTCGGGTACGTCCGTTCGTTTGTCACCCACGCGGTG
This sequence comes from Ochotona princeps, assembly GCF_030435755.1. NCBI lineage: Eukaryota > Metazoa > Chordata > Mammalia > Lagomorpha > Ochotonidae > Ochotona > Ochotona princeps. The sequence goes on along the minus strand of NC_080847.1, from coordinate 11,707,392 downwards.
CACGACCACCGCATGACCCTGAGCGAAGACGAGCGGAAGATTCTTAGCAATAAGAACATCTCCGCCATCATCCAAGGGATCGGCAAAGACAAGGAGCCCCTCGTAAGTTTTCTGGAACCAAAAAACAAAAACTTTCAACACCCCTTAGTTTCCACAGCTAACCTCATAGGCCCCGGACACAGTTTCTATGGTAAATTCAGTGGCATTCGCATGGAAGGGGAGGAGGCCCTCCCGGCCCCTGGCACCGCCACGCCTGCCGCTGCCCCCACTGGCAGCCCAGAGCAGCCCCAGGCCGGCCTCTTGAACCCCGGCACCCTCTTGAACCTTGGCGGGCTCACCAGCTCGGTCCTGAAGACCCCCATTACCTCAGTCCCCCTGGGGCCTCTGGCTTCCAGTCCTACCAAATCCTCAGAGAGCAAGGACTCCGGGGCAGCCGAAGGGGAGAAGCAAGACGCAGCTGACGCGGATTGCTTCTCCGAGAAGGCAGAGCAGGCCGAGGAGGAGGCCGAGGAGGAGGAGGAGGAAGAGGCGGAGGAAGAAGAGGAGGAAGAGGAGGAAGAGGAAGAGGAGGAAGAGGAGGATGAGGAGGGTTGCAAAGGACTGTTTCCAAGCGAGTTGGACGATGAGCTGGAGGACAGGCCCCACGAGGAGTCTGGAGCCGCGGCAGGTGGTAGCAGCAAAAAGGACCTCGCTCTCTCAAACCAAAGCATTTCTAACTCCCCCCTAATGCCTAACGTGCTCCAGACCCTGTCGAGGGGCACGGCTTCTACTAGTTCTAATTCTGCTTCTTCCTTTGTTGTCTTTGATGGTGCGAACAGGAGGAATCGTTTAAGCTTTAACAGTGAGGGCGTCAGGGCCAATGTGGCAGAGGGCGGCAGGAGGCTGGACTTCGCTGACGAAAGTGCCAATAAAGACAATGCCACAGCACCAGAACCAAATGAGAGCACAGAGGGCGAGGATGGGGGCTTTGCCCCCCATCACCAGCACGCTGGCTCCCTCTGCGAGCTCGGGGTCGGGGAGTGCCCCTCGGGGAGCGGTGTGGAATGCCCCAAGTGTGACACGGTCCTGGGCTCCTCCCGCTCGCTGGGTGGCCACATGACCATGATGCATTCTCGTAACTCGTGTAAGACACTCAAGTGCCCCAAGTGCAACTGGCACTATAAGTACCAGCAGACGCTGGAGGCACACATGAAGGAAAAGCACCCCGAGCCAGGGGGCTCCTGTGTCTACTGTAAGAGCGGGCAGCCCCATCCCCGGCTGGCGCGAGGCGAGAGCTACACATGTGGTTACAAGCCTTTCCGCTGCGAGGTGTGTAACTACTCTACAACTACCAAAGGCAACCTCAGTATTCATATGCAGTCCGACAAGCATCTCAACAACATGCAGAACCTGCAGAACGGAGGGGGCGAGCAGGTGTTCAGCCACACAGCCGGGGCGGCGGCCGCAGCTGCGGCTGCAGCAGCGGCCGCTGCCAACATCAGCAGCTCCTGTGGGGCCCCCTCGCCCACCAAACCAAAAACCAAACCCACCTGGCGCTGTGAGGTGTGTGACTACGAGACCAACGTGGCCAGGAACCTGCGCATCCACATGACCAGCGAGAAGCACATGCACAACATGATGCTGCTGCAGCAGAACATGACGCAGATCCAGCACAACCGGCACCTGGGCCTGGGCAGCCTGCCCTCGCCCGCCGAGGCCGAGCTCTACCAGTACTACCTGGCCCAGAACATGAACCTGCCCAACCTGAAGATGGACAGTGCCACCTCCGATGCCCCGTTCATGATGAGTGGATTCCAGCTGGATCCCACTGGGCCCATGGCTGCCATGACACCTGCTCTAGGTGAGGCTGTGTGTGTGTGTGTGTGTGTGTGTGTGTGTAGTTGGAGGGGTGTGTAGGAGAACAGGCTGAGTGGGTTCTTTGGATCTGTGGTGAGTTTTTGTCTTTTTGAGTTGTTTTGTGTAAATTGGAAGATCTTGAAATCAAGTTTCCCCCTACCCCCTACCAACTTGTCCCAAAGAACCTCACAAACTCTTATATCTGTGGGCCAATAGATGATTTTACGCAGTTACAACAAAGATGGGAATGGTAGTGGGCTACAGAGGGCCACGGTTGAAATGGAAATGTTCACTCCGGTGTTGGGCGGATGGTCCACCTTGCTTTCTGTACCCACTTCCTCCTCCTCTGTTTCTCCATCTGAAAAATCATCATCCTTTCCAACTTTCTGGTTCCATTAAATATTGATCGAAACTTACAGGAAATTATAGATGGAAAACTTAACCAGGGGTGGTCATCTTCATAGGAGTAATTAATCTGAGACCATGGTGTGTGTAATTCACCTAACCAGGGGCTGGTTCCATGTCGAGCTGGGGGCCACCCAGACCAGATTTCCTAAAGTTCCCTGTGGATTCCCGAAGACTGTAAATGTAAGAGACTGCGTTCGTTTTATTTGTTATCTGGTGGATAAGTTGTTGGTGATTAGTGTACTTGGGACTTAATTGGGAATTGAATTGCCCTGGGGACATTGTATTGAGTGTCGTGATAGATGAGAAATGAATAAACTGTAAAATTGTCTATCAAAGGAAGCAAGGTTTTCAGAGCAGCTGGATCCTGGCTCATGGAGCTCACGGTTGGTTGCCATGAAGATGGTACACGTTAGTGATGCGGAGTGGTCTCTGTCCACCCACCCAGAGCTGCCAGTTGGCTTAATGTGTGGAGAAGAGGAGCCAGTGTATAGAAGGACACTTCAGAAAGTTTGTGGAAAATGCAGGTGTTAACAAAAGTTGTGTGTGAGTTTCATAGCTTTTTGCATTCAGATTAACATCTGTGATTTCCCCATTTCCATGAGCTTTTTGAAGTTCCTTCTCACTGAGAATGAAGAGTCTCTGGATAGGCAGGATCGTGAACTTGGCAGCTGCTGTGACCAGTGCGTGCCACTGCTGTTCCGACCCTTAGGGTCTCAGCTGGGCCCCTGCCCAATCTCTGTTCCCTGACCCTGCTGGTCAGCCTTTTGGGGACCAGGGTGACAGCTGGAGAAGTCAGTGGTGTTTCATTACTGACCTGGGAGCAGATGAGCTTGGCAGCAGGGTATGAGCACGTACCTGCCTCTGGGTGTGGTTTAGGTGTACTTGGTGGGCAGGCAGCAGTCATGTAACCCCTCACCAGCCTCAGGCCTTCATGTGTGTAATGTTTTGATGCTGCTTTTTGCTGATAAGTTACGTTTCAAAGTATTTAATTTTTTTTTCCTGCTCTGCGTTTATATTGGAATCCCTGATACTTTAATCTTGTTTTCATTTTGAAGCATTCACCTGTTGGCCCTACATGAACATGTAGTTTGAAGAAACTTCATTAAGTGGTCAATCATAGATATGTAAGGAGAAGGTGTCTTGTGCCACCAGCTGGAACCCTGCACACCAAGGGCTTGACACCTGTATCCTGGAGTGCGGCAGAAATGGGAGTATTGTACTCTGGTGACAGATCCGGGGGCAGATCAAGGCTAAAGTTGGTGAAACAGAGATGCAGAGGATGGATGGGTTCTCATCAGGAACCTTGAGGTTAGCTAACAGAGTTGAATTGAGAAGTAGAACCTATTTGCCTTTGACATCCAGTGTCAATGAACCTGTTGGGCAGCAGGTACTGTTCTGTGCCTTGCAGAGGGAAGGGAAGAGAGCATCCCTGTGTTCTAGAAGAGCCACACTTGCTTTCTCAGGTCAGAGCTGTGCCTCGTGAAGACTGTACAGCTCACAAGAGACAGGCCGTTGGCACCCTGTGTCTTCTTGGCCTTGAACTGTTGCGATGAGTTGGATCTGAACACATGCAGCTGCAAATGGGTGTGAGGATGACAGGAAGTGTCCAGAGGGCTTCATTTGAGTTGATTTTATTAGCAGATGGAAACAGCCTTTTTCTTTTTTTCGTTTCTTTCTTTTTTTTTTTTTTTTTAAGACTTATTGGAAAGTCAGGTATACAGAGAAGATCTTCCGTCTGCTGATGCACTCCCCAAGTAGCCGCAACAGCCAGAGCTGAGCCGGTCCAAATCTAGGAGCTTCCTCCGGGTGTCCCACATGGACTGCTTTCCTAGGCCATAAGCAGGAAGCTGGATGGGAAGCAGGACTGCCGGAATTAGAACCGGTGCCTATATGGGATCCTGGCACATACAAGGCAGAGACTTTAGCCGCTAGGCTACCGCGTCGGCCCCAGCCTTTTTCTTTATTGACTGTAGGCCTCCTGCCCTTCTCCCCCAGACAGCTGTGGTTGTTTGACCTCTCCAAGGAGGAATGTTTGTGTGAAATCAATACCAAAGTTGGTCTAACAGTGACTTTTCTAGAGGAGACCAAGAGGATGGATGCTGGTGGCAACTCCTTTTTGGAGTCCTGTAAGGAGATGTTGACACCACTTGGTCTGATCCACTTTGGTTTCTGACTGCTGCTTGACAGCAGGGTATCAGATTGGAGGGCCTAAGACTGTCCCTCCAAACAGCATCAAGAAAGGGGCTGCTTGTGGAAACATCCACTTGTTGCCCAGGTACCAGCCAGCCCAGAACACCTGCAGGAGACTTCTAGCTTTTCTGCTTCCAGAACACATCTTTTTCACCATTGGAATCTTAGATTCTAGAACATGTCTTTTAATCCACCTGCCTTTCTCAGGATATACTTGTGGGTGGATTCATATGCTGGGTATAAATTCCCAGTAGGATCATCTGGTGCATTGGTGGTAAAGGCGTGGTTCTTTCCCCAGACCTTTCCTATGTGGCTCAAGAGTAAAGATCTGCTAAGACGTTAGTGAATGCTGCTCTCCTCTCAACTGCCTGTGAAGTCCTGGGGTTCCCCCCAGCCTTGGGGGCTGAATTAGTCTGTTCTACCCTTATGGACGTGTAGGAAGAAAAGTGGATGTGTAGGGAGAAAGGCTTCTTGCATGCCCACAGTCCAAATGTTGCACACCAAGCTTGGGCCTCTGTATTCTAGACTTGTTTCTAAGAATGAGAGAAACGGGAAGTTTTCTAATAATCGGGCTACAGATCGAGGGTAGAGCAGGCATGATGTGGGTGGAACAAAGTGTAGAAAATGGATGAGTCCAAGCGAGACCTTCCTAATGACCTTGGAATTAGGTAACTGAGGCTTGAGTTGAGAAATAAGACCTCCATACCATGTGTCTGTGAGCCGGTGTCTAAGGACTCTAAGCCTTGTGTGTGTCTGTGAGGGGAAGTTCTTGGAATCCTCCTGACTTGCATCAACGCTCCCCTGCTTCTGTCTGGCTTGCATTTTGTCTTGTGAGCAGGGAAAGGAAACGGAGACTTCCTCTCCTTGGTTTGCATACTTTTCGAGCTTCTCATGCAGGCAGGCAGCAAATGAGAGCTCAGGTTCTTTTTAGAGCTCCGTTGTGATGCGCGGAGGTTAGGTTTAAAAGAGGGGAGGAAGGTTGATGCTGCAGGTGGTTGATTCAGAAACGAATATGTGTTTGCTCCTCGTCTTCTCTCCATTGGTTCCTGCTTTAAGTGAGTACCTGGTGTCCAGGGATGGTTGCCTGGCCCCCTTGGGCCGGTTAGTGGGGATAGAACTCCTCCCTAGGCCCCTCCCCCTCTCCCTCTGTGGTCCTTAAAAGTAGAGCATCATCATTCCAGCTCCTTCAGCAGGGAAGATGCTGGAAGACAGAGTTTTCCCCAGCTTCCCGGGATGTGTATGTGGAGTGTTTCTGGAACTGAGGCGACGACAGCTGTCCACAGGCTCCCTGCGCAGGTGGTTGGGCTGGTAGCATCTGTCCCCCTCTCTTTCGCTTAAGTTTCCTTGTGTGGTATAAATAAGAACACCAGATTTTTTTTTTTTTAATGAACAACTTTTTTGATGAGCCACTCATTTGAATTCTAATCAGTCATTAAAAATAGCCTCAGCCCGGGCCCGGCGGTGTGGCCTAGCGGCTAAAGTCCTCGCCTTGAACGCACCGGGATCCTAAATGGGCGCCGGTTCTAATCTCGGCAGCTCCACTTCCCATCCAGCTCCCTGCTTGTGGCCTGGGAAAGCAGTCGAGGACGGCCCAAAGCTTTGGAACCCTGCACCCGTGTGGGAGACCCGGAAGAGGTTCCTGGTTCCCGGCTTTGGATTGGCACAACCCGGCCCGTTGTGGCTCACATGGGGAGTAAAACATCGGACGGAAGATTTTCGTCTCTGTCTCTCCTCCTCTCTGTATATCCGGCTTTCCAATAATAATGAATCTTTAAAAACAACAATAACAAAATAGCCTCAGCCCAACCACATGATGGTGAAGTGGTGGGGGGTGGATAGAGGCTGACCTAACAGCTCCAGTGTGTACTCAGGGCAAGGACTGAGCCAGTGCTCAGCTTCCTGGGTGACGACTTCGAGGGACTGGAGGGAAGGCGGCTGCTCTCTCCAAGCCTTGCTCGTGGTGCAAATAAGATCTTGTTCTATTAATACATTGCCAGCGAAATGGATCCTGTTCCCGATCTGTGTTGGACAGTGATGGGCTGAAAAAGCACTGGGCAGGAGAGGGCAGCTGGTCTTTCTTGGACTGTGAGCTGACCCTCCTGCTTTACTGCCCATGTCATTTCCTTTTCCTTTTTTTTTTTTTAATTTTGTTTGTGTGTATATGTCTTAGTTTTTTCTTCCTTACATATATATGAGGAGGAAGGCTTGGGAGGGCCGGCAGCATTGTCACACGGTGATGTTTTTGCCCCAAAGGGTGGGTTGAGAATTAGGGAGGTCATTCCTGAAGTTCTGACTTAAAAGCTCTTCTTGCCAACACCATAACCACTGGCCAGTCATATCTGTCTATATTTAAGTTGTTGAAATATATATTTTTTTAAATTTTCATTTTATTTGTGTGGGAGAGGGGTTTGGAGGGGGAAGGTCTTTCATACACTGGTTCATTTCCCAAATAACCTACAACAGTGAGTGCTGGATTGCCAGAGCTATAGAGCCTGAAACTCACTGTGGGTGAATAGGGACCCACCTACTTGAACCATCCAGTGCTGCCTGCCAACGTGTCCATTAGCTGAAACCTGATTGGAAGTGAGGGCAGGACAGAAACACGGGCACTCCGATACGGGATGTGGGTTCCCAAGCAGCGTCTTAACCATAGCACCAAACAACCACCCTCTAAATCTAATCAAAATGAACATCTCAATTCCTTGCCTGCAACAGCCATACTTCAGCTTTGCATTATCCAGCTGTGACCAGTGGCCACCTGGTTGGACAAGACAACTGCAGAATGTCCTTGTCATTGCGAAAAAGTGCTGAGGGATCACCCCACTTCTGATACATCTGGGATCCCACTGGGCTTCCCCAGCCAAGCTTAGTATCTAACCTGTCCAGTTAGGGGGGTCTGGTGTTTCCGATTCTGTGCCCAGTGAATGATGTGTGGGTCTAACCCACCTTGAGTATGGTAGAGGGGATGGGTTAAAACATTGCACACTTGCAGTTCCAGACACATCGAGTGCACTTGTTTTCTGTCCCCCAGCCAGAGAGCGTCATCCAGCTCTTGCATTGTGTTATCCTTTGGTGCTTGGACCTGGGCTGAGGGTGGCTGAGGCCGGGGTGGTACCTTGGCTGTGGCTGCTGTGAGCCTGGCCTCTGATTCTTCCTCTCTGCTTCCCTGCAGTGGGCGGTGAGATCCCTCTAGACATGCGGCTCGGGGGCGGACAGCTGGTGTCGGAGGAGCTGATGAACCTGGGAGAGAGCTTCATCCAGACCAATGACCCATCACTGAAGCTCTTCCAGTGCGCCGTGTGCAACAAGTTCACGACGGACAACCTGGACATGCTGGGGCTACACATGAATGTGGAACGCAGCCTCTCAGAGGACGAATGGAAGGCTGTGATGGGAGACTCTTACCAGTGCAAGCTCTGCCGCTACAACACCCAGCTCAAGGCCAACTTCCAGCTGCACTGCAAGACGGACAAGCACGTACAGAAATACCAGCTGGTTGCCCACATCAAGGAGGGTGGCAAGGCCAATGAGTGGAGGCTCAAGTGCGTGGCCATTGGCAACCCCGTGCACCTCAAGTGCAACGCCTGTGACTACTACACCAACAGCCTGGAGAAGCTGCGGCTGCACACGGTCAACTCCAGGCATGAGGCCAGCCTCAAGCTGTACAAGGTAAGACTCGGCTCCCTGGGAACTAGGCCTTCTTCCTGCCTCAGGCACCTGGACATGGGGGAGGGATGGGCAGTCTGTCATGGCCAGGTCATTCCTTTATTTGTTTTTATTCAGCCGCCAGGTGTCTGTTGAGTGCCTTCCGTGTTCAGGCATGCACCTGCATCCACACATGAGATACGCAGAAAGAGCCTTGCCCTCTTGGAGCTTCGTTCTTCCAGTGGGTGACAGACACTTGACACTGTGGCTTTGAAGGTGGTCTGTGCCAGGGGGAGGAGTCAAGGCAAATGGGGGGGCTCGTGTCCTACTCTTTTTTCCTCCATTCCTCTGTTAGTTCTCTTCCTTTCTCTTCCTGTTCTCATCTTTTCCTTCCTTTTCCTGAACTTTCCTCATCCTTGGCTTCTTTTTCCTCCTGCTCCCTCCTTGTCTTCCTTTTATTTCTTAGGTATTTGAGAGGTAGAGAGATTTAAAAAATTCTGCCCCCATCTACTGTTCTGCAATGACTGTATTACCGCTGGGCTGGGAGGGCTGAAAGGGGCGTGGGGAGCTCAGTCCCAGTGTCTCCCCTGTGGGTGACAGGAAGCTGGCTCCTGGAGTTATCACTGCCACCTCCTAAGGTCTACCTGAGCAGGAAGCTGGGATCCAGAGACACCTGTCAGACCCGGGCTGTTCTGCTGGGGCATGTGGGCACACTCACTTGTGTCTGCACCACTGGGCCAAATGCTGCCCTCTACGGCTTCCCTCTGCCCCGCTCCTCCCATCCCAAGTCTTCCCTCCTCTCAACCCTGTAGACAGCAGCAGAGCAGGAGGTGCAGTGGATGCTGTAAATAGTCGTTTTGCTCGCATGGCAGAATTGCTCCAGACGTTTCTATTGATTTTCGCTGGACTTAGAGCCTCACCTTTCTCTCTGATCACCCCCTAATGGCTTTAGTATGAACCATCAGGTAGGAAGCGTCATAAATCTTCCCAGCCTCCTCCTGAGCCCCTGCTGTGCCCGCATGCCCCTTTGCCCTCACTCTTATTCTCAGCCACTCCTCTCCTCTTTGCTGGCATTTCTCGCGCGTCTGGGTCCCCGCTATGTGGCGCCGCAGGTCCAAAACTGGTCTCAGCTGCTTTCTGTTCAAGGTGGCTTTCCCATGGCCACTGCACATCAGGAGCCCCCCAGCCCGCTCCCCAGACTGTTCTCTGCAAGATCAGTCCCTGCCATTCTTCATACACTTGCTCGTTCCTGGGGTGGTGGGAGACCTGTGAAACGTGGACAAGATATCATTGTAGGGAAAGAGGAAGCAGAAACTTGGTCATGGGACTAGAAAGTTATAAATGGCCTGCCAAGGATTCAGTGGAGGAGGATCTGGTCACCACACAGCTAGCTGCCTTATCTCAAATGGAGCTGACTTTTGTGCTGACATTGAAAGAAGAGGCTGTGTGTAGGCACTTGCCGTCGGCTGTCTAAAGGGGCAATAGGATGGAACTGATGTGGCCAGGAAACACCTGATGGGCAACAACAACAGAGGACCACTTGGTGGATAAGAGTGTTTCCAAAGGAGCTAAGAGGTAGAGTTTGTGCACAGGCCTTAGTGCAGGCGTTGAAGGTTGCCTGCAGCTTTGGTGCAGGGTGTTTATAGAGGTGACACGGAGCTGGCTGCCCTGACCGTTACAGAAGGCATGCGGTGCTGGTCAGCTCTCCTCTGCAGAGGTCAGCAGGTGCTTGGTATCGCTCCTCAAAGCCCTAATGTCTAGAATGTTTGCTGAGAAGTTTCCTTTTTCGGTCCCCAAACTGTGTTCACAGCTCCCATCTGGAGACTGCATGAGATGTGTTCCAGGGACGGATGTGGGGAGTGGCGGGGGAAGCCGTTTCATCTCTGTATGTTTTTGCACAGAGGGCTCCAGTCCCTTACCCTCCTTTGTCCAGATTTTTCTTGTCTTAATCTTTAAGATGGAGGGAACTCCTACTTGAAATATGCAGAGCAGGTCAGTGGCTCCTGCTGCTGGGATGCAGGGCTGGCACCTGCCCCCGAGGGAGAGGCACTGCCAGCCTGACGGGTTTGCCTCACAACCTGCCTCGAGCTGACCCACCCTGGAGGTTCCGAGCTGCACTGCCTGCATCAGGAGCAAAGGTCGTTCGTCTGCTCTCATTAGTCCTTGGGTAATGAATGTCCCTCTGCTGGCTGAGGCCCTGCCGTGGGGGCAGGGCACTCTGCTGTGCCCTCCTGGGTGGGCACTGTCCCCAGCCCTTCTTGTGCCTCTGCCCTTGTGGCCTTGAGAGACTTCCCTGGCCACCAAGAGGGTCTCCTTGTCCTCCAGCGTCCCAGTGCGTGGCTTTGGGGTGGGGCTTGGAGGTAGCGCAAGGCCTTGTTTCTCTAGGCCCTGGTGAGGCCGGTAGTAAATGGAGATTGATTGCATGTTATTTTTCCTCTTGCTAATGTAATCCATTAGCCCCGCACATGCATAATCAGGTTTGGAGCACAGTTAACTGGATGTAATCGAGTTCTTTACTGTCTGCTGCAGAAAGCGCTCCAGATGCAGCTGACCCCGTGCTGGGCGCCCGGCTGCTCACCCACAGCCCCTTGCTCGTGCCTTCCCCACTCCATCCACTTCCCTGCCACCTTAGCTGTGATTGGCTGGGGGTCCTCTATTGCATTTCCTGCAGAGGCCCCGGGGACCGTGGCATCTCTACCGGGGCTTCCTTTTCCTCTCCCTTTCATGGGTTGTGGAGATGTGTACAGTGTGATCCACTGTCTTGCTATGTCTTTGGCCTCACGTGGGTCCACAGTCACGGCCATTAATGTTATCAACACTAGTGTCAATTGAACGTCCCTCATCTGAACCGCTAAAATCCAAAATCCTTTAAAACCTAAAACTTTTTGAGTGTCCTTGTGATGGCACAAGTAGAGAATTACACAACTTACTTTATGGGATGAGTCGTGGACAAAATGCAAGCACCTAGGGTTGGTGTTGTGGTTAATGGGTAACACCATCCCTTCCACACTGGCATCTCACGTGGGCATCTGTTTGTGTCCCAGAGGCTTCATTTCTGATCCACCTCTCAGGAAAATCAGCAGAGGGTGGCCCAAGTGCTTGGGAGCCTGCACCCAAGTGGGAAATCCTTCCTGGCTCCTGGCTTTGGCCTGGCCCAGCCCTGGCTTTGGCAGCCGTTGACGGAGAGAGCCAGTGGATAGAGAACCTCCTTCTCTCTGCCTCTCTCTCTTGAGCTTGTTTGAAAAGCAGAGCTGGGGAGAGAGGCAGAAACCAAGAGAGATCTTCCATATACTCATAGATCACAGTGGCTGGAGTTGAGCAGATCAGAAACGGAGCAGTCAGGACTCTAAGTGGTAGCCATATGTGGTGTCAAAACTACAGGTGAAGCCATAGCACTGACCTCCAAACCAGTAAATCTTAAAAATAAAAAAGTTGCAACCACGTTAGGGTATGTACCACGGCCTTTGCAGCCCACTTGGGAGTCCCGGATGGAGTTCTAGGCTCCTGGCTTCAGTCTGGTTCATCCCTTACTATTGCAGGCATTCGGGGAGTGAGCCAGTAAATGAAATATCTGTCTCTGTTTCTCTTTTTATCACTGTGTCTTTTAAGTAAGTGAGAAACAAGTAAAAATTTAAAAGTATAGAAGCATAATACTATAAATATTGTGTAAAATTACATCCAGGCTGTGTATACAAGGTATGTATAGACCACAAAAGAATTTTGGGGTCATACCTAAGATTACTCATTATGCATATTTGCAAATATTTTGAAACTCCAAATGGTGTGAAATCTAAAGTACTTTTTGTTCCAAACTTTTCTGCTCAGGGAATCTTTTTTTTTTTTTAAGATTTATTCATTTTATTACAGCCAGATATACACAGAGGAGGAGAGACAGAGAGGAAGATCTTCCATCCGATGATTCACTCCCCAAGTGAGCCGCAACGGGCCAGTGCGCGCCGATCCGATGCCGGGAACCTGGAACTTCTTCCGGGTCTCCCACGCGGGTGCAGTGTCCCAATGCCTTGGGCTGTCCTCAACTGCTTTCCCAGGCCACAAGCAGGGAGCTGGATGGGAAGTGGAGCTGCTGGGATTAGAACCGGCGCCCATATGTGATCCCGGGGCTTTCAAGGTGAGGACTTTAGCCGCTAGGCCACGCCGCTGGGCCCCTGCTCAGGGAATCTTAACTTGTCCTATATTTTTGCTTTGGACTGACGTTGCTAAAGGCGTGAGTTGCAAGGGGGTATGTGTGGAGGGAGGGGTGGGATGGAGTCCTCCACACCCCCAGTTGTTGGAACTGTGATGCTTGGTACCATCAAGCTTGGGTGGCTGTGTGAGCAGTATTGCATGGCGGTCAATGTCCTCCACGTTGTTCTGTTGAGCACTTGGCAGAAGAGCCCTTTCCATGTCACTGGTCCCCCACCCCTGGTTACTTCTGCGTTCCTTGGGTGTGTCTTGGTCCTGAATGTGGCTCTGGCCCGGACTCTTGTCGTCTTTGGCGTCCTGTATCCAGGGGTTCCCGTGATCAGTGCTGGCTGCGGCAGGAGGGTTAGACACTCCAGGGACGCTTTGCGGCTAGACCTGTGTTTTCTATCCTCAGCACCTGCTCTGGAAGCCTGTGGTGGAAAGGGTCGTGTTCCTCCCCAGGGCGGAGCTGCAGCAGCTTCCTGCCACCTTGCCTCCTGACTGCGCGTAAACATAGCCTACTCATCCAGCCATCCACTCGCAGAGCTGCGGGATGGCTGATACTGGCCAGTGCCTACACTGTGCTGCCTCGGGCTGCTTGCTGCCTCAGGTCCCCAGGCCCTGGTGTACAGGTGCAGCGCCTGTGCTAGCTCTGCTGTATGTCCCTTGCCCTCCTCAGCTGCCCAGCACCACTGTTTGCGGGGAGAGGCATGGATGGGAGCAGAGCAGAAAGGAAGGTGGCTGTCAGAGTCAGGTCTTCACTTTGATGTCTTCATCTGAGTGTCATCATCCTTATGGAAAGCCATCAGCTTTATAGACGAGGGCTGAAGACGCCACCTGAATACTATCACTAGAGGAGTCCCAACTCCCCGCAGGGTTTTCAGCACATTTCCGTTACTTGGGTTTCCTATTAATCTTAAGTTCTACACAGGGAGGGTTGTGTGCCCTCTTGGCAGGTCCTGTCTGCGTGTAAGCTTCCCTGGGTCAGGGAGGTGGGCAGCCGGTGTCCAGGCCAACTTGGCTTGGCTGGAAGGAGGAAGGAGAGAATGGTGTGCTTTGCTAACACACGTGTGCACGCACACACACAGGTCATCTCTGTGCGTTGTGGACTTGGACTCTGGTCCTCCTCCGAGGCCGCAGGGATGTGGAAAGCCCTTCCTGGGTTCTGTGCCATTTCAGAATCCTTCTTCCTTTAGAGCTCCTGCTGAAGAAACTCACTGGGGCAGACTCTCCCTGCGGGGCCTCACATTGTCATGTGATGGATAGGCCAGTCCCCAGATGGGATTGATCAGATGTGGCTTGAAATCTACCTGTTTGTGCTCCACAAAGGGTGCAGTGGGGGAGTGTGGAGGTTGTGAGAGGATGACCATCTGTGTCATGTCTCTGGTGGTGACCTGTGACTTCTGTACTCTGAGAGCCAGACCTAAATTCCCCCTCTCTGCTGGCCATCCTTGCCGCCACCTGTAGCTCCACGTTGGGAGCAGTGGAGCAGGTGCACCTCTGGTTCGCATGGTGGTCTGAAGTTGGTTTCCTGCACCCCAGTTTTCTCATGAAGGAGACTTCTGTTTCAAGTGCTTGCTTCAGGCGCTGTCTGCCCCTTTAGTGCCATCCATGTCACCATCCCCCCTCCAGAAAGAAGGAGGTGACCGTTTACCTCGCAGCGATTTAGAAGTTAAAAGGCCAGTTGTGTTGGTAACATTTAGCAGATTTAGCTTCCTTGTCCCATGAGACCCCTGACTTGATGGCTGGGATTAGCAGGTTGTAGGACTCCTAGGTTGTGCTGGAAGCCAGGGAGAGCTGGCTGGCCTTGGAAATTCTTCTGGTCATGTGTTCACCACTAGGGGACTCTAGGAAGGTGGGAAGACCAAATGTTCAAGGCCGGGCTTACGCCGCAACTATGTTCTTCCATCATTGCCATAGGAACCTAGGGCACTAGTGTGAAAGGTTGGTGTCTTCCTGGGGCCATTTCTTGGTCCTGTTCTCCCTCCCAGCGCCTTCATGGCTATCCCCTCCTGAGCTGTTGCTTTGTATGCTCAACTGATCAGTGGTTCCCAGCACAAGCCATGCCCATGTCCATCTGCTTGTAGTACTGTGCTTGACCCCGCTTTGGACACCACCTCATGGAACTGAAATCGTGTTAGCTGTGTCTTAAAAAAAAAGAAAGAAAAAGACTAGTACTTAATGTGCTGCCTGTTGTAAAGACCATTGTTACATCCGTTACTGTAACACACTTTTTGTTTTTTAAAAGATTTGTTTATATATTAGTTACCTGGGGTAGGGGCAGAGAGAGTGAGTGATCCGTCTGCTGCCTCATCCCCCAAATGGCCACAGCAGCCCGAGTTTGGCCAGTTCAAAGCCATCAATTGGGTGCTTCTTATGTGGATATGGAGGCCTAGGCCCTTGGGTTATTATGCGCTGTTGTGGGCTGAGGAGTTGGTTAGCACTGGTTAAGCTGAGCACTACAGGGAATGGGCTTGGGGCTGAAAGCACCTGGTCTAATAGAACTCAGCTGTAGCCAATATTCTGCTAATTAGGGTGTGGGGCAAAGCATAAACAAGAACTAGGTGAGAGGTGAAGCGAGGAGGCAATAAAAGCAGGCCTGGAGAGAGGCTGAGGAGAGACAGTTCCACCATCCCAGGTCTCCGTGTCTGTGCCTCATCCCCAGATCTTTCGCCGTGTCCACGTTACTGGCCTAGCCGGCCGCGACAATCCACTGCTTTCCCAGGTGCGTTAGCAGGGAGCTAGATCGGAAGTGGAGCAGCTAGGATTCCTACCAGCAGCCATATGGCCTGCCGCGTCACAGGCAGGGACCTTCCCTGCTATGCCAGCCCCTGTCTTTTCCTCCCTCTCGGCTTCCCTCCTTCCCTCCCTCCCTCTTGTCCTTTATTTTTTTGGATACCAGCAGTTTTCTGTTTCTCTGCGACTCTTGAATCTTTTTGTGGAGAGTTAAACAATTGATAGTATTCCTTAAGAATATTACAGTGTGTCCACAGTTATTTCTAATTAGGTTAGTCTTTTGTGTTATCTCAAGTGTAAGGCAACAAGAAAAGCTCGAGTTCACTGTGAAAAAATGTGAGAAATCCAGTAGAAGAGAAATCCCAGCAAGTGTTCCTTTTTTGGTGTGTGTATAATATAGCCATTTCACAAAATTACAAGAAGGATACAAAGTTGAATTATATACAGTGTTACACCGGAGACCTAGAAGTTTTACAGTTTGTTTTTCAATCATAGAAAAAACGGATGTCCTTTTTCTGTTCTCTGACTTTCCTCTCCAGAAACAAACCAATGTTGCATTTGGTTGATGTGGCTCCGGGCTGTGTTCTCCTTACACAGATGGCAGTGTGTGCTGGCGATTGTGTGTGTGTGAGTGCACACACAACTGGCCACTGGAGAAATATCTAAATGGAGGCAACTGTTCTGTTTTCTGCTTGTTTTTTTTTTCATGTAGCTTCTTGTCATGGAAATCGTTCTAGTCCTCACATACATGTCTGTCATTCAGTTTAATGGCTGCCCAATATTCCTTTTGTTTTCTAGTCTCTTATTGGTGTGTGTTGAGGTGGTTGTCGGAGCTCTGACATTCCAGGTAATGAGGCAGGAAACCTAATCTCTCTGTCCTGCGCTTGAGTTGTCCTGTGGGGCAGGCCTGCAGGGTTTGGGGGTGTGCAACCTGCACACCTGGGTGGAGAGGAACTGTTGCAGGTGTGGCAGACTCCAGGGGTGTGCACACAGCCCTTCACTCAGGCTGAGGAGCCAGGAGGTGTCAAGTCAGAAAACTGAGTAGTTAACAAAGGTGGACGCTGCCCAAACAGCGAAGCTTGCATGCTCTGTGTCTTCTTAGGGGAGAGGGATCTCAAACCTGGAGTCCCTTGAACCCTACCTTCGTGCAAAGGAAGCAGTAACAGTTGCAGAGTCGCTTGCAGGAAAGACAGCTGCTTTTGTAGCCCTGGTCTGTTGTTCCCTATGCCCTGGGTGGGTTTTGCTGATAGTGCCACATCGCTATGGTATTCAGAGTGACTCTCTGTAGACTCAGTGTGGCTGGGGAACCCTGACAGCAGGTGCCCTGTGACAGGGCCAAGGGCTGAACTCAATTGTGAATCCTTTCAATGTGCTGGGGACTTGGACTCAAAGGGCACATTTGAATAAATGCAGTCCCAACAGGTGTTTCTGGTGTTTTGTTTTGAAAGGGAAATTGTAAGGGAACAATTAGGCATTGTCAGGAAGATTGTCAGGAAAAGTCAAGAGTTTTTAAATAATTACATAATACACCTGAACCATATTCTTTATTCTGTTTTAAACATAACTGGGAACTATAAATACTATTTAAGTATAGGGTGGGAAAGGCTGTTTCTGTGAAAACCGTTCTGGTAGGACTGAGTAATTTTATACTTTAATATTTAATAAGATTAGATTTACAGCAGTTTTTTAAAGAAGTAACCAGAACGTAGGATGGAAGTTGAAAAATTGTCATGACAGAAAATCTGTTGCTCGCAGACTTGATGGCGATGGCGGAAGGCAGCGATGGCAGGGAGGTGGCCCTGGAGGGGAGCAGGGCTGTGGCGGAGGCCCAGGGTTGGGCTGCAGAGCTCGGCAGACTCGATCAGAGTCCCAGTTACACAGGAATCTCAGATAAACTGCCAGTGAATTTTTTTTTGTATATTTCCCATGAAATCTACTTTGTGCTTGCTTCCCTGAAGCTCATGCTTGTTGGCTCGCCCTGCCCTGCTGGTGACGAGATGCTTGCACAAACTGTCAGCCCCTTGGAGCCTGTGCAGAAGCCGAGACACACACCCAGTCACACACACAGGCAGGCACAGGCATGCATGCGCAGACACACATGGAAGCGCACACAGTCACTCACACACAGACACACACACAGTCACACACACAGAGACACACACACAGTCACACACACAGGCAGGCACAGGCATGCATGTGCAGACACACATGGAAACGCACACAGTCACTCACACAGAGACACACACCCAGTCACACACACAGGCAGGCACAGGCATGCATGCGCAGACACATGGAAACGCACAGTCACTCACACACAGACACACACACACACACACAGAGAGGCACAGGCATGCATGCACAGACACACAGACACGCACACACAGTCACAGATAGGCTCAGGCATACATGTGTGCACAGAGAGGCACACAGACAGGCACAGACATATATGTGCAGACACACACACAGACACACATACAGTCATATACACAGAGACACACACAGTCACACACACAGACAGGCACAGGCATAGATGTGCACATACACACAGACACACACAGTCACACACAGACACGCACACAGTCACACACAGACAGGCACAGGCATACATGCACATAAACACAGATACACACAGGCACATACACACAGACAGGCACATACACACACAGAAGCAGTCACACAGGCACATACACACATGCACACACATACAGACACGCAGACACACCCACACACCCACACACACATATAAGCACATGCCCTTGGTTTTTTTTCAGTGCTTCCTAACAAAAAGGAAAACGTACATGCTTGAATGCTGGCTTCCAGTTTTTTGTGTCCATTGTAAATGATCCCATTATGTTTTTACATTTTCTGTGTTAAAGTGCTTCCTGAAATGAAGAAGAGCTGGCTGTTAAATTTTACATTTTGTTTTTTAAAAAACTTTATCTATCCATCTATCTATCCATCTATCTATCTATCTATCTATGGCTGTCTCTTCTTACTGAGCTGTTGTGTGTTGCCCAGCCTGGCAGAAGCCACGTGCTTGCCCTGGCTCTCCTCCCTGTGCCACCTCCTGCAGTGGGTTTGGAGGCCGGCTGGGAGAATGCACAGCAATGGGGGCTCTGTTGGGATCCACAGAAGCCTCCCACGCCCTGACAGTGGACAAGCCACTGATAAGCAATGCAGAAAGTGGGCTTGCCTTACGACAAGTCTTCGGGGTGACAGGCGGACCTTCTCTTGGGCCCACGCCCCCCACACCATGAAGGGCAGACCAGCTTGGTTAGGAATTGGGCTGGTGTTTGTTCATTAGCGGGACAGGTTACCAGCCTCCCCAGCAGCCTCTGAAGTGACCGGGTAACAGAAGGACCAACATCTCCTGTGCTACCTCGGCCCTGGCAGCGGAGTTGCTACAGGAACTACCTGGCTGCTGCATGACCTAGTGGGGTCTGTCCTGTCCCTCCCTGTGCTCTCTGGCCATGGCCACCTCCTTCAGGATTGTACCACTCCTGAGCTGCCCTGGGCGACAGCTGTCTTCCCGGAGGCTCCCTGTTCCCTGTAGTCGCTGATAGGCGCTGAGTACAGGGACCGGTCTTGCCTAGTAAGAGGTGCCCCTGTCTCCCAGGTCTGCCTTTCTGACATCAGGCCTTAAGAACTGCCCAGACATCGGGAGTGCCCAGTCTACCTCTGGAGTCTCTGGGAGACACATAAAGGGAAACAAGCACCCGCCTGGGGGTCGACGTTATGCGCCAAGGCCCCACAGAGGGATTTGTGCAGGCTCTGGCTGCTGAGTCTGTAACTATCATTTGAAAATCTGTTGGGTTTTGGGTGCACATGGCCAGAATGTTTTGTCTGCGGTGTCCTTGTTCCATGTGGTGGTTCCGCCGGCCCCACCTGCTTCCCATTCACCTTCCTTCTTGTCCCAGCTTTGCTGAGTCTCAGGAACACCTTGTGGTCAAGTAGGCAGAGATGAGCAGGTGTCAGGGAGGATGCTCTCAGGTGGTGATCATGCTAAGGGCAAACCAGTCACTATGTCGTGGGACTGTGAACGGGTTGCGGGGCGCTCTTATTTCCCTTACACCTTCCCCCGGCTGAGGAGCTGAAGCAATCGAGCAGCTGTGAGTACTGTGCGATCCTGTGGTGCTCTGATGGTGAGGGGCATGGCCTCGAGACCTTGACGGTGCCATTCTGCTCCCGCTGTGGTTGTCAGAGTAATTCCAGAGTCATCAGGCTCTGGTTGAGTGCATGACTTCGATGCAGCTGCATTTGACCAAGTCCACATGTTCCTGTTCTCTCCAACACATGCATGCTAGAACCTTTGGGACAAGGGGTTTGCGGTCAGCACCCCAAGCCCATGAGTGTTCTGGAGTAAGCATGTGTTGAGGTGGTCCTGCAGGTAGAGACGAGGCAGATCTGGAAGTAGCCCTCACTTGGTTGGCAGTGGGGACTCGCCTGGCACAGTGACCCCATCCAGACTCATCACACTGCCTGCTGGTCTCTGAAGAGCTCATTGGAATTGACTGTTTCCTTTTGTGAGCTCTGATGGTCCTGGGTCTGGCAAGGCTCTCTAAGCAGACTGGAATGTTTTCCCTTCTTTGGGGCACTCCGAACCTGGTATATATTGGGGGGCTGGGGAGGTGCAGCAAGAAATAAAGGGTGACCCCAGAGGCTCACGTCCAGGGAGGAGTCCCCACTGCTTGAATCCAGTGTAACTTCCCCTGCATGGCGCCTTTCTGGATTGCACTGCCTCTCTGCCATCGTCTCCCTGTGTGTGTGTGTGTTCGTGCGCGCGCTCTTCCTGGTTCATGGGTTAGGCTCTGAGTGTTACCCTCTCAGCATTACCATCATCATCCTCAGCAGCAGCAGCTGACAGAGTTCAAAACCAAGCAGTTTCTCAAGGAATGAGAGTTTGTCCTGTCCCGTGTCACCACATCCGACTTGGAATCCCAGTACTGCTTTCTCTGGCTTTGCTGTGGGCAGCTGTAAGCCTTTGGGGGCTCTGTTTTTCCAGGTTCAGACTCGGATGCTCACGGGTGGGCTTGGAAGTGGCGGGTTCTTGTCCTGCTCCTCTGTTAGTGATTTCCTCTCACGGGTCCCCAAAGCTCCTCTGGAACCTTCCCCTTTGCCTCCCCACGGCGTGCGCCGTCTTGCTCTGCCTGGCCTACCCTCTCCTCTTGCTGCAGTGTGGCACTGCAGAGAACAGCCTCACCTGGGGAGGTTTCAACCAGCAGTGACAAAGCCCTGCTCCGCCAAGGGGAGACTAATTACACAGCTAATTAATCCAACAGATGTCATTTTAAGTGCTCATTTCTTTGTGATTTGGTGGCATGTGGCTCACATTGCTGCGATCAGCTCTGGCTTCTGTTGGAAAAATATTGAAATGTGAGAAAGAGCCTGTGTCCCGTCCCTGCTTCACGCTTCAGTGGCACATCTCAGGGTTCCAGAAGGCTCGGCTCCAGTGCCCACAGCCAGGGGTCTCTGCCTGTGCCCACATTTGACACTGAGCTGGCACTAAGCTTGGCACAGTGATCTTGCTTCACACCTCTTGGCCTTTCAGGTACACTTCCTTTCTGTTCATTTACTGTGCCAAGCCTGTCCATGCTCAGAGAACCCTCACACTTGCCACTCTGGTCTGACGGTCTGCTCATGTTGAACGTCTAGTTCATCTTCCTGGCCACTGACTCTCAGGTAGCTGTTCCCTCACCCCCACCGAGTGTGGTTCTCTGCGTGGGTCCCGAGTGTTTCTGTTGCTAGTGTAGTCATGGGTTTGTCTTTCAATATATCAGGGACTGTGGTTGTCTGGTGTCTCTTGTGGCCAGC
Organism: Ochotona princeps; assembly: GCF_030435755.1. Classification (NCBI taxonomy): domain Eukaryota; kingdom Metazoa; phylum Chordata; class Mammalia; order Lagomorpha; family Ochotonidae; genus Ochotona; species Ochotona princeps. The sequence goes on along the minus strand of NC_080847.1, from coordinate 11,686,584 downwards.
GCAGTGCCTGTCTCTGGGCCAGTCCGCGTTCATTGCATGGCTGGGTGCTTGCAGAATGTGCCCCCAATTTCCACCTTGCCGAGCATTGGGAGCGGCAGTTGCACCTGCACCATTGGCTTTGCACACTTCCAAGCTGGCCAGCATACCTTGGAGTCCGAGGGTGTGTCTTGTGGGGGTGGGGGCTGCAGACCTCGTGCAGTCCCATTGCTGATTGTCGGCTCTCTATCCTCAGCTGACTGATGTGGTGACCCGCCACCCCCAGCGCCCTGTGGATGCTCAGTAGGCTGTCAGCAGGTGTCACCTGAAGATTGCAGAGTGAGAGAGAGGCGGGATCTTTAAACCTAGAGTTGTAAAAATTAGATTCATCTCTAAAACAACTTCTCCATCTCTCCCTTTAGTGTCTCCTCTGCCCTGTTCATTTCCTCCATTGGGGAAATGGTTGGCATATAAATGAAGGATGCTTGCCTGGTCACAAGCCACCTGAGCACATGTTCCTGGAGACAGCCCATCATCAGTAAGAATAGGTCTCTAGGGCGTTTCTCTTCTTCTGCCCCATGATGCAGCTGACTCCTCACACCCTGGAGCACCTTCTAAGAGCAGGATTATATTCTTCTTTAGGCAGTGGTTTCAAACATTGTTGATTTTGTTCTGTAAAGATAAACATTTTACAGTGCTGACCCAGCACCTAGGAATGGGCAAACATTTTGTATACGTGACTGAAACAGAACTTGTACCAAGTAGTGTTGTTTTCACTAGCCATATCCTGATACTTTTTATTTCCTCTGCTTCTGTGTGTTTAACACATACTAGGTGTACCACTGGCGTCGGTTTGCTGATCCATTCACTAACACAGTGATTCTTAACCCAGATAGCTGCCAGCCAGGGTGCATGCCTGGCCCAGCTGGCCAATGTCATGGTCTTGTTTTCTGTGGGATTCCTGGGTGTAGTGGCAAGTGAGCCACTAAATTGATGGGTTATGACCCACAAGTGTAGAAACTATTGCACTTCAGCTTCCACGAGAGAGATTGATCCAGCCAGCAAATGTGGAGGCAAGAACCAGCCAGGTCTGCAGGCAGGTGGAGGGAGGGAGGAATTGAGAGCGGTGGGCTAAGTCAGGGAAGCCTGCCAGGAGGAGGAGATGCTTCCCTCTTGTGTGTGCTGAGCCTGAGGCCCCCTGACTCACTGCACAGGACACCCACGGCCTCCCTTCCTGCACTTGGAGCTGCTGAACCTTCTGGAAGAACATCAAATTCAAGTTAAACACGTCCTAATAGTAACTAACCCACTGGAGTTTATTCCTTCTTGGTTTTTTTTTTCTTGGTAACAATGCCTGCAAAAATACTTTTTTTAAAGTTCTAAAATGCCCCATATATTAATGTGAAGCGTTAGTTCAGTCTTGGCATTCTGTAGATTCTTAGCATTTTAAAAAAATTTTATCCATTTGAAAGGCAGAACAAGAGTGAGCAAGGGGCAGAGATCTTTCTGGTTCCCTCCCCAGATGCCCACACTAGCTGGAGCTGGGCCAAGCCAAAACCAGGATATGAGAACTGCTCACGGGTCTCCCATGTGGGTTCCAGGGCCCCAAGTACTTGAGCCTCGTCTGCTGCCTCCTGGTGAGCATGGGCTAGCCGGGAGCTGAAGGGGCTCGCTGAGGTCCACCATGTAGGTTGTGGGAGTTGTAGGTGATGGCTTAACCCACCGCACTGCCGTGCGCGCGCACACACACACACACACACGCGCGCACACGGTTACTGTTTAGAAGACCACTTTTCTGTACTTGTTCCTTTGCAGTATGCAGACCACACAATTGAAGTTACTTTACAATTCAGATTTCCATAGCTTGAGTTGGGAGTCCAGACAGGCCAGTGGGTGTTTCTGTTTAATTTCGCAGACGATGGCTTAGGCAGGAAGGGTTGCTCTTCAGAGACCCATCACCTGTGTGCAGTGAAATGGCTCTCAGCAAGGACTCCAGCCTGGACCTGGTGGAGAACTCCCACTGGAAGGACGGGGTGCCCACATGCTCACTGAGTGTGTGTGTGTAGAGGGGTGCTCTTAAAGGGGGTACTGCTTTGAGTCATCTTCTGAGGGAGAAGTGAGCTTTGAAAAGGAGAGCATCACCCACTCCGCCTCTGTGGAGGGGCGCCGAGGGGCCCTGAGATGTCACCCAGTCTGCCTCCCTGAGACGTCACCCATCTGCCTCTGTGGAGGGGCGCCGAGGGGCCCTGAGATGTCACCCAGTCCGCCTGTGTGGAGGGGCGCTGAGGGGCCCTGAGACATCGTCAGCCAGCCTGAATAGTAAGGTCGCTTTGTACTGACATAATTTTACTGTATTTTCCTGCATAGCTCAGTGAGACTAGCATTGGATTTTGGTTTGAACAGAACTGGCCTCAGTGTGTACCTGCCTCCTCCCATCTGCCCACAAGATAAGATGCGGGTGAGCAGTTAGGCCTGGAACTTGGTACATACACTCCTGTGGGGAGCGGCCGACCCCACGTGTGTGTTAGGGGCCGCAAGATGGCGGCTGGCCGGGGGCCAGGAGGCGGGATTTGTCCTGCCAGTAGGCAGGCAGGAAGTCACAAGGATAGGCTAATCCTCCCCCGCTGTGACTGCTGGCCTATCAGATAGCGCCCCCTGGACCCACAGGGAGAAGTGATTGGTGGAGAACTGTATATAAACAGCCCGCTTTCGGCAGTAAACCTTTTCGTTCGTCTGTGTGTGTGTGTGTGTTCGTTCGTTGTGTGTGCGCCGGTTGAGGTGGCGGCTCCTGTTTTTTCCAGGCCCTTGAGATTATTCGTCATTTTAGTGTCCCTGCAGGGCGGCGACACACTCCGAACTATGCTTGCTTGCTGCCCCCACCCCCCATTTTTTCCGTAAGGATTTATTTATTTCAGTGGCAGAGTTAGAGGCAGAAAGAGAAGGAGACTCTTCTGTTTGTTGGTTCACTACCCAAATGACCATAGTGGCTAGGGTTGGGGCAGGTAGAAGTGAGGAACCTCTGCTAGGTCTCCCACATGGGTAGCAGGGCTCCAAGCGCTTGAACTATCTTCTGCTTCTCTCCCAGGACTGTTAGCAGGAAGCTGGATCACAAGTGGAGCAGCCAGGATGTAAGGGCCTCACAGGCTGCAGCCTAACCCACCGCACCACAGCACTGAGCCCCACAGGTGTGGTTTTATGCTTGGTGTTTGTGTGGGTACCTGGGGCATACCACATAATCTGTAAAGGGGGCAAGCTGCCAGACCAAGTGAATCCTGGGCAGGCTTTGTGAAGCTGCCTGGCCTAAGTGAGTTGATTTATGCTGAGAAAGGTGGTGAGTCCTTCCAGGCCTAGGTGACTTCATGTTGGCTTAGGAGCTTTCCTGCCATGTTGATAATGGTCTGGCCATGCCATCCCATTCGTAGCAGCAAGCACCTGCAGTCAAGTATGCAAAACTGTTTCCGTGGCAACTCTCTTGGTGAGCCATTTATTTTTTTTTTCCTTCAAGCTGAAAGTTTCTTGAGGAAAAAAAAATCCTCGATCGCTCTTGTGCTGTGTTGGTACTTGGGAAGTTAATCTTGACACCCTCCTCTTTTGCAGGCTGATTGTTTTTTCTTATAAATGAAGTATATGGCTAACCCTGGGATCTCTGATTACAGCTTTGAGTCAGCAAGTGGGAGGAGCTGCTTCCCTCCTTGATTTGAAAGAAGCCAAACTTCCTGGGAAACAATCACCCTTAACATCTGAAGCAAAGTATAGGCTACAGAAAAATCTAACCAAGTTCACTGCCTCCCTGTGGTTAGGTCAGTCTGAGTGCGTCCAGCGTTGACTAGGCAAACAGAGCTGCCCTTCGTCACAGGGACGGTGTACCGGACAGGTGCTACAGGGCTGAGGTTCAGCAGTGTGGCTTTCATGCCAGGGCCCCAAGGTATGTAAGGAACATGTTCATGGCTGGTGCTTGGGAGCACCTATGAAACAGAATGCAAATCAACAGCCATGACATGTTGAGGTTGCAAATGTGAACACAAATGAGGAAATGCAAACACAAGTTTTGCATACAGCAACACTCATTTCACATGTGGTAATTATTGCTATGAAATCCGATACTGTAAAGTCCAGGATATGGGGTGTGGCAAAGCCATTATTCTTGCATCCAATTTTACATTTTACACTTATCCTGTGCAAATATTTTGGGTTTCTTACTGACACGCAGGCAATGATTGTGGGGTTTACTCACAGCCGTGGTCGTCTTTGTTTTGGGAATACACAGAAATGATTCCTGTTTTTTTCTGTGGGAGATCGGGCAGCTGTTTTCCCCTGGAAATCACCCCCGACCTGACAATCATCGTTGGCAGTGGCTGATAAATGCAAAAGCTGGTTTTATGGCCTCGTAGTCTGGCCATCGCCATTCTCTTCTCCTCTGCCATGTCATTTTTGAGGCATTCTTGCTGTTTTGTGTGCAAGCCTGTGCCCTGGTCATTTTGGATGTTAGAGGACATTTGGCCTTGAGATTCTTCGAAAACTTGCCTGCAAGAGTCCGTCACGTAGAACTGCCGCCTTGTCTCTCTCCTCCTTTTCTTAACTTTTAATGTGTACTTTCATAGCCCATCCCACCCCCATCCTAAATCACTTGGCAAAGATTTTTGTGTGCCAAGGCATGTTTAAGGTCGTTCCCCCTGTCCCGCGGTGGGGGGCCCACGAGCCCCTGCCGTGGTGGGCTCTGTGTAATTGCTGCGGTCTCATTTCCCACAGCTGATGAGGATTATATCAGCTTGGTTTAACAGACTCATTTTCTGCTCCCAGTGCACACTTGTTTTAATGTGTTTCAGTTAATGAGGTAGAAGAGAGAACGAAGTGTCACTGTTTACACACAGACAGCTGTGCCGGGGCCCTGGCGCAACCCGTGTGGCCCAGGGCATCCTCTGCACTGTGCGTGGCGCAGCCCACAGAGCGAGGACACCTTTTCAGATGAACATGACTTTCTCAGGGCCCAGGCACGTGGTGACGAGGAGGAGCTGCAGGGCTTGCAGAAGCATCTTGCTGATACTGTCTCCTTGTCCAGATGGGTCTTTTGAGTGGAGTGATACGCAGGCAGAGACTCGCTGCTCTGAGTTCAGGGTGCAGCCAGGCACTGATGTTCAGCTTCCGTGTTTGTTCCTGGCCCTTCTGTTGAGACCAGCCCATGCCAGGCGAGCATCCGTTCATTGGAAGCAACACACGTGAAGCCTGCTTTGGAGATCCCTGAGGAGTCACACCTGGTGTGGACCGCCGAGGCTCTGAGAAGGGCAGTGAGCTTTGCGCTTCAGGCTCGCGACTTGGAGCTGGGCTGCGGTGAGGGAGGGAGAGGGGCCTGCGTCGGGCGGGCGGATTCTGTGAGTCGGGTGTGGTTTGGACCATGACTTTGCCCTTGGTTGTGTATGAGGGTGAGCCTGGGAAGTTGGGGCCCGAGAGATTTATAGAGGTGATGCTGTAACCCCCTGAGTGTGTGAACTCCAGCTTATGGATGTTGGGAGGGCCGGAGACCACCAGGGGACCCACTCAGGTCCCCTTCCCTCTCTGACCCTAGCCCAAGCTCTTTTGTCGCCTGCACCCACTCGCAGTGAGATGTGCTCTTGTCTTCCCACTCCCTGTCTTTGCATTCTCCCCTGGCCGTTTCCTTTCTCTCTCTGGATATGGAGAGCCTAAATGGTTAAACCTGTTGCCTGGCCCTGGCGCTGTGCCAGCCCCATAGGGCGCTGCGCAGGCTAGAGGCCCCCCGCGCATCCTGGCTCCCTGAAGGCACAGCGGCCGTGGGTTTCAGCAGGAATTAAACAATTACTAAGTCTTAGTCCTCCCCACCTTCAGTGGATTGACTCTATAAATTGTCAGCCTGTTGACATTTTAATGCGAATTATGTCATGTGGTATCCCCTTTGATTTCGACATGCCTCAGTTTGTAAATACATGAGCCACTCAAAGGCTTGTGGTTAGTGTACACTCCGGAGGCCTCGGGGTTTTTGGTGGGGGAGAGCGTGCTGGAGACAGCACAATGCTGGGAGTGTGCCTGGCCCAGGAAAGCCTTTTACAGTTCCCTGGGGCGGCTCTGGGGGCGGCGCAGTGCCCAGGGCCTGCTGCCAGCCCCCGTGCCATGCCCTGGACCTCCCACCCTCCCAGCACCCTGGCGAGGCCACTGCCTTTGGATCCGAGTCATGGGGTATGTGTTTTTTTAAATTATTGTGTTCATTTGAAAGCAGGGTGACCAAGAGATAGACGTATCTGCTGGTTTACTTCCCAAATAGCTGCAACAGCTGGAGCTAGAGCAGGCCAAAGGCAGAAGGCAGACCTCCATCTGGGTCTCGCACATGGGTGGCAGGAGCCCAGGCAGTTGAGCTATCATCTGATGACTTCCCAGGCATAGCATTGGGGGCTGGATAGGAAGCAGGATTGAGGTCCCAGTCGGTGCTCCCATAGGGGACACTGGCCTTGCATGTGAGAGGCTACAGCACCAGACCCACCCCTGGGTGTTTTCTGTGGGGTGTTGTGATGACAGAACTTCTGCCCAGGTCGGTTTGCAGATCTGTCCTCCTTTTTTGAGTTGTGGTGCCACTGCCCAGCACCAGTATTTGGAGAAAGAACTGAGTTGTTCTTGATCACAGAGCAACCCCAGAGGCCAGGAAAGCCTTCTCTGCAACAGGTATTTCCCCTGAAGTGTCAGTGCTCGGCTGCCTGCGTGCCGCAGAGGGAGGGAAGGATGCTGGAAGACAGGACAGAGGTGCAGGGTGTTGGGATTCAGAAAGTGGAAGTCCGGGGAGGAGGGTGGGAAGTGGGGTTTAAGAATTGCTGAGAAGCCCTGGGCCAGGCTTTGTCCCTGCTCTGTGCTGGTCTGCCTCTTGCAGCCTCCTGGTCTGCTTAACCTGTCGTAGTCCTGGGGAAGCTGGCTGCTTGGCATCCCTTGTGGGTAAGTCATCAGCACTCACAGAACTGACCATTGTGTGGGCTGAGGTTGGATGGACCCTAGGAACAGAGCAGCTGCAGGCTAGGGCTCTGTGCTTGGCACAGAAGGGCCATGGCAGTGGGAGCTGTGTTTTCCCCTTGTCTGAGTATGACGACTGTTGGGCCTGCCTTCTGTGTTGGAATTTGGCTGATTTACAAAATGTCATGGGATCTTGAATGGTCATGGGTGGTCGAGACCCAGTTCCCACGTGCTGGGTAATTCCAGTTTCATGTGTGAATAATGCCCATGTTAAAGCAATTAGAGCTATGCATACTCTGAAAAGGAAGAAGGGAGCCACATTCCTGTTGCCCAGAGATGATTCCAGCTCGTTTGAGAAAGGTCTGGCAGCTTCCACGAGGGTTGGAAAAAGTTTTCACTGGGGGCCTCTATCGTAATTCATTTGAGGGAATTGTGATAAAATCAGAAGTATAGAGTTGCTGTGGATCCCTTCCTTAGCTCTTCTGTAAGTTTGTCATTCGTTACTTGAAAGGAGATGAGTGGGTGAACCAAGAATCCACACCTCGTAGTTCTGTTTAGGTGGTTACTAGGGGCAGTTACATTCCTCTCTACCATCTAGTTTGATGTTTAGCCATAAGGGCTTATGTGAAATAAAGTGATATTGGACTGATCATGGCCTGTAAGAACATTACTCCTTGCTAATTAGAAAAAAAAAAAAAAGCAACTGATAGAAGTGTTTCCAAATTAAGACAAGCAGTGACTTCTGAGGCAAAAAGTAAGCCCTGCACTTAAAAAAAGAAAACTTTGTTTTGGAAAGCAGAGAGAGATAAAGGCAAACAGAAAAATCTTCAATTGTCTGGTTCCTCTGAAATCCACAATAACTGCGTGGGGCTGGTCAGGCAGAAGCCAGGAGTGTGGCGCTCACTCTGGGTCTCCTGGGGGTGCCATAGATCTCCCGCAAGAGCCAGGGTCACACCCAGGCCCACCGTTAATGGGGTGCTAGTTTTCCTGTGTCTTTTTTTTTTTTTTACAGGATTTACTGTACTTGTTTGAAAGGCAGAGTGACTGAGAAAGAGGGAGAGAGAGAAAAAAAAAATCTTCAATTCTCTGGTTCACTCTTCAAATGGCCACAGCGGCCAGGGCTTGGCCAGGCGGAAGTCAGGAGCCAGGATCTCCACAGGGCGGGGGCGGGAGCCCAAGGACGTGAGTCTGTTTCTGCTGATTTCTCAGACACTGGCAGGGGCCTGGGTTGGAAGCAGAGCAGCCAGGCCTCCAAACTGTGCTCTGGTGTCGGATGCTGGTATGAAAGCAGCTATGTAATCCAGGGAAACAGCACTAGCCCTCCAAGCAGTGTCTTTAACTGCTGTGCCATATGCCTATCAAATCTTGTGCTTAAAAAAAAAATCATAGGGCCTAGCATAGTAGCCTAGCGACTAAAGTTCTTGCCTTGCATGCACCAGGATCCCATATGGGTGCTGGTTCTAATCCTGACAGCTCCGCTTCCCATCCAGCTCCCTGCTTGTGGCCTGGGAAAGCAGTCGAGGATGGCCCAGAGCCTTGGAACCCTGTACCTGTGTGGGAGACCCGGAAGAGGCTCTGGGCTCCTGGCTTCTGATTGGCTCAGTTCCGACTGATGTGGCCATTTGGGGAGTGAATCATTGGAACATCCTCCTCTCTGTATATCTGACTTTTCAATAAAAAAAAAATCTTTTTAAAAAAAATCATAAAATGTTTGCAGTCTGTAAGTAGATCAGTCACCTACTTTCTTGTGCTGAAAGGCGTTTAAAATTAGCCCTTAGAAGCATCCTTTTAGATACAAACTCGGGGAGCTTTTCAGGAAGCCAGCAGGTGTTATACAACTTGACAGGGACAGGGGAGTAGCAGGGTGTTCCTCTCTGTGCCTCTCCTCATTTCACACATGTCTTCCAGATGCTGTCAGCTCTGTGGGCACTGCCTGCCCTGGGCAGGTACCCATGCAGCCCTCTGGGCAGTTTGCTCAGGGGAGCCTGAGGCCAGAGGATGACAGGATTGTCCAGTTGTACACATGCACTGTGCTCTGGATGCTCATGAGTTGGTGGTGAGGGGAGGGGCTTGTCAGTTCATTTGCTCCATACCTCTTTTCTTCCTTATCCCTTTCTTGCGCGTCTGAAGTCACCTGCAGGTGATGGAAGATGGTGAGAAGATCCAGGAACAGGCTCGATGGATGCAGAATCCCTCTGATCCCGGCCTGTGTTCCCAGCATCACTGCTATGGTTGGAGGCTTTTGATCATGACCCGTGACACATCTGTACCTCCTGAAATATCCTGGTCTTGCTGTGTATTGAACTTACAGCTTTAAATTATTGAATTTTATTATTGTTATTTTTAGGTGTAACTGGCTAGCTGTGGGATGGTGTGATTGCCAGGGCAAAAACACCCTTGACTCATTGTAGCTGAGCTGAACATGGAGCTGCAGTAATGGCGGGTGAAGACAGCCCACAAGGAGGAAGCTGGCCCCTGGGCAGCACGGGGACATGGGTAGGCAAGGAACTCTCACAGCAATGGCTTTGTGTTACCTCCACATTCCAGCTTGTTCCAGCCACACAGGTTATTTGCATAGCACACAAAGCACGGATTGTACAGTGTATACAGGTATCGGCGGCATTGGCGATTGAGCACGTGTGAAAGGGAGCTGTGTGTCCCTAAAGTAGTTTGTTCCCAAAGTGTCCCTGTGACAGCCTGGATGCAGTTCCACTTTGGTGCTGAGGGTGCTAGAGTCAGACTCCTATACATTGTTACTCCTCAGGGTTACAAATCCATTTGTCTGAAGGGTAGGAGGAGATGGGATTAAAGTCCCATGGGAAGGAAATTGCCCGGAGGAGGAAAGCCCAGGAGGTTAGTTTAATAAGAGGGAAAAGAGGAAGTAGGGGGGAGGGGAGGGGCAGAGGATGAATGGCAGATTGAAGGAGAAGGGTTTCTGACAATTAACTAATTTCTCTTTGCTCTAACCCATGACAGAATTAATCACACATTAACACAGTGACAGCAAAATTAATGTCATATGCAAATCGATAGTGCAGGCTTGGCATTCAGCAGCCTGTTGGCTTCATAAGGCTGGCGCCGTAGCTTCACACACCGAGCCCACCCCCGCCCCACCCGCCCAGCCTTACTCTGGCTAGAAGAATCTGGACAGCTTTGTGACCAAAGGGGCATCTCATGGCGTCCACTGGTTGGAACCAGCTAAAGGTCCGAGCCATTCGCAACTTCCAGCTCTTCCTCTGGAAACAAAATCAGGAATAGCACCGTCTTTGGTTGGGAAGGGTTCGGGCTGGCCCTAGTGCTTTTCCGTCATTGCCTCGCCTGGCCCCTCCGTGGCCAGTGGGAAAGTAGGGGCTCATGGTTGCCCTGCTCCAGAGATGCAGTGTTAAGAGAGTTGTTTTGGGCAGGGACAAGGAGTTAGAGCATGACAGGCCTAAATTTTGTAATTTTAGTTACTAAACACAAAGTGAGATTGCTTCATGTGGCTTCAAGGAGCTTGAATTTACAGAAATCCACTTTTAAAGAGAAAATGTGAGCCTGGACTTACGGTGATAAATACAGACATGAAAGAGGAAAGACGGGGTGTGAAGTCACATTCCCCCTGCTGAACTTTGCTCCCCAGGGCAGGTGCAGGCTGGCCTGTCACAGGGGTTTGGGAATACAACATCTGTGATAATTATGACATTGACGCTTAATGAGCGGTAGCCCTGTGAGCCAGCCTGCTACGGGACATGAAGATGCAGGCCTGCCCGGGAGCGGTGTTGCGTACACCGTGGGACAGTGCAGTTCCAAGTGGGATAGAAACGGCCAGCTGTTGACGTTGATCGCGAATGAGTATTGGCATTTTCTTAGTAGTGCCGATTCCCTTGGCTTTTTCATTATCTCCCACTTCATCTGCCACCAAGGAGAGAGACTTGAGATTGATGAGGTCATAGCCGAGATCTGGGGAGCCATGGTGCTGGCTGTGAAATGGTCTCAATTCCTGGGGGGCACCTGGCACTTTCCATACAGGCAGGAACATGTTTAGGACTACTCAGCATGAATCCAGGGCCTAGAAAATCACCAACCTGAAGTTTTTCAGTTTCACACAGGAAGTAACGAGTTTGAGAGCAACGTGGACAGAGAGGACGTGGACGCTTGTGTCTGATCCTTCTTGGGGTCAGATGCCAGTTTATGTAGAAGTGTGCAGCTCGACGAAGAGACACGTGGGCATTCACACCTACGCTGGGGTCTGTGAGTGTATATATTTGCTCTGGCTTTTGATATGTGGCCCAGTGTCTTCAAGATTCCTACGTTTCATCCATCGTTAGAGAAGCATCGCTGTATCTGTACTGTGCCTAAGGAGCCTGGGTGCACAGTGCAGGGGGCAGGAGAGTGGCCTGAGGCTGCGCTGCTGAGCCCCGACTGTGACACCTTCATGTCCTCTGTAAAATGGACCGGCCTCATGGAATGACTGCCTGTTCCTAGGGAGTGAGCAAGTGGCAGTGGCAAAAAGGGTGGCCCATTTTTGGGGGACAGGAGGGCCTCACTGTTTTCATGGAGTCATTGGGAGTTGGTGAAGAGAGTAAGATATCAGCCCCAAGCAGGAGACTTGGAATCCCGTGAGCAAGAAGTGCAGGTGCAGAGACGATAGTCAGAACCTTCCTCTCCATGTCCCTGCCCGGGACCAGGGCTTCCCGCGGATAGGGTGGGCAGTGTGTTGGTGCTAGCACGGAAACGTTGCCTGCTTCCCACTCCACTGCAGCAGGGTGTGGGGTTGGCCACATGGCTGAGTTGCACAGGTACCTGGGGTGGAGAAGTAGATGAGAGGGCAGACACTGATCTCCCTCTGCGCAAGGTTTTTCAGCAGACCTTGATTTTGGAGCCTCCCTCTATGGGAAGCAGGCCTGCTTTCCTTCTGCCTCTGTGTGTGTGGTCATCTTCCTGTTTCTCTGGATGGCTTTGCCTGGGATACTGTCTGCTGCTAGCAGGGGTTGCTAGGAAACGGGCAGAGGCCTGTCTCCTCCTTGCTCAGGACAACACCCCCCCCCCCCCCCCGCAGCCTAGAGCCAGCATGTTGAGGGCCAGGCCCCACACCGTCCACCTTCTGCTCTCTGTCCCGATCCATTCCCTGAGGAAACCTGTTATTCCTGCACCTGTCCGGTAGCCAGGCACCATGTGGAGGTATTTGGGGGAGACTGTGCCAAGTCTCTGTCTCTGATATGCTGATTATGTTCGTGTTAAGCTGCCTCCATCTAGAAATGAAGGTCACTCCAAATGAACACGTGTTTCCTTTCATCTTCTCCAGGGTCTTTCTTAGGTACCCGCTGAGCAGACCACCTCCTCTGACTGTTGTTCATCTTGGTATTACCCACATCCTGTCTTCCCAGAGCCCGTGTGTGTGTGTGTGTGTGTGTGTGTGTGTGTGTGTGTGTGTACGCTGCTTCCTGAGCAGTGTCTTAGCCTTGAGAAGGAAGGAAAAGCTGGATGTATCTTTGGCCGTGGGGTCTGGGAAGGAAGTCACCGTGCTTACGTCACCGTGAGCAGCCTGTGCGGGTTCCCGGAAGCCTCACTCATGACGTTGCCTGCTACCTTCCAGCGCTGCAAGCTGGAAGTCGTGGGCGTCAAGGTGGGGGGAGGCAGAGAGCAGGGTCTGTGATTCAGAGGTGGGCCGTGGTTCAGAGCAGAGTGCCGGTGCCTTCCGCAGGGACGTGGCACAGGGCTTTGCGTTACAACTTGTGCTCTGTGAAGCCACGCTGCAGGCTGCGTGTGCTCAGGTAGCTTACCTGCTAAATGCTGAGGTTGATCACGTGCCTAATCCTGAAGGAAGGCAGGTGCCCTGTGCCTTGGTGACGCCTGTGTGAGTCAGTCTGATTTGTTTTTGCTGGTGTTCATCAAGATGTTAGGTGGTCTTGCTGTGCCTCAGAAAGTAAGACTTGTTCTTCATTCAGTTGCATTTTAAGTTGTTAAATTGTTGAGCTGCATCTACGAATATGATTACAGCATGTCTTGGCTACAGAATGTGGCCATTAGAAGTGATGGTGTGTATATACCAGTAAAGGTTGGCTCAGCATGGTTAGCATGTTACTTAGACGATTCCATTTATGTGGTTGCTGTCTGTGGACAGATTAGAGATGCCAAGATGAATTTTGCTTAAAAAAAAAAAGAGTCCTTATCTTAGTGATTGAATGGTTTTTATTGTATTTACTTTTGCTGTATTTTTTTTTTCTTTTTAAGTAGTCAGTTACCATTTCTTAAAACCTACCGCAGTGGTTCAGGTACTCCTTGGACACTTGTACTCCAGTTTAGAATGCCCGGGTTTGAGGCCTCGATCTGCTCTGTATTCCAGCTTTCTGCTAATGGGTACCCTGGGAGAACACAGGTGGTGGCCCGAGTAATTGGATCCCTGCCACCCACATGGGAGACTTGGATCGAATTCTTAACTTACAGCCTCAGCCCACACCAGGGACCAGTGCGGTCACGTGGGGAGTGAAGTAGCAAACGGGAGGTCTCCATCTGCCTGTCAGATAAAATAAAATAAAAAGAAATTTGACAAAAACAGTTAAGATAACCCGGCCCAGGGGTTCGCAGATCTGTACACATGTCAGAACGAGCTGTGGATCTTTTAAACTGCAGTTTCTGAGCTCTTCCTGGGGAGAATTCCCTGGGTGTGGATTGGGGAAGCTGTGGCATCTCGGGGCACTTCTGCCTGGGGAAGGATGCTTGGGAAACCCTGAACCCCTGAGGACACATCCTGCAGGAATGCCCCTGAACAGTGACTGCTGGCTTTGCCTGGATGCCTCTGGTTCCTTGCACTCAGGCATCCCAGGGCACCTGCCTCTGTTGGGAGGCCTGCCTTTATGTTGGGCTTCTGTCTGACGCATTTCCTCAGGCAGGCAGAAAGAATTGGGCCAGTCCTCTTTGCACGAGGGAGTGCTCCCTTATGCAATTCAGGTGGTAGAATTTCCATGATCCTGGGGGTGTTTGGCTGTTGATTTTTCAGAACTTTGTAACGTGTGGCTTTGTAGTATCACGGAATACTTTTCCAGCCTGATTTACAGAGGCTGCGGTGTGTCAAGGGGCATCCTCTGTGTTCTGTGGCGTGTACATCCTGTCTCTCGCCAGCATCAGCTGACATGTGTACCTTAGCCATGACCTTGTGGGCCATAGGATCCATCACAGGGAGTCTTTCCCCCTTCTTGGATAAGAACACCAAAACATTAACTTCCTCATCTTTTATTCAGCAGCCCAGTGAAGATTTGGGCTTCTGTGGGTTGCATGGTCCCATGAAGGGCTCAGGGTTTTGTGACTGTCTTCGTTTCCATGGGGCTGACAGTTAAACCAGGCCCCCTCTGTCCCCTACAGACTTGAGGTTTGTCACTATTTCCTTCTTCCTGTTTACCCAGTGAGTTACTGGATTAGCCTAGTGTCTTTGCATATGTATGATGCCTGGAAGTGCATAGTGTCATAATGGCATGTATGTGTTTTCCATTGATTTTAATTATGTGTCTGTTGAAGAATGTACCATCTTTATTATTTAAAATACAGAGTTAGAAATAGATTGGTTGATTGAATCTGGGAAATGCAGAGAAGCATAAATAAAAGCTGACCCCAGTTTGACCATCCAGAGATTTTAAGCACTTCAGTATATGTAATTTTAGCATTCCCCTGCCCCCGGCTCAGGTATATTCTACAGTGTGTATTTTATAGTTGGGTTTTGGAGACTTTAAAATATGTGGCTGATTTTTGGTGTTAGTAATTACTTTCCTACGCTCTGTGTGTTAATGGCAGAGAGTAGCTAGGCTGCAGTGTCCTTAGATATCCTTCCGTTTGACATTCTGATTTCTGGCAGTTCTTTGCTGCTACAGGTAGAACTTTACTAAGCACGTAATACAGATAAGCAAGCTACCGGAAGCCCTTCTCCTTCAGAAGCGTTCAGCGTGTGGTTGTGCAGTGTTACAGCTCCACACCCAGCTCATCCTTATGTGTCATTGTTGGTGACAGGCTTGGAGATTCCAAAGCTGAACATTTTTCTGTGGTGAAGTCTTTCCCATTTTCCCTCTTTCCCCTTTGGTAAGCTCAGAAATGTTTTCCCAGCTCAGGGTCATGTTCCCCTTACGTCGCCTTTCAGTTTTCTCATGGTTTCATATTTTGACACCTAACTCTGTAATCCAGCTGGAGTTTATGTCGATGTAGTTGTGAGACAAGGATCGTTCTGTGTTTATTCTTCTTCAGTGATCCAGCCCAGCCCCGTTTGACTGTCCTGTCTTGCCCTGCGCAGAAATGCCACCGTATCACTTCCCCAGTTCCCACGGAATCTGCTTCTGGCCGTTGCTTTTTGTTTGTGTTAACTTGTCTTAATTATTTTGGTTTTGCACTGTCTGGTGTTGAAGCATAATAATTCTCACCAGTTGTCTTCAAAAAATGTTTTCCATTTTTCTTATTTATTTTTGAGTTGATGGGCGTGACTTCTATTTCCATCTTATTAGAAGTGTTTGCCAGCATATGTTTAGTCAGGTAAATTGCACTGCACCTTCGCTCGTCTCCTCCTGGTTGGGTTTGGTTCATGATTTGCAGTCTTTGGTACAAAACTAGTGCACCGTTGCTATCATCAGGTCCACTTCTGGATGATGCTCCCATTTCCAGGCTGTTGACAAGGATCTCGTGAGAGCTGCACTCAGATGACATCTATCTTTGTAGTGTCCTAACCTGCCAGTGCAGTAGGAACAGCAACAGGATTCAACCTATTTGGGGTGAAAAGGGAAGGTGAGGAATTCGGAGAATAGAGTACTATCTTGTTCTATGGTTGGTGAACTTATATTACTTCTAGTAATTAAGGGTTCTCATTCTCTCATGAGATTTATTCAGTTAGTTGAAAGAATTACACACAGAGGCAGACAGAGAGAAGCAGAGAGAGAAAGATGTTCCATCCACTGGTTCACTCCCCAGACAGCTGCAAAGACCAGGGCTGGGGCGGGAAGAAACCAGGAGCCAGGAGCTTCATCTAGGTCCCTCATGTGAGTGCAGGGGCCCAAGCACTTGGAACATCTTCCACTGCTTTCCCATGTACATTAGCAGTGAACTAGATCGAAATGGAGCTTCTGTGACAGGAACCAAAACGTGTATGTGATCCTGGTGCTGCAGACATCAGCTCAGTTCGCCATGCCATAGTGCCAGCCCCATGGTTCTCTTTTTTAAGTGGTTAAAAACATCTGCTTAATGATGATAGGTTTGGGCCTCATATAACATCTCAGGTCATAATTTCCAGGTTCTGATTCCTTTAATGATCAGAAAACATACCTTCCTTCAATACTATTTTTTTTCCTAGATGAGCCAAAACATTAAAAAACATAAAGAGGAATATGTTGAAATGCTAAGAAGTTACCTTGAAAGCAGTTTGGTTTTTTTAAGATTTATTTATTTTACTTGAAAGGAAGATTTTCAAAGAGAGAGAGAGAGAGAGATCTAACATCCACTAATTCAGTTTCCAAATGGCCACAATGGCCAGAGCTGAGCCAATCTGAAACCAGGAGTTTCTTCTCGGTCTCCCACATGGGTATAGAGTCCCAAGGCCTTGGGCTATCCTCCATTGCTTTCCCAGGCCACAAGCAGCAAACTGAATTGGAAGTGGAGCAGTTGGGAATAGAGCTGGTGCCCATGTGGGTTACCAGCACTTACAGGAGGAGGATTAGCCTGTGGAGTCAACTTGTTGACCCTGACAGTTGATTCTTAGCATTAGGCCATTGTTTAGGTCCTTTACTGCAACCCTTGGGGTGAAGATAAGTTTTGGATTTGGGATTTTCCCAGACTTTGGAATATTTGCACCTGTATAATTAGATCTCCTGGGGTGGGGCCTGGAGCTAAGCATGGGCTTCATTTCTGTGTCACTTCTAGTGCACCTGCTTTTTCACTGCAAAAGTCCCTGAGGTCTGATGTGGGATTTGTCCACTGTGGCATCCTTGATTTGATGTCCAGCAGTTACCAGATTTTGAAGCCTTGTGCATTGTCACATTGGGGTTGCAGAACCTGTATCTGCATTTAAGGCTTACACGACGGTTCTGTGTGCAGGGGCATCTCTGGCGTAGGTTAAGGAGAGGCCAACCTTGCTAAGCTGGGACACCTACAATGAGATGAAAGCCATAAAGCTGCCCCTTGTATTTTTGGTTTCCCTGTGATTCTAGGTGTTTCCAGAAGATTTGCTCACTGCCCAGTGAGGTGATGGGATCAGTGTGGTGGGAGAAGAATTTGCATGTCCTGGTGCCATTAGGCTACTGTGAAAGCAGGTGTTTACAGCTGACACACTTGGAGAGCGTGTGAGGCAGTGTGCAGTGGAGGAGGAATGAACACCTGCTGTTGGGAGAACTCTTCCAGAAATGGGTGTACATATGGCTTGCTGTTCACCTCTTTATTTAAAAAAAAATTTATTTATTAGCTTGAAAGGTTGAGTGTTGGCGGGGGAGACACAGACACACACACACACGTACACCCACACGCCCACTTCCATTCGCTGGTTCACTCCCCATGTGACTGCAGCATCCAGGACTGGGCTTGACTGAAATCGGGAGCAAGAAAGTTAGGAATGCCAAGTTTATCAATGACATCATTTTCGTTCTAACAATCTCAAAGTTCAGATGGAGAAGCTAAGGGCCGAGGAAGCCCTTCTGCTGTGCCCTGGAATGTTTTTCAAGCCACAAAGTTATACCAAAGCCTCCCCCATGACGGGGGAGGGGGTGTTTCTTTTCAAAAACCCACTTAATGAGTTTGAAAGAATTGGATGGAAAAAGTGGCCACCCCCATGACTGTCTCCTATTCTCTGCTTTCTTACCTGCCAAGGAGAGCAACTCATTAATAGTTGGTGGTCCTGGGGCAGGTGTTTGGCTTGGCCGTGAGGATACCACATCTCACGTAGGGATACCTCATGTGACTCTGGGCTCTGGCTTCTGACTGCAGCCCTCTGCTCATCTAGACCCTGCAGACAGCAGGTGAAGCCTCAAGTAGTTGAGTTCCTGCCGCCTAGGTGGGAGACCTGGGTTGAGTTTCCAGTGTTTTGGTCCAGCTTCAGCCTGTGTGAGCATTTGGGAAGTGAGCCTGTGGATAGAAGATCTCTGTCTCTGTGTCTCTGATCCTCAAATAAATTAAAGAAAAAAAAATTTAAGAAGCTTGGCAGTCCTCCCAGACTTCTGAGTTTCATGTAAGCGTCTTAATTGAAGTTCTTAAAATTCTGTTTTACTCTCGTTCTAGTACTGCACCATAGAGGTTTCAGACTTTCTCATTTTAGTGCAAGAGTTAAGCCAAAGTTGAGTTTCAGTCATAGTTTGGCTTTTCCATAGGACTTGAAGTGGCATTTGTTTAGCCAGTGTGTGATTTTATTTTCCACTTATATTTCTAACCCTTCAGGTCCCGTTTATATTGCCTCTGCCCTTGCCAGTCTTTCCAAGGCCTCCCAAATTAGCATTATCTGAGAATTTAATTAACTTGGTGTTTACTAACCTTCTCCTTTCAAGATAATTAATGAGGATGTTAAGTGACACGGGGCCTGACGTTGTTCCCAGTGGCACCTGAGCAGGCACCGACCCAAGTGGGGCCTGTGGGTAGAACAGCCCCTGTCCCGCCCACCCCCTTCAGCCACGCTGGCCATGGCGGCACGGGGACCACAGGCAAACGTTTGCTTCAGTCGGCTTCCATGACTTTCCTTTTATCCATGGGTTTCTTGCTTTGTTAATTAAAAAGACTCATTTTGCTTAGAGTGGAATGCTGATTTTTGTTTTGTTTGTTTTGGTGTGTGTGTTATTCCCTAGACAGAGTCTACATTACTGCGTTTGAAATGAAACTAGCTGAGAACGTCCAGTGCTGCAATTCCCTTTTGTTTCTGTGAAAGTGGCACTGTAGCGTCTCCCTCCCTCCCTTGCCCCCACGTTCACCCTCCCGGACTCTCACACTGGCTCACTCGGTTGACTAGAGGCTGTCACTGATCCTGAATTCACTGCTGTGCACAAGAGCTGTCTGAGGTAACAGGACATGAGTCTGTGTCCCACAGGTGGCCGCCGAGTCCTTGCATTGTGGCTTGTGGGGCTGGGGACCTGAAGTTTTTTGTTGTGTTTGTGTTTAAACAACACAAGGGCTACTGGTCACCCTGTTGGCCAGCCACTGTCTGCAACCCTTGTCGGCTTCAGTGGGGCTGACTGTGGCAGGACCGAGGCCCTGGCAGCTGCCATGCCAGCCCCGGCAGCTTTTTTCTCCCAGCGAGCATGTAAACTGATGGCACCGTCATACTAAGCCAGCTGTAGTTAGGAAGGTAAGTTTTCTGAAGGAAAAAGATGTTACTTTCCAAATCCAGATGTAAATGACTTGGATTATCCGTGTCACTGAGCGCCTCATTCAAGCAGATAATTGAGAATTGACAGTGTCCTTTTCCCTCAATTACTTCCTGATAGTTCCATGTGCTACAAAGGGAGAAACATGGAGCCGGGCTTAAATAGCTATGTTAATGTCCTCATCCATTTTAGCTTTCCCTAGCAATTAACAAATATTAACTCCTGTGACAGAACCGAGTTGGCCTCCCTTGGGAAGACACATGGGTACCTGGTGCCTCTCCAGCCCCAGGCTGGCCACACTCAGTGTTGAGCCTTCACTTTTGCACAGCAGTGTGTGCTCAAGGGCCTGCTCTGTCCTGACTTCTTTACAGGGCATCTTGGCCTGGTGTGAGTGAGGCGACACCAGGGCTGGAGCCCTGCACTTGATGTTTGTGGCCGTGACTTGCTGGCTACATCTTCTGGGATAGGTGACACAGCCCAGGAGTGGCAAGCCCGGGTTCTATGGGGACAGCTCGGGTTCCTGTGGTGGGTAGTGTTGTGATGGGCTGGGAAAGTATCCTTCCCCCGACCCCCTGTTTCAGGCAACTGCTGACTCTTGAGAAAGTGTAGAGCAGCCGGGACAGCCAGAGCTTTCCCTCTCCCCTCCCCTTCAAAAATCTCAGTTGTCTAGGGAAGGGACAAATTTTAAAATGTTTGCTGTTAATTAAAAGTCTTCACCCTGTGGGTTGTGCGGCTCATCCCACAGATTTCCCACTGCTGCCAAAGTGTGTGTCTGACTTCCCACTATTGTCTACCCACTAAAGTGCAGAGATTGGCAACATGGCATCTGGCCACTCTGTGTGCCCCGACCCTAGTTGTCGCAAGGTAGTTGCAAAAATCACTTGAACCTTGGAGAGGCCAAACCTTTGGGAACCTATTTAGGACTTACGCATATACAGGATTTATCGAGGATATGGTGAGATATTTTTGTAAGTCCAGGCTTCCTGATCACTCACCCTTCAATGTCAAGATCACTCCTAGACTTCTCTTCAGAGCAGCTTTGGCGATGAGGCATAGGGCATCAGGAGACCCCTGGGGATGACAGTCACCTTGTCTTTCACCTTCTTGAATCTGCTCCCAGCTGTTGAAAGCTGTGTTGTTTTCAGCTACTGGAGGATTTTGAAGACGCCGAGCTTTTGTTATTGCTTGCAGTTCCATCATTTGAGGAGGCAAAAGTGGAGTCACTTAGGGGTATTGTTGCTCCCTGACATTATTCTCCACAGTTACAGGAGATGCAGAGCAGGAGGGCAGCGTGCTCAGGCCATGGTGCTCGGTTCAGCAGCAGGAAAACCAGAAGGGATGCTTGACTGTTGTGCAATCTTAGGATAATTTACAGTAGATTTTAAAAAGTTACTTATTTGAAATAGTTACAGAGCAAGAGGGAGAAATGGGGAGAGGAGATGGAGCAGCAGAAAGGAGAGGGAGGTGGGATGGAGGAGAGAGCTCTGTCTGATAGGTACTATGTCTGGTGGTTCACACCCCAAGTGGCCACAAATGGTTGGAGCTGGGCCAGGCTGAAGTCAAGAGCCAGGAGCTCGATCTGTGTCTGCTACATAAGTGTTGCGGCCCAACATTCGGGTCATTTCCCCCCTGCTTTCTCAGACATACTAGCACAGAGCTGATCGGAAGTGGAGCAGCTGGGACTAGAACTGGTGCCCATGTGGGATTCTGGTGTCATACATAGCTGGACCTGCTGCTCCACAGCCCCACACCCAGAGTGGTTGTTGAATGGATGTTCACCTTCAGTTTGAAACAGATGGTTGCTATGTCCAAACTTTGTAGGCTTGGCTGTTAGTGAATTTTGAAAGTGTTTCAGTAATTTGGTTATTAGAAGAAACAGCTTTTTCCTTTCTTCATTTAAAGTGTGGGTAAATTTTTTATTGAGATCAAGCACAGCATATCCTTGCCACAGGGAGGGAGTCCAACTAGCCACTTATTTTCATAAGCAGAGTTTTATTGAAACATAGCTACACCTGCTTTTGAATATTCCCATCCCCACTTCTCTGCTCTAATGGTGAAGTTATGTCTTTGTCACGGAGGAAGTATGAGCCTCATAGAAGAGTGTGCCAGTGCCTGGTCTAAGTAACAGGAGTGGGTCTTGTGTTCCTGGGGACTGACACAGGGTTCTGCCTATGCCATACTCAGATATGCAGTTGGTGGCTTGGTCGGCCCTGGTGCGTTTCTGGGATCCTCAGATCTACATGTTAGTTGTGGAATGCAGTGGCCCAGGTTCCATGGTAACTGACCCTGTGTTGGCTTCGTGCTGCTGTCCTGCTGGCCTTTTGTTCAGCAGGTGGAATCTCCACCTGTGTCCGGCAAGGACACTGCTTGCTAGTGACTGGGCTCCCTGCATCTTCTCACCCCGAAGCAGGGGTGTTTCACTGCCTGCTGCCAGCATGAACCAGTGCGCTCTCCATGAGGACAAGGACTCCGCAGGTGCCATCAGCTCAGTGCCACTGTCCTCCTCTTCCTCCCCCTGTGATGATGCCGGAAAGCTGGTTCTTAATGTTGCTGCTTGGCTCCCCATCCTGATCAGGGATGGAAGGGTGAGCCTCTGAAGGTCGTGTCTCAGCAAAGGTTGCTGGCAGTTTGTGTCACTGTGTGAGTCATGTTGGCGCTGGGGCATGCAGCTGGCACCGGCAGGACTCGCACCCAGAGGCAAGCCCATCCTCCTGACAGGTTCTTCCACATGAACCCTGGTGATTACATTAGTGAGATGCATGAATGAACCATCAGGTAATTAATTTGTGTCCATGAGGATGCTGAACCCCAGTGGAAGCCGGTGGTGGAGATGTTCTCTGAGCCTTCCAGGTCCTTTTTCCACTGAAGAGCATTGCCCGGCAGCCGTTCACTTTGGGCCTGGCTATACCATTTATGAAGCACAGTTGTCCCGATTAGTTCCTGGAGACTCAGGGCCTCTGCACGTGGAACACGCTACTTCTTGTTCTGCCATCAGGGAGGAAGACTTGGCGGTGGCTGCTGAGTCTGTTCTGTCCTGCCTGGCTGTCCATGCACATCCCCCAGGCACCTGACTTCTGTGTTCTGCGCCCAGCAGGAAGGCATCGAGCCCCTGCTTTCAGGAGCCTTGCACTGGTGCTGAGGAAGGTGCCGCGCTGGTGCACAGAGCAGCCGTGCATAAAGAGATGCAAGTGAGGCCTGGAGTTCAGGGGACAAGTCACGGAAGCAGACACGAGTGGGTGCTCGGGAGGACGGAGTCTAGCTGAGCTGGAAAGGAGAAACACACCGGAAGGAGTAGCAGGCATCCCCCCCTGTAGGTGTGGGTGTTCACCCCCACACCCATACACATATTCACATGTACAGCTATACAATATCCACATCTCCCCACAGACTTGTGGTGACACTGATACACATGCATGTGGACACTTAAATACATCTCCCACATGCATGTATGTGTGCCTACACATACCCACAAACACATTCCCACATGTGCACATGTCCATGCCTTGATCCATATATACACACATTACCCTCTGTGGCATACATGCACAACCACATGCAACTGCTTTATGTGTCTGCACACATTCAAACATATACACGCTACACACATATACACATTATGTGTACACGTGCACATATACAACATCCACACCTACGTGTGCACATGCAGTGCATATTCACATACACCATACCACATACACTCATCTCATCCTCATGTATTCACACAGGGCTGTATCATCCACACCAGTACACGTGGAGGTGGCCCTGACAGATGCTGGGTGAATTGTCCTGCAGGCAGTGGGCTGGTGCCGTTCCGCAGGTGCAGCGGGTGTCCGCCCCCACCAGGGAGGGCCTTTCTTGTGCACAGGGATAAGAAGTGTAGAAAAAATCTAGGGTTGTGGGGGCAAAAAATAAACAAAAAATAACAAAGGGAACAAGAAACAGGTGCAGATTGAAGAGCTGGGTATGGGTGACTGAAAGCTGGTGGGGAGCCCCTTAGGAAAACATGAGTATTGCCAAAAGCTGGCCTGGGTGCTGTGCCTTGGCCTTGGTTGTGGTCGTCTGGAGAGGCCACTGGAAGATTTTTGTTTTAGGCAAGAAGAAAAGCTCCGCAGTTCTGTGGTTCCCTGCACAGCAAGCTACTGGGTGGGCTTCCAGACACGTGCCCCTGCCTATGGTTGTGGCTACATATGCAGGAGCAGGCACAGCCAGGTTAGTGCCTGGATGTCCCTAGGCTTGTGCCTGCTCCCTTGGCGCTTGATCACTGACCACTGACAGGAGCACAGCAGTGCTGCCTCCAGGCTGCTCTTGCCCAAACCTTCCCTACTCCATTCCAAGCTCTGCTGTCTTGTACAGAAAAGATTTTCCCAGTAGCCAGTTTTATAGAAGCAATTTCATTCATTTCAAAAATCAACAGTTATGGAGAGATAAGGAGACACAAATTTTCAACCCACTGGTTCACTCCCCAGGTGGCCAGGCCAGCGCCAGGAGCTTCATCTGGGTTTCCCATGTGGGTGGCAGAGGTGCAAGCACTTGGCCCATCCTCCGCTGCTTGCCCAGGACATTAGCAGGGGGCTGGATCAGAAGTAGGGCAGCCGGGACATGAAACAGTGCTCCCCTAGGACACCTCCTCAGGAAGCGCAGCTGAACCAGCTGTGTCCCAGTGCTGGCCCCAGAGGCAGGTCTCTGAAATCTGAATTTCACTGCAGACAGACTGCTGTGCTTTCTGTAGCAGGATTTGTAAGTCACCAGAAGGAAGTGATGGTGTCCCCACCCCCAGGCCCTGGCTGGCTGACTTCTACTTCTCTCCAGCCATCACCAGTGGTTGAGGGTAGGGAGAGGCAATTGCAACCATCATGTGGAAACAGCTTGGTGTCCAGCTTCTGAACCTAAGTGGTTGGAACCCAAATGGGAAATGGTAGAGTTGTACTCGGGTGTAGAGTGGGAGAGGTTTCCATGTGGAGGTGTTGTTGCCCTGTCTTGGAAGTTGAGTGGCATTTGAGCAGGTACAGGAAGTGTTGGGGAGCGTTTCCAAGTGGGAGGAGGCATCCAGAGCAGCGAGATCAGGGTCGGTGGGTGAGGTTAGAGCCACCATGGGGCCCATTTTCTTTGCAGTGGGGTAAAGAGTGGAGAAGTGAAGTGAGGCCTTGGGGGCAGGGGCTAGAAGTGAGAAGAGATAGATCTTCACCACCAAGTGCAAGACCAGGGGGAACCCTAGCTCGTTAGATGCTTTTCCTCTTTCGCTCAGACTTGGGGCTTGGTTGCAGCCTGCAGTGCTGTCACAGGTGGCAGGGAGCCCCATCATGTCCCAGTGGCCAGAGAGGTAGGGGAGCCTGTGGAGAAGGTGAGGCCCGTGGCATGGTGGGCACTTGCGCCTGGTCTGTTGAGCACTCTTCTTTCCTTTCAGTTGGTTGGCCTACTAGACCTTGGCAGAGCAGTCACAACATGAGGTTGCTAACTTTTGAAGTTTGGTACTGAAACCTACTTCATGACCTATTCAGCTAACACAATGAAGTTTTCCCGTGGGCCTCTTTTGGTTTTATGAGACTTAATCCCAGAGGCCTTGCTTCCTGAGGCAGGTAGGTGGGTCAGAATCAGTAATTCTTTTGAGGCAGACCTTCACGGAAGTACAGTTTTCTGGCTGTGTCTTGTACGCTGAACTACAGTTGATCCCGAAGACAGTTGGTCAGCTCTGTAATAAACTACGAGGGAACCCCTCCTGGGAGTGTGTCTTGGGAAACTCAAATCCTGCGTCAGGGGCAGCAAGGACCTTCCCTTGAGTCACCCAGAGAGCTTGGTCAAACTCAGGCTTCTGAGCTCTGCTTCTAGGGTCTGTGTAGACCCAGCCACAGCCCACGAAGTTGTGGTTTTGGTGATTCCCGGGGGTGCTGATGCTGTTGGTCCCAGGCCTACTTTTGAATTGAGCCAAGCCTCCTGTGGGAACGGGAGCTGGTGGAAGCTTGCAGATGCGACCCTTTCTCAAGGACTTCCCCAGCCAGTGCCCTTCCCATCCTGACAGGAGCTTGTGAGGGACCCTCAGGGGCCTCTGCTGGAGGGAGAGAGGAAGGTGGTGCTCCACACTCCCCAGGGAGCCCTCCCTGTTAGGCTGAAAAGAATTTCAAGCCTAGCATACCTGGGCTGCTGCAGTGACATTTGGGGCCCTTGCCGTCCCACCTGCCCACTATGAGGGAGCAGCTGTCGTCAAGGCCACCACTTGGTCATGGAGACTTGAGCAGCTGGTTCTCCACCAAGCCGTCATACTCGGAAGTCGAGGGCTGTCCGTGAGCGGCGGGTGGTCCCTGGACATGTGGACATGGTATCGTGGAAGTGAAGGTGCTGATGCTGAGAAAGAGTGGTAGGAAGCTTGGCAGATACCGAGAGGTCTCCCAGCCCTAGGGATGATCAAGGCCTTTGCGCTCACGCCCACTGCAATGATTAATTGATGTCCTCCATCCTGCTGGACAATTAAGGAAAGCAGGAGAAGGTTGGAAAAGTCTTCAGTTAGACCTAATTTGGCACCATATTGTTTTCTGTTAATCTATTTTGTTTTCTGTCCGTCCGTCCCATGGGACAAGTGCCTTGCTGCTTGCTGAAGCATGCATAACTAATGTCCTCATTAAGGCCTGATCTGTTTATCACGGCCATGCTAGGAAGCCAGGCTGCCAAACCTCGTTGCGAGCTGGGGGCTGTTCCCTCCCTCTGGGCCTCTGCCCCACCTCATTAAGCTGGTCCGGGCTATTGATTGGGAGCCTGTGTTTGGAAGAGTCTCCCTCACTCCATGCATTATCTTGACAGATTGATCAGACCTGATTGAGAACCTCTTAAAGGAACGAACAGCTGTAATGGGAAAGTTGGACTCTGTCATCCGTTAGGATGATTCTGGGAGCCAGAAGAGCAAGGCTGACATCTTGGAGCAATTGTATTTACAATTAACATGGCTGAAAACGATTGCCTCTATTGATCCCCCTTCCTGCAATTACAGCCCCATTGTTTACATTCCAGCACTTCAGTTATAAAAAGGAAATTCAATAATTATTGCATTATTTAAAGTTAAAGTGCCAGAGTTTGCTGGCTGCGCTTGCTGGTTGATTTAACGTTCAGTAAAATCCATGCTGAGTTCTCCATCTTGAGGCCGAAAAGTATCGGCTTTTAATGAGACTTCAAAGGGCGGGGGTGTGGGAGGTGGGGTTGGTGGGAGAAGAGCGCGACCTCGGCTCAGGGTGTATGTCTGGGTTATTTATCGGGGGACCCCAAAAGTAGGGCGGAGAAGTCAGCTGTGTCACTGTCCGTGAAGCTGTCACCCTCCCGCGTGCCTGGCCCTCCTGCTGTTGGCCGTCTCCTGGCATCCTGCTCAGAGACGCATGCTGCTCTCTGTGGTGTGTTGGTCTCCTGTCACCCTCCCAACCTTCAGCACAGCCCAGGGAACTGGAGGAGAAAGGGCACGATGTCGACACCTCCACAGTGGTCCGCACCACAGGCATTTGTTTAGAATGTTCCTTCAGCCTTCCGTTTTTCTCTTTCGAGGGAGAAATGAAATAAGATAATAATAAGTTTAAGAAACGCAACTCCTCTTGTGAGGAAGAAAACAGCTGTGACCTTCCAGCCTGCTCATGTTTCCGTTGGTGAGGAAGGTGAGGAGGAGGGTTTTTGTCAGAGAGCCCGGGCTACAGTAGAGAAGGTCCCTGGCTTTGTGCACCAAGGCCGCGCGCCCTGCTGCAGCAGCCAGAAGGTTGAGGAGCACAGGGAGGCATTTTAAAGCCCGTTTTATTTTTCTGTCTTTGGTTGAAAGTCTTCTGTGGGCTGCATTCCAGCAAGACGTCTGGACAGGTGCACTCAGCAGGGGGCAGAGCAAGGGATGGAAAAATGATGCCTCATGCTGCGTCATCAGGAGTCACGCTTCCAGCCGCAGCCCCGGGCTGCTCCAGGCTGCAGGTGTGAGAGGGGCGAGCAAGATGAATAGAGCCGATTCTGACTTTTATGGAGTATGTGGAGCAGGCCGGTGGCCGGCAGCTGCTTCCATGTGACTTTTTCATTAAGCAGGTGAATTCTTCTGTGCAGGTGTGGTGTGATTTATCCAGTATAGTTTGCCAGAATCTGACACAGTCTTTGGGAAAAGGTGAATGTAGAGATTTTATGTCCTGCTAGTTTTCTTCAGTGTAGCAGGACATTGTCTCCATGACATGGTTCTCAAATTACGCCCTTGGGCCATCCACAGCCACATTACCAGGGACAGTGTTATAAATGCCTGTTCTTGGGCCCAGCCCAGACCTGCTGAATCAGAACTCCTGGGATGGGTCTGGGGTATAACAGGTCTCCCTCCTCTCCCCCCAAGGTTCTTCTGATGCACACTCCAGTTAGAAAACCACTGAGCTAAACCCAGTTATGTCGTTAACTGCCAGGCCCATGGTGTTCTGTCTGCCTGTTAGCCATGACAAAATAAGGTACGGTCTCAGGATACCAAGTCCATGATGGCGCAGAGTGTCTGGGGAGTCATTCACATCTTCTGAAGGGTTGTCCACTTACATTTGCCTGTGAGGTCTTAGAATCTGCCTGCAGGGCACACAGGGCGAGAACCAGTGTCTCCGGGTTATAGATGAGGTGAGGTACCTGTTTTGACCACCAGGTTTTTTGTTTGTTTTTCGTTTCTTGTTCCTGCTCTGTCTTGTGCTTGGAAATCAAAATAAGTAGCTCCTTGAGAGTGGGTTTGGGAGAGCAGCGAGGTGCAGGTGTCAGCCATTGCAGCTGAGTTTTCCCAGCGCCTGCCCTGGTCCTCGCCTGGGACGTCAGCAGAAAGTACCTGAGATGGTTTGGTGGCCAGGAGCAGACTCGGTGCTTGAGTCCCAGCTCCACTCGGTGCTTGAGTTACTGAGATACAAAGTTATTTACCTCTTGGGAAAAAGAAGGCAGACCCATATGGTCTCTGTAACCGCTGGTCAGTGTTCTGGTTTCTGTAGATCGCAAATTCGTATGTAGATGCCAAACATATATTCTTCCTTGGGGTTCAAAGATATGTGTGTGCAGAATGTCAAGCAGGCATGTGAATTGAGTCTTCATTTTTATCATTCATTCTATGTGTAAACTGGGCAAATGATGAAGGTAATAGCGTGAGAAGGCTAACCGCTTATTGGGCATGCTGTGTTGTGAATTTTCAGGGGAGCAGCCCATGGACTCGTTCCTGTGATGCTCAGGGGGTGGGGCGGGGAGGACATTTCTTGCCCAGCTAGAAGCTGGGGTACAGCAGTATGTGTAGCTGACCTGCACAGGGTAGCGTTAAGGGACTGAGAGGGGAGCTTGTCCCCAAGGCATCCCATCCAGAGTGCGGCTTGCTGCACTCCTGCTGGGAACAGGCACACCAGGGTGGCCTTCATGCAGTGCCAGGGACACAGTGCATCTGAAGGAAGATAGGACATTTCTATTCCAAGCCCGCTGTCCTAGTGAAAGGGCTAGGGTTCGGCTGTTGGAAGTTTCAGGAAGATTTTGGAGAGTTTGATGTTTTCTAACCTCCATACACAAGCCACCTTTTAAGGACCTTTTGTGCTCCTCCCACCATTGTAGAGATCAGCCCTCACTTTGGGGACATCCTGCCCCGATCAGCCCCTTGCTAAGGGAAGACCCGGTACCCT
The DNA here is from genome assembly GCF_030435755.1 of Ochotona princeps. NCBI lineage: Eukaryota > Metazoa > Chordata > Mammalia > Lagomorpha > Ochotonidae > Ochotona > Ochotona princeps. Next base: position 11,657,750 of record NC_080847.1, on the reverse strand, counting down.
TGCTCCGGGTTGGCAGTAACTCCCTGGAGTTCTCTCCTCAGAGGAAGTCAAGTCTGTGATGGGTGGCCACCGGCGTTCCCCTGGGTTCGTGATCTTCCATAAAGATTCCAAGCCAAGGTTGGTGGTGCAGCCCATATGTCCTTGGAGATTGAGAGTGGTGTTTCTCCTTCCAGGACCGGTTAATGCTGGAGCTCTGGAGTGGGGAAATGTCATGCAGAAAAGGGGAAGACCCAGGAATGGGCGATGTCAGCAGTGGCCTCAGCACTCCGATTCAGAGAGTGAGCAGTTGTGGCTGCTTCCAGGGCCTGAGGAGCCTGGCCTAGAAACCAGAAAATAGGTCGGAGCAACCCAAATAGATTGATCTCAGCAGCGTCTTTGCTTCCTTTCACTTTCTTCTTGTGGCTCGTGGTTGAGGCTTGTATCCTTCAGTGTCGGCAGAGCTCCCACAGTGCAGTAGGACTAAATTAGCATGTGCCAAGGACTGAGGGCATGAGTAGATGAAAAGCCAACATTTAACAGAAAATACTTAGATATATTTAGGTGGACTTTTCATGCATCTTCCTGAAAATGTGACATTGAATTTGAGACTGGAGCTCAGCCTTACTGATTGAAAAATTAACCACTCATGCCTAGTTGATGCTATCGGGAAGGAGTGGTTTTCAGATATCCCCGGTGCATTCCTGGGCCAGGGAAGCCTTGTGTTCTAGAACGTCTCTGACCTATGCATCGTGGCTCAATGGTGGTCACATAGAATGCCTTTCCAAGTTCCAGCCCCGTTACTCCCATGCTCTGTGAGACCTTGGGGGCGGCCATGTGACCTCGCTAAGCTTCAGGTTGCTTCTCCAAAGACGTGAGCTGAAAGCTGCCCCCCTCATGGGCCTGTCAGAAACACTTGAAAACACATGTCTTTGCTTCACCAGCAGTCAGTGCTGTGCTTGAGTAGGGTGAAGAATGAACCCACATTGGAGTATTCCTTGTGTTCTGACGTTGGGGAAATAACACTGTGGCCCTGGATCCTCATCATCTTCTTGTTCCTTCAGCTGATTTGCCACTGAACTGTCAGCATCTTTTTTTCCAAGGGAATAGCCTTGGCTTACACCTGCTGCAGGTAGAGGTCTTCCTTTCCATTGTGGTCTCCCGTGTCATGGCCTGACCAGGATGGGAGACAGGCTGTCAGCTTTGGCCAAGCTTCCTTTTCGTGAATTCATAGGAGGGGTCTTCCAGGACATTCTGTGAACTCAAGGGAGGGGAGGGGTTTCTGCACAGTGGAAGGGGTCTGGTACCTCCCAAGGTGACCCATTTGGCTGGTTGGTTTGCCAGGCAGCTGCTCCTCTTCTCAAGGGAGCTTTGTCATTTTCGCACGCTCTCATATTGGGGCCACATTGTGTACACTGGAAACATAGGCAGAGGGTGGGTGGGAGTGTTTATGCTAACAGGTGTTACTTCCCGACTTGGGTGACTGGTGTGTGTGCCCCACACGTACGAGTGTATCAGAATGTACTTTGTCCATTTTGACTTTAAAGGGGAGGCTCCGACAAAAGCTGATCAATATTTTACATTCCATGCATGAAGAGCCAGATGTTAGAAGTTTCCTCTGGCTGGGGAGGAGGAGGGAGCCGGGGCCCCTCCAGATTTACAGAAATCAATGTTCTCTGACAGAAGTTGGTTAGCTTTCCTGGGAAACAAGTAACAGGAACACATTTTTTTGATTTTCACGATGAATTATTTTCTAACAAGAGCCCTCCCTGATGCTCGGTGCTTGGCCGCATGAACGAGCACCACATATTAATAGGGAGGAGTCCCATGAAGCAGCGCTGCCTGGCCGCTCGGCCTTCTTCTCAGTCTTAATTATTAATCTGCTTTTTGCACTTCGGCATATTTGCCAAGCTCATCAAGGGAGGTGCCTCTTAACCAGCAGGGGCTTCCCCTTTCCGAGTTTGTCTCCCTGAATCAGAGCTGGAAGAGAAGCTGCAGGTTTGGGAAGCAACTTGACTGTTCCTATGGCGGAGGCCCCTGCAAGTCATCCCAGGGTGCCCTGAGCTGGGAGGAAGATTGTAACACACAAATGGCCCTCACAGGCTCAGCAGGAGGCACACACCAAGGTCTCTGACCTGTGCAAGTGATCCCACCCCTGCTGCGCTTCCAGTAGTAGCTGCCGACCACCTGACATGACTCTTTGTTGCCCGAGGTGTGGACAGTCTGCCGTCTGCTCAGTGGCTGTGTGGATGGGGTGAGGTAGTCACAGTCTTGCTCTGCTTCCACTTATGAGTCAAACTGAGCACCACCTTCATTCGCAGATACCTCTGTGGGCATTTAGAGAGCAGATCCCGTTGCCAAGGCCGTAGGTTTCTCTCCCTGGAGACGGTGTACCTTCGCAGCTCGTCTGATCTGTTCCTGTGCAGGTGCATGAAAAACCATCCAGGGCCGCTGAAGGGAAAGATGAAGGGAAAGCACAGTCAGGTTCAAGGTCATCAGCAGAACTGGCTGAGCAGGTGCTTTTCCCGGGTCTCAGCTGCCACTCTCTGTGTGCAGCATGATTGGTCTTCCTGTCTTGGATGAAGGGTTGGTCCTGTTTCCTCGTTAGCAGTTTGTTTTTGTGGGGGCTCTGTGCTATACTGTGTGCAGGTGGCCTGCTCCCAGCAGTGGTGTCAAAGTCAGAGGAGGTGCATGGCAGCTGCTTTGTGCATGTGTGTGTGTGTATGTGTGCATGTGTGCATGTATGTATGTGTGTGCATGTGTGTGTGTTGTGAATTTGCATGGTACCTTGCATGTGTGTGTGTATGTGGTGGGTTTGCCTGTTATCTTCCGGTTGTGTGTGTATGGATTTGCATGGTATCTTGTCTCTATATGTATGTGTAGTGTGAGAAAGTTTGTGGTACCCCCTTTGTGCTTATGGGTTTGCATGTCATGCCCTGTGTAAATCACTTTCTGTGTTATGTCCTGTGTTTGTGTGTATGAATAGGAGTATGTGAGTTTAGTGATGTCTCCTGGAATCAAACTAAAACCAAGTCCTGCCAGCCAGGCTTAGCAGCCAGTTTTCTTTGAGTCCTTGGGGAGCATGTGTCACAGTGCACTAATCACAGCTAAAGTTGTTTTGTGTGTGTGTGTGTGTGTGTGTGTGTGTCCTTTCAAAAACTACCCTACTGACCTGGCAGAGGACCTTGGTTAGGAGTCGTGAACACAGAGTGAAGACAAGAGAAACAGGAGAAATGGGACGTGTTCTCCTCAGGCCCTGTGGAGGGCAGAGGCAGAGCGCACTGGGGAATTCAGTGTGTGCGTGTGTGGGAGATTTCCTGCCTGGTCGGGGGAGCATGAGCTCTGGCAGGAGGCAGCGCCTTTATTGAGTGTACCCCTGGGATTTGTGCCTTGGTGGATTCTTCAAATATTCCAGTGAATTTAATTAAATACATTGTGAGCCCAATTGAGGGTATTCTAATTAGCTGGGTCAGGAACAAATTATTCTCCCTCCTTCTCCAAATGAAAACATCTCTCTTCTGCAGGGAAGCCTACCCTTGGCTGCTCCTCCCCCACCCCCGTTCCTGTTTCCTATTGGACAGAGTCTCAGTTCAGCGGGGCCACCGGGGTGTTGCTGGGGAGGTCCGGGAGAGTGGCAGATGTACCCAGTGAGATCATGAAGTTGAGCCACCCTGTAGGTCTCTAGTCTTGTAGTAACACAATACCTAAGATTGGACACTTTATGAAGAAAGAGACTTATTTAGCTCATAATTGTGGAGCATCAGAATCCAATCAAGCAGCCCTATCTGTTGGCCTCGGGCGAGAACCCCCTTGGCTGCACAACAGTGTGTTGAATGGCATCACCACAGGAAAATATTTTTTTAATATAAAGATTTATTTATTTTCATTGGAAAGTCAGGTTTACAAAGAGAAGGAGAGACAGAGAGAAAGATCTTCCGTTGGCTGCTTTACTCTCCAAGTGACTGCAACAGCCAGAACTGATCCAATCCTAAGCCAGGAGCCAGGAGCCTCTTCCGGGTCTCCCACACGGGTGCAGGGCCCCAAGGCTTTGGGCCATACTTGACTGCTTTACTGGGCCACAAACAGGGAGCTGGAAGGGAAGTGGAGCAGCCAGGACAGAAATCAGTGCCCATATGAGAGCCCGGTGCATGCAGGGTGAGGACTTTGGCCACTAGACTACATGCTGGGCCCTGCAAGAAAGAATTTGACAAGGAGAGATGAAGAGACAGAGTGGGGACTCAGGGGCCAGGCCTACTCTCCTGGACCACGCCTTTCTTCTGAAAACTAACTCACTCATGAGACCAGCTTTAGCCCAAGGTCAGTGCTCATGGTGACCTCGTCACCTTCCACTAGGCCATATGTCTTAGACCCACATCACATCCCCATGCTGCAGAACAGATTTCCAGCAAGTAAGCCCTGGGGGACACATTGAAAGCACATGTAAACCACATCCTACTCAAAGCCTGGGAAGTGAATGGCAGGTGTAAGGGGCACCCAGAGGTTAGAACCCTGCTACCAGCTGTGGGTCCTTCTCTAAGTGTAGGACAGCCTGCAGACTAACAGGAGACACAGGAAGCTTGGTGTGGAAAGGACTTATTTCATGCAGGTAGCCCTTGGTAAGCCCAGGTTGGTAAGCAGACTCAGTTTGTTGAGTTGGAATGCGAATGATACAAGCAGGTGTTTCCTCACCACCAAGATAAGGTAATAGGCTGAGTTGATTTTTGAGTGTCTTTGAGTGGAAAGCAAGCCTGGACATCTGAGTTAGGCTTTCATGCATGTCTAAGAGGACCCCACCTGTCCCCTGCGTGACTATCAGCAGGATAGGCTGGGGTTGTTCCCTTTAGCTGCATGGCTCCTGGCGTATGCAGGACCCCTCCTCTTGGCAGACTGAAGAACTCATGGTGGAACCAGAGATTACTGAATGGTTTAGAAATGCCTTCATCTTACCGATTTTCTTTATGTTTTTAGACCAGGATTCCTGTAGTAGCCTTTGTGTCCGTTCAGGAGCACAAACCTGTCACCCAGGAGCCCGTGGATTTGAAGACAGGGTTTTTTGTTTTTGTTTTTGGCATCTCAGTATTCCCAAGTAACTCTTTGTGGTGGTGCTGCCGCTTCAGGCTCTGCTGGGGGAAATTCCAGCCCTTGGGAATGGAATGCTTGCATCCATATTAATATTTTATGTGAGGATATCAGGGCCTCATTGCAAGGAAATCATGTTTCATGGGCAGATTGAGGTGGTGAGAAAGTGTGGCCTGCATGGTTCTTGCTCTAATCTCGCAGTTCCTGATGGCACAGGAATCCCCAGTGGCTCTTACTGCGTTGAATTCTGGGATTCTTTGCTGTACTTTTATCCCCTTGGGTTTAGTGCAAGTTTGCAAAGAGTCCCTGGCTTGTGTCTGTTGCTCACCAGTGCCAGGCTGAACTCTGGCTCCCAGGAATGTTTCCCTGTGGTTTGGGGCTTTCAAGGTGCTTTGTGGGGATGGTGAGGGTGGGGAGAATGAACATAAGCAAACTCGTCCCTTTGCCTCAACGTCTGCCTTATATACTCCTCCTTTTACCCTGGGCAGAAGGATCCAGAAAGTTCTGTGGTGGTGCACTCCAACCCTCTCAAGTTCCATGCCGGGAGCTTGATTCCCAGGCAGTCAAATGGCACATAAATCATTACAGAAAAAAAAAGTTCAAATTTATTTCAAGAGAAATAACTTGTCATTGGCAGTTGTAGTTCCTTTGGCGGTTAGCATTGAGCTCTCAAGCTCCAGCTGCCTGTGGTCGTGAAACTGTTGTGGGGCAGCCGTTTCTTGGACGGATGTAGCTTCGCTCCAGGGCTCTGCACCTGACTGTGTGGAATCACTCAAGGCAGGAGTTAGAGGGGTCTGCTCTGTGGGTGCCTTTGAAGTCCTTGGCATTGCACCTGCTGGCCAGCAGCAGGGCCTCCTGTGGAGTATTTGATTGAGGGCACCCTCCTCTGGTGACTTCGCTGTGGCACTGAGTGCAATTGTAGTCCTTCTTGCAAGGAGCCAGGACTGCCTTAGAGTCCTTCACACTGCTCTGGCGAAGGTAAGCTGTGTACTTAGGAACATGTGTCCTGGGAGAGTGTCACAGCGCTCCGAAGGTGCTCCAATGCATCCCACCCGATAAACCAGACAGAAATATCCAAGAAGCTGTTCCCAAGGCATGGACGTGGAACAAATCAGGCTGCAAAAGGAGACTGGCCATCCAAAGTAGTCCCTGGGTATTCACAGTGTATTTAGTGTCAGTTTCGGGGTGAGGCGTGGGAGATGGGGAGGATGGGAACATGGTATGTGAGCAAGGATCCCGGGTGCCGGTACTGTTTTCTTGGGTCATTTTACTTGAACCTCTGGGGGAATTGTTTCTTCTGTTTCATGGACATCCAAAAGAAAACTTTCCCCTTAACCTACATTGGATCTCTTGGCAAAGAAGGCTTAACCTCTGTCCGCCAGGAGCGTGGCATTTCCCTGTGAGTGGTAAGGGTCAGCTCCGTTCATCGCTTGCTCCCCAGAACTGTGTCAGTGCTCGAGTCACCTCCGCCTCTGCACGCAGGAGTCCGGGTCTGCTGCTTGTTTCAAGGACTCCTCCTTTTCCATTCCAGGCTTTAATAATCCCACGTGCATCCATTTCCTGCTGGCCCACAGGACCTGTGATAAGACAGGACAGATGCCCTTGAGAAAAATTTAAATTTTGCTCTTCAATGGAAAGAAAAAAAATTCTTGTTCTCCTGTTACACTGCCATTTTAAACAGAAAAAGAACTCGACTTTCTTTCCTCTGAAAAAGTCAGCAGCCTTGGCACTGTATGAGTGACCTTGGCTGCAGTACAAGTGTGTGGCTGAAGACTGTTGCTGAAGCCGGGCTTGGCCCCCTGGTCATCTCCTAGGCTCTACAGCCCACCCTGTCACTGTCGTCATTGTGTGGCTCTTGTGTTCGAAAGGCAGCCGTAGGTGAGCCATAAATCAGTGGGCCTAGCTGTGTTCCAATGAAACTCTGTTTACAGAAACACGAGAGTCAGATTCAACCTTAGCTTGCCAACCCCTGATCTAAATAAAGCCAGAGGCTTTGGCGAGCCTTTAATAATTGTTGCAGAAACATCAGTGTGTTTTAGCTCAGAATTTGTGGGTTGAGACTAACAAGGTGGCCGGACATGACTTGGAGGACATTTGGTGGCACCAGAATATACAAACCTCAGGTGGTTGGGAGCCAAGGACCACCAGGAGGGTCCCGTTGGTCAGCAGGTTTACCAGGGTTCTAAAAAGCCACGCAGAGGGACATTTTTGGGGAGAGAGGAATGGGAGTCGGCCCAGTGCTTGTTCCCTAAGCTGCTAAAGAGAGGTGTGTTGGGGGCAAGAGCAGCTCCCCTCCACAGCACCGCATGATCAGTAGTCAGCCCCCTTGGCTGTGGAGCTGTGTCTCGTGGCTGTGCGTCCCCGGCTGCCACCCGCACAGTGCAGGCCCATGCAGCTGACCCAAAGCGTGTCCCCTCTGCTCTGTCCCCCACAGCACCTGCAGCAGCACGAGAGCGGCGTGGAGGGCGAGAGCTGCTACTACCACTGCGTCCTGTGCAACTACTCGACCAAGGCCAAGCTCAACCTCATCCAGCATGTGCGCTCCATGAAGCACCAGCGCAGCGAGAGCCTGCGGAAACTGCAGCGGCTGCAGAAGGGCCTTCCGGAGGAGGACGAGGACCTGGGCCAGATCTTCACCATCCGCAGGTGCCCCTCCACCGACCCAGGTAGGTCTCGCAGAGGAGGGCAGCCCAGGCCTCCTCCTTTGAGGACATTGCAGGCGCGTCGGGAGCAGCTGCTTGTCCACGGGCGGTCTTTGGGGGAACCACCCTGTTCAGGAAGGAACACACGTGGATCTGTGCCTGGTGGTGCTGTTCAGGGAACTGAGGAGTTCTTCCCTTCAGGCTGTGCTCAGCGTGAGGACTCCCCAGGGTGCGAGCAGACAGGATGTGCTCCTCCCTGCCGCTGAGCTCCTCCATGTGCTGCGGGCTGGACTGACAGATCCACAGAGCAGAAGCGGGACCATGCGTCTCATTCAGCGGTTAAGAGGAGAGAGCTGGCGGCTAGAGCGTCTTATCTATAAAAATAAACTCCAGAGGGGCTCACAGCCAGTAATTATACTCTTAAAGACTAGTCACGGCAGAGAGTCCGGTCTCGGCCGCTTCGGGGTGCAGGCCTCCTAGGGGATCTCGCCCGTTCCTGCCGCTTGTGCTGCTGCCTCCCTGGCTCCTCTCTGCGACCAGATTCAAGTGGGACCCCGTTCGTTAGAGTCCTCGCCTCTTCTGCCTGCTCAGCCTCCCTGGCCCTTTCTCCGGCCTGCAAGCACAGAGCTGTTGCCTGCCTCTGAGAGCAAGGAAGCAGCGTGTCGTCCCTGTCCTATAGCCCCGCTCTCTCCCCAGTGGAATCTGTATGCCTCTCCTTAAAGACTGCCCCATGCTGCCGTTTTGCAGCATGCCAGAGCTCCCCTAGAGCCTGTTAGCTGTGATCTCCACGCCGCACTTGGGAAGCGCCCCACTAGCCATCCGATGTCCGCAGCCCAGAGGCCTCCACTGCCACTCGTGCTGTGCCCGTCGTTGACTCAGAGTTGGTTCCTGGGTCCTCTTACGGCGTTTTCTTCCCTCAGCTGGCAGCATGCCATTCCCTGTCTTCCTGCTGCTCTGCCAGGTGCCCGTGCCTGGGTCCAGCCCAGGTCTCTGCCTGCCCCACGTGTGCTGTCCCTGTGTGCCAGGCCCTGGCTGTCAGTTCTGGGGCCTGTGGAGCTTTGGTTTCTTGGGGTGGCCAGCTTTCCTCACAGGCAGGCGGCTGGTGACGCTGGTCACGCCTTGTGGCTGGCAAGCTCCCAGCTCTGCAGCCCATGGGGTGTTCTTCTGGCTGCCCTTGTCCATGGGCGAGGCCTCGCCTGCCTGCCCCTAGCATGTGGGGTGTTGATGTTCTAACCAGACAGAAACCTTGCATGGCTCTGCCAGGCCCTGGCTCGTGCGCCCGTGCACCACAGGGGCTTCTGTCCCTTACAACAGTTTCTGGGACTGTTGCTGGATGGCCTCGTGTTTTGGATGTTGCCTCTCGGCCTTCAACCCTGGAAGGTGTGGATATTACTATCCTCCTCCTCTTCCTTTTCGGACCCACCCCACTTTTGCCCACTCGCACATAAGCCCAGTCCACAAAGAAGCCAGATAGGAGACATACCAACACCCCACACAGCCACACACGTGGATGTTACACCCCAAACCCTACAGATGCACGAGACACCATTCCCACGTACCCCAAACCCTGTGTACAACCACCCAGCAGGCCTTGCACACTTCTACATGTGTCGTAGGCACAGGCAGTGTGGGCTGCCACACCCTGTGCGTGTACACACACACGTACACACTCAATACTGTGTGTGCATTCAGATGTGCACATGCTGTGTCAATACATGTGCACACTGTGCCCCCCGCATGCACATGCAGGCCATGCCCAACGCACAGACACTGCACCCACACACTTCTGCCTCCCACTCTCCAGCCCTCCCTCTACCCTCCGTCTTCCCTTCCCTTCTGTCTTCCATTATGATGAAATAATAATTTGGGGTTATATTAATATTCAGTGTTTTCATTATTATAACTCTATAAATATTAATCACAGCTGAGCCATGTAGAGTTTTATAATTTCGTTTACCTTCTTGTACAACTTTTTGTTTTCCCTGGTTTTTCTAGGTGCCCATGATTAATTCATGCTAACCTTGCTCCTTGTCAGCCCTTGTCTCTCCAGCTTTGCTTCCTCAGGGAGGCATCCCTCCCTGCCCCTGCCTCCCCGCCAGCTTCTCTCTGGCCATGCCCTCCCGACTCCCTGTGCAGGCTGTCCTGCTGCCCCATGCCCATCTTTCCACTGTCCCTCTGTGGGCTGTACCTCTGCGCGGGTCCGCCCGCTGCCCCTCTGTGGGCTGTACCTCTGCCCGGGTCCGCCCGCTGCTCTTCTGTGGGCTGTGCCTCTGCCCGGGTCCGCCCGCTGCCCCTCTGTGGGCTGTACCTCTGCCCGGGTCCGCCCGCTGCCCCTCTGTGGGCTGTACCTCTGCCCGGGTCCGCCCGCTGCCCTTCTGTGGGCTGTACCTCTGCACGAGTCCGCCCGCTGCCCCTCTGTGGGCTGTGCCTCTGTGCGGGTCTGCCTGCTGCCCCTGTGTGTGCCCCTGTAAGGGTCATCTACAGCCCAGTGCTGCTTTCTCTGCAAATGAGATGGCCACACCAAGAGGTGTGGCTGCCCCTGGTTTCCTGGTTGCCCTTGCGGGTGGAGTGGAGGTCTCCCGTAGCCCACTGGCCAGTGCTCCAAACCATGCCACTTGCTTCTTTGGAAATGTGCTGTTAGGGCATGGGATAATTTCCGTCACACCTAGGTCACTGTGCCGCTGTTCCTTTCTTCCTGGGCATTTTCCCAGTGTCTCTTTTAGTCTGGTGACTTCCTCAGCAGAGTCTCTGCGTTGTCTTGTAGTCCATTCCCATGTGTGGGCACTCACGGGAGAGGCAGGTGACTTCATACGAGGGCTGAGCGCTGTGCCACCTGCTGTGGGACCCTTGCTCTGCATCCCAGGGGTCCTGCCCCGCCCCTGACATTGCCTCGATCCGTTTCTCTGTTCTCACTGGAATTGTTCCCTAATGCTTCCTCCTTCCAGCTGGTGTAAATGATTTCCTCAGAGTCTTTTTCTCTCTTTTTCCCTTTCAGCTCTGCACATGTCATTGTCCTACTCATCATCCCATGATTCTTGGTTTCACTGCACTTTTTATGAATGAGGCGCCCTCAGCTAGATTGCTCGGGTGCACCTGCTACAGGCAGATCCCCAGCCTGAGCCACAAGTCTCTGTTGTGTTACCTGCCCTGGTGCGCCCTCCTCCCTGGTGTGTGCAGTGGCAGTGGGCGGCTAGCTGCCTCTCTGGGCGCAGCACCCTTTGGTATTGGGCCTTGGCCTGGAGTCCTGTTGGCCCCGCTCTGCTCCCTGCCCGGGTGTGGCTTCATAGGAACGTGAGCATGCACGTTTTTTAGAAGATGGATGCCCTGGGCTTGGCAGGGCCGAGCTGGTGGGGGTGGTTGGCCCCTCTGGCGCACACAGAGGCTGGATTGCTGCCTCCGTGTCTGCATCAGGACGTTGACCTCGTTTGTGCGGTGTGGAGAGCGTTAGAAGTGCGCTTTTGAGGCCCTGCCAACTTTGACCCTGCACCACGGGTCTGTGATTGTGCCGTCTGGAGCTTGCCATTCTGGGGTTTGCACCTGACCTGGTAAGGTGACGGTGTGTTCTTTCTCCCCTGCTAACTGTCCTCTGCTGTGTGGTCTGCGCCCCACCACATTTTCCACAGAAGCTATCAGAAGTCACTTCCTTTCCAAGCTCCACCTCCTAGCACCTTCTTATGGTTTCAAGATTATCCTTGCTAGGACCTGTGGTGACATGCGCTTTCTCTCCTGTGGATGGCAACGACATGATCTCTTCTGATTTTGTCTGCTGCCCAGTCAAGTTCACATGCACTTGTCAGGCTGGGGGAGGGTGTCCAGGTACAGGAAATTGCAAAGGCTGCCTCCAGCCTTTACGTATGGTGGTAGTAGCCAAAAGTTTCTGTCTGCCTCTGCTGGCCATGTAATCCCTCAAGAAACCTTGTGGCCAGATGTGTGAAATCTCAGCTTTGCCCTTCCCCAGAGGGGTGAGCCCTGGCTGCCATCTGCTGATGGGGAAGCCCTGTCCCTAGCTTCCCTATGGTGATGGAGTGTTTCCCTGGGCTGCCTGGGTGCCGGCTTCTGATATCTTAACCTCCGAAAGCTTCTCAGGTGAGCCCTTCCACTTCCACTCCCCAATCCCATAGTACTTTTAACAATTTACATTTTAATTGATCGATTTAAAAGGCACGGAGAAAGATCTTCCAAAGGTTGATTGTCAAAATGGCCTGCGTGAGCCAGGCCTGGGCCAGGTGGAAGCCAGGAACCTAGAATTCAGTTCAGCTCTTCGGCATAGACTCCAACTGTTAAAGGCAGCACCTCTCCTCCGAACATGCACATTAGCAGGAAGCTGGGGCTGGGAGTGGGGTTGAGACTGAGACTCCAGCACTCCAGTGTGGAGTTCAGGTGTCCCAAGGGCCAGTTTAGTTGCTTCACCCATCACCCCCAGTGCCTAGCTCTCCTTCAGTTGAGGTTGTCAGCTCAGATGGTTTTTCTGCAACACCAAGTGATAGCTCAGCTTGCTTGGGATCCATTCTTTTGCTTTCATGCCTGCCCACGCACAGGTGGAGGAGGTTGGCTTATGTCCAGCAGTGGCAGTGGCTGGCATGGACAGTTTGCTTCTTGAGCTGATCAGAAGCTCTCGGAGGAGGGAAGGCCCTTGGTTGAGGCTGCTGAGTGGGTCCGGCATCCCTGTTTGCTTACTGAAGAGCCCTTTGAGGCTCCCGGGTGAAGCTGTAGTTGGGTTCCAGAGCCTCCATGGGTGATGAGACAGTGGTCACGGACAGGTGAGGTGAGGCAGGGGTAATCCCCATGCTAGTGGATCCGGTTTAAAGCTTTAAAGATATTTTAAAAAAATATTGATTACATTAAGATGCATGCCCGTGTGGGCCTCCAGTTAGGGTGAGGAGCATCGAGGCGTGGAGGAAGCCAGGTGGGATGCATGGTTTCTCTCTCTCTCTCTCTTGTGTCCACAAGGTGAGGAAGGGGAGGGAGCTGCTCCTTGCTGTCAAATTACATTAGCACCCAAGGATGGGGGATGGTCATTTGATGATGTTTCAGAGGGGAAGAGTGTTCCGAGATGTTACTTGAATGTTTTTTGTTTTTTTTAAAGATTTACTCATTTTATTACAGCTAGATATACACAGAGGAGGAGAGACAGAGGAAGATCTTCCATCCGATGTTTCACTCCCCAAGTGAGCCGCAACGGGCCAGTGCGCGCCAATCCGAAGCCGGGAACCTGGAACCTCTTCCAGGTCTCCCACGCGGGTGCAGTGTCCCAATGCATTAGGTCGTCCTCAACTGCTTTCCCAGGCCACAAGCAAGGAGCTGGATGGGAAGTGGAGCTGCCAGGATTAGAACCGGCACCCATATGGGATCCCGGAGCTTTCAAGGCGAGGACTTTAGCCACTAGGCCACGCCGCCGGGCCCTGTTTTTTTTTTTAAGATTTATTTTATTTTTATAGGAAGGGCAGATATACAGAGAGAAGGAGAGGCACAGAGGAAGATCTTCCATCCCATGGTTCACTCCCCAAGTGACCGCAGCAGCTGGAGCTGAGCCAATCTGAAGCAGGAGCCAGGAGCTTCCTCTGGGTCTCCCACACAGGTGCAGGGTTCCAAGGCATTGGGCTGCTCTTGACTGCTTTTCCAGGCCACAAGCAGGGAGCTGGAAGGGAAGCAAGCCTGCCGGGATTAGAACCGGAGCCCATATGGGATCCTGGCATGTGCGAGGATAGGATTTTACCCGCTAGGCTACCACGCCAAGCCCGCTTGAATGGTTTTGGTAGTTCTGAGACATCGTCAGCTTCTCGCAACAAGGTTGAGAAAATCTTTCCGAGGTCTGTTGGCTGACCCTGTCCCCCTTGGTACATCCACAGACCCAGGAGCAGGATGCAGAGCTTGGCCCGGAGGGCCAAAAAAACTTGTCTAGAATCACCTCAGGCTTGACTCATTTGAGCACTAGGCAGTGCAGGGTCATGTTTGGTCTGTCACCTTTACTAGCCAATGCACATAGCGATGGGTGCAGCTGCCTGGTCAGGTCTGCATCAGCCCCATTTCTCTCATGAACTGACGGGTGCAGCAGTCTAGTCAGCCTGACCCCCAATAACCCCCAAAAGACCTTCTACCAGCCTTGGTCCTTGTGTGTTCTGGAATGTGCTGTGGCATAGCCCATCCCATCCCACATACTATCTGGCTCTTGTGTATACCCATGGGTGCTGCAGCTTAGCACAGCCTGGCCTACCTCTAGATTTGGCCCACATACATGCCAATGGTTGCCGCCACCTTGACCGCCCTGACCTGCCTGGACCTGCTCTCAGGTTCACAAGTGGAAGTATGGCGCAGCAGGGGAGTTGAGTAGATAACTTTTTCAGAAACCAGGTTTGGTTGGGGTTCCAAATCCATTCAGCTTAGACAAATAGTGCACCGCCTTCTGCTGCGTCGTTTGACTTTTTATACAATTTCTGCATGATTTTTCCCATAGTCCAAAAAGCTGTTGTGCCCAGTTCTGTCATTGTTGGTTTGGCTTTTGTGGAACTGGCTGTGCTGCGTCTCTCCCATGTGGCGTCCGGCTGATAGGGCCTGGGGAAGGCGTAGAGCTGCAGTGTTGCCGCTCGCTGAAGGGGGAGTGCATCAGAACAGGTTGGCATGGTGGACCCTGTGGACACTGATGGGGAAACAGAGAAAGTGTGACTTCCCTGCAATGGACAACTGTCTGCAAGAAGAGTCACGTTTCCTGGGTCCTTCTAGGAAGGAAGGCTTTACTACGCAGATAGGCAGAGAAACTGTTCTGTGTATGGAGAAAAAAGATTCTGCTTTTCAATGAAGAATAGAGTTTACAGAATTACAATGAGTAGAGTACAGTGAACCTCCTTTTTCAAAGGTATTTGCCTTATTTTTTCTTAAGATTTATTTATTTTTATTTGAAGGGCAGATTTACCGAGAGGAGGTGGAGATAGAGAAGATCTTCCATCTGCTGGTTCACTTCCCCAAATGGCCACAACGGCCAGAGCTGAGTTGACCCAAAGCTGAGAGCCAGGGGCCTCTTCTGAGTCTTCAACATGAATGCAGGATTCCAAGGACTTCGGCCATCCTTTGTCACTTTCCTAGTCTGCGGCAGGTAGCTAGATCAGAAGTGAAGCATCTGGGACGCAAACTGATGCCCATATGGGATGCTGGCACCACAGGATGGGGGATTAGCCTAGTGAGCCATGGTGCTGGCCCTGTCTCCCCGCAACCCCTCACACGCTTTTTTTTATTGCTTTCTTTTTTTTAAATTAAATTTATTCATTAATTACATTGTGTTGTAATTACATAGAATCTGGGATTCTCCCCCCACCCTCCCCCCATGGTGGGTTCCTCCACCTTGTTGCATAACCATAGTTCAAGTTCAGTTGAAATTCCCTCTTTGCAAGTATATGCCAAGCATAGAGTCCAACATCTTATAGTCCAGTCAAGTCCAACTACTTATTGGGTAGACCCTCTCTGGTCTGAGGGCAGAGACAGCAGAGTATCATCCCGGTCAAATAAAAGCACTAACATACCATCTGCAACAATTAACATCGTTATGGAATTAATTGACATGGTATTGAGCAGTCAACATGTTAAAAATAAATGCAATTTCTTAACCACTTTTGGTGACCCCCCATTCACAGTTCAATTTTAGTTTATATACGCCATATGACATAACATCCATAACATAACATGTTACGCTTAACATCATATCATCTTAAATTAAGGCAAACATGTGGTATCTAACCTTTTGGGATTGGTTCATTTCCCTTAGCATTATGGTTTCCAGTTTGGCCCATTTGGCCACAAAGAACTGCATTTTGTTTTTTTTAATAGGTGAGTAGTATTCCATGGAGTAGATGAACCATAGCTTTCTTATCCAATCCTCTGCTAATGGGCACGGGAAATGGGCAGACATTTCACAAAGGAACAATCCCAAATGGCAAATAAACATATGAAAAAATGCTCAAGCTCCCTGGCAATAAGGGAAATCCAAATTAAAACTTCAATGAGATACCACCTAACGCCAGTAAGACTGGCCCACATGAATAAAAGCACCAACAACACTTGCTGGCGAGGTTGCGGAGAAAAGGGAACCCTATTCCACTGCTGGTGGGGCTGCAGATTGGTACAGCCTCTATGGAAAGCAGTATGGAGAATATTCAAACAACTCAAAATCGACATACCGTATGACCCAGCTATAGCACTCCTAGGAATATATCCAAAAAACTTGTTTTACGAGAAACCAACATGCACTCCTATGTTCATAGCAGCACAATCAGTAATTGCAAAAACATGGAACAACCACACGCTTTTTTTAAAAAAACAAAAGAACTGATTAGTTTATTTGAAAGGCAGAGTTGCAAGAGAGACCATGCTTTTCTACCCACTCGTTTACTCTCCAAGGGCCATAACAGCCGGGACTAAGTCAGGCTGCGGCCAGGAGCCAGGAACTCTGTCCAGGTCTCCCAGGTAGCTGACAGGATCTCTGGGTGCTTGTGCCATCTTGTTGGGAGCTGGACCCAAAGTGGAGCAGGCTGTTTCCAGCACTGCAAGTGAGAAGCCGGAGTCGTCGGCAGTGGCTCATCTTGCTGGGCTGCAATGCCAGCCCGACAAGTGGTTTTCTTGCAGCTCTTAAGGGAAGTGTTCTAAGCAAAGCGTAAGGGCCCACCTGGAGTTGCTGTGTGGAATCTGTGCGTAGGGCCTCCAGTAGTGCCAGGCACCTGACTGGAGCTTGAATGCTGCTGTTGTGCTTGTTGATGGGGATTTTAGCAGACTCAGCAACGATACATCCAAGAAGTAAGCCTTGGCCGTCTTTTGTTCGTGGAAATGTTCTTCTCTCTGTCAGGGTGAATCGTACGTAGTTTGCTTGCTGTCTGAGTCTCTGGAATTTTTCATCCACATGGAGAGGCCATGAGTCAGTAGTTCTTGGGGTGTAGCCTATCTTGTATTTCTGTTGGAGCAGTCCCTGATTTGCCTTAATTAGTCCTCTAACAATCTACAAAGGTCAGTGCCAATTGCTTGTTCATTTACATTTGTAATTGTGATGGGTTCTGATGACCTATTCCTCATCCTGGCCCTCTAAGCACCTGCTGGTGTATCCTCCCCTCTTCCTTATATAGCACACACACCCCCCACACCACACCACATACACCCCACATCACACCACACACACAGTGGTAAGAATTGAAGCCCAGTGTGTCCACACGAGGGATGACTGTGTAGTTATGGAAGGCCATCTTGAAGAGGCTCTTGCTTCTAAGTTGGGAAGATAATGAAGTCAGGGAAATTACGTTGCTGCCAGGCAAGAAGCCCGAGAGCCATTATCTAGGAGCCTTCTTGAACTGGGTAATTCAGGGCAATTAAACTTTGCTGCTGGCTCTCTGCGAGATGTGCTAATGCTCTGGCCTGCTGGAAGGTGGCCACGTGCCGAGTGCCTGTTCACTGCAGCTGGACACTGCTGGCCAGCGAGCCTTGCTGTGAGGAGGGTGTCACCAGTGGCTTGGGCAGTGGGTCCGGAGTGAAGCCTCCTGCTCATCTGCTCTGGGAGAGACCAGCACCTGTACCTCCTCAGCGATCATCCATAAGGCTGGTTGCTGGGGTTCCTAGTGTTCAAGACCTACCATGCACTTGGCGTGTTTTTCCAGGGTGAACAGAAGTGCTGGGGTTTGGTGTTACTCAGATGTCTGCCGCTAAGCCCTGGCTTGTGGCTGCTGTCCTGTTCTGCCTTTTCTTGGTGGGGGCTTCAGCACGTCTTCTCTGTTATCTCTTGAGTCATGCTCGTGTGTGTCCTCAGGAACAGATGATGTTGGCAACTCAGAGGCAGTACACCATGACTGCTACCTGCTAGGGAGGGTCCCACCAATTGGCAGGGCCAAAACAAGAAAGAAAGGAATCTTCTGGGAGTTACTGGAACTAGGAAAGGTATTGTTAGGTGTGTGTGTGTGTATTGGGTGGTGAGCGCTGGGGAGGGGTCCGCCGCTCATGGATGTAAACCTGCCATAGCTTCCAGAGCCAGCGGGATCCCCTATGGAGCCCTCGAATGGCACATCGTAGCAGGTGCCATTTCCACGAGCCTGTATCCCGGTTGGCGGGGTAGCTTGGTGTTCTTGCCGGGCCCGCAAGATCCACATGGGGGTATTTACAGCCTGTGTGAAGCTTGCTCCTGACCTGGGTAGGGGCCAGAGGAGGAAATGAAATGTGCTTATTCTGTTTTCTCTGAGCCTGTACAGAAATAGCTCAAAGACTCACAGATGTTAAGGAGCCCCCTTCACACCGTGACCCAGTTGTGAGCATGACAGTCCCAAATGATTCCTTCAAACAGTGACTGATGGTGGAAGGTTCTGTGACCTTATTGGTCACTGCTGGCCTTGCCCGTGTACTCTGGCTCCTGGGCTTCCAGCTCCCTTGGCTTCTCCCTGTGTTAACATGAAATATGAACCTGACATAAAGATTTACCTATTTGTTGGAAACGGAGATCTTCCATCCGCTGAGTCAGTCCCCCAGTTGGTCACAGTGACCAATGCTGGGCGAGGCCAGAGCCGGCGTCCTTGTCTGAGACTCCCACGAGAGTGGCAGGGGCACAAACAATTGTGCCATCTTCCGCTGCTTTGCCAGGCACATAACTGGGGAGCTGGACCCCAAGTGGAGCAGCTGAGACTTGAATCAGTGCCCATATGAGATGCCATATTGCAGGCTTTACCAGCTGTGCCATAGTGCCAGTCCCATAACCAAAGTTTTTAGGTTTAGCTTTCCTGTAATTCTTGCACTGGTGCAGTTTTAAGCACTTGATAGTGATGTTTGGTTTGTGGCTGCCTCTGCGGCCAATGCAGGTTTGGACGACAGTTCAGCATATCCTCTTGGGCAGCACTAGGTTCCTTGTTGGGATTCTCAGTGGGCTCAAGTGAGGTTTGTGCTCTATTCCCCATGATATTCTTTAGCTGTGTGTTGACTTCAAAGTTACCCATTTATCTGGTTTATTCATTGTAAACACAGAGACAGAGATCTCCCTTTGATTAGTTCACTTCCGAGATGCCTGAAGTCGGCCAGTCCAGGGCTCGGGAGCTCTTAACTGTCTCTGGTGCAGGTGGCAGAGGCTTCATTACCAAAGCGGTCACCTGCCGCCGTGCAGGGTGCTCGTTAGCAGGAAACTGGAGTCCTGAGCACATCCAGCACTCAGTCCAGGCACTGCAGTATAGGGTGTGACATTTTACTTACCTCCCCCTCTATCCCTGGCTAGACATACAGGACCACCAAGCCAGATGCTCTCTGCTGGCTCAAATGAGGGTATATTGTTTCTTGCCTTTCTGCTTCCCTTTCTGAGTATGAGAAAAAAATGTGTCTTCAAATAGGCATTTAATTTTGGTTTTTGCCACTCACATATTATTCCATTAGCAGTTTTGAGAGATTTTGAAAGGACTTAAAATGATGGTTTTTTTTTTTTTTTCAGAGCAAGTGCTAAAGGGCTTTTTAGAGTTTTATACCTAAAACTGTCTTGAAGCCTTTTGTGTCTATGTTAATCAAAGGCACTATTTATTGCTTTAAAAAAGATCCTTGACCTCTGCTCTACTTAGACTATTAAAACCCAGACAGTATGAGAATTTTTGGGAACAGGCTTGTCTGTTGTTTTAACCCAAGATTGTACCTAGAATTATTGTTTCTGTTATGAAGCCACAGAAGAGCATGTCCTTGTCCCGTGAGCACTGTCCCCGAATGTCAGCCCAGTGCTCTGGTTAGGGTGCTGCCTGGTGGGCTGTGCTCGGGGGCACACCCAGCTGGTGCTCTCATGGACCTGGAAGCCAGTCATTTGAGGTCAGGGTGTTGTGCTGTCTGGCTGTTCCTGAGCCCTCCCCCTCGGCCTGTGGAGCATCTCCTGAAGCTCCTCTTGTGGGTGTGAGCAGCCATGGTGCCTCTGTGTGCCCACATCTCGGTGAGGGCACCAGACCTGCCATGGGGTAGAGCCCTGGTTGAGCTTCGACGTCTGTTTCGAGGCCGTTTCTCCAGAAGTTACATTCTAAAAGATGGAGGCTTGCTTGCTTGCTTGCTGTTCCTTTCTTTCTTAAGCTTCGTTTACTTATTTGAAAGGGAGAAGCACACACAGAGAGGAGAGATCTTGGCTCTACTGGTTTGCTCCTCAGATGGTACAAGGGTAGGGACTGAGTCAGGCCAAAGCCAGGAGACAACAATTACACCCAGATCTCCCATAAGGTTCACTCCCACCCTGCTCCCAGCCCCTTGAGCACGGAGCTGAGTCGGAAGTGGGGCAGCTGGAATTTGAACTGGTGCTCATGTGGGTTGCCAGCCTCTCACGTGGCAGGTGTGTAATCCACCTGCTGCACTAGCAGCTCCCAGAGCTTAGGATTTCAGCGTAAGAACTGGGGGGAAAGAAATTTGACTCCATCACGTGGACTTCCTGATGTCTGGGACAGACCAGCTCTCTCTTTTTGTGGTCATTCTGGGTGCAGCGGGAGAGCAGGATGAAGCGTGGATGCAGAGGAGTAGGGAGGTGGCAGACACCGGGCACAGCCTCTCGCTACAGTGCTCTGGGTGCCCACCAGCCCTCTTGCTCTGGGCACATAACCCTCAGTGTAGGCCTGAGCCTGGGAGGAAATAGGGCAGTGACCTCAGCAGAAAGGGGCTCCACAGGAAGCCGGAAGTGCTGAGGACAGGAAGGCTCCATATCCTGTGTTTGCTGAGCCAGTTTGACCACCATTCTTTCTTCATCTGTCCTAAAGCTTGTTCACTTAGACCAACCCCCTGCCCCCTGAGTTACACTGCCCTGTGGAGGATGGTTCCTAGGCCATGAGGCTTACGGATCTTAGCATCCATATGAGGGCACTTCACAGAAGTCTTGGGAAGTGTGAACCATGAAAAAACTATGAAAAGTTTTTTATGCCAAAATAAAACTTAAAAAAAAAAAAACCACTTAGAGTCTCCACATGGGTGCTGGTTCCTGTCCCGGCTGTTCCACTTCTGATCTAGTCCCCTGCTTATGGCCTAGGAGAGCAATGGAGGGTGGCTCAAGTCCTTGGGCACCTGCACCCAAGTGAGAGATCCGGAAAAAAGGTCCTGGCTTTAGATCAGCTCAGCTCCAGCCATTGCGGCCATTTGAGGGGTGAGCCAGGGGATGGAAGACCTCTTTCTATCTCTCCTTTTCTCTAATACATATCTTTTAAATATATATAAGTGTGTGTGTGTATATATATATATGCTTTTACATATGTTGGAAAAAATGATTCATTTGAAAGAGAGTGGGCAGGAAGGCAGAGATGAGGATGACGAGCGAGGGATCCTCAATCTGCTGATTCACACCCCAGATGACCACATAGGTTGGGACGTGAGCTGTGCCAGGATGAAGTCAGGAGCCAGGAGCTTCCACTGGGCTTCCCACTAAGAGGCAGGAGCCAAACACTTGGGCCTCTTGCAGCTGCTTTCCCTGAGCCATTAGTAGGGAACTGGGTTGAAAGTGGAGTGACTGCCACTGGAACCAGCCGCCCATATGGGATGGCAGTTTCACGTGCTGTGCTATAATACCAGCCACCCAAAATTAACTTTCTAAACTCAGTGTCTCTGTTGCTTCTCAGCCTTTTGGCTAAGTGTTAACTCAGTGTCTCCATACACTGGAATACCCTTGTGAAAAATAGACCATGCTGAGTTAGGCTCTGGTGGATGGGAGCTGTAGGATAGTGACCTCTCTGTGCCACCCATTGGTGCTTCTCAGGATGAAACAAAGCTTAGTGGACGCATGAGTGGACTTTAGTGACCATGGTTTTGGCTCTCTTGGGGCGAATGTCCCCTGGAGCCTTTTATGCTGTGTGACTTGTCAAGATACATGATTCGGTGTGATGTGAAAGGCTTCCCATTGCTGGAGGTACCTGGAGGTTTCTTCCTTAGAGTACCTGGCTGTGTCCGGTCTCCCAGTATGGATATATAGAAATGTCCCAGGGGGTCAGTCTTCACACTGAGTAATTTTCAGTGGGGGAAAATCAAGTTACCCCTACTGTTTGCGTCACTCCCAGTACCAGTCTTTCCCAGGGTCAAACGATACAGACATCAAGGTGACCAAAGAACCAGACTATTCTCTGTGCTCCTGGTGGTCACAGGTGTACTGGGAGTCTTGCCTCCCGCTGTCACATATGCTGTGTCTGTGGGCCAGCAGCAGTGCGCCCAGAGGCCATTCCTTTGCTGCTCTAAGTTCTCATGGAGCTGTGGGCAGCAGCAGGACCAGGGCAGCTGTGCCCTTCCAACTGCGTCCTCTTTCCATGTCCTGGCAGACAAGCCACCCTCTGTGCAGGAGCAGGCTTCTGTGTGTCTGGAAAACAATGTGACTTCTTGCTTGGTCCTTGGGGGTAGAAATGAAGAAATCCTAAGACAGAGGCACAGACAAGAGGGGGACATTATCAACTACTGTGTTTATCCACACAGAGCCTCCGTCTGTCTGAGAAGCAGAAATGGCTTGTGTGGTTTCCCTAACACCCCAGGCCTTGCTGTGATTTTCTTCAGAAAATCTAATCTAGAAGAATTGAGAAAGCCAGCTCAGATAAAAAGGAGTTTCAGTCTGGCTGGCCAGAGCATGGCTACTTGCTAGAGTGGCCTCCACTAGGGCCAGACACTTATGAACCTACTGATGTGATGGCCTTGCCACTTGTCATGCAAACCAGAACCTACCCTGGGCATGTCTAGGGTAATAAGTGTGATTTAGTAGTGGGTGCTGAACTGTTTGGGTTGAACTGTTAAGAGAACGAACAGCAACAAAACCGTTGGTGGACAAGCACAAGGAAGAGGAAAATCAAGATGAGGGGCCAAGAGTTTGGGCAAGGAGGGCAAGGGAGTGGAAAGGCATGAGGAACACAGGAAGTTCTGCAGATTGGAGCTTGAACGGCAAAGGGAAGGCACAAAAAGGGGGGAAAGCACCATTTTTTATTTTCCTTGATGCTTTTAGAAAAGAACCGGACTGAGCAGGATGTAGCAGTAGGGAATGCAGGCAGGACTTCTTTCATCTTCCGTCTACGCCCTGAGTGACCGGGCACGGCTCTAGGCTCAGGGGAACCTTCCCACGGGAAGAAAACACAATGTGGACTTTTCCCTCCTAATTGTGGAGAGCCAGACTCCAAGTCAGCAGGCAGAGAGTGTCAAGTGTGTCCTGGGCTGTGAAACTAGAGCTGGAAGTAGCTGGGGGCGGGGCGGGGGGGCTCTGTAGCTTCGGTTCTCTGCTAGGGAGCTGGGCAGGAAGTCAGTGAGGGGTACAAGACGAGGTGTAAACACCCTGGGCTGCTTGTAGGGGAGGGAGGATGCTGACAGCTGTGGCCCCTGCAGCCCAGTCCTGTGGTCCCTGAAAAGGTGGTCAGGGATTTAGATTTTGCTACCATCAAGATGGGAAGTCACCAAGAAGGTCTGAGCCAGGGAGGGTGGCAGCATGACTTACCTGCTTGGTCGCCTCTGAAGTTTGGACATCCCCTGTGGCTCAGTGAACTGTCTGTTCTTGTCACACTGTCACTCTCGGGGAACATGTGCAGAGTTGGAGGGGAACCTGTGTCACGGTGCACTGTGTCTGTAGTCAAGACAGGAACGGCTATGGGTAGAAGGGAACTCAGGTCGACCCTGAACCCCGAGGAATCCCTGTACAGGGTCACCTGGAATTGGCAGAGCTCTGGTGGCCTCTCTACTTCAGCCTAGGGGGCAGCAAAGTTTTGCACCAAATGGACTCTGTGCAGTGATGCTCTGCCCAATAGGAAACAGGAGATTGCTGTGTCCCGGGTTGAGCTGTATTCACAGCAGTGGAAAGGCCTGACACAGTTATAGGGGATGACGTGCGTAGAGGAGCCAGGTACAGCATTTCATGCTGCCCGTCACGCCCAGACAGACGGCCACGTCCCGCAGAGCATCTTGGTGTAGCAGATGGCAACGTTCATCTCCAGGAGGGCATTTGACGCTGTAATCCCGCAGAAGCAGGATGCCCTGTCAGCTTTGTTCTCAGGCGTCTGCAGGGCTGCGTGTTGACAGGTCCTTCACTGCGCCTGGAGGGCTCCTGACCGCCTCGGACTGGCACGCCTGGTCTAGTTCCACAGAGTTTGTTCTCCGCAGACCCCAGGCAGCTCCCAAGACTTTCTTAGAACCGACAGGCCTGAAGGACCCATGCCATTCTGTGCTGTTTTCTCGGAACTTGTTCTGTTTTGTATTTGGGGTCAGAGGGGGTGGTGTGCAGAAGCAGGGCTTCCAGTACCTTCCATGAGGCACAGGTTGGGACACCTTTGCAGCAGCTGTTTTGAAGCTAACACCCTTGCGCTCCTCAGGGCATCACCAGCCTCCTGTTGGCACACCCTGGAGGAAAATGTGGGCGGCTATCATGGATATTTAGAAAGAATATTTCAGCCACACTTGGCTGCTGTGTGTTGTGAGAACAAATTTAATTTGTTTGAGAAATCTGGCCATGGGCAGGTTTTTTTTTCCCTCCTGTTTGTTTCTTTAGGGAGAGGGGGGAAGAAGCCAGCAACATTGAAAGGCAGCAACAAGCATGGTTTGCATTTGCTTTTTCCAGATAGGGCCAGACAGCAGAGGGGAGATCATCTCTAAAGGATATGAAGGGCTTAATCATTTTAATTTTGTTTTTTATTAAAGTTTATCATAACTTTTTTTTTTCCAGCAAGCTCTGGTAGAACCAAAGGAGAAAGGGGGAGGTAATATAAACAGACAAACCCCCAAGCATTTGGTTAATAAAACTCGCCGGTGGGAGGCGCTTGGGCAGCAGAAGTGGCTGTTGAGTGGCTGGAAAGGGTGGTAGCAGCACTGGGTGGTTCTCTGGTAGGGAGGTTAGAGGGTATCTCCCCTTCCAAGAGATCCTCCTTGTGGGAGCTTGCAGCTCTCAGTAAGCTGAAGGAGAGAAAATGCCCGGTGACTCTCAGTCAAGAATGGTTCCCGAGCCGTTTGCAGCCCAGCGACCATCCACGCGGAGCGGAGTAGAACATGCTTCTGTGGTGTGCTTGTAGCCCTTGTCACGGCGTCAGACTTCAGGTCCCTGACTCGGAGGCCACATGCAGGCACATTATGGTTTTTGGTTTTTGTTTTCATGAAATTACCAAGAAGCAAAACTTGGGCTCATTTTTCCTTCAGAAAAGGGAAAAGGGACAGGGAGCTTATTTCCAAGGTTGACTTATTTGTCAAAAATCCCCAGGGTGGAGACTGGCCCAGTGGCCAGAAGACCCCATGCAGGTGGGCAGTCCCAGGCCCGACAGCAGAGGGATGTTGCGTCAACAGAGAGCTGATGTTGGCTTTACCAGTCCATGCCTGCAAAGGCCGGAGATCTGACTTAGGCATCAGAGACCTGTCACCTGGTTAAACCTGACTTAAAAGCAGCAGTTCACTTGACCCTGCTCCATGCCAGCCTTCAAGGTTTTGGCCATGCTTGGCTTTCCCACGCTTGGTGTGCCATGTTCAAGGGCAGCATGGTTTGTGCCCGCGAGGAGAAGTGCCTGCTGTTCCTCCCATCAGGGAGACCTGTCCCGGGGCCCCAGCATGGCACTGTGTGAGGAACTGACAGGGCCCTGGTGGGTAGGCTGTGCGGACAGACACAGGTCTGCTCCAGGCCTCTGGGCTGTGGCTGCCAGCACTGAGGGCTTCCAGGAGTGTCAAACCTCAGACCTCCCCGCTGGGTTAGGCCAGAACCATGCCCCCTGGAAGTCCCCATTTATGGACATATACTAGTCTCTGGCCTCTGGCGTGGGATTTCTTTTATGAAGCTACCTGGCACGGGGGCCGTTTTCCTTGCTTCTTCTAGCTGGCACTGTGTGAACGCTGAACATGAACCAACACAGGTTCATCTCGTGCTCTGAGGGCTTCCTGGGGCAGGCCCATCCCTGGCGGGGGAAGTGTCTGTCAGGGAGAGGCGGAGACAGCCAGCCATACTCCTGGGTCCATGTCTCCCATCTGCAGAGAAAGTGTACTGGCCGCTACAAGGTCTTGATCTTGTGACCTTGCAGTGATTATGAAGGCAGACGGAGGGGAAAAGGATGAGAAAAGACCCTGGAATTTCATGGTATTCAGTTGTGGGTGAAAGACACAAGAGTGGGGACTTTAACTTCTCATTCCATGAGACTTGGCAGAGGGCAGTTAGGCCTCTGGGGGATGCCTGGGCTGGGTCATCAGGCTGGTCTCCCCCCATCTTTCCAGGTGGCCTTTCCTGCTAAGTGCTGCTTGCTTCCTCTTGGCCTCGAGGTGGCTGTGCCATCTGAATGCCAGACACGAAGATGTGGGATAGAGGCAAGGGTACCACCTGACCCTGTCTCTTTAAAGAGCCTCCCCCTAAGCCCCACCCACCTACTTCCCCTCCCAGCTCATTGGCTGGGACTTGGTCATGTGACCATTCCTTGGGCACCAAGCTGAGGCTGTTGCACCATCAATGAAATGGGTGTCTGTTACCAAGGAAGAGCAGTAATTGGGAGGGTAATGAGGAGTCTCGGCCATAGGTGACTTACAAGGTAAGGAGAGCCTTAGTGAACTGTGCTGCGATGGCGTCGTGGGAAACTTGAGTAGCCATTAAGAACAACATTCTTGATTAATATTTAAGCACGTAGAGAAAGCTGCATCAACTGGGGTGGGGAGAGCAAGACACAAAACCATGTGTTATATAATTGTCACAGTCACCTTAAAAAGGCACGTCTGAACAACGCTGATGTGTGAGCACTGCATGTGGATGGTCTCATTCCCTCTGTACTACTGTGTGTTTCAAGACTTTCAACTAGAAGGCACTTACTGCTTTTATGAGCAGAAAAAAATTGGCAGACTTGAAGTGTAAGGAGCTGGTAATAACTTCATATATGAAATATACTTGATGGGCAAAACAGGATCAGCAAGAAAGGTGAAGTGCATGAACATAAGGTTGTGATAGGATGAAGACCAGAAGCGGTGGGGCAGTGGCTTCGTCAAGAACAAATCCCGTTGTGAAACTATGAGTTCAGGTCCTTAGGTTCTCCCCAGGGCGGGACGTTGTCTGAATGCGGCCTTGCGTTCTGGGGGCTCCAGGTGTACACCAGAAATGTTCAGTGTCTTCTCCTCCTTCCCATGGAGGCATTCAGGGGCAGTTTCTGCCTCATCTTGGCATTGGAAACTTGAGGACATTATTGATCGTCGTAGCTGTCTGTTGCTAAGTCTTGTTTGTTGTAGACACTGCTTGTGATGGAATTGGACATGGTACAAAAGGTGGCCTGTCTTTGCAACTCACACACACCACCCACCCACCCACCAGGCTTCCAAGTGATGGGTCGGAAGCACTAGACAGTGGGGCTTGTTGTTCGTATCTTGGGCCTTTGCATGTGTGAGGGATTTGATATTGAATGATAGGAAAGAATTAGCCAACACCTGGAACGGTAGATGGGTGGACAAAGCCAGCCCAGGTGTGGGGAGGGAGTTCAGTTCCGTGATTTGGTCAGGGGCCAGGGAGCGGGCCCTTGTCGTCCAAGCAGGGATTTGGGGGCAGGAAGCAGAACCTGCAGTCCTGCTTCCTTGCAACTCGAGTCTAGCTTCCTTCCTCCCGCACCCACTCCTTCCCTTTTAAAGGACAGATAGGATCACAAGTGTGAATGTCATAGACTTTTTAAAAATACATAGAAAACTCCTTTCCTATAATCCCCTAAATAAATTCAGAACCTGGAGAGAAATGTTCACATGTGTTATACTATGAATTAAAGAAAGAGGAGTAATCTATTGATCTTTTTCTCACTGTTTAGAGGAACTGAAAGTGCTGTGAAGAATTTTAGTTTTATTTAACAATTTCCTTAATAACACAGCGAATACTAAATGAAATTTGCATGTAATGCATGATATGTTATTTGAAATACTTGATAGAAAAATTATGTAATTAGAGATGTCAGGAATCTTTTCAGTTTGTTCTTTAAGATTTTGATTTAATTTCAGACATGTCAAAAAGTAATGTGCATGATTAAAAAAAAACCTTAGTCCAGGTTTTCTGAATGTGAACATTCTAAGGTGTTGGTTTGCATTCTCTTGTGTGTGTTATTCTCCACATGCAAATGTAGACTCTATGAATCTGCATATAGTTAGGTTCATTGCTTCTTTAAAATTATTTCAGATCATATTTCAAACAGAATGCTCCTTGATCTCTACATATGTTGATGTGTGACTTACAAAAGTAAGGACAACACAGAACATCAGCATCAGTCAGGTAATCTGTGGGTCTTATTCATGTCTTCCCATTCATGGCCTTTAAAGAAAAGACTATGCCAGTTCACAGGTTCTCAGCTGTCCTGTCTCTTTGGTGGCCTGTCATCTGTCCTATGTCTTTCCTTCATCTTTCATGATCCTGACATGTTTGAAGAGTCTGGGATACTTGTTTTGTGGCACGGCCTTCAGTGTGCATTTGTCTGCTGTTTCTTTTGTATTCACATCAGGCTACATACATACTTTGGCGAGAATCCCAACGAGGCAGTGCTGCTGTGTTCTCCCTGGGGTGTGCAGTCAAGCCATACCTGGCTCTTTCCAGGTGGTGTCAGCATTAGTCGCTTAGTTGTGATTCATTCTAGGGTTACCCGATGTAAAAGTTAGCCGTTCCTGTCGTGACCAAGGAGAGTTTAGTATGAAGAGATTGTTGGAGACCGCTTACTGAGGAACCGAGTTTGTCTTGGAAACAAGTTTGGCGAATGAAAGTGGTGGTCTTTAGGTTCACTGCTGGCTTGTGTACTTTTTACTGCTTTCTCATTGGTTAGGAAGTTAAGCAGAGCAGAGTTACCAAGAGCCTGGAAGTGCCGCCCACTGCTTTCTGATGGCGCACGTGAGGCATGCTGGATTTGGGAAACTGTCCCCAGAAGGAACAAGAACATGCCTTCCCATGGCCAGGCAGCCTAGCGGGGGTTAGTAACATGGAGCTTGGTCCTGCGTTGAAGCTCCATGTCTTTCTAGTTTTGATATTTAAAGCTTTTCATTTTTGTCGGCGCTTTAGGCGAGCCCCTACCAGCAAAGGTTCTGGGGGCTGGGCCTTGGTGGATGAGGGCATGGTTGCTGACTGTCCAGCAGCGCATTTGGGAAATGAGGACCTGGGAGCCAGCCAGGCTTCTTGTTCAACTGGTCAAGGTCACTGGTTTGCCAGGTTTTGGGGTGTTTTTTTTTTTTTAGTTGTTGCTGTTGCTTTTCTTTTTAGTACTTGTGGAACTTGTTGCTTTAAAATATATATATATATTTTTATATATGTATATAAATATATATATATATTTATAAGGCAGAATTAGAAAGAGGGTGAGATGGAGAGAGAAGTTTTCAGTCCACTCCCGGAACGGTCACAATGATCTGTGCTGAGCCAGGCCAAAGCAAGGAACCAGTAGCTTCCACACTTAAAGCCAGGGACCCAGGTTCTTGGCCAACCTTTGCTGCCTTCCCAGGCACATTAACAAGGAGCTGAGTCAGGAAGTAGAGTTACTGAGACAAAAGCACACCTCTGTCCTGGGATGGCTCAGAGAGTTTTGATTTTACTTCTAGCACTGAATCTTCGGGAACTCTTTTCTGCTGTTCGTTCTTGTAATTCTCCATTCTTCCCTCACTTCCTTCCGGAGGTCCTTACTCTTCCTTCACTCTTGGAGCCTATAGCTGCAGAGGGGCCCATCTCTGACTTTTGAGGAAAACAGTCCAGGAACCTGGTGAAACCATCGAGATGGAGTTTTGGGGAGCAGAGGGTTTCCCACCTGCCTTGTGTTCAGAGAGGTTCAGCGTTCAACAGTAAGACAGTCCAGAGGACCCAATGGGCAGGGACTGAGAAAGCCTCTGATGAGGCCAGTGCGTGGAGGTCAGGGCAGTACACTGCATGGGCGTGATGGAACAGTGGAGGGACAGAAGGAAGATCCCATTGACGCTGGGGAAGGGGCCAGGGTGTGCGTGAGAGGGAGCTTGCACCTGCCTCCCCGGGGAGTGTTCGGGGAGGGGTGGGAACCCTGTAAGACTGGTACCAGGCCAAATCAGGCAATCTCTGCTAGTTTAAATACTGGTTCCCCAGTGCATAAGGAAGAACTGGAAGTATGTATCCTGCCAGGTCAAAGCTACAGGAGTGTCTGGGATAGTGGGATGGAGGTGTTAAGAGTGACACTTAGTGACTTTCAACGGGCTCCTTGGGGGAGACAGAGGGAACGAGCAGTTGAGGATGGCACAGGGGGTTGGGCTGGGGCCCCCAATGGGTGCTACTGTTCTAAGAGGGGGAGCACAACAGGGAGTGTCACGAGTAAGAAGGGAGGAGGAAAAGGAAGCTTTCTGTGAAACCCCATGTACTCCCCTCTCCACCCACTTCTCTTGGCTTTGTGCACATAGTGGTAATTAGACACTGGTCAGGCATGTCGCATTGTCCCATGAAGATCTGACAGTCTTGTTGGGCTGATGAGTTAGTGGCTGCTCCCTGCTCGTCCCTGAAATGACCTGAAACAGCATCCTTCTGTGAGGCAGGGTCCATGTCTGCCTGCTGTGCTGCCTGGTCCAGGGTCCGTCCTGTTGATGAGCTACTGGTTCGGCTCGCTGTTTCCAGACACCTGTGGCTTCCTTGGTGGCTGCTGAGCACCTGGGCCGTCCAGTTCCCTTGGTGTGCTTCTAGTTCCGCTGTTGTAACCCACCAGCACCGCTTCTGAGTGGAGACTGAGAGCTGCCCAGAGAAGCCAGCTGTACGGACTCCCGTGGGGAAGCAGAGGCGGCCGCAGCAGGACAGAGTGCCCACCTCCAGGAGGCATGGTCTGAACTGTGCAAGGGTCACTTCCTCTGCCTTCTGTCCAGGTCCGCTGCCCTTCACGTCCACAGGAAGTGACTGCATGAACGACAGCAGATGAAGACACCCACACGTTCAGTGCATGTCGCACAAGGGCGGAAGCAGAGTGCAACTCCTCACGGACTCCTGAGGGCACAGCCTGCGGATTGGCTCTGGTGTGGTCCTTTCTTGGGCAACATGGGGACCACACCAGAGACACAGTTCTCGTCCCCCTCGGGAGCAGGCAGAATGCGTTTCTGCATTTCACAGGGCACGTGTTTCCAGTGCTCTGTGGTCTGGGTGATGCTGTTCTAGATTTTTCCCTACTCTACTTGCTAGGAGCTGGTTTTTCTGAGTTTCGGGTGGCTCCTCAGAGCTGTCACATGCTGTGCCGTGCTGCTGTGCACTGTTGGTGGGGGAGCGCTGCTGGGGAGCCTCTGTGGGCAGCAGCAGGTCAGAGGTGCTGCTCACAGCACCCCTGGACCTTCTCCTGTGATGACACGGAGACTTCACCATGGGCCCAACGGGCCACGTTTGCCTAGCCCTCAGTGGAAGCCTTCTATGGTACCAGTGAGATGTGTTCTTAATTCTTGGATCAGGAGTGGCCCTTCCAAAATAAGAGTCACTTGTATGCTTGTTAGTTTAAACATGTCACTGCGTACCTGGCAGGTCAGTCATTACCAACGATAATGGGGGTTCCTGCTTTGTGAAACTTCCCTTCTGAGAGCCTATCGATTAGGGCAGCTGGGTTCTGACTTGAAGCAAAGGCAGTGCTTGTGGCTCCATGGCTGATGAACCAGGGTAGGGGGTGGCTTCCATGAAAAGCTTCTGGGAAAGTCACTCTGTACTCAGAGTTCGAGATGCAGTTGCCGAAGGCCGTCTGTGGCACTGAACAAGGGCCCCACACATGGCCCCCGAGCTGCTCGGACCCAGCGCTCATCTTGTCGCCTCACCTCTGGGAAGCCCCCTGTGTTCCTTCTCCTGCCCCCCACTGTGGGCGTGGGGGGCTTTCCCATGAGGGCTTTTCTGATTCTGGCTTCTCCAAGCTCAGTGACTTGCGTCATGTTCTGGAACCCAGTATTCTTGACTTTTTTAGACAGCCTGACCAGAGCAATCATCCCTCACCTGAAAAAGTGGCATGCTTATTTTAGGGGCTCCCAGAAGGCACAGAACCCCTGCCCTTTTATTTGTAAGAGGGGAAGCAGCTGCGCGCTGCCCCCCTCGCATGCCGACAGTCGGTCACACTGTCTCCGTCAGCACAGCCCTGTCCCGGGACAGGCACGCGTTCCCCCCTTTCCGGCCCTCCCCGTGAGCTCCTGTTCCCCCTCTCCCTCTGTCCCTCTGCCAGTCCCATTTCATCCTGCGCCCTTTGATAGCATAGAACCCTGGTAGCTTTTCACTCTGTCCACAATGATTCCTTTGTTACCTTCCCCGCTCCCTGCTCTTTGGAGGCCCTCACTGTATCACGTTTATCTTGCTGCCCTGCAGCTCCCATGCCCCGAGTCCTGCCTGCCCTGGACAGGAGCCTGCAGGCTTGATCTCAGAGCGGCCCTGGGTCTCCCTCTCCTGCTGGCAACCAGGCCCGTGGTAGGTGGCACCATCAGCTGCCATTGTCCCCACCCTTGAGGACAAGATTTCAGCATTTGCATAGGTGACTTAAGTGTGCCCTCGACCGGAGAAGAGCTGCTCCAGCAGGTCTGGGGCATGAGCTGGTGAACAGAGCTAGCCCTGCTGGCTGAACGTCTTGTCTGTTTTGGCAAGAGGCGACCCTCACCCCGTTGGCTATGGAACTGCCTCCCCGGGCAGATGCGAGTCAGGGGAAGCCCCTTCTCCCCAGTAGCTCCTCCTCTGTCTCCTGCAAGTGCTCTGTTGGCTATAGGCCTTGACTCCTGCCTTGGGTGGGAACCCTAGGTGGGAGATGAGAGGCCATTTCCTTCTCAGAGCTCCCTGGAAAGTGAGTGGAACAGCAGCGCTGGTGTTAACACAGTGTCAGGGGCACCTGCTACTTGTGCTCCACGCAGAGGCACTGTCGGGGTGCAGTAGCACCTGTGGTGCTCGTGGCCTATCCCGGAGACTGACCAGGCTTGTCTGTTCTCTGAGAGCTCACCTTATAGAGGGGAGATCTTGGAGGCATCCTGCCCGTGGGTACCCTAGCCTGTTGGCCTCTGCCCCTTCTGATCGGCCTGGACACAGGGCAGTCTGCCACCAATACCTGTGGCTGGGGCTTCTTAGGCTGCAGGTTGACTTGCAGAATGAATGTGTAGATGTCTCTCTTTTAGATTCTTGTGCTATTGTTTTCTCTCCTATTTAAAATAATTCATTAAGATAGTTGGCTGTCACTGGCTGAGGTTAGCAAGGAATACACAATCACCTGTTAAAACAGGCTCTTGGGGTGATAAATGTTCACCTCGCCTAATGCCTGCTCAGGTTCTCCTCGCTGGAAAAGCACCAGCTAACATCTTTATTTGCCTCTTCTAGAATTCTGAGAGGGTCTGTCATTTTTCAGTTGGCACCATCACAACTCATAAATTGAACACCGCTTCCCCTGGATTGCCCCAGGCTCCCATCTTCAAAACTGTAACATCTGGATGTTTCCAAATAGCCTGCCATAGGAATGATGGATGGCTTTCATTCTTGGCTGGGATTTAGGCCATAGCTGTTGAGACTGGAGTGGATGACCCTGCCGTGTGTCCCCCACATGTCTTGGCATTATTGGTGACCATGCAGTGAGGCTGTGAGGCATGGGCCATCAGAGGTCAGCTACCTCTGGCAGCCTGATTTGCTAGCCATAAGTTGCTAGAAAGATTCCAAGCTTTATGTACTGGTCTTTTGGTGTCTGGCAGTCTCTCGTTGAGATGCCGTGCCTGCCACAGGGTGAACACTTCTGGCTCTTACTGGAATGGGGAGTGAATCCTCCCTCAAAACAACATGTGAATGCCAGGAGCTCGGCACTCGGACGCCTGCTCGCTGATTGATGTGGTCATGTTTGCACGTGTGCCTGTGTGTTTTCTAAGTGTGTTTAAGAAAGCATCCTGTGTGCCAGGCAGCTTCAAGCCCCCAGGACAGGATGGTGACCGTGGGTGGCCAGCCTCCAGCTCCCACGGGGCTCACAGACAGGCAGTAGAAAGAAGAAAATCAATGTTAGGCAAAGAGTTAAAATCGAGCAGCAGGTGGACTGACTGATAGCTAACCGGGTGCGTTAAACAGAGAGGTGGCAGGAAATGAAGATCGAAACAGTGTTGGAGAATTTTCAAACTACAGCCATGGATCCATCCTCAGTAGATAGCAATGAGGGCCAGCCCCGCTTGATCTGTGTGTGTCCCCCGGCGCCCTGCCTCTGTCCCCCCTGCCCCAAGCCCCACTTTCTTCTCTAATCATTTTGAAGCAGGACTTGAACTAGTGCCTCTTTGGGATGCTGGCATCACAGGTGGTCTTAACCTGCAGCACCACAGCATAGGATCTTTCCTAGTAATGGCATATCACCTCTAAGTGGGTTTTGTCACTGTTTGTTTTTTTTTTTTAATTGCAGCTGGATTATCACAGCAATTATAAATACATGAAGTCCTCCACAACTGACCGGAAGTGCATTTCGCCCCTTAGTTGTTGTAAACCCAGAAGCAGTACAGTTTTCATATTCCCTGCAATTGAGATGATCAAGATGTCTCTCGGGTCTTTTTTTTTTTTAACGTCAATGTTTCGCTTCTGACTTCTTTTTGTCTTCCTGTGACTTCTGCTGAAGGATCTGATCCCCTCTATCTTGTGGTATTTCCTGCAGCCTGGATGTTGACGGATGCGTCTACTCGAGGTGGTTGAGTGTGCTCCCGTGTGCTCTGTGTTTCCTACAAATAGATCGTTGCGGCCGGAGCCTGGATCTGCACCAGGGTGGAGTCCTGCTTGGGTTCCCGAGGCAGCTTCCTGGGTGTCGTCTCAGGAGCCACTTCACATTCCCTGGGTTGTTGGTGACGTGAGCAGCCACCAGTGAGCCTCACCTGGCTCTCCTGTTTTGTTTGGAGTCAGCAAAGTGGAGTTCTTCTCCATGGGTCACTCCTGCATCGAGCCATACACAGTTCTGGTCACTGTGGAGTACCCTTGAATCCCGCCAAGCGCTGGATCCTCTGCCTGGAGTTAAGGTTGGGATGCTGTGCTTGAGACCTAACTGAACTGTGACGAAGGGGCAGAACAAGCACAGAACAGAGGGCTCCGTGAGGCAAACAACCTGGGACAGAAGGAAGGCCACCTGATGCAGTGGGCATGTCCCAGGGAGGAGCAGGGGGGATTGATAGCTCTGCCTTGCTAGCAGAGTCTGGGAGCTGTGGTGTCAGTGCTGGGTGAAGCTTTGTCAGGGTGTCATCAGTGGCCTCCAGTGACTGAGCTTATGTTTAAGTTGTACCAGACACAGTTGATCACGCAGGTGACAGTGTCAGAGAGTGGAGGTCACAAAATTGCCACCATGTCTGTTTTTGCATGGTAGTTTAAAACTATGCTGTGGTGCTGCAGGTTAAGACCACCTGTGATGCCAGCATCCCAAAGAGGCACTAGTTCAAGTCCTGCCCACATCACTTCTGGTTCAGCTTCCTGCTAATGCATGTGGGCAAGCACACGCAGCATGTCTGGTGTGCTCTGGCTCCTGCAAACCACGGGAGAAGCCTGCGTGGAGCTGCGGACTTGTAACTTCAGCCTGGCCTACCCTGGCTGCTGTGCCATCTAGGGAGTGAGTCAGTGGGTGGGAGATCTTTCTGGCTTTCTGTGTCTCCTCTGTCTTTGTAGCTTTGCCTTTCAAATAAGTACGGTGTTTTTTAAATATATGGGGTGTGTGTGTGTGTGTGTGGTATTTTCAGGTAATGGTATCTTTTTGATCTTAGATTTTTTTCTTTTTATTTTAAATGTTTATTTTATTTATTTGAGAGGCAGAGTTAGAGATGCCGAGGGTATCTTCCATGTGCTGGCTCACTCCCCAAATGGCTGCAACAGCCAGGGCTGGGCCAGTCCAAAGCCAGGAGCCAGGAAGTCCACTTACACCTCCCTATGGGTGCAGGGGCCCAAGCGCTTGGAACATCTTCCACTGCTTTCCAAGACATGTGAGCAGGAAGCTGGATCGGCAGTGGAACTTCCAGGACTCTGACTGGCACTCCTGTGGGATACCAGCGGCATCAGAAATGGTGGCTTTCTCTGCTGTGCCACCACACCTGCCCTGAGAGTGTCCCTTTGGCAGGTGGAACTTTTCTCTGGATTTCAGCTTTCAGGGAAGCCTGTGGGTATGAGGTTGCTCTGCTAAGACTGACAGGGATTCATTGGTGTGATGAGCCGTGTGTGAGGAGGGGAAGCGTCCCAGGCTACAGGCTGCGTGCACTGGCAGGAGCTACACTGTAGGCCTGCCCTTGTGGTTGTTGGCTCCATGCTGCAGGTTGAGTTCACCTGGCACTGTTACGGTTATGAGTGTTGCCACCCTCTGATCATAGGAGAAATTCCTGCACCTTTTGTGGGAGGAGTTTGTGAGGACTTGGGAAGCCCCGAGAGGCTGTAAGATCAGTTTTGCGGGCGTGCACATGTGCGCACACGAACCCTTGCTTGGGCATTGTTAATCAAGGGGACTCTCCTCGAGAGCTGTCGGCAGAGCAGCCAGGCTGGCTCAGCATTCAAGAAAGGAAAGAATCCATCCTAAAAGCAGGATATCCAGACGGCCCTGGTCAAGCAGGCATGGGCCGAGGTGCCATCCCAGGGGTCAGCAGTCAGCATGGGCTCTGTGTTCGCATATGCTGAGAGCAGAGGGTAGATGCTCTCCGTTGGAAATGAACTCTGATTCAAAAGCACGGGTGGTGACAAGTGCAGTGTCGCTGTTTTGGTGTGGGATTCTGCATGGAAGGCCTGGGCTGGAACCAGGAGAGGGGTTCGACTGCAAGGGGGTGTTTCCAGGACTCGCCACCTTGAGGATGCCAGATCCCCTCCTTTAAAAATACCTTCATGGGGCCGGCTACGTCACTGCTTGGGGTGATGGCATCCTGCGTTGGAATGGCAGTTCAAGTCCCAGCTGCTCTGCTTCTGATCCAGCTTCCTGTTGGGAATGTGCCTGGGGAAGCAGCAGATGCCAGCCCTAGTGCCTGGCCCCTGCCAGCCGTGCGGGGGAGCACTGCTGTGTGGTCATTTGGAGAGTGAACCAGAGAATGAAAGAACTCTGTCTCTCCCTCTCTGCTACTCTGTTTTTCAAATCAATAAATCTTTAAAAACAAACAACAGCAGCAAAAAAAAAGATTTCTGCTGCTTTGTATTGTCGTCAGCAGACACTCCGGGTCTCCCTGTGCCTGGTGGACAGGCTTCGAGCCAACTGCTGCGTCTCTGCAGGCTGAGCCCCTGCCCCAGAACTGCCCTGGTTTCTGGTGTGGACAAGGCGGAGAGGAACTTAGACCTGGGGTTTCTCCCGTGGTGGCATCTATGTAGTTCACGTTCCCAGTTGTCTGTACGTCCGTCCGTGGGAGGGGGGAAGAGTGGGCCTCCGGCCTGGGCCGCCAGCCTTGCAGGCAGGGCTGTGACAGGAAGGTTGGGGCCCTGGGGTTTCGTATCTTGGCCACATGGGGCCTCCCTGAGCTGGTGGCTGTTGCCATGGAGATCCACACCCACGGCCTGCCCTCTGCCCCCTGCCCCATTTCTGCCCACAAAGGATGGAATCCGGAGAACTTTCCTGCCTCCTGGACATGTGGAGAATGCTGAGCTGGAGAGGTGAGGATGCCGAGGGCCCATGGTGTGTTTGGGACAAATCCGTCAGTGTCAGTCTTCCGGTAATGGTGCCCCTCTGGGGATTGCTTAAAAAAACAAAGCAAATCGCATCCAAGATGACGATTCATGTTCTTCTCAGAGGCATGTAGTCACATTGCATGGTTGAACAGGCCCAGCTGATGTGGGAGGGTTGCCAGAGGCACAGGCAGGGGCCAGAGTTGAGAAAGGGGATGTGGGGTGTCCTGGGAAAACCTCCCAGTGGCCAGCCCGGAGTGTTTGCCAGCTTGGTGGGCCCAGGAGCCGAGCCTGAGAAGCCAGCGGAAGCGGAAGTCTCCCAGGCAAGGCTTTCTCCATCAGCTTGGAGCTCCCTGCAGTTGCTGTGTTTGGACTGGCCTGAGGCCGAACAGGCGGCCTGGCCGACTTTCTGGAAGGGAGGCCGACTCCGCTGGGCTCAAGGCTTTGCCTTCTGTGTTGCCCGGGTCATGGCAGCTCAAACACGTCTGGGGCTACTGGGGCCACATCTCTGGTCGACTCTGCACAAATTGGAAACGACTAACCTTGCCATATTTAGTGCAGCGCTCACGGCTGCTCGCCTCCAAGGGGTAATCATGCAGGCATAAATTCGGAAAGTTGCTAAGCTATGAGCAGTCTTACGAGCATTAAAAGTGTCCTCTTTGCCAGAGAGGTCATTCATAACTTGGCTACCCTGCTGATGTACAGTCAGCGATATTGATTGATTAATGTATAAAAAGCACCAGACCCATTTGCTTCTATGAAAGAGAATAGAGTGCGGTCGACTCTCTCTTTATTTTCACCTCATCCTTTTGTTTGAAGGACGTTTGCCCCCCTTTTTTGTCTTGCTGGCTACTTTTAAGGGGGTTACAGAAAGCCAGTTTCTGCCAAGTAATGTGTTCACAAAAGGAACATTGATTCACATCAGTGTCGCTTGAATTACCCTTAAAGGTTTGCCAAGGAGTTGCTCCTATATTAACCTTCTGTGCGTGGAGGAAGAAAGGAATAAATAAGTCACAAAGTCGGCCTCGTGGCTTTGGGTTCAGTTGTGGACTAGATCTGAAGGCACGTCTGTCGTGGCCGGTTCCTGCAAAATGCTTTGACCGGAAAGGCCTCTGCTAGTTTTAGGGACATGGGATGGGTAGGTGGGGCTAAAGGGGGGGTGCCCACCACTGCCGCCCAAGCCCTCCTGGATGCCAGATCCCGGAACAGGAGGCGGGATTTACTTCCCAGGCAGAGATTAGTTCTGATTGGCTGCCTGCCTTTCAGGCGCAGGAGCTGCATCCCCTTGCCAGCTCTGCCGCCTTCACGCGCTCAGCTGGGGAAACCACAGGGAAACCCTGCCTTTGTCTGCACCTCGGCTTTTCAGAGTCTACGGGATAAATTAGCCAGGCTTCCGGGACCTCCCCCAAGTTGCTCCTGCTTTGTCGGGGTAACAAGGCAGCAGCCCGGGGCTGAGGGGAAAGCAGAACTCCTTTGCTTTTGTTCACTGCAACTTTAATTTGTTTAGTTGTTTCAGCAACAGCTTACACCCTTCCCTCCTCCCCCCCCTCCCACCCCATTGCCACAATTATCCAGGCTGCTGTAGAATTTCCTGTTCTTGAAACCCAAGTGGGGCGGTGGTCTCTGGCCTGCAGAGCCGTGCCCTTAGTAACGCTGAGGCCTAAGGGACCAAGTGTCCTGGCAGCTGATGGCCTTGGCCGCTGAAGTCTCCTCTGGCTAGCTAGCCATCGAAGAGTCTTCAGTATTTCCTGAGGCCAATTTCACGGGGAGGAGGCCTTTAGGGAAACTGGAAAGCTGGGGCACTGTGGGCTTGAGACAGCGGAGGCTGTGTGTGAGGCCTGGGCCGGTGCCTTCTGTGGCACTGTTAGTGGGAGTCAGTGGGCGGTCTCGCCAGGTGCCCTTGTGGCAGAGCGGCCTTGACTTTGCTGTGTCTGCGTACTTTTACCATGAAGTAAAAACAGGTCGATCTGCCTATTTTTTTTTCTTAAGATTTATTTCTTTTCATTTGAAAGATAGAGAGCAAGCGAGAGGTCTTCCATCCATCAGTCGCTCTGGAACTGGTTGCAGTGGCCAGAGCTGGGCCGATTCGGAGCTGAGAACTTCCATGTCCCCCACATGGGCTCAGGTCAACAGTGACTGGAGCCATCCTCTTCCCAGGCCATAAGTGGGGAGCCTCTAGGACTCAATCCATAGGGGGTGCTGACACCACAGACAGGCTTAATGTACTATACCCACTGCACCAGCCCCGTCTGCCTGAAATTTTCTTTGTAAAGATTTATTTTATTGTTTGTAAGGCACAGGGATAGAGATCGTCCATCTGCGAATTCACTCCCCAGATCGGTGCTGCAGGGTCAGAGGGCTTCCAGCTGGGCCTGAACTTGCGCCAGGCAGCCGCATTGGCCTCTGCTCTGGTCTGCAAATGGTGCAGCAGCCAGCTTGATAGATACACACACTTACCAACAGTTTCTTTCCCCTGCGACAAGCCAGAGCTGAAAATCCCATTGCCAAGGTAACCCTGAGATGTGAGTGAAGTGTTAGACCATACGGGGAGTCCAGCTAACTTTATGTAACTGTTTAATTAAAACCTTGGTTTTCTAATTGCAGTCTAAACACGTGCACGTTTTGTTCATGAAAGATGACGGCCTCTGGGCTTGGAGTTCCCCTGCACAGCATTTCTTTTCTGCTTTTTTTTTTTTTTTTTTCACCCAACTGGAAAACCAACATTTAAGTTCCCTACCACAGGGAAGGTGGCAGGTGGTATTTAGTCACTAGGGGAGAAGCCACACAGTTCCTTTTGTCCATCCTTGTTGGAGACTTACCTATACTGCACTTGGCTTAATTTCAGTGAATCGGGGCTGGTATTGTGGTTCAGCAGGTGGAACCACCGTCTGAGGTTGACGTTCCTTTTGGGGGCACTTGTTTGAGTCCTGGCTGCTCTGCTTCCAATCCAGCTGCCTGGAAATGCACCTGGGAAAGCCCATGTGCTTGGATCCCTGTCACCCACGTGGGTGACCTTGACAGAGGAGCTGACTCCGGCTTAGCCCAGTGTCGCCACTTGGGACATGAACCAGTGTATGCAAGATCTAGCTCTGTGTCTCCCTCTTCCAGCACTTTGCCTTACAAGTAAATATATCTTAGGATTACAAGGAGTCAAATTTGTTAGCCCTTCATCTCAAAATAATCAGAAAGCCAAAGAAAGGGCCCACCCTGTTTTCCTGTTGTGAACATTGCGTTCCACGGTCTTGGTGTCAGGTGCCAGAACAGGTGAACACTTGCGTTTTTGTTTTTTTTTTTTTGGTAAGATTTATTTATTTATTCATTTTTAATTGTAAAGGCAAATTTATAGAGAGAAGGAGAGACAGACAGATCTTCCATGTGCTGATTTCATACCTACATGACCAGAGCCAGGAGCCAGGAGCTTCTTTCAGGTCTCCCATGTGGGTGCAGGGTCCCAAGGCTTATGACCATCCTTGCTGCTTTCCCAGGCCATGAACAGGGAGCTGGATGGGAAGTGG
Source organism: Ochotona princeps (assembly GCF_030435755.1). Classification (NCBI taxonomy): domain Eukaryota; kingdom Metazoa; phylum Chordata; class Mammalia; order Lagomorpha; family Ochotonidae; genus Ochotona; species Ochotona princeps. The sequence goes on along the minus strand of NC_080847.1, from coordinate 11,617,104 downwards.
AGCAGCCAGAGTACAAACCGGTGGCCAAGGTGAGGATTTAACCATTGAGCCGTCCCGCCACGCCTGACTGCTTGCTCTTTTTAAGGGGAGAGGGACTGATCTTTAATTTGCAGTTCAATCTTGGCTCCTTTTCCTTCCCACCCTTTGCTGGGGTAGACAGCCGGCTCAGAGGCTAGACTGAGCATGCATGCATTTTCCTCCCTCTGTCTCTGAAAAGTACATCAGGGTTTGCCTGTCTCGAGTATTTCTTCCTTCATGGCCAGCCCCTCCGTGATGGATCTCAACTCCACGTCTTCTTACGACAGGCTGAAGTTGTCACCTGCAGTGTTTCTCTGTACATGCGCGCTCCAGCGCAAGGGGATCCTGACAGCAGAAGGTGTGACGATTTGTCACCAGGTCCCATGTCCGCCCTTGTCGGGCACAGTGGTTATAACTGACGCGGAGGTAGCACTGTTTACCGTCTGTCTCCCATTAACCCAGCCTCCTGGAGTTGATGTGACCACACTGTGGAACGTGTTTTAGAGGTGGATGGGTGGATTGGACATGGTAAATTGCAGCATACATCTTGCCCCCCATGCCCCAAGCCTTTCTGTCTCGAATTGGCATTTTCTGTCTCTATGCCATTGAGCAGGCTAGGGTGGACCAATAATGGAAGACTGTTGTTGGCACTGGGAGAGGTTTTCCCTTTTGAACCTGCCATCCCCCCCATTTATGTTTTAATTTCTATTTCCTAGGTTGATTTTTTCCCCCTTTCTGTTCTGACACTAATTATGCCAGCCGCCTCAGGAGTGCTCGCTGCTAGGAGGTACCCAGCTAAGTGTTAAGAAGGGTTTTAAAAACAGGCTGAACTCTTTCTTAATGAGGCTCAATTGGGCTCTCCTCCGGGTGGTTTTGTTTTGCTGATGTGTCAGTTTTTCAAGGATTTAATTGCACTTTTTTAGTATTAGTCTTTGAAATTGGCCTATCCGATCTTGCTCTAATATAACTTTTTTTTAAGTGGTTTTGTTTCCTTCCCTCTTACTATTGTTTGGGTATTTTGTTTTTCATTTCCACCCTCCCCAGGCCTTCTGGGCAGGAGCCGTTGGGCTCTTGGCCCACCTGTAGACCTGGGTGGAAGAAGGGCTATCTGAGCCATCCACTCAGGGCTTTCCCAGTGTACCTGGGCGTCTGCCCCCTGTCCTGGCAGAGAGAGGCAGGTGCACAGCAGTCCTCTCTTCAGGTATGAAAGTGTCAGATTCCATCAAGTCATGCCAGACCTGGAACTGGGCATCTTGGGTCCTCAGATGGGCAGTTGCGGGGAGGCGGTAACAAATAGAATCTCAGAGAGTGAAGGCAGATGTGCAGCAGGGCAGTGGAGGCAAGCAAGGCCGTGTTCTTTGTGCTATTATCTTTACAGTGTAGGAAAACATGCTTGAAGCAATCAGCATGAGATTCTTAATTGCTTTACTTACTCGAGCTTCCTCGTGGGATAGACTGTGCAAATGCTAGAGCTGCCAGGCCCCTCATGTTAGCACACTGTCCCTGCTACACACACTATTTTTAACTAGTGCTTTGTTTTTGCAAAGACGCACAAAGCTGTTGCATTTCTTTACTTCCCTGTTGTCTTTTTTCCCAAGGATGCCAGAAGGCAGGGAAGAGCGGCTCTTGGTGAGCCTGGGTACCCGGCTCTGCCCTGACGCCCTGCCTTCCACTTCTCTTTACCCCCTTTCCTTCAGCCTGAGTTTGGGTCCTCCCTCCACCCCGAGGTGTAACAGGTACAAGCCAGCTGCCCTTTCCTTCTCTGTAACCCTCCACAGTGTGCCTCGCCTCCTTCCGCTCCTGGCTCCGCTACAATGTGTATCTCATGATTTCCAGTCCCCTCTCACGAGGGCGTAAAATCCAAGAACCAGATCTCTGAGATTTCAAAATAAAATAAAAGTAAACTCTGCTTAAAAAACACTTTAGCAGGAAAGCCAGGCTAATTGTAAATCAATGGGTCTTAAAATGCAGCATCGATCTCCAGTTAGAAGTTTGAAGGGGAAAGCGGTAATTACTGCACCAGAAGGTAGTTTTTCCTCTTAGTAAGTTCCAGGCAGAAAGAAGGCTCATTAAGGCAGCACTTCGGAATCCGAGTAATTAGTTTAAAAAGTACTTTTGTGGTGTTATTCCCTTGGCTGGAAGTCATTGGAGTCTTCACAGATTTATAGCTCAATTCTGATAAGATTTGATTTATTATCGTGACTGGCGTGGAAGACCCTTGATGGCCCATGTCCTGGCTGAAGTCTGAGCAGTGGAGCATTGTCCTCGCATCGGTGGGGTTCAGTTCTGTGGTGATTCCTGATGGTGACTCAGTGGTGTCAGTGAGCAGGGCCCAGTCAGCACCACAGCCAGGCAGCACTGTCGGACCACCCGAAGCCAGTCGTTCCATCCCTCAGGTGTGCAGACAGAGTTAAAGAGGTAGCTGTTCTGGCCAGGTACACGTTGACAAGAGTTACATAGTCATCTGACATGACCCACGATGGCTGTGCTGGACGGTAAGTTCCTGGAGGGCAGGAGAGTATCTTTTTGCCCAGTGGGGGGCCCCCAGTGGTACGAACCTGGTAGGCGTGCACTGAGGTGTCCCTCTAGCTTTGCAGAGATTGCTTTCAAGCTCTCGGCTCAGTGGGGGCACAGTCGCCCAGAAGGCTGATGGCCTGGCCCTGTGGTCTGAGCAGGGACTGCTGCGCTTGGAGTATTGGCCCCTGCAGAGAAAGGTGGCTCCTTCCAGGGATTTGGTATGGCTTCCGTGGGATGTCATGAAAGACTATTCTCTCTTCTAATTTTTTATTGGAAATAGGCATCTGGCACAAATCAGAACTTCTCAGTGAGTGGTAGAGTGTACCCCTTTCCGTCTCTAAGCCTTGTCTTCCCATACCTGGGCTTTCAGCAGCTGCGTAAGGGCATGGGAGAGTGTCCTCTCACCTGAGAGCTGGGAGGCTTCGTTCTTACAGGAAGCCGTAGGTCACCTGAGAGTCTCCAGGGAGGCTGGCTCTGGGTGCGCCCCTCGTGCACTCCAAAAGTGCTGCTCCTCTGTCCCTAGTGGGACTCTGCAAAAGAACGAAAAGGTATTGGAGCCCAGCGTATGGTGTTTTTATCTTAAATGACTTTAGGACCGTGTTCTTTAAGGAGTTGACACTGGCAGCCTGTATTATAAATACAGAAGTCGGGACAGAATAGAATTGGTCAACATTTGGGCGATGCTGTAGGAGTCGTGAGGTAGTAATGACTAACTCTGTGCATGTGGACATTTTGCTTCGGTTTATGTTGATGGGGAATCCTCGCTCACACATAAGTAGTTCTAGTCAGCTGTGGCCTGGAAGGCCATGCCTTGCCAGCCCAGCAGAGCCAGCAGCTGCTTCATGCTCGGGTCTATACAGGGGCTAGTTAGCCCATCCATACCCTGACTTAATGTGGCCCCTGGGATGTTAATTTTTGGCATATTCTGCATTTTCTTTCTAATATTTATTTATTTTGACTGTAAAGGCTGATTTACAGCGAGAAGGAGAGACAGAGAAAGATCTTCATCTGCTGATTGACTTCCCAAGTGGCCACAGTGGCCAGAGCTGACCTGATCCAAAGCCAGGAGCCAGGAGCCAGGAGCTTCTTCTGGGTCTCCCACACGGGTGCAGGGTCTCAAGGCTTTGGGCCGTCCTCGACTGCTTTCCCAGGCCACAAGCAGGGAGCTGGATGGGAAGTGCAGCTGCCGGGATTAGAACCGGCGCCCATATGGGATCCTGGCACGTGCAAGGCGAGGACTTCAGCCACTAGGCCACCGTGCTGCTTTAGTATTCCAGCATTTAAGATGAAATTGGAATCGAAACTCACAGAATCCTGGCCATATTTAGGGGTTCCCTAAAGCGAGTGCTTGAAACGGTGCTGTGCTATCGGAGCTCTGCTCCAAAGAACGCCACACTTGCCAGAACCCGAGAGCACTGTTGCTGGGGAAATCGCCACGGTGTTGAGTGGCTGACGAGGTGTCTGTGCGTCTCCCCCTGGCTTCATCGGGTTACCCTGCAGAGCATGAAGCCTTCTGTTTCCTGGGGAGAAGGGGTTTCAGGGCCCAGAGAGGCCCTCAGAGCCTCTGCCTGGTCCATGAAGGTGGTGACGCCGGGGCCAGGCAGCTTGCTCTCTGTCCCCTGCCTCCGTGAGTGCAGGCCATCCTGTTATGTCCCAGGAATAGGAAGTGCTGCTGTTCCACACAGGAAAATATCACTTTCCATTTGTAAGTGAGGGGAAGTGTTTCTGCTGTTTATCCCAGAATCCCCGAGTGATGCTTTCAGTGCTGAGATGACGTCCCGAGCCGTGCCCAGCCGGGTCCTGCGCTGTGTCACAGCGTGAGCAGACGCAGCTGGCCACCTCCACCATGCTTGGTTCTTAGCACCTCGGGTTACTTACGTACTCTCTCTCTCGCTCACTCACTCCTTGTGTCTTTGCGTTAAATGTTCCTGCTTCCAGAGTTTATTGGTACATGCAGCAGAGTGGAGTAGCAATTCTATTCCTTATTAAATTTAAAATAGAAAAACATTTTTCTGCGTCTTAAGCAACAATGAATATTTTAGTTACTGCCTTATGGGGCAACTACAGATTATTTGAAAGGAATGTGTCAGAGAGGGGTGAGAGAGAAAGAGATCTTACATCTGCTGTTCACTCCCCAACAGTAGCCCCAGCTGGGCCAGGCCAGAAACAGACCCAGAATTCATCTGAATCTCCTCGGGGGATGACAGGGACCGGCCTTTTGGGCCAGCGTCTGCTGCCCGCTCAGGTGTGTTAGCAGGGAGCAGAGCCCCAGCACCTGATAAGGGATGCCAGTGTGCAAAGTATTGGCTTAACCTACTGTACCACAAGGTTACCGCTGCAGTTAAGCTTATTATTCATTCATTTATTTATTTATTTATTTGAACTGGAAAGATATACAGAGAGGAGGACAGACAGGAAGATCTTCTGTCCGTTGGTTCACTCCCAAAGCAGCCACAACTGCTGGAGTTGAGCCAATCTGAAGCCAGGAGCCTCTTCTGTGTCTCCCACACGGTACCAGGTCCCAAGACTTTGGGCCTTTCTCGACTGCTTTCCCATGTCACAAGCAGGGAGCTGGATGGGAAGCGAGGCTGCTGGAATTAGAACCGGCACCCACATGGGTTCCCAGTGCGATCAAAGCAAGAACTTTAGCCACTAGGCTATCATGGTGGGCCCTGCAGCTAATCAATTTAGATAGTCTTGAGGGGTGTGGCACGGTAGCCTAGTGGCTAAAGTTTTTGCCCTCCATGCGCCGGGATCCCATGTGGGCATTGGTTCATGTCCCAGCTGCTGCACTTCCCATCCAGCTCCCTGCTTATGGCCTGGGAAAGCAGTCGAGGATGGCCCAAAGCCTTGGGACCCTGTACCCAGGTGGGAGACCCAGAAGAGGCTCCTGGCTTAACCTGCTCAGCTCCAGCCATTGCAGCCACTTAGGGAGTGAACCAACGGACAGATCTCTGTTTCTCCTTCTCTCTATATCTGCCCTTCCAATAAAAATAAATGAATCTTTAAAAGACAAAATGCTAGGAAGAGTGTCTTGGAGATTCAACATTCTTCACATTTTCTGTCAAAACTGTGGGCACATCAGAACTCCCTTTGCTGTGGCATCAGTGCCCTGCTGTGCCCTGGTGTGGGCAGAGAATAGCTCTGGAGACCTGCCGTTCTGTGGGTGCAGCCTGGCCCGTGTTCCCTGCATGTTTCCTGAAGTGACCTGAGTGCTCACTGCTGCCCACAGACCTTTGGTCCCCCATCTGTGACTGCACGTTGCTCCAGGTGCGGTGGGCACGACTTCCTGTCTGCATTTCAGCAAACACTGGGCTGTCACTGTGAGCGCAGGCTGCTGATGGAGGAATGCCCTTTCCGGCCTGGAACTTGGCGTTCAGGATAGGGCAGGCAATGTTTCCCTGCAGGACCTGTGATTGGAGGCTCTGAGAGAGGGCGATGCCTTCCAGTGTGGTCAGCAGTGATGGCCATATCCCTGCTGTGATGGCATCCCTGGGTGGGCATGGGGCTGATAATGGTGGTTTGTGTTTTCAGGCTGGGCCCATGTGACCTACAGTTGTCCAGAATCCAGCGTGAGGACCGGCCTGTTTCTGTCAGTGCCAATGTCTGGTTTGTCCACTCTACCTGGCTGCTGTTCCAGTCCCTGCCTCTCCACCCATGCCACACTGTCCTTGTACCTTATGTCCCTGACCTGGCATAGCACCTTTGACATCACAGCAACATGACAAGGTGCTTGTCATGTGGCGATGTGAGAGAGATTGTTTTCAAGAGATGAACCTCAAATGGCATCAAGACCATGGGAGGTCAGCTGAGACCTGGAACACTCAGTACATGAGTGCTTGGCGTGGGTCTGTCTCTTACCCCTGAACAACCAGGGAACCGAATGGCAGCCGCTGGCCAGGAATTGATTGCATTAATTGATTTGCCAATAAGGGAGCTCGTTATGTCCGCCATTGGCTAGGAGGCCAGCTGACAAGTCCGCTGATCAATGGCGCCAATGAAGATTTCATCCATTAATGAGCAACATGGTAATTAATGTTATCCGAAAACCAGTTAGCCCGAGGAGCTGACACGCCAGAGAGCTCAGTGAGTGGCAGTGCCTGAGGGTGGGCAAACAGCCACCCTGTCTGGTCTGGGGTAGGGTCTGCCAGCAGGATAATGGGAGGGAACAGGGCCCACATTCTGGAGGAGGGTGGGTTGCAAGTGAAGGAAGTCAAGTAGACAGTACCTTTGAACCCCAGGGAGAAAGGCATGGCAGGCTGAGCCCAAGTGTGCTGAGCCCAGCTCTCGGCCCCAGACACGCTGGGGGAGCCTGGGTGTGCCTTCCGCTCCCAGCTCCTCTGGTGTCATAGCTTTCCCACGCACGTCTCTCTGGGACCTGGAGGGATGTAACGGAGTGCCCGAGGCCTTGGTCACTGTGGTGCCGGCTGGGCACACTGTCCCCAGGGATGCCCTCATCTGTGGCTCACATGTACTGCCCTGCTGCTCCTGGAAGGCAGGCTAGGGCCTCTTCTGGGAACCAGGAACAAGCGGTAGAGTAATTCCATCCCCGCCCCCCACCCCCCCATCCCCGTGTTTCATTAGGAAGAGAGATTTTGCCCTCTCCCATCCCCCCTGCTTTTGTGAAATGACATCAGTGGGTTGTTTGCCAAGCATAACCTGGCAGCCTGGTGGCTCTGCCTGGCTGCCTGAGGTTTCTGGGGGACCGCATGGATTGTCAGCTCCAGCCGTGGCAACGTGCCAAGGTGACGTTCCGTGACTAAGCAGAAACGAGGGAGAGGGAGAGAGGGAGGAAAGAGGTATGTGTGATGGGGGAGCTGGGGGAGAGAGTGGTCCTGGGGCTGGGTGTGGCACTGGAGACTAGGAGGCACGTCAGCGGGCAGCAGGACAAGCGGACAGCCGCTTCTGGCACGCCCTGGAAGGCCAGAGAGGGCTCCTGTGGTATGGGTGTGTGTGGAGGGAGCTCCAGGGCAGCAGCCAGAAACAGAGCCTGGGAGGCACTGAAGGGGTCTGGCTTGGGAAGGACCAAAATGAGCCAAAGGGAAGGTGACAGCCCAGAGGGCCTGGCACCATTGAGTAGGAGGCTTAGGGAAGCTTTTATCCACATCAGACCCGGTGGATACTCCGCGGCAGAGTTTCCTTTGCATTGTTAGGTATTGACCCTCAGAGACCCCTTGTGGATTCCCTAATTGAAAATTAATACTAGATCAATGCCATGGGCAATTTGCATATTGATCATAAACAACTTTGAAGGCACCGAGTGCGCGGCAGATCAATAGGGCTCCTGAATAGGCTGCAGAGGGAGCACTTCTCAGTACAATGCGCTCCGAGAAAGGTTAATGATTTGGGAAGTTCCTAACTGCTCAGCCAGGGGTCCGCCCCACCCCGCACCAGAAGTTGGTGCTGGGCCCACACCGCCTCCCTTTCACTGCCACCGTGCCCTTCCCCGGGAGCGGAGGGAGGATGGCTGTGCCGGGGTGAGGGAGGGGCTGGCTGTGCGTGTTGTACAGTTGCCTTTTTTGGTGCTGGATGAAGTCTTGGGGCAGTTGATTCTGGGAAGTGTACTGTAAAAGGCAGCACAGCCAAGTGCCCCAACACCGTTGTCCCGTGATTTGCATGGAATGTGGCGGCGGGAGGAGCTTCCCTGGCCCGGCCACTTCAGGCTTCCGAGGAATGTGAAACCCACAATGACGTCACTTTCACCTGCACTGGGTTTGGCACCTCGTGGCTTCCTGGTCATATGGCTTTGGTTGCTGGTTTTCCCCTTCTCAGCCATCACCATGCACTCCCTGTGGCCTCTCCTCCCTGGCTGCCCCTGCTGGATCCCCAACAAGCTTGCCTGGAGGTCTTACAGGTGGCCTCCTTCTGCTGTTTCTGGGCTCCTCTTGACCTCCATTCTGGCCCAGATCCGCCTCCTCTGTCCTGGCCACAGAAATGGTAAGTGGCCCAGCTGTCCCGTGAATGCTACCCAGAAGTCACAGTCATGTCTGGTGGCCATGATGGAGAGTCCAGCATCAGGCAATACACAGGCTCAAGGAACAGAAATCTGGTCACCCTGAGCCTAGCTCCTACGCCACAGCCCCAGAACACGGGAGGGTGGTGGCTCCCACAGCACAGAGTTGAGTGTGTTGCTGGGGGGAGACGCCCCTCGTGTAGCAGTGGGTCAGCCACCTGGGCTGCTCCAGCCCCGCGGCCATGTGCTCTTGAGTTTGTTCAGAGGACCCTGTGGTGCGTTGAGTCCCCTGAGCAGCTTCATGGGGAGGGCAGCCCTGATTTCCAGGTGGGCACCCGCAGCCTGGCCCTGCCCTTAAGCCTTTTGGGGTGACACTGTACCACACGACTGCCCTCCAACCTTAGAGTGCCAGGATGGTCCCCGTGCTGCTGTGCAGCCTGCAGTGCAGGGTGGGCAGTCACCCTCCACACTGCATTTCAACACCTTCAGCTCAACGCTGCCTGTGCTTGTGTGTGTCTGACACACTCACGCACACACACGCACACTCTCCCCCCACCTACCTACCTACCTCTCCCCCCACCCCACTCTTCTCTGGTGGGCCTGGGGTCATCCTGCCCAGAGCCTGAGGTGATGGGGGTAGAGCCTCACCCTGTGACTGCAGTAGCCCGGCTGTCAGCCACACCCCTGGCCGTCAGGAACCAGCCCCTCAGCACATGGTGTGCTTGCTCCGTCTCCCCTCACTGTTCTGCAGCAGGCCCAACCCGTCTCATTTCAGGCCTCCGCCCTGCTGTTGCTGTCTGTGCAGGAGGCCTCGTGCTCCCGGGGCCTCTGTGGAGTGCTTCCTTCAGCTCTGTGTTTGGGGTCTGTGCTGAGCTGGCCTTTTGTCCCTGACACCAGCTTTGCTGGACCCTCCCCCAGCGTCTGCTGCCACGTCCCCTTGTCCCGCTGCCACCGCCTTGCCTGGCATGCTCCCTTTCTGCTGTGCTCCCAGCTGTGCTCTCAGAGAGGCCCACCAGAGGTGCTGCGTGACTGTGTGATGGGTGGCTGAGTGCGCTGGTGCCACTGGCAGCAGCAGCAGCAGGTGCCTTCCTGGGCAGGCCATGGTAGTGACCCCGTCACTTCCAAGCCGTGTGACCTTTGCCAGTCGTCGAGCTTCTCCTTGAGCCTCCATTTCCTCGCCTGTGAAATGGGGATGCTGGTGTTTCTGCTACAGTAGGGGGGTGGTTGTGTGACTGTTGTGGGTATAAAAGCAGCTGCACGGGCAGAGGGCGAAGGAGGCACCGTTGGGCCCACTTGGCTAGTCCCTTCTTTTCTCTGTGGGTGAAGAGTTTGATGGGGAGGGGGAGGGGCAGCTGAGGCAAGGCTCCTGGGCAGTATGGGGGCCGCCTAGTGTGCAGCAGGGGGCCCTTGGGGTGCGGTTGGGCAGCCTCAGTGGCCTAGTTCTGGGACAGGTGAGGCTGCAGTCCCATCGGTCCATCGGATGGTCCCTCGCATGTGATTCCTTCATTATGGAGCCTTTCATTGACTCGGCTGTGCTGTGCTGATGAACTGAGACTGGGGACAAGAGCTCGTAATTGAGAGAAATAAATTCCCATCACAGGCCTGGCGGCAGCCAGGAAAAAACATCCCCCCTGCCCCTGGGTGCCAGCGGGGGGCAGGGAAGTGTTCCCAGGGCTCCCCCAACCCTGGCATCTCCCTCTGTTTTCTTCCTTCCCAGACCTGCGCAGGCAGGGAGGGCAGGGGTGGGAGGTCATGGGCTTCTGTTTCCGCGTGCTTTGTGCACGTGGCTTCCCTGGTTCCGGCCACACACTTGCTCTGCCTGTCTTTTGGCCTTCAGTTCCATCTGCCCTCTGCATGGCTCTTGCTGGTGCTGTTCCCAGGATCCACCGTTGCTTTTCATCCAGCTGGGAAATGGGGCGGGGAGGGCGGCGCAGAATTTCCGGGGCAGTGCAGTTGCGGCTAACCCCACTGCCAGGGGCTGGGCCTCAGGATGCCCACGCCACCCCAAAGGATTTCTGAATTGTCACTCCCGTAAAGCTAAACCAAAAATCACACAGCTGGTCCACGTGGTTTAACCAGTGTGCACATGCACACAAATACAGTCTCTCGCTCGCTCTCTCTCTCACATGCACACACACACACACACCCCACAACCCCACTCCCCCATGATGCATTTTCTAAAACCCAGGGAATTAGCAGCTTAGATCAAGAAGCATGTGAAGTTGGTTGTTAATATTGGGTTGTTTACAGCCGAGGGGAGACCATCATTCCCCCCCCCAAAAAAACCCTGCCAGTGCTTTCTGTGCCTTGCAAACCATTTCCTGGGGGGTCGAGTCGGTGTGTACCATGGGCTGATGATGCACACAGATACTGGGTGGGGGTGGTTGCCTCAGTTACCGAGAAGCATGGGTGGCGTGGAGGCAGACTAGAAAAGCAATGGAGAACCCTCACTTGACACCCTCTGACCTCAGCCGGTGCAGCTGAATGCTGGAGAGCCAGCGCTGAAATTGCAGTCACTTTAGATTATTTGGAGCGAAGAGAGGCAGGGAAAAAAGGGTCTGTTGACTCCAGGAAGCTGAATTCTTCCTCTGTTGAAAAGCTTATTAGTGGAAGGGGAAAAAGCAATTACTTGGCTTTGCTAGTTCTCTGTGGCTGGGATTCGGGGCTGTGACAGCGACCCCGTCAGCGGCCACCAGTGCCTCGGGCTCGGCCTGGATCCTTCCTGGGCACTGCCCCAAGCTGCTTGGGAATGAGCTCGTGGGCCCCTGCCCCTGGGGGAAGGGACAGGGAAGGGAGACGTGGGCAAGTGAGCGTATAAACGCGGGAGGAACTGTGCCTCTTATTGTCACCAAAAGGGACACTTTTATTGGGACCACCGTATGGTCCCCGGACCAGCTAGTTAACACGGACCGGTTTGCCTAGAAACCAGGTCTCTGGACTTTTCAGGGCCTCGTGTTGCCTTTGTTGAGGGGGGCAGTTTCGATTTTGTTTCTGGTGAGCTCATTTTATTACTGTTTTTATTCTTAATGCGCATTTTATCTCCGAATGTGAAGGAAAGCAGCCGCGGAGCAGCGGTGCCCTGACTGCCGGGCTCTCGCATCCCGGCTGTCCTTGGAGGCGCTTCCTGAGGAGCCGGCGCACAGGGACAGGCTTTTCCTTGCTTAGTGGGCTGTGTCACTGTCCCCTGACCATTGCTCCTGCTGTGGCTGCGTCTCTGCTCCTCCTCCTAAGACACCCTCTGTCACTCTGTAAAACCCAGGTGCGGTGGTCGGCCTCCCGCGTCCTTTCAAAGGCACAGCTGGCCAGTGCCCAGGTTTCCGCATGTGGCCAGCGTTTCTCCTTCCTGTATTGGTGGGCTTTTTCTTCATGCCCCTGTGCCTTCCACTCACGAGCCTCGCGGCTCTTTCAAGGATTCCTGAAACACCGAAGGAAATTCCGATTTCGCCACCAGACTAGGTCTGGCTCACTTTATCCTGCCCTATCATCTTTGCTTGAGCCTGTTGACCCCTTGCGTCTCGCCTGGCCGCTGCCTTCATTCCTCAAATGCTTTGTCTCAGAGGCTCGCTTCCCTGTCTTCCTTTCCATTCTCCTGAAACATTTCTTGATCTTTCCAACCTTTCACCAAATTTGTCTTGTCGTTGAGTCCATTCACAGACTAAATCCTTGCAAACAGAAATGGATCTTAATTTGTTCCCCCCTGTCATAATGTAGAATTAATTCCTTGTCGGAAATAATTCTGCTTAAATTTGTTTTTAAGCGTCTCAGTTATTGGTGTCTTTGCCCCCCCCCCCCCCGCCTTCCTCCTCAGCCGCCTTGTCCTTGTTTGGAGGTGTTGCTTGGGCAGCAGGCAGTCCCTTCATTTGCTGTGTTCCTCCCAGGCACTGGCCCCCTCTGCCTGGCTGCTTCCCTTGTTACAAGCCAGGTATGGGCTTGTTTGGGGTCTCCTTTGCTAATTTAGTCTTTTCTCCTAGTCCCCCTAGAAAATGTTGCCAACCAGTGTGAATTGGGGGTGGTGTTTATGCAGTGTAATTGTTTTCTGCAAATCTCTGAATCCTTTCACTGCGGTCAGGCCAGCAGCCCTTGGTCCCTGAGCCGTGGTCTCTACGGGGCCCAGTGGCTCACTTGCTTCTCTCCTCCGTTTTCTGTGTTTGTTGGATTCCCGTGTTGGCACCATGAAGGAATTGTGGGTGTGAGTCTAGAATTCAGATTCCTCTTACTGAATTCTTGGTGTTTGGTGGTCACCGCCGTGTGTGTTTGTGCCACCAACACGTGCAGTGTGCCTCTGGCCGGGGAGTCTTCTGGGTACTGTTGCTCTTCAGGTTCTCCAGCCTAGTGCTAGCTTGACAAAACCTCTCACGGAGGAGAAGCTAAAGTGATGTACGGGGTATTCTAAGACAGCACTGATGGCCCTGGAAGATTGGCTGTAGCTAGACTGACTGTAGACGGGACGAGGGGTGGCACGTTAAAGTGTAGGAAAAGGCTACTTCATCGTGTGAATCCAGATGGTGAAACGGAGAGGGGCTTAGGACTGAACTCCTGCCATCACTTCCCAAAGTTTGTAAAAAGGAGTAGGAAGTAAGAATTTTCTCTGTCTCTGGGCAGAAGGCTCGTGCAGGTCCTGTTTGAAGCGACAAGGATGGAGCCGCTCTGTCGGCTTCCCCTGCCCGTGTGGCTGCAGGAATGCTCAAGAACATAGAGCTGTGCCTTTGTCCCTGGACCTCAGCGGCCCACGGCACTTTCCTTTGCACTTGCCCAGGAGCCGTCTGCTGAAACATGCTGTGCTGACTGCCTGTTTGCTTCAGACTGAAGTGCGTTCAGGGACTTGATGGTTTTGGAGGATGGCCCAGTTTTTGGCTTTCCACGTGGAGATGCAGCCTCAAGTGTCTTGGGCCTGACCATAAATGCTCCTGGAGGAATCGGCCTCCCTCTCGCCCCCGCCCACCCGTGCCAGGCTATGCATGTTGGGCCCCTGAAGATGCCCCAGGATGCCTGGAGCTGAAAGAGCCTGTCAGCCGCTGCCTCTGGGATTTGTGCACGTTTATAGCGTTGTGTTCCTGGATGTGTCATGCTGTGCATTTGCAGGTGACCTCTGTGCATGCTTGGGTCTGACCAAGGGACAGCAGGTGTAGCTGATGTCTTTGTGGGTGCAACACGGCCTGAAGTTGTCTTGATTCCTGTTGCCCAGATATGCAAAGTGTAAGCCTTTGTTTGTGCTTTGTTTTTATGAATCATCTTGTTTTACCAGCTGTGCATGAAAGTGGCTTATGATCATGCAAAACGAAGCTCATTGCAGTCATGCTCTCGCTCTGCCGTCCGCTGGTGGGAGGACTGTGTTACGGCCTGAGCTGCGTGCTGCACGGGGGTAAAGCCATTTTCTGAATAGGTTAAAGACTCTTCAGGCCCCGCCGACTTGGCAAGGAAGGAGGCCAACAAGCGGGGAATTGGAGTCCCTCATTTGTACCACGTGACTCGGACCCCGCCGTCTTGGTTTTCTTTTTCACCATTGTGTGCTGGTTGGCTTCAGGGGTCAGAAGCAAGCATGATTTCTACCTCCTTTTTCCAATTTGTCTTTTTTGGTGCATCTTCACCTTCTGAATTCCACGCTTGCCTGTAGTGTGGTCAGGTGTCTGCCTGGCAGTGGAGTGCCAGCCCCCCGCCTTTCCCTCCCTGGCCTCCGTGGATGGTTTGCGTCCATCACCGCGGATGTTCCCGTTAGGAGAGCCATCCCGCAAGGTTTCACTTACACCCATTAGGTTCTAATCACCATCATTTAATATCGCTTCTGCTACATCCTGTTCATTTCCCAGGCACCTTCATCCGTGCGTAGAGGCCTCAGTTTACTTGCAGGCGCTTCTTGACCTTTTTTCCCATTCATGTATTTTCAGTTAAAGTAACTAATAAAAAATAAATACATGAAAGGTGATTTTTTTTGTTTGTTTTACATTAAGAGAGAGCTCTCTGACAAGCCAAGTCAGTCTCGACCAAGGAGGGGGAGAGAGACCCCAGTCTGCTTTAATGGAAAAGCGCTAAATTTTGTGTTAATTCACTCTGTTTCTATCACTCATCTGTGTTTATCTGTCTTGTCTGCGCCCCTCCCATGGTGCAAGCCTAGCACTGTTTACTTCCAGCTGGCTCTTGCTGAAAGACAGATGCTCATAGAACTGCTCAGGCCGCACACCTGGAATGTTAAAAAGCTTTCAGGCAGATCTGTTCTGTTGAAAAATGTCCTTTTTCTGTACGGGACGGGAACAGGCTGAGGGAACTGGGGCCCCATCAGAGGGTTTCCGCCACCCCCAGTAACAGGTTCCCCCTCCACCCCTGACATCTGGCCATATATTCAGACACTTGAAGCCCATGAGACCCCGTATTCCCCCAGCAAGACCTTTTTCCCTCTCCTTTCTTTCTCCTAACTGGAGCTCTTTGGCCTCTACTCCAAAGTTCCCATTTTTTAAGATCCTGACGTTTACTCCCTTGCCCCTCCCAGTCCTTCCTGGGTGAGTCGTCCTCACACTCTCTGGCCACTTTGCTTTTAACCGGAGGTGTAAGTGGGCTCCCTTCTGGATATCATGCCTCCTCTTTCCAGAATGTTCCAGTTTGGTGTGAGGTTAAACTGTGCAAAGTACTGTTTGAAAGAAAGGAGGAAAGGAGAAAGGAACTTGTCAGAATGCATTTGTTAGATCACGTTTTAAATGAAGTACAATTGAAGGTAGTTTTTGTCCAAAGAAAGGAAAAACCCCTGCAAATTCGCCAAGCTCCCAGCGAGCGCGCCTTCTTTGTCGCGGAGCTGACATTGAAGTGTAATTTTTCATGGTTATTTGGACTGGAAAATGGGGAGGGGGTTGGAGAGATGGGCCTGCGATTATTTCCCATAAATGACAACACAATCACATCACGCTCTGCTACAAACATGCTTGGGGAATTTGCCTTCTCCCCCACCCCCCAACTTTTCGTGTGTGCAGGAGCAGCCCCAACTGCAGCTCTGGAGAGGTTTCGGGGAGCAGCTCCCCACGGGGCCTCCTGCACACCTCGGAGTTCGGGCCACAGCCTTTTGGTTCTCATGCCAGCTCAGGGGTGGGTTTGTGTTTCACCCGTGAGAACTCATACCCTTTGGGGTGTGTGTGTGTGTGTGTGTGTGTGTGTGTGTGTGTGTGTGTGTGTGTGTTTTCTGAGTCTCTCCGTGAATAGCCACCAGGCGAGTCGGTGACATATTTAGCTCCGTTGAGCTTTGTCCCTGCATGTCGCTTTCATCCTTTCTGGATGTCTGCAGGGGGCAGCCCAGGTGCTTTTGCTGAGAGCCCAGATAAATGGAACTTGTGGCAATCCTGGCCCTGGGCGTTTCCTCCCTTTTTCTCCTCTGCTGACCCCCACCCACCCCCTTAATTCCGCTGCGGTTTTGACAGACTGTTCAGGTGACCAAAAGGCCTTGCCTGGAAGAAGAAAAATGGCAGGACCCGGCCGTCACCATACAACGGCAGTGTTTGTCCCTGCACGCCGCGCCATTCTGTGCTGGTCCCACAGGAGGGCCGGCTCGGCAGCGAGGGGAGATTTTCTCTGCAAGGCTTTCGTGGGCCGCGACCGCGTGGACTCCACGGTGCTGAGAGGTGAAGTCCAGCACAAAGGCACCGCGAGGCTCCCCCGCCCCAGCAGGCGCTGCCTCCGAGCCGGCCCTGGCTCTGCCCAACAGGGGCTGGACTTGCACGGGCCGCTGCTCAGGGCCCCAGCCGTCCCATTTTTCTTGCTTCTGTAAACAGTGGCGAGATCTTCAAATATACAAAAGCATAAATGGCCTCTATTCCCCAATTAGTCATTTTTAATAATACCCAGAGTTGCCTTCAGAGTGTTGATCCTTGTAGCTTCATGCCAAAAAGGGAGGTGGGGGGAGGAGAGGCCAGCTTCCTACACCCTGGGTCTTTCCACAGAGTCCGGCAGCCTGCCCTGGCCCTTCCAGCACTGGCCGGAAGTCACAGGTGCTCAGTCCCTGGTGTGTACGTGAAACATTCAACAAGAGGAGCTCCCCCGAAAAGGAGCTTATCCGCGGGGAGGTTCCCTGGGTCTCATCTTCCCCACCTCCGGAGGATCGCAGCTCCGGAATCTGTTGGGAACATGGAGCAATGTTTAGCCTTGAAAAAGCCAGTTCATCTAAACCACTCCACGGTTTGGCCGCTATTTGTTCAACAAGCACCAGGGTGGGAAAACTACCTGTTGGGGCCTGGCTGATGGTCTCCAGGGCTGGGAGAGACCCTTGGCAGGCCTGGCAGAGAGCTGGAGTGCATGATAGTGGGAGAGATGGTGGCCTGGAGGGGTGACGCCTGCCTGCTTTGCCCAGGCTCCGTGTCTGAGACAGCACAGGGCCCCTGGGAAGTGGATTTTAGAGGGGCCCTGGACAAGCTGGAGTGTGGGAGGCCTGTTTGCCCCGCATTGGTGTGGACAACAGCCTCGTGACCCGATTCTTTGGACTCTGATTATGCTCTGGAATTCTGTGCAGTGGAGAAGAAATGGCATCTTGCTCTGTGGAAAGGGGGTACAGATCTCTAGCAGCAAGGCCACTCTGGCCCCTGACTGTCTCCCTGCTCCCCACCCGCTGCTGTCCCTCCCTTGTCCCACTCCCAGTCTGCTCACGTATCCCCTTGGCTTCCTGCCTGGACTGTGATGGTTTTATTCTCAAGGTGTCCCATTCATCCGTGCTGATTGGCACCCGAAGCCCTTACTCTGGAGCCCATGGCCTGCTAAGAAAAAGGTCTTGGGCACTCAAAGTTGATCAAAAGCTTAAAAAAAAAAGAAGAAAATTCAGTGATTATCCCCAGATGACTTGGCAGTCGATGTGTGAACTCCTGTTCCCTGTGTCCGTGGGAGTCTGTGGAGGCCCCTAAGATACGGAGCGTGACTTTGAACAGAACACTTGGCGGTCAGCAAAAGGGAAGAGCATTGTCGGAGCTGAGGTGCTGTCACCCAAAAGCTGACTGCCGCACGTGGTGTCGCACACGGGTTAGGGCTTCCAAAGCACCGCAGTGGGCTGGTGTGCGTGGAAGCGCTGCTTGGCTGCTCATGACCCGCAGGTTCTGGGTGCCACTGTGCAGCTGACATCCAGAGCAGGACACGTGGAGAGGCGCCTGCTAGTCACCGTGTGATGATGCTCCTCCGCTGGGCAGAATGTCGTGGGGGAGGGATGTTCACAGACGCAGTGCCACCTCCTTATCTCTTGCCCCTTGGCTTAGAGCTGGACCTCAGGACTCCAGTTCCTGTGCTGGGAAGAGCAGAGTGCCTGTCCGTCCACAGGACAGGTCGCATCCTGTCCCATGTTGCTGCTGCAGCAGAATCATCATGCACACTGAGCATTCAGAGTCTTGATCCTTGTAGCTTCATGCCAAAAAGGGGGGCAGGGGGGAGGTGCCATGGCCTTGCGTGTCTCCTTGTGTGCGGTGGTCTTACATTTGACCACTGTGTTTGCGATTGAAGCGTGTGTTGTCTCTGGCTGTCTGCAGTTATCTTGTTGATAATAAGATGCTGAGAGGACTGGACACACCTGGCAAGTTCCTGCTCTGGTTTCCAAGCTGCCCCAGCAAAGACCGAGAGAGGCCCATCAGTCTGCTGGAGCCTAGGGCATCTTGGATCAGGCACAGAAGTTCAGGATGCCTGCCCGAGTCCTTCTGGCTGCCCGGCTCAGACACAACAGCAGAGGCCACTCACTTCCTCCACCTTGTCTGCCACTCCTGTTGGCCAGGGTGTGGGGGCCTCTCTGGCCTGCTTCGGTGGTCTTCCCTGGCTTCGTTCATTTGTAAATGGGGAAAGGAAAGCCTTTAGCTCTATCTGGAAAATGAGCACATGGGTTGTTACCAGGATGCTTTTCCCCAAAAAAACAAGAGGTCCTATATACAATTAAAACTTGCTTCTGGTAAACCTCATTCCAGGAAAGATGAGCTTTTAACAAAAGGCTTTTGACAGCTGCAGGCTATTTCATTTTTTTTAATGCCGAATGAAAAATCAATACATTTTTCTGGGTTATACATATTCAGAACAGGCCTGATATTTCCATTATAATGGAAAGTGGGTGTCTCTGCACATCTCGCTTGTCAGAGCTGCGCCACCGCATTTTCCAAGCCACTGCTAAATATTTCAAACCTGATTTGATTGTGGTTCATGACAGCTAATGTTTCTCAGCTCTTGAGCGTGCCGACAGGCAAATGCACTTCTGGTTCGCCCCCATCCTGAAACATTGCTTCTCCCCCCACCCCGAAAAAAAAAAAGGAAAGAATAATTTCATTCTTTGGGGATCACAGATTGGTGTGTTATTGAAGTAACACGATCATGTGAGAGCCCTGGGTACAGACACCCTGATTCTTAGGAGAATTTCCACATTTCTGTCACGTCGAGGCACTATGGGGGCTTTGTCAGGTTTGGGGAAGGTTTGAATTAATCGACATTATCCTGTTAAGAGTCAGGAACAGAGGGACCTGTCTTGATCAGCAGCTGCCTCCCCTTCCCTTGCCTCCTGGAAGTGATTTGTAAAACACCCCCAGCGGACGTACGCCTCGGCCGCCACCATTTGCTGGGGTGGGGGGGCGGGAATGGTACCAGTTTTTAAACTGGAATGTTTTCTTGGGCGGCAGCGTCGGGGACTGTGGGCCGTGGGTTGAATGCTCACTTCATGATGATGCCACCTCTCTTTCTGGCGTCTGCCTGGTGCTGCTGCTTCCGCAAGCCAATTTCCAGGTTGTTCATAAAATGGTCACAAATACGCACCGGCTTGCCAGTTGGCACATGCTGCTGCTCCAGGGGCTGGCTTCCCAGCGCATGGGCGGGGTGGGGGGGCTGCAGGCACCTTCAGGAAGGGGCTGAGTAGAAGGTGTGCATTAAGGCAACGATTTGCATTTGTAGAGAGCACATTGTTGTGGATGGAAGGACGTTTTCTGGGATTGTAGTAGCATCATCTCCCCCTGCCCTTGTGGGATGCACTTAACCTGCTGGGATTCCTGCACCCCAGGCTCAGCCAGAAGTGTGCCTAGCGTGGCCAGGCTGGGTTGGGCCTCATGCTAACGCGAGTGCTGTCTGGGAGATGGTAATGCAGAAACAGGTGGGGCTGAAGGCCTGCTGTCCTTGTTCCCCCTGAAGTGAAGACGCACACAGACTCGGGAGGACCTTGCAGTTCTCAAGCTGTGCTGTGGTCTCCCCATCACGTGGTTGCACATGGGGCAGCGGGGGTGCCCTGGCCCGAGGGCGGCTGTGGTACCGGACTGTCCATGTGGGTCTCTGGGGGACAGAGGCGTCTTCCTTGGGTCTGGGGTTGCGCTGGGCATGCTCCCCCTCTCTGAGAGCCCGGGCGGGGGGGCGGCCACACGCATCATTGGTGAACTCTCGTGTGCTTTGAGGAGAGGAGGGTTGTGATATGTCTGTTTCAGCCTTGAAAACGAGAAGGTGGCTGACTGTGGCATGCCTCGAAGTGAGCAAAGACAGAGTTTTCCAGATAAAAACCAGTCGTCAGTCCATCAAGTCTTGTCCTCTTTCTACCATCTGTCGGTAGCTGATATTAAAGGCAAAAGAAAAAGTAGCTATTGTAATGACCCGAGCCAGTTGCCACTGACTTGGCGGGGGTGGGGAAATGCAAGCCGTGATGTGTGGGAACATGCATGCGTTAGATGCGCATTTCTGGAGGGAACACAGGCAGGAACAGCAGTCCTGGGAGCTGAGGATGCTGACGTGGCTCTGAGGCAGATGCCACCATGCCCCTGGATGCCACGTGTTTCCCACGAGGAAACCAAGGGTTTCCCTGTGGGTGCCCTCGTCCTGGCTCCTGCTGAGGGAGCAGGAGTTATGCTTCTGGGACCAAGAAAACACTCCCCGCTCGCAAGGCATCACGGGCCACAGCCTTCCAGACAAATCCATGGTTTGTATCCCTGTTTTTTCCTTCTTTCTCTACCTTCTTTGGTATTCAGAGCTCACAGCTTTCCGGTTACTGACAGCCTGGGCTTTCATCCATTTTAAAGAGCTATTTTTCCTCTTGCTCTTGATGATGACGGTATAAAGACAGATGGTGTAACTGCTTATGAATGTCCTATTTCTCCAGGACCAGACAGTTCTCTTGAAGACCTGTATTATTTCCACATGCTCAGGTTAGGCAACCCAGACTCGTCTGCCGCCTGCTGCCAGCTGCCCTTCAGAGCCTTGCCTTGCAAAGGGCGACACCTGTAGGTGGCAGGTGGAACTGCGGGCAGGCTCCTGCTCGGAGATGGGACCTTGTTTCCGGCTGCTGGTGGATCGTAGGAGCCGGCTTGTCCTTGGGGTTCATAATCATTTCTTCTTCCTCCACGCAGAGAAGAGCCATTCAGTGAATGAGTCACACATGATAACATTAAGCCCAGGAACTCAAGAAGAAAAGACCTTGATTTGTACATCTTGAAGGGGGAAAAAAAGAGAAGCAAAATAAGCTCCTGAAAAACCCTCCTTCATGTCATGCCTTCATTTTCTGCTCGCAGCAGGCTGGGAAAAGGAGGGACGCAAGGCCGGTGCGGGAGGGCTCTGGGAGTATTCACAGGGCATTGTGAGGTCCCCTTGCTCCTGATCGGGGGCTCCGTCTTCCCAGATACTGGGGCTGTGTCCGCAGACCATGCATCCTTCACCCCCTCCTCTGGGCGGGTGGCAGCACAGGGCAGAGGGCAGGGGAGAGGCACCGGCCCTGGGCTCGGCCACTCCCTCAGAAGCTTTCTTCTCTGGGGGCAGTGCCCTCCATCAGCACCTCAGGGTGTTCTCTGGTTTGTAGGCGTCAGACTGTCTCCATTGCAGGTGATGGGTGTGTGCGCACACGCCTGAGTGTGCCAGGGAAGAGCAGCCTCTTCGGCCTGACCGAATTCGGTTCCTGCATCAGCACCACAGATACTTTGCGTTATTGCATGTCTCGGGACAAATGAGGATATTTTAAGTAGCCTCACTGATTGGAATAGACCCAACTTTGATTGGATTGATTGACTAATGCTGATATCACCAAAGATGACTTTGATGAATGTAGTGTCGAACAGTTTTGTCAAATGCTCAAACATGTGCGTGGAATATCTGCCTGGAGATCATTAACGGGGTCCATATATCATGCTCTGTAACTTGCTTGTTATCACTCAGCTAATTCACATAGGCTTCCTCTACAAATGCTGTGCGCTGCTGGTGCAGGGCTGTGTATCCGACTGCCTCTCAGCGATGACTGATTGGTCACTTTGTGTCAGGTGGGAGGCTTGCTGTGGACTTCACTGGGCAGTTAGGCTAAAAGGAGACGTAGGGATTGCATGTGGAGTCCTTGTTTGGAGGGGACATTAAGTGGTCCCAATTTCATCTGAGCTTCTGGTGCCTGTCCCATTTGTTGGGGTGTTGGAGAAATCCCTAACCCCCAGGACCTTCCTCCTGAGCTCATGATCAACAGATACTCTTCCCTCAGTTGTTTCAGAAATCCTCCGAGCTCTGCTGACGTCTCCCTGTGCTTTCTAGCCCTGTGGGGTGAGAATCCGATCGAGGCTGCTGGGGGCTCAGAGCTTGGCGCCTGTGGGAACCCTGTCGGGGGGGTTGGGGTTGCATGCCCTCAGGCAGGGCTGAGGTCCCTGCTGCCCCGGCCCCTGGGGCTGCCCTGGTGTGCTGCTGGCCGAGGCTGGGCAATGTGGGTGTGCTTGCCAGTCTCCCAGTAATCCCATTGGTTATGAAAATGGTTTTCGCCTTGGCTTGTCTGCTCTCTTCATTTATTCTTCCCATTTTTACTGAATGCAAGTTTGATAACGATCTGAAGAAGCCAGACAGCTGGACAGCTTCCTTTCCCTTCCCTCAGCCTCTGGTGTGCCTCAGCCCCGTCTCCTCCACCAGGACAGGCGGCTGTGTGCCTCATAACCAGCCCTGTGTTGGAAATGTCCGTTCCACTGCCTTCATGGCATCACGGGGGCCTGAGCTGAGTTCATTTTCAACAGTGAATGAAGAGTGAAGGAGGACCGGAGTGACTTCAGAGGAAATGCGTGGCTGTGACGGACTTTTAGCTCTGTCTCTCCTATCTCATTTCTCATCTCTGACATGCCTGTGAGATAGCACTTGGTTTGAAGACCTCTTGTGTGCGTCGATGAACTCCTAGCAGTGGCAGGCTGTACCTCGCAGGTCACGCATACCTGCAAAAGGCTTAGGCACATGTGTAGTTCCTGTGGGTCAGGTGAGGCTGTCCGTGGTTGGTTCTGGTCTGCGCTGCAGTTTCTGCCAGGTGGGAAGGAAGGCAAGTGGCTGTGTTGTTGCGTCCTCTAAAGGACCTCCCTGCTGCTCCTTCAGGGATTCGCATGGAGTTCTGGTCCCTTGCACCCACAGGGCCCATTTTCCTATTAGAAAGGCTCAAGTGAGTTGTTCCAGAATCCATCGGGAAATGCCTTGAGACCACACGTCCGGAGTGAGCCACGAGCTCACACCAGCTGCTTCCTGCAGCCCTGCTCTCGGCTGGTGAAACAGGCTGGTGGGGCTCCCGACGAGACAGGAAGGCAAAGGCCTCGGCCACTGTTTTGTAGTCCTTTGGAATACAGGCCACGAGTTCTTTGTCTTCTTGTTTCATTTCTTGACATTTCTGTTGTTCTTCTGTTTCAGAAGAAGCCATTGAAGATGTTGAAGGGCCCAGTGAGACACCTGCCGACCCAGAGGAGCTTGCTAAAGACCAGGAGAGCGGAGGCGAGAAAGACCAGAGCAAGTGGACAGGTAATGCATGTGGCTGCCTGGGCCACCTGCCGTATCCCTTCCCGCTGCAGCTGGCTGGCAGGTGGGAGCAGGTCCATGCCTGACTGTCCTGGCACGACTCTGTGGGCTCTGGCAAGAGGCCGGAGGATTCAGCTTTGTTCTGCGGGGTCACCCTGGTTCTCCTTTCTCAAAATCTGTTTAGGAATGAAGGTTTTCATGGGCCCTGAAGTCAACTTGTTTGCTGAGTGCTCGGGAGGCAGGTTCTGTGCCTCAGGCCTGCTGGCTCTGGGCGTCGGTCCTCCTGTGTCATAGACCCGGGTGGCTCACCTGCCTGCCTCTGCGGGTGCGTGGTTAGGGTCACCCCTGATTGCCAGCCTCGGGATTCTCTGAGGGAGCCGGCAGTGGAGGGGGGACCTGCTCCTGCATCTGGCCAGGCCCTGCCTGCTCTGCACATCCTGCCCCTCTCCCAGGGCAGGCAGCCACACACTGCAGTGCCCCCAAAGGGCAGGCAGGCAGTGCAGCCAGGCCGGGAGACGGCTTCCCCAAAGTGGAAGAAATTGAAGAAGCCAAGACAGGAAGTGCTATTTCTGGAAAAGCTGCTGTTGAGAGAAGGGGAAGAGCTATTTCTCATGATAGCATTTCCGTACGGAGGGAAGAGCTGAGGCTCAGAAAAGAAGCGCAGATTTTTTTTTTTTTTTACTGAGGAGGGGAAAAGTGGTGTCTGAGACAACCAGCTCATCAGCCGCCATCAGCCTCCCAGAAGCCGGCAAGCACCCTGCTAAGTGGAAGGGCTAGGGCAGGCCTTCGGCAACCCGAGGCTTGCGGCTGATATTAATATTATAACACTTGGGTTCTTTTTCCCCTTTTGAGAAAATATTTACCTTTCTGGAGCCCATACTGGTTGGGCCTCTGTTACTTTTCCAGGCATGACTGTTCTTAAATCATGTTCAGTGTTGGCCTTCGCTATTTAAACAAGATACAGAGTCTTGGAGGCAGGCCAGAGGAAAGCAGTGGAAATGACTGAAGGCGGAGACACGCTGCCTCGGAAGAGGCTGCCGAAATGGGGGCCCTTCGGCCTGGAAAGCAGAACCATGAGAGGCAGCATAGCAGCTCCACGTCCCCAGAGGGACCTGGTGGCTAGGTGCCGTGGCCTGCTCATGTCTGTCGGGAGGTGTGACGGTGCCTCCCGGTGGCCACGGTGAGGGACGGATGCGCCACACACATCTCACCATCCATGCTGTCCACTGCCCGGCTTCCAGTAGGAGTCTCTGGTGTCCAGCGGTGGGAAGGCCCAGACTGCCTGGCAGGATTTGCAGGGAAGCTTCGGAGAGCACAGGGTCCTCACCTGCGTGACTGTATCAGAACCAAGTACCCAGTGTTCATGGTGGCACTCGGGGGCGAGCTGGGCAGAAGGCTCAGGTGGTAGGCCAGCTGCCCAGTAGAGGCGGGCACCCTCGGGAGACGGGCCTCTCTGCCAGGCCACGTGCTCCGTCACACCTCGGCACTCAGTTTCTGATTCTGGCTCCACTCACTTGACCCTTTGAGCCTCTGTGCCCTGCCGTGAGACGGGGCTTAACACGAGCCCTCCTTGCACATGACTGTGCCTGCCATTTGGTAAAGCTCGATAGGACTCTCTGTGAAGGTGGAGTGCAGTAGGCTGAGGACCAGCAATCGCAGCTGCCCGTTGGACCCTCTGGTAGGTCATGAGGCTGTCCCTGGCCGCCTGTGGCTCGCATGGGTTTGGAGAAGCACGGGGCAGGGGTGCTCAAGGCCTCAGCGAGCCTGTGCAAATGGACTCAGTGCCAGTCTTGCCTGTATTCTGTGTGCCAGGCAGTAATGAGTAGCCGCTGCAGGCAAAGCGCCTGCTGTGTGTGCCGCCCTGGGCCGGGCACCCTGTGGGGCTTCCCCTGACCCTGTGAGCAGCCAGAGGCAGGCTTTGCTGAGGGCCGATTGAGTCAGGTCTGACTCTGTGCCAGAGGGAGTGAGTCTTGCTGGTGCCCGTGGGTGTGCTGGCCGCCAGGTGACTGCTAGAAGGCATCAGATGCACCCAATGGAGTGAGTGTCCCCAGGAGGCCTGGCTCCCGCACCCTCCCGCACACATTCAGCCAGCCAGTGGGCCTGCCCGCTCTCCACCTCCAGAAGAGAGGAGAGGGACGGAGAGTGGGGGGCTTAAGGCAGGGCTGCACCCACCAGGCTGTAGTCAAGGACAAGAGCAGGCTCTTTCTCTACTCCTGCGGACGGTGCTTTTCTTGCCCCGTGTGTGTGTGTGTGTGTGTGTGAGTGTGTGTGATGACGGACTGTTACACTCCCCGGGCCAGTCGGATCTCGGAATCGATACAGGTGCCAGCAGATTCTTCTGAGCTTTCCTTTGGATTCTTAGTATTTTGCAAAAATAAGCTGTGAGTCTTCATTCTGCTCCCTAAATTGAGCTGTTCCTATCTGATTAAATGTGACGGGGAGTGCTTCCTCCTGGTAGATAAATAAATAGTGATTTCACAATTTGTTCTGTTGATTAGCGGCTGTTCATGATGCAGATTAGCAATATTTCAAATGGGCCGGCATAATTGGCATCATCTCAGCTATTGATTATGTAGTTTGGGGGCTTCTGCAGGAATGGCTGATCTTTACTAAACTTTTTTTTTAGTTATTTGCCTTCCCAGTGGACTGAAAGTCCCACTGTCCTTTTTGGGCATTCCTCTTGAGGAGTCTTTCATTTAGACATGAAGTCTTTCCCCTTGAGCATCAGCGAGATGGAGCGTTCCAAAGCAGCAGGGTGCGTGCTGTGATGGCGCCTGTGCAGCTCCAGTGACACCCCGAGCCTTGTCTCCTGGGAGTCTGACGCTCCGCTGCGGACACAGGGATGCCCAGTCTCGGAACCCTGTTCCCGAGAGTCAGTGCCATCCAGTGGCACTTCCTGTGCCCACAGCCATGTCACACACCTGCTGGTGCTGTATGGTATAGGAGCCACTAGGCACGTAAGGCTCATGAGCATTTACAGTGGAGCTGGTACAACCACCGAGGAGCCAGATTTTAAATTGTATTGAATTAAAATGAATATAAATGTAAATAGCCGCATGTGCAGCTGGGGATATTCAAGAGGGAAGGGAACAGCCCTGAAAGGAAAGTGTGCTAACTTCACAGTTAACCCTGTGCTCGCCCCCAGGCCCGACAGGTGCCGCGCCCCGCAGCCCTGGGTCAGCCAGGTGAGCCGGGGCTGCTCATGCCAAGGACAGTGGCTGATTGCTCTGCTTCTTGGAACGGCCATCATTGTCTGTGTGCAGGTCGTGACTGGTTTGGCAGACAGAAAGCACACAGCGTTAGGTGCCTGACTTAATCTGACCCTCGTGCACATTCTGGGAGCCAGGGGCCATAAATAACCACCCTGCCACCCCCACACACTGTTTTACACATAAAGCAGCTGAGCACTGAGGACCAACGTGGCCGGAGGTAGACAGGTTCAGGTGCGCATTCGGCCTTGCCACTTATTGTAACCCAGGGCAGAGCACTGATCCCTCAGCCCACGAACTTCTCCTTCCTAATCATTGGGTCTGCTTTTTGTCCCTGGTCCAAGTGTGAGGAGTAACACTCTGCTGGTTGTACAGTGGTAACAGTGGTGCGGCCGGCACCTGACTTGTCAGCATGGATGTGCCTGACAATGAACCGATATTGGATGCAGTCTGGAAACAGATTGGATTTGGAGTCAGAAGGCCCTCCTGGTGGTGGTAAATGGCCTTGGTTGAAAGACTGGGCCTTGTATGTCCAAATCCCTCAACCATGTAGTATGGGTAGGTGATCCCTTGATCCCTTCGGTTCTATGGTGGCATGTGTGCCAGCCCTTGGTACAGAGGGACCCATCCAGGCCAGGTGCACAGGAAGTACTCTATGGGTCACGGGGAGGGGGAGGCAGGTTCCTGGAGGCAGGGTCTCTCCCCTCCATGCAGCCATCCCCACCACCTAGCTCTGTGGGTTTTTTTCCTTTCAAAGCGGGTAGATGACCACCTGTTTTCTCCAGCCGACTCTGAACATGTGTGTTCCATGAGGAGCTCTAGTGTCAGCAACTGAACGATGATTAACGCAGCGATTATCCAATCAATCATTAATTGCTATAAATTAAGTGATATACAATTAGTGTGATGCTTCATCACCAGTGATTGCTGCTGGTGCAGGGTGTTGGACTCTTGGCGAAGCATCATAGCAAGAGGACCGTGGCATCATGGTGCGCACGTGGCCTTCTGTCCCAGAGCCCCAGGCTGGGCCTGTTTCTGGCAGTTTCTGAGAGAAGATGGGCAGCGGCTATTGCTGCATTGCAGAAAAAGAGACAGGTACAACTCGACTTAAAATCACATCATGCCAGTGCTTCCAAAATCCCTGATGTTCCTGTTTTTATTTGTGTTAAAAAGAAGAATCATTAGACTCAGCAGAAATGTAGTGGTTTTGTTTTGTCCAGAGGAAGGACTGAAGGTGTAATTGACTTTATTATTATTTTTTAAATCCTTGACGATCCCCTGGCATGGAACAGTTACTGCACTGGGGCATCCTGGTCCGAAGCTGTTCAAGGTGTAGCTGTGGGCTGGCGAGGCCCCGGTAACTGCCAGAGACAAGTGTGTTCACAGAGCCTGGGGGTGGCGGGCTCGATTTCAGTCGGAGGCGACACGGTTAACGCAAATGTGTGGTGGCCGGCTCTCGCTGCGTATGAGTAATTCCTGCAGACTCGCTGCCTTTCTAATTACCAAGGTTGAAAAAACAAAGGTGAGGCACATCCTGGTGGAAGTCCACAACCAGCTGCTGTTTACAGCTTGTATAAACAGAGATGCCACCGGATGGGGAACTTCGTGCCTGAGACGTACTGGGTGACAGAATGGGAAGGGGCTCAGACAGATCCCACTGCCGCTCCTTTGCTGTGTCTGTCTTAATGGGGTCCATAAAAACAAAGGGATGTGCTGACGAGGCGCCATGGGGCAGGAACAGTGTTGGGCTGGTGGGCGTCTGCAGCTCTGGTCAGGGCCTGGTGTTCCCACGGAGCTGCTCCTGTGTGGCCCTTGGTCTCTGGACCCCAGTTTGCACATCTGTGAAATGGCACGTGGGATTATACGTGCTCTCGCAGCTCCGAGGGACCCTAATTTGAGAGAGACAGTCATAGACTGGAACAGATCCTGGAGAAGACCACTTGGATTGTTGGTCCAAGTCAGGTTGCTGGTAACTTGAGGGGTTTCCTCGGGGCCTAGTTAGTGTGGGGTCGCTCGGGAGTCTGGAGAGAGTGCTCCTCCAGGTTTCTCTGGGAAGGCCAGGGTACCCAGCCCATGCTCCTTGGAGGGTTGTCACACTGTCACATGCCCTTAGCTGGCTCCTTCCTGAGACTGTTGGCACAGCCAGGGGCGTGAGGACATCTGTGGCGGAGTCTCTGGATGCCAGTGTGGGAGCCAGTGACAGGCTGCCCATATCCCAGCCCTGCTGGCTGCAAACCAGGCCTTCTGCCCACACCCCAGCCCCACGGGAATCCCTGTGGCCAAGCTCCGTGTGCTCCGGGAGCCCGGCTTGCGTGGCCCCTCTGGGGTTCACATCCCTGCTCGTGGACACAGGCTGGTTCTGTGTCTCTGCACTCAAGTGGGAGTTGTGCGTCTGTCAGCTTTTCCAGACTTGCCTGCTCCCCACCCCATCTCCCGCCCTCTGTTCCAGACCACTTTCCATTTAACTTGGCTGCTTCAAGCCAGTGCAGGCAGAATTCTGTCTCACAATTGAAAACAAACCATGAACTATTTTTATGTTGGGAAGCAAAAATAGATAATAGGGTGTGGTGTGTATCTGGGCTTGCCTGGATTCTGGTACTTCAGAGATCCTGGCTTAGAGGAAGTGTACTTTGAGTCGCACAGGAGGTAGGAAGCGCAGGAGTTGAGCAAAGTGTTATTTGTGCCAATACCTCGAGTGCATGCAGTAAAGTAAGGAACTCATTTTTATTTATTATTTTAGGATGTGTTTATTTGAAAGGCAGAGGTAAGAGCTTATGCAGCCAACTCTTCCATCCACTGGTACACTCCTCAGATGGCTGCAATGGCCAGGGTGGGGCCGTTGAAACTGGAAGCCAGGGGCTTCACCCAGTTCTCCCACGTGGGGGCAGGGACCTGAGAACGTGGCCATCTCCCCATCCTTTCCCAGGCTCATGAGCAGGGAGCTGGCTCAGCAGTGGGGCACTGGGACTTGAACCAGTGCCCATGTGGGATGTGGTGTCACAGGTTGAAACTTAACCTGCTCTGCCGCAGCACCGGCTTCAGAGCCTACTTTCTAGACGTGTCATATATGCTGTATTTATGCTCCTGGAATAATGCTACAGTGTAATGAGAAAACATCAGCGAGGAGCAGATAAAGTACAGGGACTAAGTAAACTAAGCAGCAAATACATCATTCATGATTCTACCTTATGGATTTGCATATTATTCTTAGAAAGTGACTACATTAAATCTTTGCAGCTTTGTTCCGGTTTTAGCTTTTGTGCTGATGGGGAGAATCATGATTTACAAACAAAATAAAATAAAATACCGTGGTGCCCTTCTCGTGGGCAGATGGCCAAGCGCAGCTACATGTTGAGAAGTTACTGTCACCGGGCAGGGAGTGCGGGGTGGAGGGAAGAGCGGCAGTGGCATCGCTACCTTTGGGCTCCCGGCGTCGCTGTGGTGGGGCTCAGGGAGTCTGGCCCAATTAATGTTGCTCCAGTGGGGTTGGAATGAGCTTCTGTTAATTCACTTTGGCCTGGTCCCAGAACGGCTCACGATTTTGATCAGTATTTCTCACCCCTGGACTTTTTCCTCTTGTTTCCTTCTTTCTTGTGGCTACCACAGGCCTGGCATGAAGCTGTGTGTGGCATCTGTCCACACAGAGGTGCTGGGCTGGCAGTGGGAGGCAAACAGGCAAGAGGCAGGTCCCTTCTGCCCGGGCCTCAGCCCAGCCCTGGGGCAGGCCAGTGTGTGGGGGTTATTCTGTAGAGTCACAGCATTGTTGATCTGCATGAGGTGGTCCCTGTGTTTTCATTGGTGGTTCTCTTGCAAACCTGACACAGTGGGTAGGAGCAAGGTGTTTGGAAACTGAAGTGGAGGGAGGGTGGCCTTGGGAGCTCAAGTTGGTGCAGTCAAGCAGTCGCACACATGCTGGCAAGGAGTCATTGTGGCAGTTGGGTGCTTAGCACTCCTTGCTCCCTGGAGAGGCAGAGCAAGCAGCAGCAGCAGCAGCAGCCACCGGTCAGCCGGGGCTGCCCATGTCCCCTCCGAGCTTCTGGAGCTTGCCATGTCGGCTGCCCGCTGAGAAAGCAGGGCCTTGCCAGCGCAGTGCCTGAACGCCCTCTGCCCGCCCCAGAGTAGCAGCTTCTGCACACAGGGACTGGTGTGGAGTTGTGCAGCCTTGTAGGGAGCCTGACAGGTGCCTCCTCTGTCCGTGGCGTGCACACAGCCCACAGGGACGCATCCTCTTCCCACAGACATCCTTCAGGACATGTTGACAGGGCCAACTGCCATTATTAGTTGCACACGGAGGTTGTCCCTTCTGAACTTCTGCCGTGGAAAGTGTGTGTGTGTGTGTGTTCGTGTTCTAGAGGAAAGCAGGTTCCCTAAGGGACGACAGCATTGAATCCTTCCCCTGGGGCCTGAGGGCCGCTGGAGCTGAGCTCCAAGACCAGGCCTGGTCTAGATCTGAGGGTTCAGATGAGAGCATCATGTCCTGTGAACCGCTGGAAAGGAGACTGGCAGCTCTACCTGGCCAGGCTTCCCTGGCCCACTTACTCGGTTTCAGAGTGACCTCAGTGCTGTGTAGCTGCTGCCAAGTACAGGAAGCTGCAGCTCTCGCAGTGGCTCTCCCAATGTGGCTGCTGAACCTTGAGTGCGACCTGAAACGAACTGGGACTGCTCTGGCAAACAGAAGCTCTGCAGGTGTGGCTGGCCAGCCTGGTTTTAATGAGCCCTCCAGGGGCCTGTGACCCACGCTGGAGTTTGAGAACAGCAAGGCTGTGATGTCAGCGACAAGCATGAGGTATGGGGACTCCTTCTTCTGGGCTGCCAAGCCCTGATCCCCTGCTGAGTGAGGCACAGAACTTGCCTGGAAGAGCAGACAGGCCCTGGCCTGCAGCACATGTACTCGTGGACAGAAGGCTGCTGGTGGGAGAGAGATGGCCAGAGGCAGGGACGCAGAGAAGAATGGCCTAAGGTGTGACCACGTGGGTGACCATCAGGGCCCTCTGGGTACTGTTGTTGCAACTTTCTAGACAGCACTTCTGTTCAGAAAGGAGAGAAGCTCTTAACTTCTCAGGCCCCCCTGAAGGCTGCCTGCTGCCTGCGGGGTGTCCATGCCCATGCCCCCTGCTTCTCCATGGAGCAGCAGTAAGTGCCTGCTTGGAGGCAGAATGAGACCACATGCATGTTTGAAGACCAAGTTGGCAGCAGAGCTGACTCTTTAGAGGAACTGCCGTTCTCTGCATTAGGAGAGGAAGAGGAGGTGGACGGATTGTGGCCACTTCATAGTGCCCCAGCCCCACAGGGTGTGTGAGGGAGACAGCCCGGCCTGACCTCTAGGGAAGGAGCTGCGCGAAATGCGATGCTGGGTCCACTGTGAGGGACACTGAGGTCACGGAGTCCAAGAGCACGGATTGCCTGTGGAAGCGCCACCTTTCTCTTATTCCAGGGGTCTGTGTCCATAAGATGCTGAGGGAGAAGGGCCGTGTGCGGGAAGGGCCCCTGGCTCCTTCACTGAATTACAGTGATTACAGTCGAGGGGCCATTCTGCGGAGGTATCTGCAGGATGTGTGCTGGGGGAGTTTCCCCAGTCAGACACTGAGGGTAGAGTTGTGTGAAATTGTCCTGCCCCTTAGTCAATGAAGACAGATAAAAGATTGCTGTAAATTCCTGGGGCAGGTGGCAAACTGGTTTACCGAATGCAAGGCGATGAGAACCTCTGGCTTACGGAAAGTAACATGAATTAATAATCATTTAATTGGCTGCTCCATTATGTTGCTGGTTTGGGAGATGGAAGTTTAGATGGAGGGGCTGAGAGTGATACTTTAGCTAAGAGTCTGATGGCTGAGAAGGGGGTGGGGCAGTGACTGCTTTTGGATCAGATGTCTGGCAGCATCCCAGGTCCTTGACAGGCTCACCTTGGCACCCAGAAAAGGAATGGAGTTGAGCACTGTGGTAAACTTCACTTTGTGCACCAACAGTCAAGTCCTGTGCCTGGTGGGTGGCACTGCCCAGGAGCTGCCCACAGGGTGTCTCCACTGGTGTAGCGGGTGACGAGGTGAATTTTGTTCAGGAGATACAGAAACTCATTCTACTAATCCTGTGAGTTTTATTGAGGGCAAGTGGATGTCTTGGCTGATGATTAGAGGAGCCTGAAAACCAGGTAAAACTCCACTGTTTGCTCAGTTTCTAATTTTTCTGTATGTTTTCATGAGACAGCAACTCTGTGCCTTCCCTGGCTTCAGAGTTGCACCTCTGTGCCACTGGGTAGGAAATGGGGTATGTGTCAGCATTAAACCCGATGAACTGCAAGTGCGACCCTTGCATGGCTTCCATGAGTCAGACGTGAGGTTTGTTGGTGAAGACCCGGTTGGGTGTGGATGTGTAGGAGGGCTTCAGCGAGCTCCAGAGGCTCGAGAGTGTTGGGTCGCCACTGATGGGTCTCCCCGTGAGGGCACGCTTACCTTATCTTGAAACTGCTTCCCACATGAAGCACTTTCTAATTAACTTTCAGAAGGTGAAATGCTTCCCAAAGACATGAGTTAAAGCCGAAGGGCATGTGGAAGTGGATGTCTCGATGCACGCATGATTTTCCCCCTAAGGATGCCGTGCCTCACGGTCATGTTTCCCCTTTAGCCTGGAAAGTGGGAGACCCCCGTCCACCCCTGCCAGTGGCAGTGGCCAACCTGTCGCACTTAAGGGGAAGTGGGGCTCTCAGCCCAGGAAAACAACTCTCCTGTCTGTCCCTCAGCAGCAGGCTGGCCAGGGCAGCCATGACTCCTGGTAGGTGGAGCAGGCACTTTTTCACTCCATGGGAAGTTTGCATTGAAAGGAATCCATGGCTCCTGTGTGAGAGTCAAAGCTAGCTTTCCGCTGCCAAGATGCTCTGTTTTCCTCGCTCTGCGGAGCACGTCATCCGAGGCACTTCATGCACACTTGGAGAATGTGCCACGTTCAGATCCCTTTCGAGATGCTCGGAGCCCAGTGTGTTGGTTGTGGAAAATTCATTGAGGTTTAACAAATATTTTCATAAAGCTGCCAAAATAAGAAAAATTGCTTTTACCAATAAAGTAAAAAATAGTATCTAATATATTTTTTTTTGCAGTCTGGTTTTAAATACCAGTCTGTCATGGACAGTTGAATTTAAATGCAAAATTATTTCATTATGTATCAACAGCAGTACAGTAGCACAGCAAACTTCTATCAAATAAATGTGATAGTCACTTCAAAGATTGATTGACTGGAAGGAGAGAGGGAAAGAGAAAGAGGTATCTTCGCTCAGCTGCTCCAGGCCTCAACTGCCAGCAACAGACAGAGCTGGGCTAGATCAAGGCCGGAGCCCAGAACTCGGGCGTTATCTGTTTCCTTCCCAGGTGCATTGGCAGGAGGTTAGAGTCAAGGTGGAGTGCCTGAAATTCAAACTGATACTGTAATACGGGATTCTGGCAGCCCAGCCAGCAACTCATTAACCCACCGTGCCACAACACCTACCCGCTGATCTTTTACTCAAGTATCTTGTTTTTCCATAGCTAGAACATGGTATCATTCACATTTTGTCTTTCTCTTCTGATTTACATTCTTAATGATTTTTCCCTATTGTTTCATAGCTGTCATTTGAATGTCTTCTAATACTCTATAAAATGGCCATACCTTTATTTACATTATGCACCACTGTTAGGAAATCTGCATTGTCTCCCTATTAATTTTTGTTATTATTACAAATGGTATTACAGACCATAACCTTCAAGCAGATTTTTTAAAAAATATTTTAGCTTATGTAAGAGAGAAACAGAGCAAGCAAGGGCCAGGACTGGAGCTGGAAAGTGGGAATGCATTCTGGATCTCCTGTGTTGGTGGCAGAAGCCCAATTCCTTGAGCCGTCATCACTGCCTTCTTAAGGTCTACGCCAGCAGAAAACTCGAGTGAGGAGCTGCAGTGTGGAACTGAACCCGTGCGATGCAGGCCTCTCTGGTGCTTGGCCAAACGCCCGGCTCGAGGCGTTTGCGTTTTGTTTTCAGCACACACGAGTTCCCAGGCACTGCTGTTCAAACTGTGTCTTCTATTTCTGTTTCACTGATGTGGCATCATAGCAGGCTTAGAATGACCAATAATTGATTTTTTTAAAAAAGTGTTTTTCTATATTGTGACATCTCTGCTAAAATTTACGTTAAAGTTTAGAAGCGTCTTCAAAGCTGAAGACCACAGTACATTCTCTGTTGGTATTCATTTAACTCATGTATACTGTATATGCTAGTGACAGAACCAAACTAAAAATGCATGTTGGGACTCCGGCTTTTTGAAGTTGCTCAGAGAGAAGCACTGGGAGAAAACTTTGTTTGCTGGTGGCCCCATATCACACTCTCTTCTAGCAAGTGGACTCTTAGCCTGTGTACAGAGTCTGCGTGAAGACTTGGGGACCGTGTCTTGGTAGGAGTTGCTGTTTTAATGATTAAGGTCAACTTCCAGAGTATCTTGGGCTAGCCTCCACAGGCTGAGTCCTGGGGGCCTCCCCCACACCTGCCAGGGAAGCACAGTAAGCTGGTAACTGGGTGTTGATGGACTTTTTAAAGAATGACCTGGCTACTGAGCTGTGTGTGGCCAGTGTCCACTTGTAGGCAGGTTGAGGATCTGATGAAGATTTTTCAGGCTACAAGGGAGATGAACCCCAAAGTATGCCCCAGAGGGTGTGCTATTTCATGTTCTAGCAAGCATATTGTGTCACGGGGCAAAAAGCGGAGTGACAGCTGATTCTATTTTTTAAAACACTTCATAATGGTTCTTTCCCTCAAGCTTACAAAGAAGCTTTAGAATCCCAGAGCAGATTGTTTGAAGGAAAAAAAAAAAAGTGAAGTAAATTTTCCTTTCCCTTGCAAGGGGAAGAATAGTGGCTTCTGAGACCAGAATGTTCACCTCTGCGACCTCGCCACCACTCAGCGTGCGTTCCCTCAGTGCTCAAGGGAGGGTGGGCTGCTTTGGTCCTGTGAGGAGACTCGTGCGCGCGCTGAGGCACTGTGCTTGCTTTAGGGCACCCGGGGAGTGTGATGAGTTGGGTGGTGTCGTGCACAGGGCACACTCATTCACGCTGCTGAGCAGCCACACAAATGACTGACTCCACAGTGGGAATGGCGGGCAGACTGAGACCGTCACCAGCCAGCATCATGGTCTCGTGAAAGGAGGCGCTGGTTTAGGGCAGTGGCTAAGAGGGGGTGAGTGCAGGCATGCAATGTGTTTCTTGGTTTTTCTTTCTGCTGGAAGGGGAGGAGATGTCAATTCTGTCTTAACTGTCAGCCCCAAGCCTAACCCAAAATGCCTCTGGTAGGGTGTGGAAGGCAGGCAAAGGGAAGACCGAGGCTGTGACAGTCAACAATGCAAAGTCTCACTGGACAGTTCCACCCCCGTCGCTTTTAGACTGCGTTTGGCGATTGTTATGTAGACAGAAACCATTAAGTGAAAATGAAAATGCTGGAAACCCAGACGCTTCTGGGGGAGACAGACCCTGAAGGACTCTCGCGATGGCAGCGTTCAAGAAGCGGCTCGGCACGCCACAGGGTCTACAGCCTAGCATGCAAGGTTCTGGAGGGCCAGGTCTGTGGGAGGCCAGGAGCTGGGAAGTGGGCCATGGGGGAACTGGTTTAGAATGTTGCAGCACCTAGTTAATCAGCAGCCAGTCCATCACATTAAATATCCAGCCGTCATGTATTACCTTTCAAGTGAAAATGAATAACTCCCATTAAGAGCAAAATGGGGTTGAAGTCGATTCGAGACAGATGAAAGTACTGTTATGAATGTGTGTGTTGGGAAAGGTGGGGGTGGCAAGAGCTGCATCTAATATGCTTGTCCTTGTACTTTTTAAATAATAGATGTCTTACAAACTTATGGTAGACCAGGTTACTGAGATACTGAGGTCAAAGGTTGCAAGATGTGCATTCTGGGAAGAGCAGCAACTTCCTGGAATATTTCCTGCATTTGGCAATTTTTTTTCAAAAATTTTTTGTGGTCCTAGGATTTTAATGAATAAAATTGATTTTCTAAAATTGTTCATTAGGACAGATGATTGGTATAGTGATTCAGACAGACATATGTGCACCTTATTGTGGGGCCTGGGTTCGGTTCAGATCCTGCCTCTGCTTTTGAGCCAGCTTCCTGTTAAGGCATACGCTGGGCGACAGCAGGTGGGGAGGGAAGGATGTGCATCCCTGACCACGGAGGAGAGCTGGGTACAGTCCCAGGCTTCCAGTTGTGGGCTGGCTCACCCCTAGCTGGCGTAGGAATTTGGAGAGTGAACCAGTGAATGGAAGGTATTTCTCTTTCTAATTAAACATCTTAAAAAGTAATTAAAATACAGATAATGGTGATATCTTGGTGTCCATGTTGAAATAAATTTCAGTGCTGAGCATGAAGATGGTAAGACAGCGATTTTAGCAGGAAGTAAAAATGAAGTTTCATAAAACAGACTTCAATGCTGTTATTTTTTTATGACAATGGGCATGTATCTTTTTCACTATTATTTCTTTTTGAAGATTTATTTATTTGGAAGGCAGGGTGATACACACACAGGGAGATCTTGCATCTACTGGTTTATTGCCCAAATGACCAAAAGAGCAGAAACAGGTCAGAGCCTGGAGCTAGGGACTCGGGTGCCACACCCGAGCGCAGTAGCAGGGGGCTGGGCGGGAAATGGAGCCGCTTAGATTGGAACCAACAGGCAAGTATAGAATGCTGGTGTCCTTAGCAGCGCCTACATGTGCCATACCAGGGAAACTGGGTGTGTTCCCTTCTCATTTTGGAGGTTTTAAAATTTTTTACTGCTTTCCACAAAATTCTGAACAATGGAATAGTATAAACAAATGAAAAGCGCCAACCCGCGGGCACTGACCAGGTTTTGGGGCCACCAGTTGCAGCCACATTGGAATTGGTGTTCGCCCTGGAGGACCCCATTTGTCCCTGTGGCGGTCTTAGCCAGCTGATGGCTCAGCAGACCGCCGGGTCCTCCGCACACCTCCCGGGCTCCTTGCGCCGTGCCTGCTGGGGCCTGAAGTGTGTTTCTCAGTGGGGTCAGCCAGGAGGATGCGACTGCTTTCTGCATGTTGACAGGCAGCCAGCATGTGAGCCTTCCTTAGACCACACTGGGCAGCTGGCCTGTGCAGAGCTTCTCAGAGGCGACATAAATGAGGGTGGAAGTGCCCAGGCGGTGAGATCTTGCAAGTGCAGTGCGGTGGGCTTTGCGTTGCTTTGCTAGCTTCTCCCGCAAGCCAGCAGACTGTGTCTGCAGTGGGGAAGGTTAGAACAGAAAAAAATCAGAGTAATTCAATCTCAGGCCCTTTTATTCTGTTTCGTTACCTTCTTATTATTTGGCTGTCAAACTAGTGACGGAAATCCAGCGGGTGGGGTGATGAAGGCCCTGGTCTTCCTTCCACAGCTTGGTCAGTGAGTCTGCATGTTCATCTCAGTTGTGCTCCAGTGTGCTCCAGAACTCCTGGTACATAAATGAATGTTGGTTTTCACCCAGCACAAGACCTCAGGGAGCTGGCCTGGTCTGGCTGTTGTATCGTATCTTCCACTTTTTCTTCCAGCATCGTCCAGCCCAGCAGAGAAGGAGCTGACAGATACTCCTGCCACCTCCAAACGCATCTCCTTCCCAGGTAGCTCGGAGTCTCCCCTCTCTTCAAAGCGACCGAAAACATCAGAGGAGATCAAACCGGAGCAGGTGAGGGCAGAGTGGGACCTGCTGGCAGGGGGACTGCTGGAGGTGAACTTCGGGGTGGCTGGGCTGGGAGCAGTCCCAGTTGCTGGTGGGATCAGAGACTGAGCCGGCACACTGGATGTGTTCCCTGCAGATGTACCAGTGCCCCTACTGCAAGTACAGCAACGCCGACGTGAACCGGCTGCGAGTGCACGCCATGACCCAGCACTCGGTGCAGCCCATGCTGCGCTGCCCCCTGTGCCAGGACACGCTCAACAACAAGATCCATCTGCAGCTGCACCTCACCCACCTCCACAGCGTGGCGCCCGACTGTGTGGAGAAGCTGATCATGACGGTAAGGCAGCCGGGAGTGGGGTCCTGTCGTTTTTCCTTCTGCAGGGGTCAGAGGTGACACAGTAACACGGCAGGGTCTGTGTTGTGGAATGAGAAAACTGACATGGAGCTGGAAATGTCAGAAAATGACTCTAGTTCTCTGACCTTTGTTGTACTGTTTCTGCCTGCGGCTTGGCATGATCCTAGCCCAGAATGATGAACGTGTTTGCTCAGTATCTCTTCTCCTGTGCTGTGTGGTGGGGGTTAGCCAGGCGTTTATGTGAAGAAATCACTATTCTAAGTCTCTGAACCATTATCGGACAGGTCATGGTCTGAGTCACCCTCCCATTGGGACAGGAATTCAGCATGGTGCCTAAGACATGATGGGCATGTCCGTATCTGACACTGGTGTACCCTGTTCAGTTCCTAGCCACGCCTTTTCCCACGCACATTCTCAGAGGTAGTGTTTTCAGAATTCTGTATCATAGTGTGCAGGTCACAGACCTATCACCTATAGTCATTTCCTCTTCCATCTGGTTATGCAAAACTAATCGAGTGATGTCTAGTCCTGAGGGCCGTGCAGTTGCTGAGATACCAGAGAACGTTAACAGCCAGTGGTGCACCGGGACGTTAGCTGGCAGAGTGTCTTTGAGAGAACACTGTGGAGAGACCCTCCGTCCGTGGAAACCTCTCTCTGGGTCGGTGGGTTTCTATGTAAGGGATTTCCCTAGGCCGTATCTCATTGTCCAGTTGATCACCTTAGAATCAGTGGGTACCATATGGAGTAAAAATGTGGGGAGTGGACAGCAGTTCTTATAATCACCTTTTAATTTTGTTCAAATGGTTATTTCTGTTTTGTGTAAATTTAATGTACAAACTATGAGCCTGCAGTAATCTGCATCACTGGTTTACATTAGGCACTAAGATTTTCAATTTCTTTTAAAAAGATTGATTTGTTTGACATTCAGAGTTAGAAGGAGAGAAAGAGGATCTTCATCTGCTGGTTCACTCCCCAGATGTGGCCGGGACTGGGCCTGAGTCAGGCTAGAGCCAGAAGCCAAGAGCTCCTCCCAGGTCTCCCAGGTGGGTGGCAGGGCACACTCGGAGCACCCTTTGCTGCTTTCCTCAGGCCATCAGCAAGGAGCTGGATTGTACTTGAACAGTCAGTACACAAACCCATGCCCGTTTGGGCTGCCAGCATCGCAAGCCCTGGCTTTATCGCTTATGCCACAACACAGGCCCCCAAATTTTGATGATTATTCCCCGTATATGTATTGGTTCTCATATTTAGTAACGGCAGTAGCAAAGGTGCATTTCAGGTGGCTAGGATAAAGGTCACTATGGATCTTTATCATTTAGCAACAGCGTCTTCAAAGGCATGATCATGACTGTTAGGTAACTTGTACATCTTTGTACTGATCCTCCACCTTTCCATGAAACCCCTACAGTAGCCACACTGAATTTAGCATCTGCTGTGAGCCTTGGCTCCATACAGC
Source organism: Ochotona princeps (assembly GCF_030435755.1). NCBI lineage: Eukaryota > Metazoa > Chordata > Mammalia > Lagomorpha > Ochotonidae > Ochotona > Ochotona princeps. The sequence goes on along the minus strand of NC_080847.1, from coordinate 11,577,219 downwards.
ATTGTGTACACCTGAAGACATATCCCTGGAACCAGTCAATAAGCCCTGTTCTGGAACCCCTGACAACCTAATTATGCAAGAGAAACCACTTCCTAAAGGGATAATGCGTGGTATTTGCCATAGGAAGCCCTGTGTCTCAGCTTTGCACAGAGAGAATGGAAGGGTTTTCTGGCCATGGCTTAAAGCGCACACGCTCTGGGAAGTATGCTAGTTAGAGAGGTTGGTTTGCTAGAGAAAGTTACAGATTTGGGAACCAAGGAACAAGTTGTAGAAAATGCAGTCTTGTAATTGGTCTTTTGCTTCCTAATGTATGTGAGGGTGAGCTCTGTGTATGGGAGGCTGGACTCAGGATGTGCCTGGCAGTACTACACTGGTGGCTTCTGTCATGGACAGCTGGGCTGTTGTACAGGATGAACCCAGAATCCCAGCAGGCGACTGGTTTGGGTTTCTGTGCTGAGAAAACACGCCAATGTCACTGCCCTGAGTTTGGTGTTAAGATGGAATTTGCAACTGTGTTACAACTGTGATAATGAACCTGTGGTTAAAACAATGCCTCTGGAGGGTGTTAAACTGTTATTTTATTAGAAAATTGACCCTGGGAAAGTATTGTTTCAGCTTTGTGATAATATCTGTTTGTGGCCAACTAGTGCAGAGACCTCTGAAAACAACACGAGAAAGGTCCCTCAAAGCACGCAGCTCCACTCTCCATCCTGTATCTATCGTTAAGGCCTGGGCTGTGGAGTCGCTGGTCCCCTGTGGGAGACATGTTAGGCTTGCTTTGTCACTGTGTGGCAAGGATCAACGGCCGTGAGAGCAGGAATCTCCCTTTCCCAGCGGGCCGACTGAGTTAGTTGCCTTTTGCAGCAATATGGGGAAAACTAACAAATCTCCCCATAGTGGGTTGCTGGCAGACTTGGGGTATGTCTTGGGTATTTAAGCTGTTGTTTCTGGTAAATATTTGTTGCTGTCTAGATCTGAAATCTCAGGATCTAGCTTGAATTGGGTTTCAGTCTTAAAGCAAATCCCACCCCTGATAAATGGAACTAGATTACTTCTTCCACAATGTCTTTCCGTGCAGTTGTCAATGGAGAGCGTTTTGAGGAGGCTTCATTTAATAATACCTTATCAGACAGCTTTCAGGAACCTGCAGTGTCTAATATGTCTGTTGCTATGGCAACAGCTGCTTGCCTATGCTCTGCATCTCATATCTGTGTCTTCCATGGGCCCCCTTCTTTTTAATGATGAGGGGGCTTGAAAAATATTCTCCACTGGGAACAATTGCAGTGCTGCCCTTAGAAACCACACCCACGGCACTTCATTCTGCTTGGCCTACTGCTAACAGAGCTCCAACTGGTCTTTTGCACACGTCACATGAAAGAAGGAAATCTATAAAGCTTAAGGAAGATAAGTGCCCTGCCCCCCACGCCCCCCCGGGCAGCCTCCCCCCACGCCCCCCCGGGCAGCCTCCCCCCACGCCCCCCCCGTGGGCAGCCTCCCCCCACTCCCCCGTGGGCAGCCTCCCCCCCACACCCCCACCCCCCGTGGGCAGCCTCCCCCCCACCCCCCCCACCCCCCGTGGGCAGCCTGCCCCCAGTGCTGATTGCACATTAGTGACTCTCACTTCAGAGCAGCTTCAGGTTCTGAACTGCTGCTCCGTGCCCCTGTTCTCCAAGTCTGTTGGGGGAAGGTGGAGTGAGGGCTTGGGGGTGGGGGTGGGTTCTGGTCCCTGAATGAGGAAAGCCCACCTACCATGCATTTCAATACTCTTATTCTAATGGATGACCACCTTTCTAAGTGGCAGGCCTCAGCACTGGGCTCCCGGAGCACTGACCCGGTGTGCGTGGCTGTGGGGAGAGGCTCCCGTCTTTGCAGAGGTCTGAGCAGCTGGACCACCTTTTCCTGCAGCCCTTTGGCTTTCCTCCCTTGGGCGAATCTCGATCATTCTGTCTTCCGGGCCTGCGTGGATTGCCAAGCCCTGCAGCTCAGTCTCTCTTTGGGCAACTACTGTTTGTCCCCTGGGATTTTCGGGGTCAGGCCCTGTGTTTTCCCCCGGTGCTTCCGGGTTCTGCTGGACAGGCTGTGTGCAGCCCCTCCCTTTGCTGGCACTCTCAGGTGGCCACTGGCCCCGGGGCTGTCACACCCACCTGGGAACTGGGACTCTCACTTTGTCTCCATCTCAGAGGAAGGTAATGAAAATAATCGGGCGTCATTAATTCCAAGCCCTGTGAGATGATAGCCATTTGGAGCCTGTTTGCCAATTAGATGGTCTAAATTAGAAGTGACCTTGGTATACTGCCACCGCTTGCCTCTCGGGGTCTAATGACGCTTTTCTCTCCAATTCATCTCCTCAGCTCCTCTCTGCTTCTGTTTCGGTGTGTGATTGTTCATGTGCTTCTTGTCAGCTCCCCGCCACCTCCAAAACACTCCTTTTGCAATTGGTTCCAGTCTGTTTTTAAACTCTAGATCAGCACAGCATTTATTTCTGTCCCACGGAAATATTAATGCGTCACTGCAGGGTTTTTTTTCCTCATGACCTTTCTGTATTCAAAAAACCACATATAACACTGGATAAACAACCATACAGAAACCATTTTAAAAAGGAAGGCAAGAGGCTAGGGAGGGGTTGTTAGTGAGTATGCAGTCGGTGCTGCTCTGGACAGTGGGGGCTGCAGTCGAGAATATATGGCATCTCCCAAAATACTTGGAAGAGAGAATGTTCAGTGTTTTACCACAAACCATAAATGTTGGTGGTGACAGATACAACTCTTACTTCATCATTATGCAAGTATATATGTATCAAAACTTTACGTTGTGTGCCATAAATCTGTAGATTGTCAGCTGAGAAGTTAGAAAAGTGAATTTAAAGAAATGGAGTCAAGGAAAGAGGGCCTCCCGACCCCATGGTCTAACACTCAGCCGGGCACAGGGGATGAGCCTTTGGTTGCAACACTGGTTAGGGTCCTCCCAGCCCCTGTCGGCGTACCCGTACCTGGGTGTGCTGCCTGCTTCTCACTCCAGATGGCAGCTTCCTGCTAGGGTGAATCTGGGGACACGGTAGTGCTAGAAACTTTTGCCACCTATCCAAGAAGCCAGACACCAGGGAGCCACACAGGAGATTTTTTTCCAGTGTAAAAGGGGGCAGAGAGACAGGAAGAGGCAGTGGCAGCTGCTGCCACAGTGGCAGGAGGGGGGCTCCAGGGGAGCCCAGTGGCGAGAGGGGGTACAGGTGCTCCCGAGGCGGGCGAGAAGGGAAGGGAAAATGAAAGGGGAAGCGGGCGGGTACTGGGAGTAGGGCTGCAGCCCCTGGCAGACAGGGCTGTTGGGTACAAAACTGGGCACACAGCTAAACAGCACAAGCTTTACAGAAATGAAACCAAAACGGAAACTTAGAGAAATGGAAGCCTAAGGGAAGCCCTGTTAAAAGCGGGGCGGGTCTAACTTGGCGAGGGTCGCTCCTCACAAACACTGCTGCCTCAGGTCGGGAGGCGGGAAGCCTCTGAGCTCTGGCTTGTGAGCTTTTGTCTGGCCAGGCTCCAGCCACTGTGGGCATTTGCAGAGTGGATTAATGTACTGGAGCTTGTTCACTGTGTCTCTTTAAAAAGTAATTAAAAAGGCAGTATGGGGAGACAGTGGGGATGGATTGGGGGCTCTAAAGGTGCACTGCTGATCTGCTGAGAGGTGCCTGGGTTTTCAGCCACAACTGCACAGAAAGCATTGGCGGCCCCAGGAAGGAAGCACCAGGACTGTCCTGGAGTGGTCACTGGGGATGCCCCACCAGCTGGTACTGCTCGGCTGTGAACACAGTTACGCTTTAGCATCATGTCAGTTTCTTGGACAGAAGCAATGATCATATTCACAGAGAGCAAGCCTGGCTTGGGCTCTGTGAGGAAGGTCTGAAGACTTGCCCTCTTTCTTGGATGTCGGAGGTTCTTCATCCTCTTGCTTTTCCCTGGACAGTAAAGGAGTTGAGGCTTCCTTGGCAGCCTTGCTCTTGGCAAGTGTACACTCTGGCATGGAACTGGGACTTTCAGAAAGAAACCCCATTCCGGTGCACTGTGTTGAGGCTGTGAGAGTCTCAAAGAAACCAGTTCAGCTCTTTTTCTGAAGACAGTTGTGTCTGCTTTTCCAGGGCACAGATCTAGCCTAAGCAGGTCTGAGGGTAGGCTTGGGAGCTAGAGATCAATTAGTGTGAACTGCTTTAGCAGCTAAGCACAGGGTAGCTATGGCTGTAGCGTCGTAGCTGGACGTTCCACCTCTGCGACCACGGGTCTGGCTAGCAAAGGATGTTGTCCTTAGAACTCCAGCTTTGACTTACAGCTCTGCCCGATGTCACAGGGAGCACCAGCCCACAGGAGAAGGCGCTAATGCTCTGCCTTTGAGGCCACATGGCCACGTCTGCTGTGGAGTCTTGGAAGGCACTAAGTTATCCAAAATAAGGAAAGCAAAGTAGGAAGAGGTGAAAAGTAACGTATTTATGAACTTGTTTCACTTCTCACTGGTGTCCATGGACATCCCTCTAAAACCCTGTGACAGTCATCCCATTTCTAAGAGGCTGGTGTGGACTGTGAGCTTCTTGAGCCGCTGGGATCCTTGTTTGCTCTCTCTATGCCACAATCACACAGCACAGAGCCCTTGGACAGTGTTGAATGAAGGTGGTCAGCTAAATGGGAGGGCATGTCACTTAATGCCCTTCCTTCTCAGTAACTGGGTTGGTCTGGGATTTCTTAAGCCTGAACATTTTTAGCATCATTGTTGTATTGAGGATACTTGACTAAGGTTGGGGGAAATGTGCATCACAAAAGAAACTATGCACCAAAATGAATGTATCTTTTCATCCATTTCCCATTACCTTCTGAAGCAGCCACCTTTGTGTGAGCACTGCTCGAAGTGGAACATGGCCAGAGCTTAAGTCCAGCTCCACACTCAGCTTGTTCTCCATGGAGCCTGTCGGCTTCCAGGTGTTTCAGCACCCCAGCTCTACTGGTGGTGGCTTCCTCTGTCACCCATACACTCTGTTTTCTCTGGGAGGAATGGAGTTGGCTTGGAAGCACTGGGGAACAGACAGGTGGCCTAGGAGATAACCGGGGCCTGGCCTTTAAGTGACCCAGGCCAGTCTTGAGACCGAAATGGCAAGGAAGTGTTTCGATTTTCCTAAGCAGAAAAACTTGTATTTTCTCATAAGCCTCCATGTTAATATTATGAGTTCCTTAGTGAGTGGAGTATAGGAGGCATATTTTTTTTTGAAAAATTGATTTATTTTTATTGGAAAGTCAGATTTACAGATAAAAGGAGAGACAGAGCTTCTATCTGCTGGTTCACTCCTCAAGTGGCCACAACAGCCAGAGTTGACTTGATCTGAAGCCAGGAGCTTCTTCTGGGTCTCCCACGCGGGTGCAGGGTCCCAAGGCTTTGGGCCGTCCTCAACTGCTTTCCCAGGCCACAGGCAGGGAGCTGGATGGGAAGTGGGGCAGCTAGGGCATGACCTGGAGCTCATATGGGATCCTGGTGCACGCAAGGCAAGGACTTTACGCCTCCCAGGCTTGGCACGGTAGCTCAGTGGCTAATTTCATGTACTCAGCGTTGAGGGCTGTACACGCCATTAGCAGAGTCAGTCTACATGGATGGTACAGCATTTCCTAAAAACTCGGTTATGGAAAAGGCCTTGAGGGGACCCGGTTTTAGTCCATGCATTTGGGCACCATTTACCTACTAAACATTGCACAGGACCTTAGTGCTGCATGCTGGTAGTGAACGGCAGAAGATGAGGTCCCTGTCCCCAAGAAGCTCATAATCCGAAATCACCTTTTTGAGATCATAAACCCCTTAGAAAATGTGATAACATTTGCAGATTCTTACCAAAAGTCATCTGGTCAAAGCTCAGGCTCTGAGGCCATGGCCTGGCACCAGAGGAGCAGGAGGAAGAAAGAAAGGACATGTGTGTTCTGTCACCTAAGTAAGGGAGCGCGTGATGGCCTCAGCCTGGGACTGGGACACACCCGGGACGTCCCCATTATGCTAGAGCAGGGTCTGTCCTCTCAAAAACCTGTGCTTCTAGCTGTGCTGTGGGGAGGGCACCATGTACAACCATGCAGCTGTCCAGCCAAGACTGGCTGGGACCAGACGAACCCCCTGTGCAGGATGCCAGGTGAGATGGGACACAAAGACATGTTGAAGGGACACGCCTTTCAGGTCCTCACCTTTTCCTCCACGAGGAGCAGCAGCACTCCACTGTGAGCTCAGCTGGCGCCCTGGGGAGAAAGCAAGCAAATGTTGAGAGAAAAGCTTTGGAGGCTGGACAGGAGGCAAGGCACAGCCTGGGAACAGGCGTGTCCCTGAGCTGAGCTGACTGTGACCCTCAGGTATCCTAAATACAATGAGTTAGCTTCCGATGCCAACCCCTGCACGCACACAGCACCCCAACTTCATCAGGCTTCCTATCGCCTTTAGGGATCTTCTCCTTTCCCTCCTGGGAAATTCCTGTTTAAATTTCATACATACCAAATCTTTTTCCCCCAAGAAGAGGTTGGGTATACACCGCAGATGAGAAGAGGCAGGTAGATGAAAGTAGTTACTTCAACACATATGGGGCAGTACTTTCCAGGGTCGGAGGCCCAGATTAAGATGCAGAGGAGCATGTGCGGTTGATGGTTATATTTCGGGGAGAGTTAATTGATGGAAGGTGAAGGCAGACAAAGAACCGCTGCTTACTGCCTTCTTGAATCCCAATCAGGAATTATGATTAAAGTCGCAGCGAGACAACAGAGGGCTGATGAATTGGTGTCTTTTTTTTTTTTCTTTTTTGCCGTCATTCACACTTGATTGACTTCAACCTTTCAAGTGCAAAAGTCTCTCTTTTCCATTATTATTCATAGCCATCTGAGTTTTTCTAATTAAAGTGTATGAAAACAATTACTGATCCATCGTACTGAGTCTGTTAGAGGGGATGTCTGCCTTACTGGAATGCCTAGAAAAGCCCACAGTTTTCTATAATGATGTGCAGCTGAGGTGTTAGATAATTTTATTCTTTTTTACTCTGTAGGGCTTTTTTATTTCTCATGATTCGTTTTTCATAATTCCTAAAGATCCCAGGAAAGGGCTGATCCTGCAGCTACAACCGAGAAAGGAGGTGGGGGGGAGTCTCTTTTTCCTCTCCCTTTCTCCCCCTCGGACCCCCAACCTCGTGCTCCCCCTTGGCTGAGGACTATAAATTAACCAGTGACCTTTCACTTCTTGGATTCCCGCTGGACTCCCCAACCACACTGGTCAGAAATGCTTTCTATTAAAAAGAAAATAGACAGAATGAGTTTGGCAATCTCCATTCCTTTCCCAACGATTCATCAGCAGCTAGCCCTGACCAGCTGCCGCCGGGTGTCGTTGGAGGGTGCAGGCGTCTGAGAGCAGGAGCGCTGCGTCACACGCCTTCACCTGCCAAGCACCTGCTCTTTGTAAACACGGGTGCTCTGAGAACCCTTCTCGTAAGTGCCTGTGGCCTAATTTGTGCACCTATTGGTGTCTGGGTTGCTGAAATACTCTAATATCCTTCCGTGTGACAGAGGTGGTTTTAAGGGCTTCCTCTCAGCCTTGAGCCTGCCGCTGACGACACTGGCAAACACATCTGTGGAGGACAGGCTCTGCAAACCATTCAAAAAGTACTAGTTAGTTAAAAATAGTTGTTTTGAACAGATATTTCTGCATTCTAATCTTGGCTATTTCAAAGTCAGCTTTGCTGAGAAATATGTCAAGAGAACAAGAAGGGATGGTACTTGCTGTTCCTGTCTTGGGCTGTCATTATATGGGGGACAATTTCCAGCTCACTTGGAAATATCATCACAGGGCCTGGTGCAGTAGCCTAGCGGCTAAAGTCCTTACCTTGAATGTGCCAGGATCCCATATGGGTGCCAGTTCTAATCCCAGTGGCCCCACTTCCCATCCAGCTCCCTGCTTGTGGCCTGGGAAAGCAGTCACAGACAGCCCAAAGCCTTGGGACCCTGCACCCGCGTGGGAGACCCGGAAGAAGCTCCAGGATGCTGGCTTCAGATCGGCTCAGCAGTGGCTATTGTGGCCACTTGGAGAATGAATCATCGGACGGAAGTTCTTCCTCTCTCTATATCTGCCTTCCAATAAGAATAAATCTTTAAAGAAATATCATCACAACTCTTCCCATTTCCCCATAGCAGGTGTAGGGGCTCCTGCTCTAGGTTTGAACAGAGAGCCTTATATTTGCCCTGTTGGACACCAAGGATGGCTTTATCTCATGAACACAGGGCAAATGACAACTTGTTTGGCCAGGTGGCAAGGAGACCCAGAGAAAGTTCCGAGGATCTGGCTTAAAATCGTAGCTATCTGGATCCAGGCTGCATTCAGAAATGCTAAGAGAGAGAGCAATGGCCACGGTCACAGTGGGGCCGGGCAAGCCACGCTGAGTGGCTCCAATGCTGGCCAAATGTCTCTTCTGATGCCATCTGCCTTTGGAAGAAATCCGAGTGTGAGTGAGTCAGGACCAACGCTTGTGTGCAGTTGGTGCCAGTCTGCACAGGGTGACAGTGTGTTTCCTGGAAGATGTGTCCTCAGCCCCCCCTTTGTTCTCTGCCCCCCTCTCGCCCTCTGCTTCACTCTTCCGCCCCTCCTCTTCGTGTCTGAATACATTTTGAAAACAGTGCTACAATGCTCCCTGCTTCAAGATTACAGTGTACTTTACTAGGTATGATTTAATTAGGGCCCTTATTATGTTTTCAGCAGCTTAAGGTGGGCCTTCAACTTATCTACCTAATTGGTTGCACAAGAAGTTTCACAGCCCATGACAAAACATTGTCAGTGATCAAAGTCAAAATTCTGCATAAAGGAAAAATATTAATAATAAGATTATTCTTCAAGTGTGCACTGCTAATTATGTCCAGAATGTAACCGTAGAAACACTTTTGACTGATGTGAGCTTTGTCTAATAAACATGAGTCCTCAGTGAGCTGTGAGAGTGACACCTCCAGCTTTACACTGGTGGAGGCTAATTCTGCTTATTAGAGAATTTTTAAACCTTCCCTAGTTGGCGTCCCTCCCCGTGTGGCACTCACTGTTTGTCGTCTCCTCGCTGCCCAGGTGACCACTCCCGAGATGGTGATGCCCAGCAGCATGTTCCTGCCTGCAGCCGGCCCAGACCGGGATGGGAGCTCCAATCTGGAAGAGGCAGGAAAGCATCCTGGTTAGTAGCCTTGATCTTGACCCCTGGGAATTGAATCAGGATAAAATTGTGAGCAGAAATGTTCCTGGGGTGAGGCTGGCTGTGGTACCTGACGGTGCTCCCAGGCCCGGTGTGACTCCTCAGGATGTGCGGGGCACTGACACCCTCTGCTTCATCCTCTGCACCTCTGCCGCTGTTCAGCGGGCCTGCAGACCCACGGTCCTGAGCTGTTGAATGCGACACCCTAAGGGTTTCCTGATCAGGGACTTGGGGAGCATGCAGGCTGATGTTGGGGGGCCACTAGATTGTATATCCAGGAGCTGCCTCATGCCCAGAGGCCTCTGGGGCTGCCTGAAGGAGGTGGCACGGAGGTGCAGAGACACACCAGTGTAGGAGATGCACACACTAGAGATCACTGCGGCCACACTGCAGTGCCATCAGGTCTCCTGTTGTGACCTGGTCAGAGCACCTAAGATTTAAAAGTTAGGAAGAATTCAGTCACTCGGCTGCACAGCCACTCCTTCTGTGGTTTCTCCAGATGGGGCTGTGGAGGTACAGCCTGAATAGGAGGGCATATAAATAAGCGTGGTGATTTTATTGTAGAAAGAAATGTTTTAATGGGAAATCTTTCACATAAAAATCAACCTTGCAGTGTTTGGTATATTCCAGTGGACAGTTCTTGTGCCTTCCCTGCAACTTGAAGACAGCATTAATTCACATATTCCATAATTCACTATGCTAAATTGTAATTATGTAAAAGCTTAACATAAAAGGTTACATCGTACAAAGTCAGAGGCCTTCAACCAGTTCTTGAGAAACTGAGGGTTCTGAGTTAAGCAATTCAATAGATCTTTGATGTACCAGCCCTATTACAAGATAAAAATCGGTATTTTATTGATCTTTAAACCCTGTTGATAATATGTGTAAGGACACTTCAACAAGTCTGTAGAACGTAAGTTAAGGGAGATGTTTACTTCAGTGCAAAGCAATCTTTGAAACCCATGTGTACTGGGGACTTAGACTAAAGAATGCATCTTATGAAAAACTACGCAGGATTTCAAACTATTTGTGTACAAAAGTAAACTCATCTTTTAAGTTACATTTTCCATAGACTTCAGGGACAAAGTGGAAGGCGGGAGGTCTGTTGTTGAGGTTAGGGTTCTGTGTGGCCTGGGGGGTGTCCTTGGAGCAAAGCTGCCTTTACCTTTAGCCTTGCTGTTGTTCTTCCAGAAACCTCAGAGGATCTGGGGAAGAGCATCTTGCCATCTGTGAGCACAGAGCACAGTGGAGACTTGAAGCCTGCTCCTGCGGAGCCCAGCTCTGGGAGAGAAGACTCAGGCTTCCTGTGCTGGAAGAAGGGGTGCAACCAGGTTTTCAAGACCTCTGCCGCCCTTCAGGCACATTTCACCGAGGTGCACGCCAAGAGGCCCCAGCTGCCCGTGTCCGATCGCCACGTGTACAAATATCGCTGCAACCAGTGCAGCCTGGCGTTCAAGACCATCGAGAAGCTGCAGCTCCACTCGCAGTACCACGTGATCAGAGCCGCCACCATGTGCTGTCTTTGTCAGCGCAGTTTTAGAACTTTCCAGGCTTTGAAAAAGCACCTTGAGACAAGCCACCTGGAGTTGAGCGAGGCTGACATACAGCAACTTTACGGTGGCCTTCTGGCCAACGGGGACCTCCTGGCAATGGGAGACCCCACCCTGGCAGAGGACCACACCATCATCGTTGAGGAAGACAGAGAGGAAGAGAGTGACCTGGATGGCAAACAGAGCCCGACGGGCAGTGACTCTGGGTCGGTCCAAGAAGACTCGGGCTCAGAGCCAAAGAGAGCACTACCTTTCAGAAAAGGCCCCAATTTTACGATGGAAAAATTTCTAGATCCTTCTCGCCCTTACAAATGTACTGTGTGCAAGGAATCTTTCACTCAAAAGAATATTCTGCTAGTGCACTACAACTCTGTCTCCCACCTACATAAGTTAAAGAGAGCCCTTCAAGAATCGGCAACTGGGCAGCCGGAGCCCACAAGCAGCCCGGACAACAAACCTTTTAAGTGTAATACTTGTAACGTGGCCTACAGCCAGAGTTCCACTCTGGAGATCCACATGAGGTCTGTACTGCATCAAACCAAGGCCCGGGCGGCCAAGCTGGAGGCCGCCAGCGGCAGCGGCAACAGCAGCGCTGTCTCCCTCAGCTCCTCCGCACCCAGCCCCGTGAGCACCAGCGGCAGTAACACCTTTACCACCACCAATTCAGGCAGCGCTGGCATCGCTCAGAGCTCCAACCTACTGAGCCAAGTGCCCCCGGAAAGCGTGGGGATGCCGGCCCTGGGGAATCCCCTCGGGGCCACCCTTGCTTCAACATCAGAGCCCAAGGAGGCCAACCGGAAGAAGCTGGCAGATATGATTGCCTCCAGGCAGCAGCAGCAGCAGCAGCAGCAGCAGCAGCAGCAGCAGCAGCAGCAGCAACAACAGCAAGCACAGACCCTGGCTCAGGCCCAGGCCCAGGCCCAAGCCCAAGTTCAAGCTCACTTGCAACAGGAGCTGCAGCAGCAGGCCGCCCTTATCCAGTCTCAGCTGTTTAATCCCACTCTCCTCCCTCACTTCCCCATGACCACCGAGACCCTGCTGCAGCTGCAGCAGCAGCACCTGCTCTTCCCGTTCTACATTCCCAGTGCCGAGTTCCAGCTCAACCCCGAGGCGAGCCTGCCGGTGACCAGTGGGGCGCTGACGCTGACGGGCAGTGGCCCAGGCCTGCTGGAGGATCTGAAGGCCCAGGTTCAGGTCCCGCAGCAGAGCCACCAGCCCATCCTGCAGCAACAGCAGCAGCAGCAAAGCCAGCTCTCTCTGTCCCAGAGTCACTCTGCCCTCCTGCAGCCAAGCCAACATCCTGAAAAGAAAAACAAACTGGCCATCAAGGAAAAGGAGAAAGAGTGCCAGAGAGAGAGGGATGGCGCTGAGGGAGGGGAGGGCAACGCGGGAGCAAAGGACTCGCTGCCAGATGCTTTGAAGGTCAAAGAGAAGAAAGAGCCCGTGCCAGGGGCCAGTTCCGAGCCTTCCATGCTGCCTCCACGCATCGCCTCGGATGCCAGAGGGAATGCCACCAAGGCCTTGCTGGAGAACTTTGGCTTTGAACTGGTAATTCAGTACAATGAGAACAAGCAGAAGGTGCAGAAGAAGAATGGGAAGACAGAGCAGGGAGAGAACCTGGAAAAGCTGGAGTGCGACTCCTGTGGCAAGCTGTTTTCTAACATCTTGATCTTGAAGAGTCATCAAGAGCATGTTCATCAAAACTACTTTCCCTTCAAACAGCTCGAGAGGTTTGCCAAGCAGTACAGAGAGCACTATGATAAACTGTACCCCTTGAGGCCCCAGACCCCGGAGCCACCCCCTCCTCCCCCGCCGCCCCCGCCGCCCCCGCTCCCTGCAGCGCCCCCTCAACCCCCCACCACGCCAGCCATTCCCGTCTCGGCCCCGCCCATCACCTCCCCCACCATGGCCACGGCCCAGCCGTCGGTGCCGCTCACCCAGCTCTCCATGCCCATGGAGCTGCCCATGTTCTCGCCACTCATGATGCAGACCCTGCCACTGCAGACCCTGCCGGCCCAGCTGCCCCCTCAGCTGGGGCCTGTGGAGCCTCTGCCTGCGGACCTGGCCCAGCTGTACCAGCATCAGCTCAACCCCACCCTGCTCCAACAGCAGAACAAGCGGCCCCGCACCCGGATCACCGACGACCAGCTCCGCGTGCTGCGGCAGTATTTTGACATTAACAACTCACCCAGCGAGGAGCAGATCAAAGAGATGGCAGATAAGTCTGGCCTGCCCCAGAAAGTGATCAAGCACTGGTTCAGGAACACGCTCTTCAAGGAGCGGCAGCGCAACAAGGACTCCCCGTACAACTTCAGCAACCCTCCCATCACCAGCCTCGAGGAGCTCAAGATCGACTCGCGGCCCCCCTCGCCGGAGCCGCAGAAGCAGGAGTACTGGGGAAGCAAGAGGTCGTCGAGGACCAGGTTTACCGACTACCAGCTCCGAGTGCTCCAGGACTTCTTTGATGCCAACGCCTACCCCAAGGACGATGAGTTTGAGCAGCTCTCCAATCTGCTGAACCTTCCAACTCGAGTCATAGTGGTGTGGTTTCAGAATGCCCGCCAGAAGGCCCGGAAAAATTATGAGAACCAGGGAGAGGGCAAAGATGGCGAGCGGCGGGAGCTTACAAACGACAGGTACATTCGCACGAGCAACTTGAACTACCAGTGCAAAAAATGTAGCCTGGTGTTTCAGCGCATCTTTGATCTCATCAAGCACCAGAAGAAGCTGTGCTACAAGGACGAGGATGAGGAGGGGCAGGATGACAGTCAAAATGAAGATTCCATGGACGCCATGGAAATCCTGACGCCCACCAGCTCGTCCTGCAGCACCCCGATGCCCTCACAGGCCTACAGCGCCCCAGCACCATCTGCCAACCCAGCTCCTCCTGCTTTCCTGCCACTCACAGCCGAGGCCGACGAACTGGCCACCTTCAACTCCAAAGCAGAGGCGAGTGATGAGAAACCAAAGCTGGCTGAACCTCCCAGCGCACAGCCAAACCAAACCCAAGAAAAGCAAGGACAGCCAAAGGCAGAGCTGCAGCAGCAGGAGCAGCCGGAGCCGAAGACCACCGCGCCCCCGCCGAAGCTCCCGCAGCTGCCCTCCACGCCTGCCTTGCCGCAGCCTCCTCCGCAAGCGCCCCCTCCTCAGTGCCCCTTGCCCCAGTCAAGCCCCAGTCCTTCTCAGCTCTCCCACCTGCCCCTCAAGCCCCTCCATACATCAACTCCTCAACAGCTGGCAAACCTACCTCCTCAGCTCATCCCCTACCAGTGTGACCAGTGTAAGCTGGCGTTTCCATCATTTGAGCACTGGCAGGAGCATCAGCAGCTGCACTTCCTGAGCGCGCAGAACCAGTTCATCCACCCCCAGTTTCTGGACAGGTCGCTGGACATGCCTTTCATGCTCTTTGATCCCAGTAACCCACTCCTGGCCAGCCAGCTGCTCTCTGGGGCCATCCCTCAGATTCCAGTGAGCTCAGCCACTTCTCCTTCCACTCCAACCTCCACGATGAACACGCTCAAGAGGAAGTTGGAGGAGAAGGCCAGTGCAAGCCCTGGGGAAAACGACAGTGGGACGGGGGGCGAGGAGCCGCAGAGGGACAAGCGCCTGAGGACGACCATCACACCTGAGCAGCTGGAGATTCTCTACCAGAAGTACCTGCTGGACTCCAATCCAACCCGAAAGATGTTGGACCACATCGCACACGAAGTGGGCTTGAAGAAACGCGTGGTGCAGGTCTGGTTTCAGAACACCCGGGCTCGGGAGAGGAAGGGACAGTTCCGGGCCGTGGGCCCGGCGCAGGCCCACAGGAGGTGCCCTTTTTGCAGAGCACTCTTCAAGGCCAAGACAGCCCTTGAGGCTCACATCCGGTCCCGTCACTGGCACGAAGCCAAGAGAGCCGGCTACAACCTAACTCTGTCTGCAATGCTCTTGGACTGTGATGGCGGACTCCAGATGAAAGGGGATATTTTTGATGGAACTAGCTTTCCCCACCTACCCCCGAGCAGCAGTGACAGTCAGGGTGTACCCCTCTCACCTGTGAGTAAAACCATGGAGCTGTCGCCCAGAACCCTCCTTAGCCCTTCCTCCATCAAGGTGGAGGGGATTGAAGACTTTGAAAGCCCTTCCATGTCCTCAGTTAATCTAAACTTTGACCAAACCAAACTGGACAATGACGACTGCTCCTCTGTCAACACGGCCATCACGGACACCACGACTGGGGATGAGGGCAATGCCGACAACGACAGTGCGACAGGGATAGCAACCGAAACCAAATCTTCTGCCGCGCCCAATGAAGGGCTGACCAAAGCAGCCATGATGGCGATGTCCGAGTACGAAGATCGGCTCTCATCTGGCCTGGTCAGCCCAGCCCCGAGCTTCTACAGCAAGGAGTATGACAATGAAGGTACTGTGGACTACAGTGAGACTTCCAGCCTTGCCGACCCCTGCTCCCCAAGTCCTGGAGCCAGTGGGTCTGCAGGCAAGTCCGGTGACGGCGGGGATCGGCCCGGGCAGAAACGTTTTCGCACTCAGATGACCAACCTGCAGCTGAAGGTCCTCAAGTCGTGCTTTAATGACTACAGGACGCCCACTATGCTGGAGTGTGAGGTCCTGGGCAATGACATCGGACTGCCAAAGAGGGTTGTTCAGGTCTGGTTCCAGAATGCCCGGGCAAAAGAAAAGAAGTCCAAGTTAAGCATGGCCAAGCATTTTGGTATAAACCAAACAAGTTACGAGGGACCCAAGACAGAGTGCACTTTGTGTGGCATCAAGTACAGCGCTCGACTGTCTGTACGTGACCATATCTTTTCCCAACAGCATATCTCCAAAGTTAAAGACACCATTGGAAGTCAGTTGGACAAGGAGAAAGAGTACTTTGACCCAGCCACTGTACGTCAGTTGATGGCTCAACAGGAGTTGGACCGGATTAAGAAGGCCAACGAGGTCCTTGGACTGGCAGCTCAGCAGCAAGGGATGTTTGACAACGCTCCTCTGCAGGCTCTGAACCTTCCCACGGCATACCCCGCACTCCAGGGCATCCCTCCCGTGTTGCTCCCTGGCCTCAACAGCCCCTCCCTGCCAGGCTTTACTCCATCCAACACAGGTGGGTTCTGCTCTGAGCAGTTCAGCCTACATTTAGCATTATGACAGGTGCTTAGCACCCAAACTGTCCTGAGCTTTGGGGCAAGTGGCAAGTTCCCTTTTCAGTTCTCTGCAAGCAGTGAGGTGTCTCCCTTGATTCTCTGTGCTTATTTTAGGATGGGATCTTGAGGTTGGAACAGTCACCTCTGAAACCACTCACATCTTTGCTATTGAGTAGCAAAACCAGGATGTTGCTCGCAGCTGGGACTGAGTGTCCTGGTGTATTAATTGCTGGAGAAATTTTCAAGATTTCTGTCACAGCCTCTAGATTTCCTCGTGGGAAAGCCAGTCCCATTTAGATATCTGTTGCAAATAGTAGGTACTGCAGTGAGCAGATAGTTAAGCAACCCTTTGTGTTCAAGTCCTGGCTGTCCCTGTTCTGATCCAGCCTCTTGCTGACACACCTACGAGAGCAGTGGGAGAGGAACCAATTGCTTGGGGACCAGGCCTTCAGGCTCCTGCCTTTGGCCAGGCTGGCATGGCCATCTGGGTACTCTCACAGTTGATGGGCACTCTCTCCTTCTGTCTCTTTGCCCAAGAAATAAATCTTTGGGGTTGTGGCGGAAGAACCCAGCCTGTTCTAGATCATACCCTATGCAGACTGGACTAAGCAAGTGTTTGGCCCTCCCCTGAGTTCCCCGCCTTCTTCATGGGATGGCTGCAGTGGGTTATTCCTGGTACTCTCTTCCAGGCAGAACAACGGTGGCTTCATCTGTCTTGGAAAGAGACTGCCCTTCTTCTACCTGGCTGCACTTGTCAGCAGTCTTGGATCAGACACTGGGCCGCCTAGTCACGCCGTGTCCATGGGCATCCTTAAACAAGACTCCCGAGGCTCCTTTAGGGCCTCAGCCCTCTGCCCTGTCCCATCTCCCTGTCCTCTGACTCACACTTGATCTGTGTACATTCTCACCGTTCTGAGTGCCTGCCCGTGTCTCCCGGTCCTCACCCATCTTCTCTGGATTCAGCTCACTTTGCTAGGTTGCACTTTGACTCCCAGGATCCTGTGAGGCTTAGGTGTAAGTCAGCCATTGCCCCTCACCGCAGCCTGTGTCCACCAGGGCAGAAACCTGGGTGTCGCCTTTCCTTCAAACATACCCACGTGACCAGCAACGGACAGCTCTCGTTTCTCGTGGACCTAATTTGCAGCTTTATAATTTTGGCAGTGTTTAAAATACAACACATTCCTTGTTGCATTCCTTGTCCCACTTAGTGGCCACATGGAACATGGAAAGAAAGCATTCTAACGGACAGGTTGCTTCATGTGTGTTTGTGTTTTGGCACAGAGTAGTGCAACACCCAGCTAGACCTCTGCCAAGTGGCCAGGGCAGTGCATTCTCCACAGAGCCCAGCACCTTGGCAGAGGGGCGTGGGAATGCTCAACAGAAATCCCAACATTGTCGGCAAAGTACAATCTGAATGTCTGATCTGTTCCCTTGCACGGATGAGAAAACTGAGGCCCGCGGAGGCCAAGCCCAGAGCTCCGCCCAGGCCTCTCTGTGTGTGATGCTGCTCAGGTTCTGACCATGCAGAGCAGATTCCACATAGAAAGTCATGCTTCCAGTGCAAGGCCACCAGAGGTGTCCCAGTCACCATCCGCTGACGGCTCTGCATCAGAACTGGGGGGACGGGTGACAAGTTAGTGTTGAAGCATCTGTCGGGCCAACGCTCAGACCTTGTTCTGTAATTCCTAACCACCAGCCCTGCTCTGAGAGTTTGAGCAGCCAGGGTCACATACCTGGAGTCTGTCAGTCATGATCCATACGGGGCTGTGGGATCATTTAGCTGTTGCACCTGCCCTGCCTCACGCAGACCTTGGTCAACCGCAAGGCTGCCGTAAATGCCTCTCAGGTTTTTTCCTCCCTCCTTGGGTGATGACACACAGAATCCTCTAAAGGCGTCCTGACCTGAATCTTCCTCCTACAAGCTAGAAGCTCTGGGGGTGGGGGAGGAGGAGTCATCTCTAGCCATTCCTTCTTTGCCCCCAGACATCTTCTGCCTCTGGCCCCAGCCTGAAAACTTGGTAGCAGACCCACTGTCTAGTGGTAAACCAAAAAAGGCACATCTCAAGTTGGTAATCCCTAGCTCAGCCTGGCTCTTTCCGCTCTTACGCGCACTGAAGAAATCAGACTACTTCCCTCAGTGTTTTTCACAGGAGTAACTGTTGATTTTGAGGGAAGCCACCTCCTTGGCTGTCCAGTGTTGATGGGTGCTTTGCTGGGATTGGCAGCTGGAGGCAGCCTCACTCTTGTCCCCCAGGGAATGCACGGGCTTGGCAGCCAGTAGCCTGCAGTCCCATCCACCTCTGAGCTTCTAGAACGGTTTTCCCACAGGACAGTGTCAGCCCTAGAAGTGCTCCCCCTGCTTCGTGGCGGCATGGCTCAGGGGAAATGCTGCCCTGAGCCGCACTGAGTCGACATGTCGGCCAAGGCAGAGGCATTCTGAGGAGGTGCGCTCTCCAGCTACTCTGTTCAGGGTGCTGAGGTACTCAGACGCTTGTCCATTGTCTTTCCCTGCCACCTGGCTAGTCTTAGTACAGCTGACGCTTGCTCTACCGTCAGATGCCGCATGCCCCTCTAGCAGAAGCTGTCAACCAGGAAAGAGCGTCAGGGCACAGAGGAGGCCCTGGACTAAGGGGGCTCTGCAGGCTGGGGGCCCCAGGGCTGAGCACCACACCACGTGGTGACAGCCGCAGACCTCCACATGCCGTAAGCAGGAGTGCCGGAGCAGGCTGAGGGATTGCAGGGATCCCTGTGTCTGCTGCTCAGGCAGCTCAACTCCAGCCACTACTTTTCGTCTACCCCTGCCAGGGTTTTTGGGACCGGTGCAGCCCCAGTGGCTCCCCTGGGTATCAGTCATTCACACAGGGGCAGGCTGCTCAGGCTTCCAGCCGACTCCAGAAGTCTGTTCCCAGCTGGTTACGTTGTTCAGCAGACTTGCTGGGGCAGAGGAGCTGGGCCAAGGCACTGGAGCGGTCTGCCCTGGGTGGTCTGTCCTCCGTACTCTCCCATCCATCCAAGATGGCCACACAGTAGATGACGTGTGTACAGTCTGAGTTGTTGATGAGCCTTGAGGCATCAGGGGTTCCTGGCCTTCTCCCACACTCCCTGCCCCTTCTGGTTGCCTATGCTCTCCAGACAAGTCAGCTGGGGCCTGGTGGCACCGCTTTCTCTGGAGCTTTGAACAGGTGGACATGGCACGTTAGGGAGCTGTTAGGCCGGGTGCTCCTCAGGCTACAAGGCTATCAAAATTCCCATTTTGAGAGGACCCTTCATACTGCAATCTTGACATCTTTCCTAGCTTGGTGTCAGTGGCACAGGTAAAATGTCTTACTGCCCACACTGAACTGCTTCCCGTCTCCATTCCTTTCAGCTTTAACGTCTCCTAAACCGAACCTGATGGGTCTGCCCAGCACAACAGTTCCTTCCCCTGGCCTCCCCACATCTGGATTACCAAATAAGCCGTCTTCAGCCTCGCTGAGCTCCCCAACCCCAGCACAAGCCACCATGGCGATGGCCCCTCAGCCGCACCCCCAGCCCCAGCAGCAGCAGCCAGCCCAAGTCCAGCAGCCTGCCCTGCCTCCTGCAGTCCAGCCGCCACCCGCGCCCCAGCTCCCGCCCCAGCAGCCGCAGCAGCCGCCGCCACGCAAGGACAAAGACTGTGAGAAAGGCAAGGAGAAGGAAAAGGCGCACAAAGGCAAGGGGGAACCTGTGCCTGTCCCCAAGAAGGAGAGGGGCGAGGCCCCCGCGGCGGCGGCCCCACTGGCGGCCCCGCTGCCCGCCATGGAGTATGCAGTGGACCCCGCGCAGCTGCAGGCCCTGCAGGCCGCTTTGACTTCCGACCCCACAGCGCTGCTCACGAGCCAGTTCCTTCCTTACTTTGTACCAGGCTTTTCTCCTTATTACGCCCCCCAGCTCCCCGGCGCCCTGCAGAGCGGGTACCTGCAGCCTATGTATGGCATGGAAGGCCTGTTCCCCTACAGCCCCGCGCTGTCGCAGGCCCTCATGGGGCTGTCCCCCGGCTCCCTGCTGCAGCAGTACCAGCAATACCAGCAGAGCCTGCAGGAGGCCATCCAGCAGCAGCAGCAGCGGCAGCTCCAGCAGCAGCAAAAAGTGCAGCAGCAGCAGCAACAGCAGCAGCCCAAAGCAAGCCAAACCCCAGTCCCCCAGGGGGCTGCTTCCCCAGACAAAGACCCTGCCAAAGAATCCCCCAAACCAGAAGAGCAGAAAAACGCCCCCCATGAGGTGTCCCCCCTCCTGCCGAAACCCCCCGACGAGCCAGAAGCAGAAGGCAAAAGTGCGGATTCCCTCTACGACCCCTTCATTGTTCCAAAGGTGCAGTACAAGTTGGTCTGCCGCAAGTGCCAGGCGGGCTTCGGCGACGAGGAGGCGGCGCGGAGCCACCTGCAGGCCCTCTGCTTCTTCGGCCAGTCTGTGGCGAACCTGCAAGAGATGGTGCTCCACGTGCCCACGGGCGGCGGCGGGGGCGGCTCGTACCACTGCCTGGCGTGCGAGAGCGCGCTCTGTGGGGAGGAAGCTCTGAGTCAACATCTCGAGTCGGCCTTGCACAAACACAGAACAATCACGAGAGCAGCAAGAAACGCCAAAGAGCACCCTAGTTTATTACCTCACTCCGCCCGCTTCCCCGACCCTAGCACCGCATCTACCTCGCAGTCTGCCGCTCACTCAAACGACAGCCCCCCGCCCCCGTCGGCCGCCGCCCCCCCCTCGTCCGCCGCCCCCCACGCCTCCAGGAAGTCTTGGCCGCAAGTGGTCTCCCGGGCTTCGGCCGCGAAGCCCCCTTCTTTTCCTCCTCTCTCCTCATCTTCAACGGTTACCTCAAGTTCATGCAGCACCTCAGGGGTTCAGCCCTCGATGCCAACAGACGACTATTCGGAGGAGTCTGACACGGATCTCAGCCAAAAGTCCGACGGACCGGCGAGCCCGGTGGAGGGGCCCAAAGACCCCAGCTGCCCCAAGGACAGTGGTCTGACCAGTGTAGGAACGGACACCTTCAGATTGTAAGCTTTGAAGATGAACAATACAAATGAATTTAAATAAAAAATTAATAACAAACCAATTTCAAAAATAGACTAACTGCAATTCCAAAGCTTCTAACCAAAAAAAAAAAAAAAATAAATAAAAATAAAAAAAATAAAAATAAAAAAAGGAAAAAAAAAAAAGCGTGGGTTGTTTTCCCATATACCTATCTATGCCGGTGAGTTCACATTCTTTTCTTTTAATATATTTAAAAACAACAACAACAAACGCCCTAACCCTGTCGCATCGTGTCCTTTTGAAGGTACTATTGGTCTGGGAAACAGAAGTCCGCAGGGCCCTCCCTAATGTCTTTGGAGCTCCGACCCCTTGTATAGTCGCCCCCTCCATAACCGCCCCACGTTGATAGCACAGAGGAGCCCGGCATGCACTGTATGGGAAAGCAGTCCACCTTGACACAGTTTTAAATTTCTTGCTATCTTAGCATTCAGATACCAATGGCTTGCTAAAAGAAAAAGAAGAAATGTAATGTCTTTTTATTCTCAGGTCAATCGCTCACACTTTGTTCTGTTTCCAGAATCATTATTTTTTTTTTCAGTTCTCTTTTGCTTTTTTGTTCCAGAAAATTTTTGTTGTTTTTGTTGTTAATTTAAAAATGGGCAGAAAGTATTCAAGTAAAACAATGTGAACTGCTTTAGCTTTCTGGGGATTTTAAAGGATAGCTTTTTTGCTGAAGCCAATTTCAAGGGGAAAAGTTAAGCACTCCCACTATCAGAATAAATAAATAACCCCCCACACACACAAAGAGTGTTGAGGACTTGTAGCTTAAAAAGTAAGTTTTAAAAACTGACTTTCTGTATTTATGATAGATATGACCATTTTTGGTGTTGAGTAGATTGTTGCATTGGAAATGAAATGAAGCAGTATGGTAGATTTAAAAGGAGAAAAAAAATCTTTTGTGTACATTTAGCTTTTTGTATGGTCCAACTGACAGCTCCTCATTTGATGTTGTCTTGTTCATTCCTAGCAGATAGATTGCAATCCGTTGATTCGCCTAAACTTTTCTCCCCTTTGTCCCTGAATTCCGCGTCCTGCTCCTGTCTCCCGCCGCCTGTCCTGTAACCTCCCACCTAAGGTGGCTGCCTTCCTTTCTTAGAGGGTAGCTGCAGAATTATTTTATAAAACTAAAAAAAAAAAAAAAAAAAAAAAAATTCCAAGGATTCTAGGGGTCATTAGGACCCCCCCGATTATTTTTGGTTGGGGAGTTGAACCTTCTAGAAGGCATCCTGTTGTAGTTGCCTACGTCTGTTAGCCTTGTGCATTTGTTAATTATCCTTCTTTTGGTTTTTCTTTGCATTCCTTTTTTCCTCTGGTAGATATTTCAAATATTCTTTTCCTAAAAAACTGCAAGCTCTAGTTTGTTTCATTTTGTGTAATTGGGCCATGTATTTTGCTAACAAAAAAAAGTTTTTGGTTAGGGGTTTGGTTTTTGTTTTTGTGTTTTCCTCTCTCAGAAAAAGAAATTTCATGCTTTAAATAAAATCCAAAGACACACCCTTTCACTGCTGATGCAGAAAAAAGGGAAAGGGTTCTTGTTACTTGAGAATTTGTTTCTGATTTAAACAAACAAGACTTAGTTTGATAAAACAAAGAGCAAAACAGAAGATTCCCAGGTTGTGTGTGCCTCTTCCGCTAGTAGAGAGGCAAGCAGAAATGACAATTCCATAGACCAAAAGACCAAAAGTAGCTTTTGTTACTTCAAAGTCTTGTCCTTGTGTTAGGCAGTCTGAGCAGCAGGTGACCCAAGCAGAACCAACACAGCAGCAGCGAGCCAAGGAGGAAGCAGACGGGGGCACGTGGGTTCACGTTGAGAGCCATACTCCTGGAACACACCACACAGCGCCACACACTTTCTCATCTTTACAAGCAAAACATGGTCTGAACTTTGAAAACTTTGTGCTGCTAAAACATAGATTTTGGAAACAAATAGATGCTTTGCTGTTTCACTTCCATAACCAAACATCAACAGAAACCACCCCCTTGCCCCAAAAGTGTGAGGTCCTTCTCCCCTCCACCTCTTCCTTAGGGTTCAAAAGGGAACTTCCACGACTGTGAATGCAGGTCCCGTTGGTCGCCCTTGCGGCTTCTCTCCCCAGTGCTGGAGCCACTGTCTTTGACTTTGCAAAAAGACTGGAGCATTCCAAGATCTGAAAACGGATTTTTTCTTTTTTTTTTTTTTAGCCGGGATTATTTTATTTTTATGATTTGTTTTTAGTTTCATGAAAGAGTAGATCCAGAACTGCTGTACATATTTCTAACTAGGCTGATGCACAGTGCAAATTCCTTTTTTTTTTTAAAAGTAGAAATACTAAAGAATACCATCTAACTATTCATACCAGTATCCAGTTGTAGCATAAGGTGTCAAAAACAAGTACGCAAAACATTTACGATTTTAACAAGCTATTTCCTTTTAACAAGAATTCCTGTATTTCTCCCTGTGTTTGAGATGAACATTTTTAAATTTTAAAGTTGTACAGTTTGTTTTTCATTATTTTATCTTGTTTGTAACTCTATGAAATATATATATTTTTTGCCATTTAATTGTTGTATGTTACTCTGTGTCTGTATCATATAGAAAAGAAAAAGTTGTTTTTTGTTCCTGGTTCTCTATGTGAAACCAGTTAACAATTTAACACTAGCTTTACCTGTCAGACTCTGCTAGGTCTTCTCTGAAAACTTTGTTTTTAAAAACAATGATATTGCTTGGTAATAGTGCAATTTCTACCCTGGCCCCTCCCCTTCCCCCAGCTTTAAGTTCCTTTCTTTGTAACTGTGCCATCCCCTTCCTAGTGGTCTTAGTGTTTTTGTTTTTGTTTTTGAGCTACTATGCCATCCTCCCTCTGTGAGGCAGAGTGACTGTCAGTGTTTGGTTATGCCATGCCTTGACCGTGGGTGTTTGGCAACAATGAGGTAGGTGGTTGGCTACATCAGCTAAGCTTGTGCCCACTCCCCAGGGCTCCCCAGAGGGTGACTGCTTCTACCTGGAGTGGGTTGCATACATGACGCTTTCCAGCTGTCCCATCTACCTGTGAGTTCATTCAGAAAACAAACAAACAAAAATCATTCTCGGCACTAACCCAGAAGTAGCAAAGCAGCCATGCTGGCGAGAAGCAAGAGGTCAAACATGAGCGGGGCCGAGGGGTGTGGGCTGTGACTGGTGCTCACTGCAGTGCTCAGCTGGTCACCTAACGGCACTCGGGGAATTGGCTCCTGTCTGCTGTGAGGCAGGAAGGTGAACAGGACTTCTCAGTTCACTTTTTAAATTTGTTCTTCACCTCTGCTGATATTTGACTTTTGGTTGCTCTCCCCCTCCTCCCCTAACATACTCCACAGTGTGTGTGTGTGTGTGTGTGTGTGTGTTGGGGGGAGGGTGCCAGAGATAATTCTGTCATGACACTAAGCTGATCCACCAAGTGGGAGTGACTAAACCCATCCTTCCAAAAAAACTTTGAAAATGTGGAACACACACATGCGCACATGCACGGACAACTTTGGTACATATAGGAACTTTTTTTAAATTAAAAGCTATTTAAATAGATGAATGTGGCCAAAAGTTTTACAAAATTGAAAATAAAGTGAAACAGACGGCATGTGTTTAAAACCTGAGTTTATCAGGCATGGCAGGAAAGTGGCAGGAGAGAGAAGCAGTGACCCAAGCCAGTGCACTTGATGTTCACGGACATATATTTTTTTTAAATAATAAATTTAAACATTTTAAATAGAAACATAAATTGAGTTGGCTCTTTGTTGGCGCTGAGATACTGCCCACTGTGAAACAAAGCTTTGACTAGTTTTTTGTTTGTTTGTTTACTTTCTTCGGGGGGAGGGGGGCAAATTTGGGTAGGAAAGAAAGCATAAATGAACGTGACCCTGGGGTGAAGAGGTATATGAACAGCCTTTGCAATGTACAAAAAAAATTTAAAAACAAACAAAAAAAAAAGAAAAAAAACCACAAAAAACAAAAAAAAATAGAGCAAGTGAAACCAAAAATGATGTTCTTGGTGTTTTTCTATAATGTAGTCTTGTTAGCTTTTTGTTACTGTAACAATGCTGATCTTGAACTGTACCAAAATACATGGAGACTAACAAACAGAACCACATGGAACTTTCAAACTGAAAAAAAATTTGTCACAAAAACTTTGTTGTCATAGTTAAGTTGATTGTAGATGGTAATTGAATATACTCCTTTGAAAATATTTCATCAAGTATGTTTCCTGCTCATTGTGATACATTAAAAAAATATGAGCAAAAGTTCTCGTCTGTTACCAGATTTGTGCATATGCATGTGAAATCAAATAGAGGCTAGTGGTCGGAAATGTGTGACTATGAGCAGCACCTTTGGGCACCTGCAGGGAGTGTTCCAGGACTCGCAGGGATGCACCCATGACCTGTCCTGTTTCTAAATACCCTTGGCTCGTTTCTAGTCTCCTGGCACTTTGAAGTGGGAGCATTAAACCTGACATCTTGGAGAATATCTGATCACACAATGCCCTAATAGCCTCTAGATTCTTTTTTTTATTTACTTCAAAGGTAGAAAAACATTTTCTATTTGCTAGTTCGTACTCCAGATGCCATCAACAGGCAGGACTGGGGACTCTATCTGGGCCTTCCTTCTGGGTGTGAAGTCCATGCAGGCCCTGCACCCCCGTCATCACCTGCATCCCAGGCATGTACACCAGGAGCTGGGGCGGAAGAGCCCAACAGCCAGGACGCACACCAGGCACTCCAATGTGCAACCCAGGGTTCTGAGGATCAACCCATCAGTGATGCCCACACTGCAACTTGATTTATAATTTGAACGTTTATGTGAAAATTATAGACACTTGGCACAACTATGTGCAGAGAACTTCAGCTGATAGGACAGGAGAGACAGATCGAATTTCTCCGAAAAGGGAGCTGGATCTCAATTGTGGAGCGGACACAAAGGGCAGCCTGAAGTAAGGGGGTGAGTGAGTGCACAGATCTCTCCCAGCAGAGGGGAGATGCCAGCAGCCGCAGCAGAGCAGAATTTGAGATGGAAATAGGCTGTAAGTAGCAGAGGCATTAGTGACTCCTGCCTACAAGGGACTACCCGATTCTTGTATCAAAACCTCCCTTAACCCACAAAATGCCTGAAATGTATCAATAAGGAGTACATCCGAGATGAAGCCCAGGGGCCTTCCATTCAGCTCTAATTTATAGTCATACTTCATAAGTAACTTAGAAAAGCAGTGGTCTGCCCTGGGTCAACAGGGATATTTCTCCCCCTAGAAATTAAGCTACAAAACTGTTGTTGGCTCACACCGCCATCGTCAATCCAGCCTTTTTTTTTTCTTAGTTCCTTCAGCAGGCATCAAAGAAGTACTGAATCTATGAATAGGAACATTTCCTAGGACTCCCTCCCTGTGCTAGGAGAGAAAAGCTGGCCCCCTGGCCAGTGCCTGAGCCTCTGTGCCAGACAGGGAGCAGCCCGGTTCTGATGGCACCCAGATCTCTCCCTAGGCACTGCGGCTTCCTTTCGTCTGTTTCTGCAGGAGCAGGTGGCTTCTATCTTAGCATGCCTCACTGGTACAGTTATGTCACTGACCTCTTATGCGCCCCACGAAAAGGTACAGTGTGATAAAAACTGTTCACTCCCAAAGCTACATCTGCCGTTCTAAGCTATAATTATTTTAGGACCTGGCGGGATCACATTGAGCCATTTTAAATAGAACCAGTTTCACAGAGCGGTCTTGCTGCTTCAGCTTTTTGGAGGAAGGTGACTACAATTCAAATTCCTCTACAGATAACTCTTTGACTAGAAAATAAGACAAAACATCAGTGATGGCTGAGCTCTTTGTATAGAGAATTGCACCTGAATCCCACCAGGAGTAGTTAGGTCAGAGACCTGAGATCTTTGTTACTGGAAAAGGCTTTTTTTTTTTTTTCCTTAAGGGAAGAGAAGTGTTCCAATCTGGCTTCAATATCATGCTCATGTGGGTATTAATCTTCTTGGAATTAATAGTTTCTCACCCCACTCTGGAAAATGTGAAATGGCAGTATCCTGAAACAGTTGGTATGTGTTAGGTAGCTGTTCCTAATTTTGCTTTAAAGAAATGTCTGTAGCTCCTGGTCTCCATTATAGACTAATGACCTTCCAAACCTCACTTTTAACAAGTTTAGACTTGTAAAGTTACAAGAGCACGAGTGGTTTAAGAGTTGAAGGATGAGAAGTCTGCACCTGCTGCTCTGTGGTCTTCATTACAGCAGGGCAGATGTGTGCTCGGCCCGCGTGCTGCCGCTGGAGGCGCTCGGCCACAGGCCTGCCGCGCTGGGGAGCAGCTCAGGCTCCCAGGCCCGGGCGGTCAGTCTTCCTCTACTCTTCATGCCAACAGTGAGTGCTTTCCTTTCTTCCATCCCTCTTTCCTTTTTTTTTTTTTTTTTTTTGAGACCAGAGGCATGTGTTCCCAAAATCCCTTAGCCAGTTATGGAGGGTTCTCCTCAATCTGTCTTCACTGAGTTTTTAAATGACAGGCAAGAGGATTAGTTTGTTTTGATACTTAACTCATTTATTATTACTGCTTCACTTCTTATCCTTTGTGGAAGAGATGGACAAACAGGCCACTTAATCCAACTTCTGAGTCCTTTATTAGCATGGGAATGAAACCCTGGAGACCAACTTTTCAGTGCTAAGCAGCAACTAGCCTCAGTAACAAATGAGAAAATCATCAGTGGTTATTTCTTCCCTTTGCAAAGCTCACAGTTGTTTAAGTCTTTCTTGTCTTCCTACTCTCAATAAACTACTTTCCCCTAAGCCTTACAGCACACTGCTAATATCTTTTGACCTTCCCTCTGGTGCTTTGTCGACAACCCCAATCGCACGGGCTCTGAAACCTCTGGAGTTCGTTCCTAGGATTGCGTGCTGCTTATCTGTTATTCTTTCTGGCTTAGTTGGCATTCTCTGTGTTATTTTTGAGCTTTAAAACATTATTTCCTGGGGCCAGTGTTATGAAATAGTGGCTCCTGAGATGCTGGTGTCCCATGTGGACACCAGTTCCTGTCCCAGCTGCTCCACTTATGATCTACCTTTCTGTTAATGGCCTGAGAAAAGCAGTAGAACAGGGCTAAGTTTTGGGGCTCCACAATCCACATGGGACGCCAGGTTTGTCTGGCCCAGCCCCAGCCACTGAAACCATCCGGACAAACCACAGAATCTTGCACTCATTCTGCTCTTGCTCTCCAATCTTGATTTTCAAATAAATATTAAAACAAACATATTTGTTTGTTTATTCATCTTAGAGATTATCCATCCATTGGTTCGCTTCTTACCTAACGTTCACCACAGTTGGGACTGAGCCAGAAACTCATTTTTTTGTTTCCTCCATGAGTGGCAGGGACCCAGGTGCTGGGATTATCACCTGCTGCCTCCTAGGGTGTGCAATTAACAGGAAACTGATTTTAGGAGACTACAGTGAGCACTCGAACCCAGTCCGCAGGGTATGGGATGCAGGCAACTCAGCTATCGTCTTGACTGCTATGCCAAACGCCTGCCCTTTGTGCTTGAGTTTGGATAGTTTACCATTCTGTGTCTTTAAGCCTGCTAATTGGTTCTTCTTATCTTTCACTAAACCCATCCAATGTCTTTGTTTTCATCTCAGACATTTAATTTTAAGAAGTCAAATTTGGCTCCTTTTAAAATATTTCCATGTCTCTCTCAATTAACTTTTGAAAATATGGAAAGCAGTCATAACATTATTTTTACTATCATTTGCTGCTAATTCTGACATCTGTTATAAGTCTTGAGTCTGTTTCAGTTGATGAATTATTCTCATTACGGTTTGCAGTTTTTCTGCTTCTCTGCATGCCTAGTAATCTGATTGGATACAAGACTGCCTGAATTTTACCTTCTTGAATACAGATATTTTTATATTCCTAGAAATTGCTACAAATATTGTTCTACAATGAATTAAACTTAATTGGAAATAGTTTGATCCCTTCAGGTCTTTTAATTTTGTTGGGTAGGGTGTAGGAATTATTCAAGCTTTTATATGTGTATATATATATATATAAATAGCTCAGCGTAGGCACTGTGGGGCAGTGAGTTAAGCTGCTGCTTTCAACACCCACATCCCTATCAGAGTGCAAGTTTGAGTCCTGGCTACTGTATTTCTGATCCAGCTCCCTGCTGATGTGCCTCAGAAGGCATTTGGGTCCCTACTACCCATGTGGGAGACCCATGGAGTTCCTGGCTCCCCACTTTGGCCTGGCCCACCCTGGTCACTGCACACACTTGGGGAGTAACCCAGATGAAAGATCGCTTGCTGCCAATGCATCTCTCTGCTGTAATTCTTTCTTTAAAATAAATAAATCTTCAAAAATACATAGAAACCCCTTAATTTCAATCTATTTCTTCAGGCAAATTTTCCAGTTTTACTAAATGTGGCTCGTGGAAATCGACTAATTTAAAAATACAGTTTTCATTGTAGTATGGATTCACGGTACTAAGTATAGCACAAGGGAAAATGATAAAACTTGCGTCCCAGCAGGCATCCTCCTCTCTGTATGTCTGACTTTCCAATTAAAACAAATCATGTATGACAAAGGAAAATGCTGAGACACTTACTTACTATCTTCTCAGCATATCAAAAGACTGCTTAAAGAACAGGAAATAGAAGACTAGGAAACAGAGTAGGAGGAAACAACTTACAACCTGTGCAACTGTGATCCAAGATACATTAAGTCAATAAGAAACCAAGAGACATAAATGAGTAAAAACCCCGAACAGGCACTTCACAAAAGAGGAAAATCAAAAGGGCCAATCAACATATGAGAAGATACTGAATCTCATCAGCATTTAGGAAACTACAGATGAAGAACAAAATGGAAAAACTACTACAAATCTACCAGATTACCTGAAAATCTGGTAATACCAAGGAATGGTGTAGATGTGGAGCAGCAAACACTCTAATAAACAGTCCCACTGTAAACTAGACAATGCTACAGAATCACTACAGATGGAAATTAGTCATCCGATGTATCAATTCTACTAGCCGATTACCCCAGGGCAATTCACCAACACATACAAGCACGCAATGCAAAACCATTCTTCATAGCAACATCTAAGCTGGAAACCATTCTATTTGTTTGATAAAGCCACACTTTTTTTTTTTAATGTATGTTTGAAAGACAGAATGAGAGAGATTGTCCATTCACTGGTTCATACCTCAACGCCTGCAACAGCTGCGATGGGCCAGATCAAAGCCCATTTGAGTGGCAGGAGCCCAAGTCCTTGAGCCACCAAGTGCTGCCTCTTGGGTACATCTGCAAGGGGCTGGATCCGGAGAGCCGCACCACCGTCAGCACAGCTCGTGGGTATCACAAGCTGTGGCGTAACCCACTGTGCCATGTTGCTGACCTCTAAAATGTGCTTTAAAGATTATTTAAAACTTAGAAAATAAGAATTACATGCATGGGTCCATGTCAAGTTTATTTCAGCGGAGACGAGATTCAGATATAAACCTTGCCTCCCTGAAGTACAGGCTGCTCCCTTGGGCTAAACTCTAAGTCACAGCCCTCGTTTTAGTCCTTTTGGTATGATGTCATAGGAAATGTTTACACACGAGAGATAAAAAGTTACTTTGGTTTTGGAATCCAACAAGTAACTTGATGATGTGTTCAAGTATGTCACAGAGCTACTTTCAGTATGAAACTGAAGTTTAATGGTGATAAAAATTTTTTTGCCCATAAATGGGGAGCTTTACTACCATCTATCTCACTTACATACAAGCATACAGGAAATTCACCAGAGCACACGCCAGAATCATAAGGTGGTTGACAAACTGTAAAGCAGAGTCTGAAGAGTTTTCTGAAAATCTTCTATTCGTTTGGATGATCTCAAGTGGCTTCTTACAGGCTTCCTAGCTGGCAGTTCTTACAGGAGGAAAGACGGACACAATCAGAGAGCGGCTCCTCTGTATGAGTCTATTTAGTCAGTAGAATTTCAGGAAAATGGAAGAAAAAACGTCTACATGGAACAGTTAAACATGATTCAGCTGACAACACCTTACCGCAGCTGGAGTTCATGGATGTAATCAATCACTCAATACCAAGGCTTATCATTTGATTCCGTTTTGGTTTGGACTTGGTACTTCTTTAGTAAATGTCACCCAGAGTGAATCCCTGCAGATTCTTAGCTGAAGCAGCAGGTCATTCCTCCCTTGCTGACAAATAATATTCAAAATCAAGTACATTTTTCTAAGTAACCACCTAGATCAAAACTTGCCTTCTCTCTACCATAACTGAGAAATTATGAGTGGGATCACTATAACATACAGCCCATGAGGAACAAACAGAAGGTTAACTCTGGCACCAATTTGACATTGTGATACAAAAAGCAGCAAGTCCTCCAGGACCCTAGGAGGGACTGACCCAGGGATGTATACATTGACAGCAAACAGAGACAAGATCCATGTGACAGCACTTCAGAAAACTCATGGAAAAAGAAATTAAAATGTAAGTTCATTTGGGAGTGAGTATACATGCTGGAAATCCATAAAGATTTTTCACAAAGCATACTTTCAATGAGCTGTGTATAAAGATTTGAAAGAGAAAGCAAGAGAATGAGAATGGATTTTCATCCACTGATCCGGGTCTCCCCCATGGGTAGCTGGGGCCCACGTACTTAGGCTGTTCTGTCTCTTTTCCCAGGCGCTTGCAGGGAGCCATGTTGAAAGTAGAGCCCAGGACTTCAACTGGTGTGCATACTAGATGCCCACAGCACAGGCAAAGGCTTGATCCACTACATCACACTGCCAGCAGCTACATGAGTTTTTTGAAGGCTCTTCCATATGCAATGACCAAAACAAAAACTATCTTTCATTTTCTTTCCTGAAAATGTGTTGAAGTCTCCTCGTAAAGTGGTCTAGAACGTCAAGAATATTCACTTTGGATTAAATCTGATGGCTCTCATAACAGGACAAAACATTAAAAAAAAAAAGACCAACAATATACTAAGAATGGATTATCATTTCTAATCATGTGAGAGTTTTGCTGGCATTAGCTACTTCAAAAACAAAAAACAAAATCCCTTTCTTCAGACCAAACAAACAAGCAAACAAGAAAAACCCCAAAAACCTCAAGTTCTTTCTTTTTTTTTTTTTTTAACAAGACACCTGCTGAAACCCTGCAACATATCAGTGAGAAAGATCTTTGGTGTTTGTTGAGCAGCTGCTCTAATGGTTGTCATCTACAAAGCGGACATGACCAGCACACATTGCTTCCTTTCTGCTTGTGGCTTCTCTGCCTCTCCTCTCCTGCAGCAGCTTCCATTTTGCACAGAAATAAGGACTAAGGAGGCGGGAGGAGGTTCTAAGGACTTACATCTTTCCCAACTATCTCTGTTTACAAAGGTCAACACCTTTTTAAAGATTTATTTTTATTGCAAGGCAGAGAGACAGAGGGGAAGATCTTCCATCCAATGATTCACTCCCCAAGTGACCGCAATGGCTGGTGCTGCGCCGATCTGAAGCCAGGAGCCAGCAACTTCCTCCAGGTCTCCAACGCAGGTGCAAGGTCCCAAGGCTTTGGGCCGTCCTCGACTGCTTTCCCAGGCCACAAGCAGGGAACTGGATGGGAAATGGAGCTGCCGGGACTAGAACCGGCATCCATATGGGATCCTGGGTGCTTAAGGGACGTCAGGCCCATGGTCAACATTTTGAGACTGTAAAACTTGGAGAAGAGTTCACAATCTGCCCTTGGGTTCCCAATGCAGCCATTTAGCATATCTGTCAGTCTTCAGATGAGGAAAGCTCTCTGTCGTGTCTGCAATAAAGGCAAAAACCTTCATCTCTGCCACAGGCCGGCCCTGTATGCACAGGCAACTGCGTAATATCTCTGTCTTGATATGCCGCCTGGGAACAAAGTTTTGTCAGTTGTGCAGGAACCAGGTTATCATGAAATATCAGGCAGAGCAAAGTAACAGTTTCCATTAAATCAGCTTTGTTTCTCTCTCTCTTTTTTTCCCCCCTGCCTCACCAGCTCTTCAACCTGGGGCTGGAACTGATTGGGGCTTTAACCAGGCTCTGTTACTGTTTGTTCTTTTCTCAAACCAGCACAATGGTTTACTCCCTTGCAAGGCGGGGCTCCATGTAATGAGTCAGTGCTGCTGTGAACTCCAAGAACCCTTAATTATTTCCACCATTTTCTCCATGTGTCTCCTTCGGCAGCGGCGTGACTCAGAGGCAGGCTGCCGGTTGTCAGAGACTGGAGCAGTCCCTGGCTCTCCCTGTTGGCAGCAGCAGAATTCGCTGCGTCTGCTCACGGAACGAGACTCCCAGAGTTTGCACAGGCCTTCTGTTTTCAGTTTACTGGTGAATGGGGCACATCATAAGAACTTGGAGTGCGGCGAAAGCCAAATCAGACTTGACAGAAAATTATTAGCAGGGTACAGAAGGAAAAAAGATCCCCCTTCCTTTCTGTAATCAGGTTAATATGTGCATGGAATGTTTCACTTAAAAAGGTAGTGTGTTTTGGCAAAGCTGGTTTCTCAAGTAGAATTTCAGTTCCCATTATGCGAGGCTATCCATTGCCGTGCTGGCAGGGCCTTTGATCAGTGAACTCAGTGGGGGAGAAGGGCACGGGCACATTAATAACTTCAACATGTGGCCCTTCGGCCCAGCTGTACCCTCGATTTGGAAATAGGCCAACGGGAAAGGGGTTTCTCAACACGACCTGTGTATGCATATTTTGGAAAGGAGGAAGGAAAAGCAAGGGCTCCAAGAAGGAAATAAAACCAGACCTCATGGCAGGTTCTCCTCTTGCCCCTGTTCCTGTTTGGGACATTCTGCTAACTACCAGTGTGGAGCCTATGGACTCTGGCTCCATCCTCAATTTTTACTATCTTCATAGCGTTTTCAAGATTAAAGCTGCTATTTTAATTTATATACCAGCTCAGGACAAGGTTAGGAAGAGGCAGGAGAGCTAAGGTCCCATATGGATGAGAGATTAATGGGAACCAGGTGCTTGAAACAACAGCCGAGTCCCCCTGGCCAGGACTGTCTGCTTTGCCCTTCTGCATGCACTGGGAATTTTTTCACTGTTTTAACAATCATGGCTGTGGGCCCCTGAAGTCAGTAGTCTGGCTTGCTCCTTTCGAGCGCGTCTCCATGCATTCGTGCCTCTTGTGTTCATCACTGAGGATATTCATTTGCCCAACTGGATGCATCCCCGCCCAGTCCTGAAAAGGTGCCTGCTCAACATCACGGTCATAAAACACTTGACCTCTTATCGCAAGCGCATTTGCAATGACAACCTCACCGACTTTCGTCTCTCATTCTCTCTCTGCCTTCCCTTCTTCCTCCTTCAGTCTTGTAATATTATCATTTTCCTGCTCCAAACAGTCCATGCATGCAGTTCTCTAACTGCCTGATAGCAGCTTGTCACAAAGGATTAGCAGGGAATGATCCCAGAGGTGCGATGTGTTACCTAAGGGCACGGTACAAGTCTGGATAAAGATCTGGTTTCTAGCACAAAGGCCAAAGGAACAGTGGCTTAAACAAAACAGCAGTTGAGTTCTGTCTCAGTGCGGCCGCTGAAGCTCTAGGCACCTAAGACTGCAAAGATAACTCCAGCATTTCACGAACCCTGACTCCTTTGCTTTCTCAGTCTCAGCATGAAGTTTGTATTTTATGCCCTTGAAATGCCTCTCCAGCCCTTGTGCCCACACTCCCATGAGTAAAAAAGGCAAGGGCAGGATCTGTTCCTTTCACTATAACAGCGTTAAGTCACGCTTATTGTTTCTCATATTCTTTTGCACAGAATCTAACCATTTAGGCACATGTACGTACCCAAAAGAGTGGACATGATTTTTCACCTGCTGGTTTTGTTTGCCTGCCACAGAAATCTACTTAGCATTTTTGGGGGGTCTCAGATAATAATGAGGTTATGAAATTGTGCAATTGTTACAAAAAAGACTAGCTCAGTTACACAGTTTTCTTGAAAAGAGGGGGAAATAATAGAAAAGAACAGGTAACAACAATGTGAAGGTTCTGTTTCCTTCTTTATTTACCTTTTCCTGATTGTCTCACTCACTCCTTCAACAAGCCAGGCAGGTCAGGTCTGTACCAGGCTCTGAGCCTATGAAAGCACTTTCAATATAGGCCTTGTTTGTATGTTTCTTCCGACAGACAAGTGGAGGCACTGGTAAGGAGCACGCATGTGCATGGATGTGACGTGTTGAGGAATGGGGAGAGTTCAGGAAGACATTAGTCAAGAGCTTCCACAGCTGGCCGAAGGAAGAGAGCCAGATAGCAAGGAGATACCAAAAAAACCTTACATGCCAGGATAATGATATTCAAATTTGTCCTGTGAAAGCAACAGCGACAGACCAAAGATAAATTAGCAGGAAATACATGAATAGATTTTGTTTTTAAAAATATGACTTCTCTGCAAAAGCAATGCTTCATCTGTTTGACTACATGAAAAAAAAAACATGGTGACACAAATATGCACAGAACCAAAATATAAATGACAAAGTGAGAGAAGAATCAGCCGCACATGACAGACAAGTGGTTAACTTCCAGACGTAATAAAGAAAAAACCTCTAAAAGCAGAAGCTCAAGAGTAGAGTATGCAAAAGATATGGAGGGAATTATGAATGACTTTCAAATACAGGAAACAATCTCAACTTCATTTTAAACAAACACTTGATACATCCTGTTTGCTAGAACACCTGACTGGTAAGGGTTTCTGGAAACAGGCACCCAACAGACAGAAAGGGTTAGTTCCAAATAAAAGGTGGACTTTTACATTACAAACAAAACACCCACCGTGACAAACATCCTCTAAAAGAGCTCTCAATAATTCCTGTTTCCTGACATTCACAGCTCTGTATGAACACAACCCCTCGAGGGCGGGCTGGACCTAACGATGGATTTCTTTTTTAAAAAGATTTGTTTACTTGCAAGGCAGAGTGACAGAGGGGAAAGACACAGGAGTGTGAGAGTTAAGAATTCTGTCCACTAGGTCACTCCCCAGATGGTCTCCACAGCTGGGGCAGGGACCTGCTGAAGCCAGGAGCTGGGAGCACAGGGTGCCAGTGACACGGGCACCAGTGCTACCAGGGAGCCAGGGCCTCATCTGCCGCCTTCCTAGCCACACCATCAGGGAACCAGGCCAGAAGCAGAGAGGTCAGGATTCAAACCAGCCCTCAGACACAGGATGGACTCATCTAACCCCAACAGTACAACAAAAGAATGAAAATAACTAACTTCCAAAGTTAGGTTGCAACAGGACTGTGGCTTCCATTCTGCTAGCTCGCTCGCTCTCTTTTGCCTTCTTCCTCCCTCACTTTAGAGAAATGCCTATTATCGGTGCTTTGTGGAAAAGTCCACACGCTGAAAGCTTAAGTTTCTAGCCAAGAGTCAATGAAGACCAGAGGCCCTTCAACAGCCAGGTGAGTGTGAAGGTGACCGTAGACCCAGCTGACATTTTGATTACAGCTTTCAAAGAAATTCTGAGCCTGAGAGGCCAGCTTGGATGCACTTGATCCCTGTCCACAGAAGCTGAGATGGGAACGTGTTCTGTGGAGGCCACTAAGCTTTGGAACAATCTATGGAACAGCAACAGATGTTAGTACCAATAGATAAGTTACTGCCTTGGCTTTGCAACCAAGCAGTGGGTAGCAGCTGGAAAGGTTCTGAGGCGCACAACAGAGGAAGCTTACGGTGCTATGAACAGAAACTTAGGAGAAATCTCAACTGTGAGAAAGCTGCCAGGCAGAAGAAAATGAAGAAAGTTGTTGAATTGGGATCCTCCGTAAGTAGTGGAGGGAAGTTTAATAATACAGTTGCCTTCAGTAACCAGGCAAGCAGGATAAGGGCTGAACGACCTATGTGACCTAGCTGAAATCCCCGAAGTTATATTGCTGCTTAACTTTTCTCGGGCTCTATATGAGTAAAGTAAAACGGGAGAGGAGGAAGGTCACTCGAAGGAATAACAGTTAAACAAAAAAGCAATCAGAGCTGGAGAGCCGAGGGTACGGCACATCAAGAAGCACTAGGGATTGGTTTCCCTCCCTAGAAAACATCTGTCCCACCACGATCTGCCCGAAATACGTGCTTGGAAACTGGGGTCTATGGGGAAGGTTTGCAACTTCCAGCAGAAGGTTTGGACATTACGATTTGGTCAGTTTCAGTTCTTGGCTCACTAGTGGTTGCCCATTGCCCACCTTTCTAGTTCCCTGGCAGGCCCCTTCTGGGCACTGGAGCAGCAGCTTGCTCACAGTTTGGGCAATAAGGACCGTCCTCCACCTACAAGGACCTGCTCTCGGGTGGCTGACTGCATCTTCTGATCACCGTGGAGCACAGAGGGAGAAGCCATCATTACAACTGCTACCACCAAGGTGGGGCTCCTGTGAGAAGCAACTTCTAGGAGAAGTTTTAAAAGCTGGTACCTTCCCCCTGCCCCCTCATTTTTATCTTTACCATTTTAGGATCCAGATATTTAAGGAATGGAAATTTCAAAAGTAACACTGTAAATACAAGGGAATCTAGAAAGGAGCCACACATATTCTAAAGAAAGGATGCAGGCTCAGGAAAATGAAAGGCATGAGAAGACATTGTATTTACACCTCAAGCTGATCCTGGCACACAGGCAGGCGACTGTGCCTGGCAACCCCTACCCTAGGCCCCACACAAAAATGAAAGAATAAGAAAAATCAAACCCAGAGAACGAGCAAGAATCTGAACTTCAAACTGTTTCACATTGTAATATCCACATTTCAGTTTAATAATTAAAAAGCTTAAATAGGAAATTGTAGCTCATTCAAAGAAAGAAAGGTAAACAAATAATTCTTGAAAAAGAACAGATGTTATAATTACCAAAGACTTCAAAACAACTGTCCTAAATGTGTCCCCAATAAATCTAGTGGAAAACATGAAAAAAAAAAACCTTTAAGTGCATTAACAAAGTAGAAAAACCAACAGAGTTAGAAAACACTTTTTAAAATTTGCCTGAAAAGCACAATGACTGAAATGAAAAGTTCACTAGAGAGAGCCAAAAATAGAGTTGAGATGGCAAAATAAAGAATTGGTAAATTTGGAGATACAATTAAATTAAATTATTGAGACTGAAAAATAGAAAATACAGATGAAAAGTAGACTTGGCCAAGGAGTGCATCAAGAAGTTCAGCATCTACAGTCTCACAAGAAGGAAAGAAAGGGACAGAACCTACCTGAAGTAGGAAGAGCTAAAACAAAGACATGGAGGTAGACAGCCAAGACCCAACTACCTCCAACAGGATGAACGCGAAGAGACTCACACAGGGACGCACTGCAATCAAACCACCAAAACCCACAGTCAGTCTCAGCGCAGTGTAAGAGAAGCAACTTCTCGGCAGCAAGTATTTCTCAGGACACCCCTTGGTAGATTCTCCAGAGGCTAGAAGGCAGGAGCTGGCAACCTCCAACACGCAGAGAGAAAGTCTAGCAAGTCATGAATTCCACTTTCAGGAATTTTCACTTTTTTGTTTCTGTAGAGAAACAAAAGCTGAGCAAGTTCATTACTGCTAGATCTTCCCTTCGAGAAATGGTGAAGAGAATCTCTCAAGTTCAAATTGAAAGTAACTAGAAAGTAGGCATCAGTCTTGTGGCCCAGCAGCTTAAGCTGCTGCCTGCAATGCCTGTATCCAGTTTGTGTCCTGGCTACTGTATTTCCAGTCCAGCTCCCTTCTAGCTACTGGGAAAGCAGCATAAGACAGCCCAAGTGGTTAGGTCCTACCACCCACATGAAAAACTTACAAGAACCTGTTAATTCCTAGTTTGAGTTTGGCTCAGTACTGGCCACCAAAATCATCTGAGTGAACCAACCAGGGGATGAAACACCTCTCCTTGTCTCTAGAATTCCGCCCTTCACAGTAAGGTGGGGGTGGGGAAGAAAGCAAGAGGAAGCCACATGAAGAAATGAACATCTCAGTACAGGCAAATCCAGGCAATTACAAAGACTGGTGTTATTACAGCTTTGATCTGACATTCCACTTTTTTCTGCAAAACTGAAGAGACTGATAAGCAGGTCTTACTCACGTTTTTTGGACATAGTAATGTATGCTAAAATGTAACAATGCTACATTAATGAAAGAATGTGGATCGGGAAAGAAAAAGCTGTGCAAGAGTGTAGTTTTTCCAAGTTACTGATATTAGGCTGGTTTAAATTCAAATTAGAGGGCCTTAATTTTCCGATGCAAAATGTAATATACACGTTAACCAAAAAGAAAATATTTACAGATTATACATAAAAGGAAACGAAGAAGGAATTAAAATGTTTCAGTGCAAAAAGACCAACTAAACAGAAAAAAGACAGTGACGCAGGAAATGAGGGACACATAAAGAAAACATAGTAAAATATGTCTGTCTAGGTGCTTAGCTATGGATGGATCAAGCTCTTCAGTTAAGAGATTTGGCAGGATTTTTAAAAACAACACAACTACAGGTTGTCTGTAAGAGATTTACCTTAGATCCAAAGATACAAATGGGCTGAAGATGAAAGGATAAAAACATACCTATGTAAACAGTAACAGAGAGAGGGGATTTACACTAATATCAAGAGATTTTTAAAGATTGCAAAAACAAAGGGACTTATATATTAATAAAAGGTTCAGTTCATAAAGAAGATACATTAACTATAAGCATTCACATACCTAATAAAGAACATCCAAACGTGGGAAGGCAAAGACTAACAAAATCGAAGGGATAGACAGTCCTCCAACCACTTCAGGTCTCAACCATCCACTACCAATGGGTTTGAACCACACACACCGAGTTAAGGAAACAGAGAAGCTGCATCCGCACTGTAAACCAACAAGCCCTACTGTATGTCCTCTAAAGCAGAACACACATTTTATCTCATGGGTGCATGGACATTCCTTAGCATAGATTATGTTTGAGTATCAATTAAACCCTGATAAATGTGAACAGACTTCAACCCAAACATCGTCTCCGACTGCAAGAGGATAAAGTGAAAAATTAGTAACAGAAGGAAAACTTGAAAAAAAAATTCACAAACTTGTGGAAATTAAACATCACATGCTTAAATAACAAATGGAAAAGAGAAAAAATAAGATGGAAAACAAAAATACCTTGAAGTGGATGAAAACATGAGATATTAAAATTTATAGACTGCAGCAAAGGCAGTATTAAAGAGGGAAATTTGTATCTGTAAACACATAAATTTTAAAAAGCCTAAGAGCCCAAGTTTAAAATTAAAAAAAAAAGTAGAACAGGAACAAGTTAAACTCCAAGCTAGTGACAAATAGGAAACATCAAAATATTACATTAGATACAAACAAGGGAGAAAAAATAGAGAAAATGAACAAAACCAACACTCTCCGAAAAACTAACCAAACCGACAAATCATGACATCATCCAAGCAAAGAAAAAAAAAAAACTCAAATTACTAATACCAGAAATGAAAGTGAGGACTTTAGCAAAAGGATTTTAAGCATGTTCTATGAGCAACTGTTTATCAAAAAGCTGGGTAACTAGATGAACTGGACAGTCTTAGATAACATAGCAAGCTAACCATCTGCCAGCATCCCATTCGGGTACCAGCTCATGTCTCAGGTGCTCCGGTTCTGACCCGACTCCTTGCAATGGCCTGAGGAAAGCAGCTCAGGACGGCCCAAATCCTTCGGTCCCTGAACCCATGTGGGAGACCTATAAGAAGCTCCTGGCTCCTGGCTTCAGACCAGCCAAGCTCTGGCTCTGGTGGCCATCTGGAGCGTGAACCAACAGATGGAAGACCTTTTTCTGCCTCTCTGTCTCTTCCTC
The DNA here is from genome assembly GCF_030435755.1 of Ochotona princeps. Taxonomy (NCBI): domain Eukaryota; kingdom Metazoa; phylum Chordata; class Mammalia; order Lagomorpha; family Ochotonidae; genus Ochotona; species Ochotona princeps. The sequence continues at coordinate 11,536,481 of NC_080847.1, read as the reverse complement.
TCTTTCTCTGTAATTCTGAGTTTCAAGTAAAAATAAGAAAATTGTTTCAAAAAACTGGTATAGAAATAGAATTGCTACGGCAATTAAACTGATCATCAGAAATCTCTGGACAAAGAAAAAAACCCGAGATCGCGGGGCATTTCTGCTTTATCTTGTCAAATATTTAAAGATGAGGCAACACGAGTCATTTTCAAACTTTTCCAAAACAGTGGAGAGAGAATTTCCTGATTAATTCTAGCAGACCCTCATTGCCTAATGTGAAGGTAAAGATACAAGAACACCATAGAATAATATCCCTCATGAACACTGACACAAAAATTGCCAACCTACTACCAAACAAAATGTAGCAACATATGGAAAGTATATGAAATGTATGAGGGAATGTTCAAAAAAATGCATAGAAAATACATATTATGAGGAAATTATGCGTGGATTTCAAAATCTTGTTGCACTAAAATAAACATCTCTAAAATGTTCCCATGAAATCTGATGTTTACTCATCCATATTAGAATTTACTCCTATAATGTGAATACACTTCAACATGTGAAAATTGGTTAATATAATCAATACCACATTAACTAAATCAAGAGAAAAAATATATGAATTGATACAGAAAATCATTACCTGACAAAATTCAATGTGTTTTCATTATGAAAACATTAAGCAGACTAAGAATAAACAGAAACTGTTCAAACCTAAATAAAAGTCATATACAAACCACTCATCCTAACATTCTCAGTGGTGAAAAAGCTTTCTCTCTATGATCAGAAACAAGCCAAAGCTCTAGAAGTTCTAGCCAGAGCAATTAGGCAAGAAAATGATATTAAGAAGACTGCATATTGCAAAGAAATAAGATTATCTGTAAACAGAAGATTTTATGTATAGAAAACCTTAAGGATTCCAAAAGAATATCAGAACTGATGAATCAATTTATCAAACCATCAGATTTAAAAATCAATACTGAAAAGCTACTTGTTGCTATATGCCAACAATAAACAGCCTGGTAACGATGATCATTTCATTACAATGGCATCCAAAAGAACATCTAAGCAAGTGTATTGTTTGAATGAAAATTGCAAAATATGGCTTGAAGAAATTAAACATAAATAAATGGAAAGCTATCTCATAGGCAAAAGTTGGAGAACTTGAAATTGTTTAAAATGTCAATACCACCCAAAAGTATAGACTGCAACTTCAATGAAATGCCAATCAAAATCCCAGCAACAGGGCTAAATGTTGACATGCATCAGGTCAAGCTGTCCCTTGAGATGTCACATCCTACACTGGACACCTATTTGAGTCCTGGCTACTCTGCTTTTGCTTTAATTTCCTACTAAGGCAACAACACAGGTGATGATCAAATACCTGGGCCCCTGCCACATACGTGGCAGACTGAGAGCAAGTTCTTGGCTCCTGACTTCAACCTGGATCAGCTTTGGCCATAGAGGCTTTTGGGCCGGTAGATGGAAGGTCTCGTCTCGTCTCATCTCGTCTCGTCTCTCTTCTCTTCCTCTCCCTCTCTCCCTCCCTCTTTTTCTCCATCTCACTCATCAATCTGTTTTTTAAATATAACCAGAAAAAAAAAAACCTCCAGTAATTTTTTAGCAGAGTAATCCTTCCTCAAAGTCATGTGTTATCTCAAGGAACCCTAAAAACTGAAACAACTTAGAAAAAGGACAAAATTGGTGAATTCACAGTCTCTTATTTCAAAGCTACAATAATCAACAATGTGCTACAGGAATCAGGATAAACTAAGCGGAACAGAGAGAGCAAAGGCAAACCCTTGCATATACGGTTGCTATAGGCCAGTGTCCTACCTAAAATTCACCCTTTGGAGCCCAGCACCTCATAGGAGGAACCTTAAGGAACTGCAAGAAATTAGTCATAGGGTGGTGCTCTAATTCAATGGAAATGTTTTGTGTACAGAAGAAAGGACACCAGAGCTCGCTCAATCACTAGCCCGCTCACTAGCTCACTCTCTGCCACAGGAGCACGGAAGCATGTGAGCTATCTGGAAGCCAGGTGAGGAGCCCTCACCAGAACCCAGGCTACCCCCACCCTGACGTCAGACTTCTAAAACTAAATCTCTGCTCCTTCAGTGACCCAGTTCACTGCATTGTTATGGCCTCCCATCCACACACACGGTGATGGGATTTTCCACAATGTGTCAGCATCACGCAATGAGGAAAGGACAGCGTTTTCAATAAAACTGCACATGCAAAAGAATAAAGTTGGATCATAACCTAATACTATGTACAAAAACTAACACAAAAGTGCATCCAATGCTGAAACATAATAGCTGGAATTGAACACAATTATAACAAACACAGCATAAAGCATCATGACATTCTACTAGGTAATGATTTCTTGGCTATGACACTAAAAGCACAAGAAACAAAAACAAAATAAGCAGAATTAATGTTAGGAAATTATGCATCCAAAAATATTATCAACAGAGTACCAAAGCAATTTCCAGTATGAGAAACAATTTGCAAGCCATATGTCTGGTAAAGGATTAATATATCCAAACAATACACAGAGTACTTCTAAAAGTCAACCAACCACAACAAACAAATGACCCAATTCAGCAACGGGCAAAAGGCATGAATCAACATTTCTCAAAAAAAAAAAAAAAAGCAATAATATGGCCTACAAGCATTTGAAAAGATGCTCAAATCAACTAGTCACAAGGGAAATGGAAATGAGAATCAAATGAGATACTGTTTAAGTAAACATCACTGAGGATGTGAAGAGAACAGAAGCTGTGTACTCTTGGTGGGAACGTGAAACAAGTTGCTATGGAGAACACGATGGTGGTTCCTCAACACTGTCAACACAGAGCTGCCATAGGCTTATGGGTATGTAGCCAAAAGAAATCAAAGCAGGGTCTTTTTTTTTTTTAATTTTATTTTTGATGATGTTTACATAGTTGATTAGGGTGGGAAGGGTCAAAGATTAGGAGAAATTGGGTGAGACTGGTGTTGGCAAATTTTCTTTTTCTTCCTCCTGTACTTGAGGGAAGTGTGGAGATAAGGGGAGAAGCTGTACCCAGCCTTCCAACTGCCTCAGTACCCAGGGATGGGGAATGCCCACTTGATGTCATCCCAGGGTCCCTGGTGTAGAGCATGCCCTGAGAGTTCTACTCAGATGGTTTCAATAGCTCTGAAATGCTATTGATCTTGCTGATCCAAGGAAGAGGAAATCCTTCCAAGGTCCATTGGCTGACATAGTCAACCTTAGAGTCTGCATTCGCCCAGATATTTGTTGTCGACATTTGGCTGGGGTAGTTTTACAACTTGTTTTGCCTTCCTTCCTCTGCTTTGGTACCAGATGTCTTCTGCAGGCCCCGATGGATTGCCATATTCTCCATGTGAAAGCGGGGTCTCAAAGAGGGATTTTTATGCTCAATTTTCACAGCAGCATCATTCACAATCTCCAAAGGTAGGAGAAGCTAAAGTGTCTATCCGCAGATGAACATGTGAGCAGATTGCAATATACACATGCAACAAGTGTTGGCACAATGAGGACTTCATTTAGGCGAAGTGTATCAGTCACTAATAGACAAACGTTGGACTATTTCACTTAAATTATTTACTTATAGTAGTTAAGTTCATGAAGATAGAAAGCAGAATGCTCCCATGTTGAGAACTGGAGCAAGAAGCAATGAGGAATTACTGTTTTGAAGGTATAGACTTTCAATTTTCTGAAATGAAAAGTTCTGTGGATATGAATGTGTGGTTGCACAACCATTTGAATGCACATAGTATCATGACACAATCACTTAAAAATGGCTAGGAGAAGGCTGGCACTATAAAGTAGTAGGTTAAGGCACCACTTATCTGCATCTCATATGGATGCTGGTTCAAGACCCAACCATTCCACTTATAATCTGGCCTTGTGCTAAGGAGTATAAGATGGCCCAAGTACTTGGGCCCCTACACCAACATGGGAGACCCAGAGGAAGCTCTGGGTATCTGCCTTTGGCCTGGGCATTGCAGCCATTAGGAGAGTGAACCAGAGGATGGAAGATCTATCTCTCTTTCTCCCTAACTCTACTTTTGAAATTAAAAAAAAAATAGTTTCAGGTAATAATTATTAGTATATTCTACCACAATTTGAAGAATAAACTTTTAAATGAGTAATGATTTGACGGTTTTGCGAATTCTTTCCCGATTTCAATGATGCTACCAACCCTAAGAAATGACTTTTAAGAAAGATTCAAATTGTTTTTTTTTTTTTAAAGATTTATTCATTTTATTACAGCCAGATATACAAAGAGGAGGAGAGACAGAGAGGAAGATCTTCCGTCCGATGAGTCACTCCCCAAGTGAACCGCAACTGGCTGATGCGCGCCGATCCGAAGCCGGGAACCTGGAACCTCTTCCGGGTCTCCCACGCGGGTGCAGTGTCCCAATGCATTGGGCCGTCCTCAACTGCTTTCCCAGGCCACAAGCAGGGAGCTGGATGGGAAGTGGAGCTGCCGGGATTAGAACCGGCGCCCATATGGGATCCCGGGGCTTTCAAGGCAAGGACTTTAGCCGCTAGGCCACGCCGCCGGGCCCAAGATTCAAATTGTTAAGAACTGCCAGGAGAATACTTAGGTCAAGGTGCTGCAAGGATGTCACTAAAAGGGTAGCTAAGGAAAGACTAAAGTGACACCCTCAGAATGCTATTCAGGCGCACAAAGCATCTTTCATAAAGATCCAAGGTGTGCTGCACAGAACCTCTCAGTAGGGTCTCTGGGAAGTCCAAGAGCTTTGTCACCTAGACTCAGAGCCCAGAGCCTCAAGCAAACAAGCAGCAGCATCTGCCCCGACCTTTGTGCAATGGAGTGAACCCTAACGAGATCCACACCAATTCTGAGACATTTTTCTAAGAATTGTAGCAGGAACAAGTCCACCAGCTTGAACTCAAAGAGACAAAACAGAATGTAAAATGAAGAGACCATCAGAACCCTAAACTTCTACTGAATAGCACAAGCAAGCCAAAGCAATGTAGCTGTATAATGTTTTGTCTTCGCTGAAAAACAAAGGATGATGGGGCCTGGCAGCGTGGCCTAGTGGCTAAGGTCCTCGCCTTGAAAGCCCCGGGATCCCGTATGGGCGCCGGTTCTAATCCTGGCAGCTCCACTTCCCATCCAGCTCCCTGCTTGTGGCCTGGGAAAGCAGCTGAGGACGGCCCAAAGCTTTGGGACCCTGCACCTGCGTGGGAGACCCGGAAGAGGTTCCAGGTTCCCGGCTTCGGATCGGCGCAGCACCGGCCCGTTGCGGCTCACTTGGGGAGTGACTCATCGGACGGAAGATCTTCCTCTCTGTCTTTCCTCCTCTCTGTATATCTTACTTTGTAATAAAATAAATAAATCTTAAAAAAAACCACAAAAAACAAAGGATGATGGCGAGGGTGAAATCATGAGCCGAGAGGGCAGAGTGTAAAGGCCACAGACAGTCACTGCTGGCTCTTCCTTTTTTTTTTTTTTTTTCTAAAATTTTTTTTGCATTTCATCTTTTTTAATTAATTACATTGCATTATGTGATACATTTTTTATGCACTGGGATTCCCCCCGCCCCTCCCCACACGGCGGATTGCTCCACCTTGTTGCATTTCCATAGTTCAAATTCAGTTGACATTCTTTCACTGGAGGTATTTACCAAGCATAAAGTCCAGCATCTTATTGTCCTGGTAAATTCAATGGTTTCTTGGTGAGACCATCTCTGGTCTGAAGGTAGAGCCGGCAGAGTATCATCCCAATCAATTAAAAGCCCCAACATAATATTTCCAACCATTTACAACATTGTGACATTAATTGACATGGTATTGATTAACCAATATATTAATAGGAAAATGCAGGTTCTCAACCACAACCTGTGACTTCTTCATAGACATTTCAATTTTGGTTTATATTCAACCGTGTTCTATACACCTTAAAATGGCTTAGATTGCTATTCAGCTGTCTCCTGTCTATTTTAATTTTAGTCTTTAGCAGTTTATAGCATTTATAGCATTGAAGCATGTTTTCGCTGAACCTGGCTGTTTTTCAGGTGGTCTAACTCTATAATTCTAACAGGATATATGTCAACAGTTTAGGTGAGCATGTTTAGGAGGGGTGTGCAGAGAAATCTTCCATACCCCAGTGAGGAGTAACTAATCTTTGTGCCCCACCCAGTGAGTTATAAGTGCATCCCTGCTGACCGTTTCCTGTCTGTTTCTAAGCTTTCCTTGTTGTTCTCTGTCTGTCTATTCTAGTTTTGTTTGTTTGTTTGTTTGTTATGAGGGGCTTCTGGAGCGCTCCTGATGGTTATTACGAGAGGGAGTGGGGACCCAAAATTGGAAGCAGACAAGGACCAGAGAAAGCTCCTCTCCCTAGTCCTGAAGGAAGTTTACTGTTCTTCTGTTTCTGCGGACCGCTCAGGGATCCTGGTTGTTGTTCCAATATCCTTGGATCCCGCAAGGGAGGATTTGGGCTTCTTCCATCCCATGTGGTAGATCCAATTGGGTGTGGGTGACCTCAGAGTTCTTGGCCTCCGAAGGCACTCCATTTCCCCGTGGTCTCCTTGGCAATAGGGATGTAGTCCTCGATGCTCATACTGATAGTCCTTGGTGAGGATCTGGGAGTCTTCAGGTTTGGGATAAAAGCCTCCTCCTGTCCGCCTGCTCCACTCTGGGGACCCCTCCCTGCTCTATGCGCATGACCTCCTGTTAAGAGGTTGTTAGGATTACTCCTGATTCCCCCATTTGCCTTTGTAGTTTTGCTATTGTCTAATGCTAATTCGAGTCTCTTGTCTATGAGTTACCAGTTATGATCCTGATAGGTTATATTTCCCGTCTTCCTCACACCTTCTAGGGTGATGTAAGATGTCTCTGCTCTCCCTCCCCATTTCCAAGTATCATGGGGTCTTACAAGTACATTAGGTTTTACAATTCTTTGAGCTGGGTCTTCCTAATGGAGGACATGCCAACACTGCAACTACTTGTCTTTAGAATTGGAATGAATTAGTGGCTCCTCTGTTTCTTGTTTTCTTTCTTTATAAACAAATTTAAAAAGTGTCTAAAACAATTATCCTACTCCTGTGTCACTATCATCTTTCGGAATGGGTAGGGAGACTGAGGGGAACTATAGAATTTTATTAAAGTGTATTTTATTTATTTGAAATACAGCGTTACAGTGAGAGAGAGAGAGAGAGAGAGAGAGAGAGAGAAATACATATAGAGAAAGCTCTCATCTGCTAGGTGATCTCCAAGTGCCCACCACAGCCAGGACTGGGCCTGGCAAAAGCCAGGAACTTCTGGGTCTCCCACATGGGCACAGGGCCCAAGCACTTGGGAGAAAGGAATGCTGTCTGCCCCTTTCCTAGGCGTATTACCAAGGCACCTGGATCAACAGTGGAGAAGCTAGAGCTTAAATCAGCACCTGTATAGGAAGCTGCCATTGCACGCGGAGGCTCCATGAGTTCTGCCACAATGTTGATCCCAGAACAGCAGACACTGAATTTAAGGAAATCTGCTTAAGGAAATACATATCAGTATTCCATACCTGAGTAGCTGTGGCTACATCTGGACATGATTTAGGTGAGAAGAATCTAAACTTCAAGCTGATGTTACAGCTGGATGAGATTTTGAGCTACTGGCTAGAAGGATCCGTGTTTTTTTATAGGAGGGACATGAATTGCTGTAGCAGAAGAAAGACTAGAGTAGACTGCCTCTAAACCAGTCCCCAGTAAACCTTGAGTCTTTTATGTATGTCCTTGTGCAACCCTCTCCCCTGCAGGGGGTGTTTGCGCTCCCATGCAAGTACTAACCAGGCCTGACCCTGCTCAGCTGCTGAGATCAGCTGGGACCACACACAGTCACATATGGCCATAAACGCAGATTCTCCTCTAATCCAAAGATTATGGCAGAAGCGACAAGGCCACTCCCCTGCTCTTTCCCTCACTTATTCTAAGGGATGCCAACTGTCACATGTAGGCTGACCTGTGGAAAGACCCACACGGAATGGAACCTCGGAGGGGAATGTGTCCCTCGGAGAAGGGCCAGCAAGGACCTCAGGCCTATCAACACTCAGGGTGACAAGGCTTGAGATCAGACTCTCCTTAGCTTGAGCCTTGACAGGTCTGCAATGCTGGCTTACATTTAACCACACCTTAGGACAGATGCTATCCAAAACGATGTAACTAAATCAAGCCTAGATTGCCAATTCAAAAACAGGACAAAAATAATAAGTGTTGCTATATTTGGGAGTAATTTGTCATATAACAATAGAATTGATATGCCCACAATGAAGACTTAATAATGCTGTACTTTCAATATATATCTGGAGTCAGACGCGCTACCGTTGCGCCACGAGGTCCCGGTTCAATATATATCTAACTCACATATTTACACATACATGTATACTACATACATGAAATCATAATATATCGTTTTTTAAGAGTCCTGGGATAGTCCCAAAAATTAATTTAATATTAACCTTCAAAAATCAATAAATTCCAAGTAGGATCAACATATATAAAATTGTGACTGAAATCAGGAAAAATCCCAGGAAATATTTTTACAACTGTAACAACTGTTGGGACAAAAGGAAATCAAAACCAAAGAGTCTGAAAAGAAAATGACAACAGAAAAGCAAATATCAGAACCTGTAGGACAAACTCAGTGCCCAGAGGAAAACACGCAACCTTAAATATTTATGTTAATTAAAATCTACTTACATGGGAATAAAAGCTTAAATTTACAATTCAAGAAACTGGAAGGCACCAAGAACAATTCAGCCAAATAAAAAAAGGGACTGAAATATTAGAAAACAAAAAAGTTAGAAAGGGGAATGAACAGACTCAAAGAAAATATAAACTCAATAATAATTAACTCTATACATTTGAAAAATTATTGACATGGATGTATTGCTAGCAAATGTAAATCATAAAAAATTTACCTTTAAAAGAAATCCTAAATATATGATCACCACAGGCAAAAGGTTTAGTGTTCAAAGAGTTACCCTTTCCCTCCAAAGGCACTAAGCAAGAAGTTCTCTATAGTTCATTTTTTACCATTATCATTTAGCACTGTTACAGCAGGAAGAGCTGACGAAATAGGGAGAAGAAAAATAAGGTACTGACTCGCAAGAGGAGAGGACATACTTTTTTTCAGGCGTGCTAGGCTTCTTCAGGTTCTCAAAGGTACACATTCCATAGCCAGCAAGACTGAGCGGATCAGCATATCAGGTCATGTAGAAGCTCACAGTGCTGGGGGGGAATCTCTTCAGAAGGTACAGGCTGTGGTACATGTGGCCCAGTAACCTGAGCCATTAAACCAGCAGTCCTCCCACTGTATCAGCTGTGATAAAAGGTACGGTGTGTTTACAGCAAGCTCTAACACATTATATGTAAAGCCGGGAGTTCCGCAGCAAGGCCACAACAGCTGTAATGTAACAACATGTGACTTAAAACAAAACAAAAACACCCTTCTGACACAGTAGTGGGACCTGACCATGAAATACCTAGTTACCCTGTGTCCAAACTGCTACATTCAGTAAATCATAAACTTAAGTCAGCTCACAAGCAAACTCTTGTAAGACAAAACTATAGCATACAGGACAATCATGAGCAGGATCAGAGGACACATGTCTAGTGTGTAAGCAGCGGGCAGCACCGTGGCATAGTGCATCAAGCCTCTGCCTGTAGTGCCAGCATCCCAAATGGGTATCAGTTCAGGTGCCAACTGCTCCACTTCCAATCCAGCTCCCTGTTGGTGGTCTGGGAAAGAAGCAAAGGATGACTCATGCTTTCATCCCTGTACCCACGTCAGAAGGGCCACAGGAGGTTCCTGGTATCTGGTTTCCAACTGGACTAGCTCTGGTCATTGTGGCCATTTTGGAAGTGAACCAATAGATGGAAGATTGATCATGTGATCTTTCTCCCTGCACACCACCCCCCGGCCCCTTCTCTACAACTCAAATAAAAATAAATTTGAACTTGACCTCTGATTTGGGATGCTGTCATTACAGCCTGCAGCTTAACCCACTGCACTGAAACACAGGACCCTTCACAAACATTCTGAAGCACTCTCATGGCACAGTGGGTTAAGCCACTACTAGGAATGCCTGGATTCCACACTGGGAGTACCTGGATACTTGTGGATTCACAGACAGTAACAAATGTCCTGGTCTACTGGTCAAGGACTCAGAAAACTGAAAGCTAGGGAGTCAAGGAGTTCTGCAGGAGAGACACGTGAAGAGGCCAAGGAGACCCCGCAGGAGGTGGGCGCATCCTCACATCACATTCATGCTCACCAGGACGCATCTATCTCAGAAGGGGTAATGACCAATCAAGGAAACGAAATGACTTGGCGAGTTAGTATTCGTCAGTTTTTGTCACTTCCCACCCAGCGTGACGGCCTCTAAATGAAGTGACCAGAGTGGCACAGATGGAGGCTACACACGGGCTGAGCAGCAGGGAATCTCATTACCCAGGACGTAAGTGTCTGAGTGTCCAACTTCCAGCAGCACACACCTATGCCGAGCCTCCGGTGCGGCAACCAGCCAGGAGATGGAAAACTGATGACACGGGGCTCTTTTCATCTTGCAAGGGGCAGCAGATGTTACTCTTACAGAAAGTGATGTCTCATGCGAATACAGGGCTGTTGTTCCGTCCCTCAGGGCCACAACCAGCGCTGCTGCTCATGAGCCCAGGGAACACCTGAGTCATCAGGGAGGAAGTTTGGCCAGTTCGGAAGACTTCTTTTTTTCCTCCTTTTCCCCCAGTATCCAACACAGTACAAGGCAGCTACATGTTAACTGTCACCCGAAGTCCAATTCCATAGAATATGAGCTGTAGTCATTGCAGGCTAAGGTTCCTGTCCCAGCTGATACCAAGGACGCTGTTGGTGCCATCACAATTGCAAAGGCAGCTCAGCTCTATCCCAGCTATAAAGGTGTATGTTCCTTCAAAGGTCCCCTGGAGTGTCTTAACGTCAGTCCCCCTTTATTCTCCGTGACAAAAGCCTTTACTTCCCACGGGATACACTCTCCTTGCTCCGATGGAGTGCTTGACGCACCTGCTGCAATGCAGCTAAGCTCCTAGCAAACATTTTGTAAACATACAACACAGATGGCTAATGGCTTCAGTTCTACTCACAGTTATGCTGGTGTATTGTACGCCTGCTCTATAGAGATATTTATCTTTTTTGGAATATATGTTTTGGCCCTTAATCTTTTACTGAACAATGTTGAGTACTTTCTATCATAAATACATAATCACTGTGATTAAAAATCTCCCAATAGTAGCATCTCAAATATCAATCAGTTAAGAAATATTTTTGGACAAGTGGAAGAACATTTAGAAAATAAATGTAATTGGCTCCCTATCTCTCATGTGTCACTAAAATAAATTCCCAATAAACTACTGATTTTTTAAAAAAAATTATTTATTTTTGTTGATAAGGAAGAAATACAGAGAGGAGGAGAGACAGAGTGGAAGATCTTCTGTCCACTGATTCATTCCTCAAGTGATTGCAATGGCTGCAGCTGAGTCAATCTGAAGCCAGGAGCCAGGAGCCTCTTCCAGGACTCCCACATGGGTACAGGGTCCCAAAGCTTTGGGACGACCAGGATTAGAACCAGTGTCCATATAGAATCCCAGCACATACAAGGTGAGTCATTAGGCTATCATGCCGAGCCTATATTACCAATTTAAGCCTTAAGATGAAGCTGCTAACCCATAAGAGAACACTATGAGGTATTACAAAAGTTTTCTGATAGAACATACAAAGCGTTAAATATGAAACAGAAAATAAACTTGCTTAGATTACAATTAAGGCTGAGGGGCGGGCACCATAGTGCAGCGGGTTAAGCCAAAACCAAGTGCCTGGCAGAACATCACCTCTACTCCCTGCACGGCCTGTTCCGAACACTCCTGGGAGGAGGCAGATCACAGTGCACCTGGGCTCCTACTACCTGCGTGGGACACATGCAGGGATTTCTGGCTCCTGGGTCTGTCCTTGGCTAGCCCTTGATTGCTCAGGGCATTTGGGGAATGAGCCAGCACATAGAAGACCCTCCCCGCCACACACACACACACACACACACACACACACAGCCTTTCAAATAAATCTCAGTAAAAAGAGAAGATCATTTTGATATTATTCAAAAAGAACATGTCTTTATCAAAAGGCACCAATAAGACAGTTGAACAGTAAGCCAAAGTGAAAAAAGATGATGCATTTCATGTATCTAATAAAAGATTCATATCCTAGAATATGTATTTTTATGTTTTTAAAAAACTCAAAAACTTCATTTTTAAAACATAAGCAAGAACTTGAAGTAAGTATACTATATATTATGGTATAATAGAATATAATAAGCCTATGTCAAGATCCTGGATAGTATTTGCCATTAAGACAATACAAACTAAAATTGCAGTAAGGAACCACTGCACTGACGAACCCTGGTCAGCACGCAGCCACCAGAACTCTGGAACAGCTGCAGATGGAGCGTCAAGTGGAAACCACTGCAGAACGCTCACTACAGGTCTATCCAAAGGTACACACGTCAGGCCACAAGCTCACCTGAAGTCATAACGACAGAAAAGAAAGAAAAAGGAAGAAAGGATGAAACAAGGAAAGAAAGCCAATCTGTTGTGAAAGGGCTTTGTTCATTACCGTTCCCTGGCTTTCCCACCACCACCCAGGTCTTCTACAAACACATTAAAAATGAACCTTATGATTTCCTCTGGTTCTGTGTAGTTTACATTACATTAATTTAAAATGACAGACCTACCATAGCATTAGCGCTAGGTTGACTGTTGAGGTTTATTGAACCTTAGTAAAAGCTTAGAACTGAAATACGGAGTGAGAGTCAGGAGTAGTTTTAGGTGGGCAGCTGGTCTAGCAACTGTCGTGTCAGTTAACCCAAGGATCCCGATGACTGTCTCCAAACCTGGGTGTAACTGTTCACAATAAATCATATTCTGAATCAGGGACTATAGGACAGAACTGGCCAGGAAAGCCTGAGTGAAAGCACTGTATATCAGGGCTGGAGTAGGAGAGCAGTAATTAGGAAAATCCCCAAAACCCTCCACTTCCATCTCTAGCCACGGTGAAGAAACTTCCAGCTGGACTACGACATGCTAGTCCTCACTCACTTCTGAATAACAGAAATTAAGTAGGCTTATTGATCTCACGAAAGGAAAAGATGAGGCTACTTCTTCAAACTGTCACTGTTCTCTTTATGCCCATCACAGAATTGGTTTGCAGCCTTCCACACTGAGCAATTTCCTCTAACAGTCTTCGGATACCTCCCATGAATTCTGACTCAAAACACAATCTGCAAACTTTTGCTAATGAAAAAAATAGAACAGTGATTGATAAAGATCATATGAATAAACAGGGTAATTGTTAAAAATATAAAATACCGGTCTTTACCTTTGACCTACGTAACTCGTATCCTTGGGAGAGACACATGTTTCTTTAAGGGATCTCCAAATGATATTCTGATGCTCAAATTTGATGAATAAGATCATACTATTTATGCTTATGTATATGATGAGTCTATACTTTATCATCCAGAGTATTTTTGAAAATCAAAGGAGGATTACTAATAATTCTTGGCTCATCTGGTAGAAACGAACAATTCTGGGCAATTTGGACTGAAGGTCATCCTTATTACAAATCCCCAACTTCCTCACACCTAGGTTCCTATTTTTATAATAGCAGTGAGGTAAAATTCCCATATCATCAGTACATCTATTTAAAATGTGCAGTTCAGCTCCAGGGTCAAGGCACTGAGGGCTGAGCTGCCACCAGCATCCCATTTGAGCATCAGTTCGAGTCTTGGCTGTTCCACTTCCAATGCAGCTCCCTGCTAACATGCCTGGGAATGTAACTGATGATGATGAAATTGTTTGCGACCCTGTTGCCTATATGGAAAATGCTGATAAAGTTTCAGATTCCCGGCTTTAAGTCTGGCCTAGTCATAGCTGCTGTGGTCATTTGGGGTGTGAACCAGAAGACAGAAGTTCTGTCTGTCTCTCCCTCTCTCTGTAACTCTGCCTTTCAAATGAATAGATATTAAAAAAAATTTTTTTTCTTTAATTGGAAACCATCTGCTGGTTCACTCCCCAGATGGCCACAGTGGCCAGAGCTGAGTCGATCCAAAGCCAGGAGCTTTGTCCAGGTCTTCCATGCAGCTTCAGGGTACCACGGCTTTGGGCCATCCTCTAAAGCTTTCCCAGGTCATAAGCAGCAAGTAGGATAGGAAGTAGAGCAAACAGGACACAGACTGGATCTTAAGAGATCCTGGTGTTTGCAAGGAGAGGATTTAGGCATTGAGCCATTGTGCCAGGCCCTAATTAGCACAAGGAAAGGAGGGAGAAAGAAAAGGAGGAAGGAAGGGAGGAAGGGAGAAACAAAAAACAAAAGAAAAAAGTTCACCACAGTACCCACTGGCACATGCAAGAGCTGGGTCTTGGGGCAAGCCTGGCAGGGGTTTCTACGGGTCTCCCAAACTAGGCCACAGCATCCCAAATAGCATCCACTGGCACTGGCACCTGCAAGAGCTAGGTCGGGGGGCAGGCCAAGCAACTGCCCATCGGCACACACAAGAACTGGGTGTGATGACTAGACTGGTGGGGATTCTTCGCAGTCTTCCCAGCTAGACCACTGCACCTGATACCCAACCTCAGGTAACATCAAACAGACATGTGATGCAGACTTAAAGCACACATTGCAAGACCAGGCCATCTCCATGCCGATTCCCAAGCAAGGGTATAATACATACCCAGATGTATACAAAAGACAAGACAGCCTGCTCCTCAAATCCAGTAGAACACCTTAAGTACCTCATGAAAGGGTGGTAACAAAACCAGGTTGAATTACACTTCAGGTCAGATTCCATAGCAAACACTTAGTCTGATGACACACTGAAGAAGACATGGACAGCCAACAGGCCTTAGAAGTAATTTCTCGAGCCCGGCGGCGTGGCCTAGCGGCTAAAGTCCTCGCCTTGAAAGCACCGGGATCCCATATGGGCGCTGGTTCTAATCCCGACAGCTCCACTTCCCATCCAGCTCCCTGCTTGTGGCCTGGGAAAGCAGTCGAGGACGGCCCAATGCATTGGGACACTGCACCCGCGTGGGAGACCTGGAGGAGGTTCCTGGTTCCCGGCTTCGGACCGGCACGCACCGGCCCGTTGTGGCTCACTTGGGGAGTGAATCATCGGACGGAAGATCTTCCTCTCTGTCTCTCCTCCTCTCTGTAACCTGACTTTGTAATAAAATAAATAAATATTTAAAGAAAAAAAAAAGAAGTAATTTCTCACTACTGTACGTGGAAGTCAATGACCCAGAACAATCAAGACCACTTTAACACTCTCAGGAAATTCTCATTTTCTAACCCTAACCCCTTCTCTCTCCCTGCCAACTGATGTCCCTAAGGTGACATCAGGAGACCGTCTCCGTCCCCCAGTGCAGATGTTGCCTCATAGCAAAGAGTGACAGACATCCCCACCCCTGCTGCAGCCACAGGAAGGAAGGTGGAAACTTTTCTCTCACCCACCTTCCCCTTGACCGTAGTCCCTCTCTAGTCTTCTCAGTAACTTACATGGCTATGCAACCCCCTCACCTTTGTAATAAACATTAAAAATTAAATTTAAAAAAATGTGACTGTAAAAAGGTCAATCTTCACAAAATAGCTCAAATTGGCATTTTTAGCATATACACAGTTTTATAATCACCATCACATCAATTTTAGAACATTTTCATCATCCCCAAGGACACTACCCTTTGGCAGTCACTCGCATCTCCCCATACCCTACTTTTTGAGGCCAGGGATTTTCCTATGCTTGAAATTTCCTATAAAAAGAATCATACAATAAACAGTTCTATGATCAGCTTCTCTCACTTAGCAAAATGTTTTCAAGGTTTATCCATGCTATACCGCACATCAAAACTTCATTCTTTTTAATTACTAAATGCTGTTACAAGGACACATCACCTTAAATATCACCTGTTTCTTCCGATATCAAAACAGACAGACATTTGGATTTTCTCTTACTCTTTGGCTATGAACACTACGGAAAAGTTTCTGTGTGGATATGTTTTCATTCTTCTTGGATGTGCGACTATGTCCCACCTCCCCACAGTTTTGTCACTGACCTTGGCGACTCTTCGTGGGAGCTTTCACAGGCAAGCAGATGAACGGGAAATCGCAATGAAGGATCTGAAAGGCAGAACATAATCTTACTCAGATTATATAAAATAACTGCTTTGTTTTAAAAATACACTCACGTCCTTTCTAGAAATGACCCAAATACTTGCTAAAGAAAAAATAAGAGTGGTGGAGGAAGGCACAGGTGGGGAGAGGAGCCTAAGGGATGAACAGAAGTCGCTGCTGGCTGCGCCGCGGCCTTGCTTCAAGTGCCTCAAGTCATTTATGTAAGAACAGATGGACCAACACATCGGAGCCAAAAGAGAAAAAGAAAAACGTTTGTCCTTTGACCAAATACTTTCATTCTGCACTTTGATGTAAACACTTTCAACATTTCTAGTATTAACAGTTTACTCACTTGCTGACTTTTTAAATTTGGTCATTTTCTGGGTAAGGCATGACATCGACAGTCTGGTCAGGAAATGTATTCAGCCTTATAGAGATCTACACATAGGTCTGATGGTCTTATGTGAGGAATGACACCGTAGTGTTAGTTACGTGAAAGAGAACATTAGAAAGGAAAGTGCCCATTTTCCCTTTTCTCTTCTTGCATGTCACCCGACTGTGCCAGGTTGGAATGCTCAGGAATGATTACATTATAGAAGTCTCCAGGTTTCCACTCTAATGGGTTCCAGGTTTCCTGCTATGGGGATGAAACTAGCCAACTTAGTAAATCCTTATTTATTTGTCCCAAAGGCCAGGCAGAACTCTTTCTTCTCCAGTGCTGGTTTCTATTCATTCACTGCCTTGTCTCAGGCTCTTTGGCCGCCCATCATTAATCTTTCAAGCTACAGCTGGGTGGGTTCAGAATAAAACCATCAGAGGAACTAAAAAAATGAAATATTTACCTGTACAAATGGGTGGAAAAGACCAAACAACCTTATCCTTTCAGTGCAATCACATTCTTATTCACTTTCAAGATAGAACACAGAATACACACACACACAACCATGCAAACTCCCTGTTTTTTTAAATATATCTATACATACATATATTTTGTACTATCCTTCCTCATTTGTAATGAGGTGTAATATATAGAGCTCAGTTACCATGGAGACACTGGTCCTCTGTTTCTTATCACGGAGCCACACTATCGTCTAGTGTCAGCCAAGGAGGGATGACAAAGGCCTCCCCAAGAGCCTGGCTCTGCAATTACTGAGCAATCAAGCGCCTCCTTTAACAGAGCACGTCCAGGTACAGCTCTGCGCCCAGCGCTGTCTTCTTCCTTTTTCAACTTACGCATAGCAAGATGCAGTGACTCACTGCAGGCTTGCTCCTCTGCTGGGTGACCTGTTTCTTCAGAATTTTAATGATCTTCTCTGGTTTATACCAAAGCTCAACAGGCACTAACATCACTATATTTAAATCTCCCCATTTTTTTTTCAAATCTTTAACAAATATTTTCTTTTGAAGGGATATAATGATCTTCTTTTCGTGTATTAACGTATTTTTATGATTTATCATTAGCTCGAAAGGTGACAGAGGGATAAAGCGAGTATTAGAGCCTCTAACTAAACCACTAAAGCCATTAAAAAAACCCTAAATGTCCAGCATTCATTCTTTGTCCTGGTAGTGATATAAATGAAATATTAAATGAATCAAATGCATATAATGGAAGAAAAAAAGATAAATTTTTCTTAAAGGGTGTTTGTTATATCTGAAGCCTGTTCAGTGGATTTATCTTGGATGCTGAGACTGAGACATTCTGAAGCCACTTAGCAATTGAGGTGAGATGCGGCACGGACGGAGGCATTCACATTCACCTGCAACCACTACTATAAACACGCTTGTTATTGCAACAGCTAAGTTTTGCCGAGCATAGTGTCTGTAAGGTTATAAAATATACAGATGCATTTGACTTAGCTCAGAAGATCCAAAAATACACTAAAATGCCTTTATCTCCAAAAGAAGAAGAAACAGATACTTTAACACCATGGCCATCAAGATTGTGATGTGGAGAGAGGGAAGTGGTGATATTAACAATACACATGACATGGCCACTGAGTAAACTTAAAACCCAAGTGAGAAAACAGCCTGCACGCTTGTGTACCGGGTTCAATAACATGAATGGCACAGCCAAATGCACACAACAACTGAAGTGTTTCGGGGATGATCAGTCAAGAGTTACAGCTATTGTCTGAATGTGTCTTCCAGCATTAGCACCCTGAAAATTTAGCACCCAATGCAAATAATGAGAGGCAGGTCCGTGAAGAGGTAACTGGGCCACGAGGGCTTCACTCTCATGAGCAGAGGAGCACCACTGTGCGGGAACGTGTTAGCTTTCCTGGAAGCAGCTTCCCGGTAAAAAGATGCATCCAACATATCTGTCTCCAACACCTTCCTGCCTTCCACCGTGGGTGGACACAGCATGAAGGCATTCCCCAGATGTAACCCATCAATCTTAGATGCCCCAGCCTCCAAAACGGGGAGCCGGATCAAGTCCCACTGTTTTAAGTGTCACAGGCTGAGGCATTCTCCTATAGCAGCAAAAAATGCCCTCAGTAGGAAGATTGAGTCAGAGGTGAGGTTTGACACTCCTTGTGAAGAATGAAAGAGGAAAACCATTCTCAGCTAGGCAAACAGCTCAAAACCGAGCAGCGGGAATGGTCATGGTCTTCTCCAAGGAATGGTGACGATGACTGCACTGTCGAAATATACTATTTTTGAGCTCCACGAAAATGTCTAGAATCAGTTTTGGTGATAATATCACTTTATGGGCTTCAAAGATAGGGCAGGGATACAGTGCTAGAAAAAGAAGGTAAGAAAGAAGGGGAGGCAAAGAGGGGGGAAGAAGAAAAGGAAAAAGGGAGAACAATTACATTCAAAATGACAGCAAAAGAATGAGAAGTAGAGGGTTTCTTTTTTTCTTTTTTTTTCTTTTTTTTTTTTTTTTGGCAGGTGGAGAACAAGGAGGGTTTTCACGGGCAAAGTGCAGACACATTCTGTGCTATATGATCCCCATAGGCCAGGAATGCCATTAATTAGATAGAAATGAAGGGCTGGAGACTTGCCAAAAGCTGCTCAGGAGACCAAGGGGTACATACACACACGTTTCCACCTCTGCTCTGGAACCCTCAGCACACAGGAGCAGTATGTACACGCGCTGTCGGGAGCTCGCCAGGAGCCGCAACGAACAGGAGG
Source organism: Ochotona princeps (assembly GCF_030435755.1). Lineage (NCBI taxonomy): Eukaryota > Metazoa > Chordata > Mammalia > Lagomorpha > Ochotonidae > Ochotona > Ochotona princeps. The sequence continues at coordinate 11,517,148 of NC_080847.1, read as the reverse complement.
ATCTGGACAGACGATTGGCTCCTGGCATTTGTGTTACCAAAAGACAGTCTCCTAAATATACCATGTCCCTGGGCTGGACACTGGATAAAATGATGCTTGAAAGTGAGCATCAAAGTTCACTGGAACTACCTGAAAACATTTGCAAAAAGGTTTACTGAGAGGTGGCTGGCAAGAACCAAGACTTTTGTGATAACATTAACAGGAAGTGCCCCACAAACGTAACGTATTTGTGAGTATGTGCTGTGACTACGCCTGACCTCACAGCATCTCATGAGATGAAGAGTCATCTCCATATGCCACAGAAGAAGCGGAGAGTCAAGAGGGGCTGGGTAACCTGTGCGAACCACACAGTGGCAGGGGCACAACTACACTAATCTGTTACTAACAAAGGCAAGGTGCACTTCAAATCTACACAATTATGCTAGCATCTATTTCTTCAGCATTTTCCTCCCTTCTATCAGACTTGATTAGATTATAGTGGGAAGGTAAAATGGATTTGTAAATTACATCAAGAAAGGATACAGATTTTAAGATATCTCAGAAAATAGAAGGAACAGAGAAGCATCATGCTCACAGAGACTTTTCTAGATGTTAGAGGAAAGACAATTTTCTCTAAAATAAGTCATATTTCATTTTGTCTCTTACCTAAGGAAGGAATTTCTGGTAGAAAGAGAAGTCAAGATATTTCAGTAATTCTCACCTTCCCTTATGCATTTGCCATTCTGTCACTGAGAGATTACAAATTCCAGTAAGCTTTGCCCAAATTATCATCTGGGTTTCTTATCACTATTGAATATGACAAGCTTATTCTACCACATGGTTTTCACACTACCTATTTCCTCCACTCATAACAGACGACTAACTTAACCTCCTTGTCTCAGTTCAGATGCAAATTCCTCAGACTGAGTTCCCCTGACCAGTCTATGTAAAAACACTTCTCCTCTGCCCATTACCAACCCCTGCTTATACTTTCCTCTCTTCATAGCTCCTACTACCATCTGCGGTGTGATACGCATTTATGTATAAATTCATAGGATTATAAAGTTTTGTTCCTGACTTAGTATTTCCAATACTGAGAGGGCTAGCCGGCACATGTAAGTACTCAGTACATGTTGAATGAGTGAAAAACCACTAGTCATTGGTTATAGGGCAACACTAACAGTACTAGTCAATGGGAATAGGACAACACTATAACATACAGAAGTGCTAGGCTTCCTAATTTAGAAACCACATACTCACACTCAGTAGCATCACCCACTGAAGAACCTGTACGCCAACTGAGTATAGCAAAACATTTGAAAATCACAGAACCTGATCAATTATCAATTTTATACTGTCTTATTTTTATTTGCTTATTTTCACAGGAAATGTTTCAACTCTATTTAAATTTATTTAAATTCCTGGCATAGCTGTGTGCCCATTCACCGTCCAAATTCCCTTCAAAGCATTGGTAAGGAGGACTTTTGGAAAAATAAAGAAGAGCAACAAAATGTAAGTTATTTCAATGAGTTTTGAAATTTTTACTGCCATTTCCAACAGACGATAAAATTCCTGTTTTCATTTGCCAGAAATGTCCCTGCAAACACTGAAGTTTTTATTTCTGCTTTTCTGACTAGTACAAGTTATACTGCTCTGAATAGCAAGAAAAGAACAGCACGGTTAACAGATGAAAAACAGCTGGTCAAAGCAGGTAACTTCTGTTTATAGTCCAGTTACTTTGGAATTTTCTGGGTATTTGAAGACAGACACTGAGAGCTGCGAATTTCTTCTCACGCTCTTACATGTGCACATGTTTTCTTTGCTCATTTCTCCTGGAATTGGGAACATGCCCTTCACAGGTTTTATCTCATTCCAGTCCTGCTGGCCTCATGTTATGCTGAACAACTGGCAGTCGGAATGTGTATCTCCCCTCCTGCCCACACTCCCACCCGCTGCCACTGCAGGGCTTGGCGAGAGTCAACACAAGAGTATTTGTATCTGGTGGAAGATAAAGGTAGCAAAGTCTAGGTTGAGAAGCAGTTACACTTGAAAGCACCGAATTATTCGTATCCCTACAGCCAAACTCTTTTTTTTCTTCTTTGGTTTGTTTTCAATTTTCAGAATGAAGCTTAGGTAATAAATATAAAAAAATTTCATGTTGGACTTGATAAGGGGATCTCAGTTCCTTCCAATATCTCTAATGGGAGTCTTACTATGTATGTATGTATGTATATCTCTCACACTGATGGCCTATGGTTATTCCTATCAAGTTTTTCTTTTTGTCCAGAGGTTACAGTTTTCATTGTTTTCCCATTCAGATTTCTGCTTTTAACTTCTCAAGGAGCTGTAAAACACAGTATTTAATGCATTATAGAATTTTTTTTTTGAAGGAGAGCTTTTTCCTTTTTATCACTACGCAGAGCAGGTGCGAGGTGATAAGAGACAGCTGATCCGATTAACACATAAGGCAATGCCTAGTGAACTGTGCATGGGCAAACAATCTGGTATGGAGAACCTTAATAAACTTAGAGATGGCATCAGGAAATTGCAGCAGAACATAGAGAACAGCAATACAAGAACACGTAAGTAGAAAGCTATGCAAACACTTTGAAATTACTCAAATTATAAAACACCCCTCAAGCTTTGGGAGTACCTAAACTTAACAAATCTGTGTGTGTTTTTTTTTGCCCCTTTTCTTCTTTTTAGAAAGTTTATTTTTAGCATATATAAATTAAAAGCAAATAGTAGCAGAAAGAAAATTAAAAAGATGTGACAGCATTCAAGAGATACATATGCCACCAGGAACTGGTGAGAAAAATGAATAAAAGACAGATTACTGGTCCTCAGCAGGACAACGCGCGTCTTTAAACACTAGTGAGTTACTTCTCAACTTCACCAATTGTTTTCTTTATAAAAGCAAAAAGAGTAGATTTGTGGTATTACTGAGGATAAAATAATTGTACTGACATTTATTCAATCCTTTTCCTCTACAGTAAAAATCATGGGAAATAATACCTTATTCTACAAATACAGTACACATTTTTTAACATTTCGTTTGCATTGCCACAAAGTTTCTCAATTTTCAAATCCTTCTCTTTTCAAACTCTTAATTCTTCTTTTTAAAAAGATTTATTTATTTTTATTGGATAAATAAATATACAAAAGAGAAGGAGAGACAGAGAGGAAGATCTTCAGTCCAATTATTCACTTCCCAAGTGAGCACAACAGCTGGAGCTGAGTCAATCCAAAGCCAGGAGCCAGGAGCCAGGAGCTTCTTCTGGGTCTCCCATGGGGGTGCAGGGTCCCAAGGCTTTGGGCCGTCCTTGACTGCTTTCCCAAGCCACAAGCAGGGAGCTGGACGGAAAGCAGGGCCACCGGGATTAGAACCAGTGCCCATATGGGATACTGGTGCATGCAAGGTGAGGACTCTAGCCACTAGGCTACCATGATGGGCCCAGACTCTTAATTCTTAACCAAAAATCTCACCATTTTGGTCATTAGACTTATGTTCTAATCACTTTGTTTCAAAACCAAAATCACCACCCATTACATGTTCTAAGGATCTGGCAGGATCTCTTGACTTCAACTTTTCCATTTTTAATTTTTTTATTGCCATAGACAATGCTTAGTTCCAAGCCACCATTTTTCTTTCCCAGATTAGTGTCTCTGACAGTGATTAAGGCACAACATGCCAGGACTCCCCTCTCAAGAGTCCAGTTCCCGTTTCCCTCTTGTTCAAAACACTTCCACAATGCTTGGTTTGTGGCAGGCATTGTTCTAGATGCATTTTATAAAGTACATGTATAATACTCAGTCCTGTGAGTGTGGTACAAACATTATCCTTGTACGACACAAGAGGAAACAAATTACAGAACTAGCGTCGTATGTCAAAAGGGAGTCAGGATGCTAGCGTTGAAATTAGGACATAGCCAGCCTGGTACTAGACTCCTGTTTCTGTTTCTGCTCCCACCTCACTACTCCTTACCATACTGTGACACCAGGTACTTCACTACCTACAGTCTTTGCTTTTAATATTCTGTCTCTGCCTGCGTACTCTTATTTTCCTGAATACATTCATAAAAACTCATCTGAAAGAGATTCCTTGTCCATTTCAAATAATACTTCTCTTAAACTATCGTAAAAGTATTTTCATCCTATACGTATAACACTGTCCCCTTTCAGTACTTATTGTTACTGACACAAAGGAGATTGGCAGGCAATTGCTGTAATTAACAATTAATGAACTACTGATGGGTGAAACCATGGTCTTACAAAATAGATATCACAGGCACTCAACAAATGTCAGTTGGTTTGAAGAGACAGTACATTCAAAAGACTGGACTACACAGACTGTTAGGGTGATTCCAGAACTGTTCTGGATACTGATATAATAAATATATAGCATTATAAATCAGCTTTGAAAATGAGAAGATTTTTTATGAATTCAAGCATAACTACTAAATCTCAAGCATAGGAGCAATGAAAATACAAAAACAGAAGTTCTAGAAGGGGATGCTACTGAGGCTAAGCTGCTGCTTGGGACGCTGGTGTCCAATACTGGCTAGTCTGGTTTTGATCCAGCTTCCTGCTAATGTGCCTGGGAAGGCAGCAGAAGAGGGTCCAGGTTTTTGCATCCCTGACATCCATGTGGAAGAACTGGGTAGCAATTTCTGACTCTTAACTTCAGCCTGGCACATCAATGGCTGTGGCAGTCCTCTGGGTAATGAACCAGCAGAGGGAAGATCTGTCTCTCCCTCCGTCTCCATTGCTCTGCCTTTCAAGCAAAGAAATCGTAAAAGAAAATAAAAATTGGAGCTTAACAACACAAACTCACATGCAAATACACATACGTTATATATCAGTATAGTCCATTCATATTTTGAAGGAAAGAAGTCTAAATAGAAAACTATGCTTGGAAATTCATATAAACAGGATATAAAACTAGCTAAAATATCCTCTAAAAATACCCTAACTGAACACAAGTCTCTCTTCAACAGAGATAACCAGGAGGGACCAAGGTAAAAGTCCTGGAAGCAATGAGAGATAACACATACCCTCCCAGGGATTTATAGGAATAAAGTCTCCTGTGTCTTCTATATTTATAATACAGTAACTACCGGGGATGGAATTTATGAGACATTAAGATTCCTGAATGGAAGGTGCTATACTAGCTCTAAGTATGAACAAATATGACAGCTTTATATTCCATAAAAGATGAATTTTTCATACATTTTGTAAGGGGTAAATTTTAAATGATGACAGTCCCTAGATTTCTATAAGAAAATATCCTTAAAACAGAGTTCAAGGTTTTTAAGAATTACAGATTTTTTGGGCCCGGCGGCGTGGCCTAGCGGCTTAAGTCCTCGCCTTGAACACCCCGGGATCCCATATGGGCGCCGGTTCTGATCCCGGCAGCTCCACTTCCCATCCGGCTCCCTGCTTGTGGCCTGGGAAAGCAGTTGAGGACTGTTCAATGCATTGGGACACTGCACCCGCGTGGGAGACCCGGAGGAGGTTCCAGGTTCCCGGCTTTGGATTGGCGCACATCGGCCCATTGCGGCTCACTCGGGGAGTGAATCATCAGATGGAAGATCTTCCTCTCTGTCTCTCCTCCTCTCTGTATATCTGGCTGTAATAAAATGAATAAATCTTTAAAAAAAAAAAGAATTACAGATTTTTCTCCTTTATTTTAAGAGATATCTGCACTCTTCTTTCAAATGAATAAGCCAAATTAATATGCATTCTTTCCCTTCAGTTTTTGTTTACTTAATCAAGATGATTTATTGCATGACTGATTATAAAGGCCATAATTATATTATCAAATATCTGTCAAAGTAACAACTTAATATAAAAACATTAACATTTACCAGTGCTTTGGTCTAAAACAATATAAAAACCCTGTGAGTAAGAATGTGGTTAATTTATTTTCTCTAAATTGCAAAAGCAAGTTCTGCCCAGTTTTATTATTTTATATATTATGGTGGAGAGAAATACTTTGTAAGCCTTTATGCACAGTTGATGGCCAAAAGATTATTTTCCGGTAAGTTTATACAGGGCACCAGCTATCACGAAACTGCAAAAGACAGTATGACAACAGAAAACACAACAGAAGCAACACACTAGCTGGTAATAATTAAAGCCAAAATATTTAGGGACAATACAGCCAGAGAACTATGGGGCACCAGGGGACGATGTTAGCATTCCGTCCTTTCTTTGTCTGGAAACACACGTACACACGCATCCATTCGTGAAAACACTAGGAATCTTTCTATTTTGTTTTGTGTCTAGCCTCTAGGGCATTCTACCGTCCTCTCTGGTCACCCGTGCTGTGATTACACTCCACTGAAGTCTACTTCCCTTCCTCTGCCCTGAAGATGAAGAGGAAACCACAGCCGCTCTCTCTGCAGCAACTCCTCTCTGTACTTGAAGGCTAGTGTTTAATCACTCATCAGTCTTATTATCTCCTGAATAAAACCACAGTGGAGGCTGTTTCTTAACGACATGGCTTAATGTTGACCCACACACAGCATTCAAAAATCTTTACAATCAAGGGAGGGCAGAGGAAAGGAAAGAAAGGTACAGCGAGCTAGATGAAATGGGAATTAAAGGCCAAAAGGGCAAAAACGAAAAGGAGACAAATTCATGCTGATCTTCAGAACTAAGCCTGAGTGAGCACCCACCACACGACACGCAAGGACTGGGCACTTTGCACGGGCTCCTCTTAAACCCCCCGAGTGTGTTCACTGTGTCAGACACCATTCTAAATACTTTCCATTTATGAACTTGGAAACTCTTCAGAATATCCTGAGGATAACACTATTCCCTTACTTCAGAAAAGCAGACCTAACTTTTGTTCATAACACCTTCTTAAACTCGGTGCTATTTGATATGTGCGAGCATGGAGGATCACTGATGAATGACACACCTGTGGTCCCAGCAGCTGGGCAGGGAAGGACCCAGGATTTTAACTTAGAATGATCTGAACAAATACATATGTATATATATATTTTTACTGTGTATTTAAGAGGAAAAAAACCCTAATGATTAGCAGCAGCACTTGGAGTATTTATTCCATTCTAGGTACTATCTGAAGTGTAAGCTCTACTGCATTTAAGCCTCACTAGCAACTCTGAAAATGGGTACCATACCTATTTCATTTTCACAAAAGAGGAAACTGAGGTACAATGATACAAATATACTCGGGGTCTTTGGGGGGAACCAGAGGAAGGAAGATCCCTTTCTCCCTCCCTCTTTTTCATTGCAACTCTGCCTTTCAAAAATTGAATAAATGGAAAAAACCCGTAAATATCAAACTCTAAAAATCATTTTCCAGGGGAAATTTTTTTAAATCCATGCATATTTTTTCATAATATGTATTTTCCTTGCACTCCCTGAAGATCCCTTGTGTGCAGCTACAAAAAGAGCAAAGAAAAGACAGTCCCCCGTTTCAGCTCCCAATTTAGGAAAACCTGCTTCCAAGGTTGTCTGAGGGCTGTTGAGAAACACAATGTGATCCCTCTTCCAAAAGTATTGATTTCAATGGCATTCCCTCAAAAACATCCTGAAGGCCAACTGCCACCACAGAGTTGGAGTCCCTGGAAACCCACCCTTGACAACACTGCATAAACCCCATGTAATATCCAGGATCCCAGGAGCTCAGTGTTCCTGGCCTCAGCCACCTGTGTTACAAATGGAGTCACAGGGGCCCAAGTTGGCCTGCGTCACAGACAGGACAGGGATGTAGGCGGGATCTGAACTGAGGCTGCTGGATCCCGGCTGCACTCCAAGCACTTGCGTGACTGGATGCAGAGGGAAAGACTTCAGGAACGGAGGCTATCGTTGAACGCAACAAAAGGCATTCTGAGTGACTCTGATTCTGAAGAAAAAGAAAATCTGACAAGTGTATGTGGAGCACTCGGTAAGAAAAACAGCTGGAATGAGCTCAAGGTGCTCAGGCCAACCAGAAGCCGGTTCTCCAGACTTCCTACAGTGTGCTTCTTGGGAAGAGGGGACAAATGGCACAATTCCATAGGATAAGAGAAGGATAGTGGTCAGTTAAATATCTATCCTTGCATAGTACATTATTTTAAAATCAAAAGACCAGCTATCACCAATATGAAGTGTTTATCATTTACTATCTGCCTAACATCTTTCCTCACATGAGGGAAACTGAAAACACAAAATATCAGCATAAGTCCTGCCTTTAATGAGAAGTTCCAGGGTATGCTCCGTGTCTACTCTAAACTAAGGGCTATGGAACAGTATTAAAAGGCTAGATGGGGAAAAAGGGCTGAGGTGGCATAGAGCCATAGCTTTTGCCTGACTTAGGGTATACGGATTTTACCCAGTGTTATAAATTTACAGGTGCTTTTATTCTTCTTAATGTTATTACTTTTTCCATGGAAGATAGATTCAAAACATATACAAGTGTCCTGACTTATACATAGGCTTAATTTGTGTAAAATCTACTTTCCAAAATTGTACTTCTTCGTAGGAACATGTAATTTTCCATATTCCCAATGGGGGGAAAAGAAAAATTGCAACTAGAAACATTCAAATGTTAAATTTATCCTTTCAGTGCTTGCATGTACTACGTGCATCTTTGATCTCCCCTAAAATTTGAAGACATTTTTCATACACTCAGAACATACAAGGACCTGAAAAACCAAGTTCAGAGAAAACGGGACGCAGTTAGCAAAGATTACATGCATCAGTGAACTGTACTAAATTGAACACTTTTAAATGCCAGAGATTTTCTCTGTGAAACTGGGGAGCTTGAAAGGAAAATCAATAATGTTGGGCAAGGGAAACCCACTTCACACTTCTCTAATTAGTCACAGTAGAATCTGGTGGATTTCCATATTACAACTGGATCAAACTTGTAAAATTGGTTTTGATCCCAGACTCACTGATCCGTCTTCAGGAGAGGCTTCACTCCTGGCAATCAAAGGCTCTGCAACCTTGAATGATCCTGAAGATCACTCTTTCAGCTTGTGCCCGTCCTCCATCACATTCCACGTCTGCCTCGTGCTGACGACAGCAAATCTCCCTGGAATTACCCTATAAAGCTCCATTTATAAGAACAGGCAAAAAAGATCTTCAAAGTGGCTGGCTTGAAGTTTAGCTTGAGCCTTCAAAATCTATATTATTAAGTGAAACCAGGCATAAAAAGGCAAAGTTCCTCAGATCTTTTATTTTTTTTAATAAATAGAATAAATATTGGCCATCTTGTTTATATTAGGGCGTGAACCCCTCTTTAAAGTCACTGCTCATGTCTAATAATGGAGTAGGGAAAGGGTTTCTGTGTTTTTCTGAGTAATCAATACCAAAGCTGATGATGCAAATTTATTTGAACTCCAGGGAACACATCCTTTGAAGTTCTAGGAAATGTTTAAATATAGTGGCCAAATCAATAAGTGGACAAAAACATCTTTGTCAGTGCATTCATTTTATCTGGAGAAGACATAAATCCTTAAATGTAATTGGTTCCGCACTCCTTCCACGGACGTTTTGCTCAAGTATTTTATTTTACAAAAGAAGCTCACGACGATCAGAACATAAAACATTTTTTTTGGGGGGGGGCATAATTAGAAATGGGCCAGAGGTATCCCCCTGCACAGTCCTAAGACTCTTCCTCTTTCCACCTTTTGCAACATGCTCAACTTGTTCTGTTTCTGCAGCAATTCACATCCAAGTTGGGAGCCTGAGTTAACTGGGCTGCGTTGAGGGCATTTTCAGAAGGCATTTTATTGGCCTGGTTTGGTGGTATGCCTTGTTTGGAAAGGGATACGTCTATGAAATTAAACAAGATATATTTCTTTCATTACTGCCTATTTTCACAGTCCACTAAGCAAAAATATAAAGCAATTTTTTCTTCTTACCCCCATTTTCCCTTCCTCCCTTCCTTCTCTTTCTTTCCCTGTGGAGTTCAAATTAGAGAAAGGTGAAAATTGAAGCTGTTGTGCTCAAGGCAGTTGCAACATGCATATCTGATTTTTATGATGGATCTAAATTGCTGAATAAGGCCATGGAACAAAAGGAGACTGCAGCTTCCTGCCCATCACAAGCAGCCACTGAATGCGGAACAAAAGCCTTGGCCATTAGGGGCTCAGCAGGGAGACACATTATATAAATGACTTTGTCTTCCCTGCCCCCTCCCCCCCACTGGGTGCACTGGACAGGGATGGGTGTGTGTGTGTGTGCACGCACGCGTGCGCACACATGTGTATTATGGTTTGCTAAGGCCAGAGATAAGAAATCCTGGGAGCAGTGATGGGAATAGAAATGAACAGCACATTATGATCCAAAAGGGCCCTGCTGTCCACCCTGAACCAGTGGCTCTCAGTGCTGTGCTCACAGCGCCACCTAAGATAACCACTCCCTGAAAAACCTCACATGCTTTCATAGTAACCTGTAGTGCTTTTTAAAGGTGTATTTATTATTTATTTTTATTACAAAGTCAGATATAAAGAGGAGGAGATACAGAGAGGAAGATCCTCCATCTGATGATTCACTTCCCAAGTGACCTCAACGGCAGGTGCTGTACCGATCCAAAGCCAGGAGCCAGGAGCTCTTCCGGGTCTCCCACGTGGGTGCAGGATCCCAAGGCTTTGGGCAGTCCTGGACTGCTCTCCCAGGCCACAAGCAGGGAGCTGGATGGGAAGTGGGGCTTCCGGGATTAGAACCGGCCCCCATATGGGATCCTGGCATGTTCAAGGCAAGTATTTTAGCCGCTAGGCCACTGCGTTAGGCTCAACCTATAGCTTTTTAAAAACACTGTTTTGTTTCTTTCATTAAGAAAACAGAAGTAAAAAACCCTGAAAAAAATTTAAGCTTCAGTATTCTGAAGTAATTTCAGACCTGCTGAAAGAATACTTCCACACAATTCAGAACACCACTAGTTTCCCAGGAAAACAAACTGTGATTCCCCCTTCTAGGAGTAATGTTGTTGGTAGAAAAAGATATGGTATATCAATAAAAATCTCAAGGGATCACACAGCAGAGTCAACCTACTTTTTATGAGGCTCCCTGTGGTGATGACTTGAACAGGTATTACCAACTTACCTGGTTTTCTACACCAGCAATCCTGCACATGTGGTCAACAATGACTGCATAGAATTTTTGGCTTGTAGAGGATTTTTAATAACTTTCACAAAGATCATTTTGTTACTTCTAAATCCACGAAGGCAGAAGGGAATAAGAGTACCTCTGCAGAGTCTGAGTGGAAGCCCAAATGGTTAAGTTCATTACTGAAGGGGACACAGGGAATTTGTGCTAAGATTGAGATCCAGGTCACTGGACACCCACTATCACTCCAGCTACTGCTATTCATTTCCGGAGAGGAGAGCTCTCAATGCTAAGCTTCTACTATAGAAACCACAAACCTACTCCAACCATTCTCTGAACATAATCTTGTTCTGAGCCCAGATAAATGAAAGCCTTTCACACACATGTTGCTGAATCAGAACAGAGGGTTCTTGCTGGGAGGGACTCCCAAAACTAAAATCAACGCAACTATATACTCTTCCTGAAGTCACCTTGTCACAACTGGATTTTATAAAGCTAGAGAAGGGACATGCTGTGACGCAATCATCATGTATCACATGATTATTTTCTCAAAATAATTTACTGAAAACACAGTAGAATCATTGGACTTACATGAACGCTGGGGGGCCAGGAGGGACAAACAGTAGACTGTCACTGTAGAGTAAGTCATGATCCTGAGCTAGAGGTCATCAAACTATCTTTTAAAAAAATTATTTTTATTTGAAAGTCAGATTTACAGAAAAGGACAGACAGACAGACAGAGACAGAGAAAGGAGGAAGCCAGGGAGGAAGGGAGAGGGAGATCTCAAAGCAATTCACTTCCCAACCAGAACTGAGCTGACCCTGAGCCAGGCGTCTCCCATGAGGGTGCAGGGTGCCAAGGACTTGAGCCGCCCTCTGCTGCTTTCCCAGGTCATAAACAAGGAGCTGGATCAGAAGTGGAGCAGCTGGGACACACACTGGTGCCCATATGGAATATCCATGGCACAGGTGCAGGACTAGTCTGTCACGCCGTTGCACTGGCCCCCAATACCAGTTTATCTAACCAGTTCTTTCTGTTCTTACTTTTTCAAGATGAACCATTTTTTTTTTAATCAGGCAGGAAAAGGTTTCAAAAAAAGTTGGTGCTTAAGGGATTAAGGCTATAGGAGAGAGACTTATGCTGAGCAGCAGGTGTAACCCTGCGCAGTCTGAGGGTCACCCCAGATAAACAGACGGCTGAGGAGGGAGAAAAGCAGCTCCAGTACAATCATGTATTGGCTTTGGCATTTATTCAGTTACTATTCCATGCTGTATGGGTTCTGTGGAAGAAGACAGTCATGGCCTCTACCCCACACAGAGAAACTATCTTACGTGTGTGTGGGGCTGCAGAGAAGATACAACACTGCAACCCAAGCACCTACACAGGTTAATGTAAGACAAGGACAGCAAGAGACTGCTCATTGCCCTGTCAGAATGTGAACTGGGAGGGCCTGCCTCAGTCTTTTTTTTTTTTAAAGATCTATTTATTTTTATTGAAAAAACAGAGAGGAAGATCTTTCGTCCAATTATTCGCTCCCCAAGTGGCCACAATGACTGGAACTGAGCCAATCCGAAGCCAGGAGCCAGGAACTTCCTCCAGGTCTTCCACACAGGTGCAGGGTCCCAAGGCTTTGGGCCGTCCTTGACTGCTTTCCAGGCCACAAACAGGGAGCTGGATGGGGAACAGGGCTGCCAGAATTAGAACTAGCGCCCATGTGGGATCCCGACGCGTGCAAGGCAAGGACTTTAGCCACTAGGCTACCGCACCAGACCCGACCTGCCTCAGTCCTTAATGAGTATATGGTATTTAAGCAGAGGCAGAAAAGGAAAAGTTAGGTATGTTCTAACCAGCACCACTTCACTTTGAGGTACATCTCAAAATATCAATTACAGGACATGCTGTGTATCTTCAGATTCTTTCATGACTTCTCCATTATCCTGAAAAAGGAGGAAACTTTGCTGCTTTGTATAAAAGTAAAAGCATCAATTTGGCCACCTGCCTTTAGTAGTTGAAGTTTAATTTCTTCAGTGGTAAAAGCCAAAGGCTACCAGACCGTAGCTCTGCCGTCACTAGCCACATGCGGCCGATTACATTTAAATTTATATTAAATAAGGTTGAAATTCACTCCCTCAGCTACATTAGCCACACTTCAAGAGTGCAACAGTCGCTTGTGTAAGACAGTGTACCTAAAGGCTATTAAATTTAAATTAAACATGCAGTTCCTTAACTACACCAGCCAGAATCAGGGCTCCGTGTCAAGCAGCGGCTTTCACAGTGGACTGCAGATACAGCACACTCCCTTCACTGCACAAAGTGCCACGGCCGGGCCACTGCCATGGTATAGCATGCTAATCCTCTACCTGCAGTCCCGGCTGGTCCACTTTTGACCCAACTCCCTGCTTGCGAACTGGGACAGCAGTAGAGATTGCCCCAAATCAGTGGGCCCCTGCACCTTCTTGGGAGATCAGTTCCAGCCATTGTGGCAATTTGGAGAGTCAACCAGCAGTTGGAAGATCACTCTGTCTCTTCTCTCTATAAATCTGCCTTTCAAACAGGAACAAATGTTGAAAAGAAAAGGGAGTGAAAGAGAAGAAGAAACTGCAGCGCTGCGGGGCGGCCTGGCATCCTGTCCCCTCCAGAACCTCGTTTTCTACTACTCTCCTTGCTCCTGCCACTCCAGCCGTACCGGCAGCCTTGCTGCTCCTGCCTCTGGGTCTTTGCACAGTTAGCACCCGGCCTTCCTCTTCGTGTCCACCTTGCACCACAGTCCCCAGCACCTGCTCTCTGCCTTAGCCGTGACCAAGCTTCTCTCTGCCTCCCTCATTCCTCCGGTCTCTCCTTACTAGGGCCTTTGCATACACTCTCACCTTTCCCTGGGATGTTGTTCTATTCTTCTTTTACCTGGCCTTCCAATCTCAGCTCATTCAGGATGTCAACAGCAAAGCCTTTCCTGACTAGGTCAAGTTCTCATGCCCTCCTCTGGTAGGATCTACTGCAGTCGTTGGTTTATACTTATTTGTGTCACTTTTCATTCATATCAGACCCTTCAAATTCGCTCACAGTTCCAGGAGGGCAAGCCTTGTATGTCTTTCTGATTCCCACTGTATTCTCTGGCATTTGCAGAATCCATGGCACAAAGTAGAAGCATAGCAAACAATTCTGAGGCTGAAGGAATGTTTGCTAAGGAAAAGACAGCCGATCTAACTTAAATGAGTCTATGCTGTGCTGTTTCTTCCAGGCATAGTGAGCACTCAAATTTCAAAGAAAGATTATATACAGTAAACTAAAATAATAAAATAAGTAAGAAGCAGGGCAGTAATAACTTGGGAGATGTAAAGTACATTTTTCAGGATACTAACCAAAATGTACTGCTCTCCAAGGAAAAACAGTTACTTGAGGATGACAGAATTATGGAGGTTGGCTGTGCTGTTCTTGCTCATCTGAGTTTTCTGATATTTGACTGTATTTGTATATTAATGTCATAAGAATTCTACATCTCACTGCAACAGGGCAGCAAGCACCCTGGAGGGAGCGTGTTCAAGACCAAGAGTGCTTTTTCCTCCCTTGTAGACAGACCAAAGTTAAACTCTTTCTTATGCCTTTGGCCAATTCTATGACTTTCAGCATGCTATTTTTCCTCCCTGGAATCTCATCTGCTAAATGGGTATACCTAGGCACTATGTAGAGCGATTGGAATCACTGAATAAAGTAATGAATGAAAAAAAAAAACTTTGAACATGTTATGTTAGGTTTGTTATATGTTGTGTATAAACTAAAATTGAAATGTCAATGAGGTGGTCACAGAAGGTGGTTAAGATCTCGCATTTACTTTTACCATATTGGTTACTCATTACTATGTCAATTAATTCCATAATGATGTAAATTTTTGCTGATGGTATGTTGGAGCTTTCAATTGACTGGGATGATACTCTGCTGGCTCTGTCTTCAGACCAGAGAGGGTATACCTAAGAAGCCGTTGAACTTGACTGGACAATAAGATGCTGGACTCTATGTTTGGTATATGCTTGCAATGGGGGAATCTCAACTGAACTTGAGCTGTGGTTATGCAACAAGGTGGAGGAATCCACCATGGTGGGAGGGTTTGGGAAGGGGTGGGGAGAACCCAAGTACCTATGAAACTGTGTCACATAATACAATGTAATTAATTAATTAAAAATAATAAATAATTTAAAAAAAGAAGATAAAAAAAAGAAAGCATTAGAGTCAAAAAAAAAAAACTTTGATACATGATGGCTCGAAATACAAATACCAATATGGCCTAATTTAAAGTGACACACCTAGTTAAGGTAAGATTTTTATAGTTATTTGGTTTTCACATTTTAATTTGAAAGTAACAGATTTCAGTTTAAAAATTCCAAGTTTGGCTTCTGATATAGGGTTGACTCCCAAGATTCTACTATCTTTCTGCTGAAATAGGACTGGTACTCCAGCTCCAGTGACTGAGATTATCAATGAGAAATTAAAGCTATTTCCTTAAAAATACCTGTGTGTCTAACATATACTAGGCATAAAAATGTGATTAGAAATACATACATCAATTTCTCTTTCAACCTTAATAATGTAGATAATTTCTGAAGGCACATCCAAGAAAGGCAATTATCAACTGTCAGATACATTATTTTCATTATGACAGCAAGAAAAATTTTAGCAAATGACTTTTACTTTATGGGTAGATGAAAAGTATTTTTAACACCATGGGAAAAAACAAAACTTAATTTTTTAAATAGGTTCACAGTAGAGGAGTGGGCATTTGGCAGAGCAGTTGAGACACTACTTGGAATGGCCGGCCACATTCCATACTGAAATGCCTGAGTTCTAGCTCTACTTCTGATTCCAGCTTCCTTCTAATGTATGTATACCCTTCAAGTTGACAGCTGATGGCTTATGTAGGTGCGTCCTGGTCATGCATGTCAGATTTACAGACTGAATTTTGGACTGCTGGCTTTAGCCTAATCCCAGCTGCTATGAGCACTGGCTAGTAAACTGTCAGATGGGAGACATCCCTCTTTCTCTCTCTCCTTCTCTCATATATCCATCCATCCATACGTATACAACGCATATGTATCTCTATCTCCCAAATTAAAAAATAAACCTTGTAAGCTCATGGGAAACAAAATTAAAAGATAAATTTATAAAACAAAATGCATTGGTTACATAAATGGCAATACAACCTTACAATGTAGCATCATGCCATTATTAAAATTGCAGAGGAAGCAGTATATTATGTGCACAAAAAGGCACAAGGATACTTCAAAATAATCATGGAAAATGAAACAAAAATACAGGTTATTTTAGCATTAAAATTTTTGAAATCCATGCATGGGGTGTTTTCAAAAAGTTAATGATAGTGCAGATTATGAAAGAAGTGCACACGAATTTCAAAAATTTATTTTAATAGAAAACGTATCTTTACATTCCATTTCCCATGAATCTTTTGGAGCATTCTTGATATGCCTGACACATTGGTAAATTTAAAAGGCTTCAATACCATATGTTCAATAAAAACTATTTAAATAAACTACATGGTATAAAGCTGCATAAGCAAGAAGACTGAAAGGACATAAAAAAACGTTATTCTCCATATTAACGGTTCTCAACTGTGCTTCCCATTAGTAACAACAGGGATAGTTTTAAAATATGCTAATCTTACAAGGCACTGTATGCACATAAAAATGACTTATGTAATGGTAGTATGTATTCTGAAGTTTGACATGAAAGAAATAAAGTTTGCTAATTGTACTCAAATATATTTTTTATTTACTCCAAAAATTACTGAGAATGGTAAGCTAAAATCCTTCATGCGGGTGCTGGTCATGTGATATAGCATGTTAAGCCACCACTGGCCATATCAGCATCCCATTTGGCTGCTGGTTCATATCCCAGCTGGCCCACTTCTGGATCAGCTCTCTGGCAAACAGCAAAGAGCAAACATCAGGGAAATGTCCAAGTGTCTGGGTCCCTGCACCCATGTGGGACATCTAGATAAACCTTATGGCTCCTGCCTACGATTGGCTGCAATTTCGCTCAAGATTGACTCCTGTGGCCATCTGGGAAATCAATGAGCTGACTCAAGATCTCTGTCTTCCTCTGTAACTGTTTTTTTTTTCTTTTTCCTTTTTAAAAGATTGACTTTCTATAAAGTCTGACTTTCTATAAAAATAAATGTTTAAAAAAATCATCATCATGAGAAAATGCACTTGGCAAAATTCAACATTCTTTCCCGAAAAAAACAAACCATTCAAAATACTAGGAATAGAAGAAAACTACCTCAACATAACAAAACCCAAATATGAAAAAAAAAAAAAAAAACGAACTAATGGAAGGTCAGGAATAAGGAAGTGATACCTGCTTCTCTACCTGTGTTCAACACAGTAGATGTTCCAGGAAGAGCAATGAGAGAAGAAAAAGAGAAAGAAGGCATCCAAATTGCAAAAAGGGAGGTTAAATTATCCCCGCTCGTAAGTGATACAAACTCATGTCGAGTAACCCTGAAGATTTTCCCCAAATGTTTAGAATTAGTAAACTAATACAAGAAAGTGGCAGGATTACAAAATGAACATTCAAGGATCAACTGCACTTCTATACACTAATAACAAATACTAAGAACAATTAGATTTGCAGCAACATCCAAGGAGCAGAGTACTTAGGAAATCAAGCTTTACAAACATGTGGGAGGCTTGTATAATGAAAATTATAGGGCATGGGGAGAGAAATTAAAGCAGACATAAATTATGAAAAGATACCATGTTAGTGGATTTTAAAGCTTATTATTATTAAAATGTCAATACTATCCAAAATAGTGTACAAACTCAATGCAATCCTTATCAAAATTCCAGTGACATTTTTCTTTGCAGGAACCAACTCATACAGAATCTTAAGAGACCCCGAGTAAGAAAATAAGGCTTAAAAAAAGAAGTGGAAAAAGATACCCTTGTAATGGGCATTTGGCCTAGTAGTTAAGATGCTGGTTAGTGGGCAGGTGTTTGGGTCAGTAATTATGATGCCGCTTGGGAGGACCTGAAATCGAGTCCCAGCTCTGCTTCTGGCTTCCAGCTGATTAGTACCTGGAGAGCTAGCAGTTGATGGCTAAAACACCCCAGTCCCTGCCAGCCACAGGCGAGACCATGACTGAAGGCTGGGCTCCTGGTGTTGGCTTGTCCTGACCACTGGTGTTATGGAAATTGGGGGTGGGAACTAGTACATAGGAAATCTCCTTTTCTTTCTTGGACTCTGTCTTCCTAACTTTCAAATAAATGAAAAAGCAAAGAAGTAAAAATTTTTAAAAACTTGAGATATTAATAAATAAAGCAGCACATTCATCATATAACATACCTATAGTTCTTTCTTTCTTTTTGAAAAGATATAAGACATCCATGTCCCACATCAATATACCTGGAGCAGATGCTCACCACAGGCTCCTGATTCAGGTTCCTGACAATGCAGTTCTGCAAGCGCTGGTGATGGCACCAACACAGGAAACCTAGACTGAGTTTCTGGCTCCCATCTTTGGTGTCTCTGCCACTGAGGGAATTTGGCAAGTGTATTTCTGTCCACCTTTCTCTCACAGTCTCTGCCTATGTCTCTCACATGAAAACATCAAAAATACAGATATCCAGATAAATAGTGACCAAGAAGAGTGAGGGTGTTTATACTTATCTCAAAAAACAAAAAAAATTTGACTAACACAAAAAATTTGAAAGAAGGAAGAAAATTACTATCAAGAGGTTAACACATCAAAAGGATAGAACAATTTCAAATATATAACTACCTATCATTGATGAATCTAAATATACAAAACAAGCATTAATGGATGAGGCAGACTGTAATATATTGACAGTGGGGACTTCAACATTTCATTTTCAAATGGACAGGTGATCCAGACAGCAAATCGATAGAACAGTGGGCACGAGCAACGCTTCAGACAAAATGGAACAAACAGACATGTCTGGAAGACTCCATTCAACAGCAGCAGAATATAAATTCTTTTCAAGCATACGTAAAACATTCTCCATGATAGATTATATATTAGAGCACAAAAGAAGTCTAAACAAATTTAAGAAGACTGAAATCATATCAAGCACCTTTTCTGACTGTAATGGGGTGAACCCAGAAATCAATAAGAAGAATTTTTAAAAATTTACAAGTACATGAAAATTAAACCATATGTTTCCAAACTACAAATGGGTGAAAGACAAAATTAAATGGGAAATTTAAAAATATCCTCAGACAAATGAAATGGAGATATATCAAAACGTCTGGGACACAGCAAAAAACAATAGAGACAGTAATAAATATCTATCAAAAAAGAAGATCTTAAATAAATAACAATATGCCTCATGAATTAGGAAAATAAATCTACAGTGGATAGAAGAAAATAAGGATAAAAGTAGAAATAAATGAGACTAGAATGACAATCTAAAAAAACCAATGAAACAGTTGATTCATGAAAAATACTGACCCAACAAATCTTTAAGCTAAGGAAAAAAAGAACTAAAAAAAAAAAGAGGAATGAAAGAGATGTTGCAAATGATACCACAGAAATACAAGGGGTCATAAGAGGCTACTATAGTATGAACATTTACATGACAAGGAATTTGATTAGTTGCAAGACATGGACAACTCACTAAAACCATACAACTTGCTTCGACAGAGTCGAGAAGACAATGAAAAGCTGAAGACACCATCGGTAATAAAAATTTCTTATCAAAAAAAAGGCCAGGACAAGCTGGCTTCACCACTAAGGACTGAGGGCACATCAGGCGCTAAGTGCATCCTTGGGCCTGTGCAAACTCTTGGGCCAGTACCTGTTCCCAGCCTGCTCTAAATGCCAGCTTCACTCCTACAGCATCAGCACCACTCAAGGCTCCACATATTTCACAGCATCAGTAGCTGGGACTTCTATGCTGGGGTAGCACACTATTCAAGGTTCTTGCCCTTAGTGTCATAAGCACGTCAGGAATCCAAGCAACTACCTGGCCCCATGAGCACCCTAGTCGCCCACTAGTGTTAGCACTGACTACAGAAAGACGGAGACTATACATGTTCACACAGATGCGGATTCAAAGCCACTGCAGCCATGCAGCCAACACCCAGAAACACACCTTCACAAAGAAGCATCCTTCGATTTAGGAAAGCAATGTCTAAAACCCAAAGAATCAACAGGCCCTCCAGACGTTCAAGAATCAGCACAGGGACCCACGAAATATGGAAAAAATGTATTATGATACCCCAGGCAACACAAAGACCTTTAGAATCATGCCACAAACAAAGGTATAGTAATGAAATGTCTGATAAAGAGTTCAAAAATATAAAGATACTCAAAGACCTATTGGAGAATTCAGATAGCTAATAAAATTAGAATCTCAACTCATGATATTAATGATAAAAACTTTCTATATAGAGTTCAAGAAAAATATTAGACATGAAGAATGTAAGTCAAATAAACAAGATAGTTGAAAAATCTCAACAAGAGACTCTATCACACAGGAACCTAAAGACAGATTGTTTTGAAATAGCCCAGATAATAAAATAAAATAGCAACAAAGAGAGCCTCTGTGTGATCTTTGTTACACCATTAAATGAACAAATACTTGAGTTCTGGGAGTCATCAAAAAATTGGAAAGTGAAGAGGCTCCAGGAAATAATAGCTGATGAGTTCCCAATATGGAGAGAGATACACGGACATCCGGGTACAGGAACCCAAGAAAGGACGGACCACAGAAGAATCATCATACTACAGTATGACTAAACTCTCAAAAATACACCCAGAGAGAGTCCTGAAATTTACAAGAGAAAATTGTCAAATCTCATTTAACGAAGTTATTTTCTCAGCAGAAACAGTATAGAAGGAGACAGAAAAAGACGTATTCCAAGTTCTGAGAGGAAAAAAAAAAACCACCTGGCAGCTGAGGAAGCTACAAGAAAAAATAGGGAGACACTGGTCTAACCAACAATTTTTGGGTAAAACACTAAAAACACAGACAATAAAGGCAAAAGTAGACAAATAATATTATACCAAACTGAAAAACAATCAGCAGACTGAAGAAACAATCCGAGAAAGGGAGAAAACGATTGCCAAGTATCAGGCTGATGAAAGACGTCCGAAAAGGACCCAAACACATTTTTCAAAAGAAGAAATTCAAAAGCCCAATAAATATATGAAATGTTATTAGTATCATGAGCTATCAGGGAAATGGAAAGAAAATCCCCAATGAACAACTATTAACTGAAGGACAAAAACAAACACTGGTAATGATATGGAGAAAAGCAAACCCAAACACACCTTTGCTAGTAATGCCATTACACAAAATTGTATGGAAGCGCACCAAAAACATCACAAAATAATGGGTATAGACAGCACCCACAATACTATCATTCCATATGGGCACCAGGTCATATCTAGCTGCTCCACTTCTGATCTAGCTTCTTAGTAATAGCCTAGGAAAAAATCCAAGAAGGGTCCCTCGCTCCCACATAGGAGACCCGAAGAAGCTTCAGACTCCTGGCTTCCACCTGGCTCCACAATGTCACAGACTCTTCCAAAGCGAGCCAGCAGATGGACAGAAAATTTCTGTTTCTCCTTCTCTCTGTAACTCTTTTAAATAAATACAGAAACCTTAAAAAAAAAAACCCTAAAATCAGATTCACTTTATGGTTCAACTATCCTACTTCTGGGTATAGTGCCAAAGAAAAAGAAATCTGCCTATCAAAGAAACATCTTCTTTCTCATGTTTATTGCAGCACTGCTTACAATGGGCACAATATGTAAGCCAACAAGATGTACCCTGCTGCATGAATGGATTACAGAACGGGGTATATAAAGAAAACAGGGTATTTCTCAGCTACAAAAAAGAATGAAATTAGGCCATCTACAGAAAAATTGGTGGAACTGGAGATCACCATGCTAATGAAATAAGCCACACACACACACACAAACAAGTATCACATGTCTGACCACATATGTGAATGTTAACAACAGGAAAACATATATGATAGATAGGATTCTACCACCGCGCTTTCTAGAGGCTGCGAAAGGATACTGAATACAGGCATAAACACAGTGAGGCAGAGTTCATCGGTTCTGGTGTTCTACAGACAAACAGGGTTACTCTGGTTCATTATAAAGGAAAAGGAAGGACTGGTTACCTGCAATCATTTTTAATGGTAAAAATATCTGTAGAAATACTGCATTGTACCACATAAAAATGAGCAGGTATTTCATACTAATCCAAAAGTTTAGATAAAAAAGTGCTTTTTTTTTAATGATCTTTGGAGAAAATTTTAAGAATACATTGAAGATTACACTCAAATCATTGTCACAGTCTCCAAAATATTACATTAGGAATGACAATAAAAAAATGACATATAGTAATACTGTATTTAACTTTTGTTTGTACATGATTAGGGTTTCCTAACAATAACACAGCCAGAGCCACATTACCAGAGAAAAACGTTCAATATTTATCACTACCAGTGGTTATCCTAATTTGCTGTGTGAAGCACATTCATGAAAATTAGAGAACAATTTGATTTTTTTAAATTGAATAAATACCTATAACAATTCTTGGTGCGTATGAAGCACAGCAAACATAAATGTCATGAGGAACTAAAAATTAAAATAAAAAGGAAAAGAGAAAATTACATACCAATATCCCTGTATCTATGGTCAATAAAGATACAAAAGCCCTGAACAAATATTCGCAAATCAAATTCAACAACACATTAAAAGGGTCATTCACTATGATCACCAGAAATTATTGCTGGAATATAAGAAGTAATAAAGTTTAACATACACAATACACCACTTAATAGACTGAAGAAAAAAACACAGGTCAGAACAGATGAAAAAAGTTGGTGAAAGTCAAATTTCCTGATAAAAACACCCAGCACACCGAGAACAGGAAAAACTGTCTCAACACAATGAAGGCCACATATGTAAAGCCCACAGCTAACATGACTCCAGACAGTGGAAAATATTTTCCTGTAAGAATTGTTAAGAGAAGACGCCCACTCGTAGTACTCCTACCTTGTATAGTACTAAAAGTTCTAGCCAGAGAGCACTTAGGTTGGGTGGAGTGGAGAGGGGTGGGGAAGAAGGAGAGGAGGGAAGAGAGAAAAAGTAAAGAAGGGAGGGAGGGAGGAATTAACTAATTAATTTATTTATTCTATATAATTCCAAGGGGCACATTAAAACACTTTCAGTCTCTCCTTAAAGTTGTAAACCTATGGGCCCAGCACAGTAGCCTAATGACTAAAGTCATTGCTTTACACAAGCCGGGATCTCCTATGGGCACTGGATCATGTCCCAGATGCTCCACTTCCCATCCAGCTCCCTGCTAGTGGCTGGGGGAAAGCAGTTAAGGATGGCCCAAAGCCTTGGGACCTGAACCCACATAGGAGACCAGGAAGAAACTCCTGGCTCCTGGCTTCAGATCGGCTCAGCTCTGGCCACTGTGGGTCATTTACGGAATGAACCAGTGGATGCAAATCTTTGTCTCTGCCTCTCCTCTCTGTAAATTTGATCTGCCTTTCCAATAAAAATTTTTTAATTTCTCAAAAAAAATTGTTTGCTGATGTCATCATATATTAAAAATTCCAAGTTCGCCACAAAAAATGCACTGGATCTAATAAATTCATTAAACTGCAGAAAACCAAATCTACATATTAAAGAATTAGTAGCATTTCTTTATATTAACAAGAAATTGGCAACAAAGGAAGTTAAGAAATCAGCCAGATTCAACAAAACATCAACAGTTTATTTAGGAGTAACTTTTTTTTTTTTTGAAGATTTATTTACTTTATTATAAAGTCAGATATACAGAGAGGAGAGACAGAGAGGAAGATCTTCCGTCCAATGATTCACTCCCCAAGTGAGCCACAACGGGCCAGTGTGCGCCGATCCGAAGCCAGGAACCTAGAACCTTTTCCAGGTCTCCCACGCGGGTGCAGGGTCCCAAAGCTTTGGGCCGTCCTCAACTGCTTTCCCAGGCCACAAGCAGGGAGCTGGATGGGAAGTGGAGCTGCCGGGATTAGAACCGGCACCCATATGGGATCCTGGTGCACGCAAGGCAAGGACTTTAGCCGCTAGGCCATGGCTGCCGGGCCCAATTTAGGAGTAACTTTAATCACAAAAGTGAAAGCTTAGTTGTCTGAAAACTATAAAATTTTGACAAAACAAGCTGAAGACAACACAAATAGATGAAACAGTATTTCATGTTCATGGGCTGACTCTAAAAGTTAATATTGCCATAATGTCCATACTACCCAAAGTTATATATGAATTCACTATGATCCCTACAAAAATTTCAATGTTATCTTTCATTGCATCCCAGTCTCCCACGTGGTCAGCAGGAACCCAAGTACTTGGGTTATTATCTGCCTCTCTCCTAGGCATGTAAAGGCAAACATAAACTTGAAGAGGAGCTGCCTGGATTTGAACCTGCACTGAGAGATGAGATGCTGGCTTCTGAAGAGGTGGCATAACCCACTGCATCACGATGCTGGTTCCAATATTTCACTTAAAAATGATAAATATATTTAAAAGCCAGAATGACAGAGGCAGACATTTGTGCACACACATGGAGACACACACACACACACACACACACTCACAATAGTCTTCCACCCAATGGCTCACTTGCCAGATGACATTTTAAAAAATCAACAAACAAAACAAAACAAAACAACAACAAAAAGACAGGGCTTGAACAAGCCAAAGCAAGGAGTCAGAAACCACACTGTGCAGTTCTCTGCCACATTCCAGGAGCACTGGCAGGGAGCTGCACTGGAAGCAGGAGCAGCTAGGACTCAAATCAGTACTCGGAAAAGTCAGATTAATCTATATCTCATTTTAAAAAGGCATATTTTTATGTTATCAGATTGAAAGGTTGAACAAGAGATCTTCCATCCACCTGTTCACTCCCCAAATACTAGCAACAAATGGGCTGGACCAGGCAGAAGCCCGGAGCCTTGTGTTCAGTCCAGGTGTCCCAGCTGGTGACAAGGACACCAGTACTTAAGCCATCACTTGCTGCCTCCCAGGGCAACCATAGCAAGATGCTGAAATCAGAAGCGGGGCTGAAACACTGAACCCAAAAACTCCAAATGCAAAATGGACATCCCAAGTGGAGTATTACCCAGTGCACAAAACACTTTCCTGTAAAAAGCCTATTACCAGAGTACATTGTCACAAAATAGTCTGTATCTAGACTGTTTATACAGCAATCAAATAGCATGATAGCTTAAAATGTAAATTCCTGGAATGTCTTTCCAATCCAGCTGAGTCAGAATTGCATTTTAAAACAGAATTCTAGCTAAGTATCTACATGTCTATAAAATAAATAACAGAAAAGATATTCTTATTTACATAATGGTCGTTGACCACCCAGCAGTAATAAATTTGCTACTACTCTACAGACAACTTAATGGAAGTATTTGTCTTCTAAACAAAAGTTCCTAGTATAATTTGCTTCTTTAAATGTAATTAGGTAAAAAGAAAAGATAAAAGCAAGGCAATCTCTACAGTTTCAAAGCAACTTTTCTGAAATTTCAGGATAAGCAAATATTCCACCTAAACACATCATCTTTTTAATTTAAATATAAACTGTTAGCTTAAAATATGATTAGGAGACTGTATCTATATATGTAAAATACTGACTGAAAAAGAGCCAAAGAAAATGTCATCTCATTAATCAGATCAAGATGTGCTAAAACAAGAAACTATCCAATAACAGAAATCATTTTGTCTATTCTGTATCAATTTGGGATTGTTGTTTAGTGAACTCTCAAAAATTTAAAGTTCAAAATAAATGATACATGTCAACATTATACAACATATTTAAAATTTAGCCTAATGAATCTTAGTTCAAATTTCCTATTGTTAAACTCAAATTTTCATTTTAAGTTAAAAGTGAGAAACAAATTTATTTTTCTACATAATTCCAAGAGGCACATTAAAGTACTTTCAGTCTCTCCTTAAAATCGTCAATACATGGGCCCAGCACAGTAACCTAAGTGGCTAAAGTCCTTGCCTTGCACACACTGGGAACCTATATAGGCACTAGTTCATGTCCTGGAGGCCCCACTTCCCATCCAGTTCCCTGCCTGTGACCTGAGAAAGCAGTTGAAGACAGCCCAAAGCCTTGGGATCCTGCACCTGTGTGGGAGACCCAGAAGAAATTCCTGGCTCCTGGCTTTGGATCAGCTCAGTCTGGCCATTTATAAAAATTGTAAATATATATAGCCAGTACTTATTTATTTATTACATATCCAACCTGTACATATTAAATTCTATTAAACTTATCTGAAAGGGGGATTCCTTTTAACTCCCTCATGTTTGTAAATACTATCTTAATAGTTTCATTTTAATATGAGCTTTGAAATTGAAAACCATTTTCTTACATAAATTTACAGAGAAAAATAAAAGAACGTAATTGTAATGTTTCAGTTCTATTTTCCAAGCAGGACAACTTTAGTAGTTGAGTTACCTACTATTTGCCTCTGTCCATTGCTTAACCACCTCCAAACGACTTCCCAGACCCTGAACACTGGCCTAATTGCAATGCATCTCAACACTGTTTTCATCTTCTGTGACTATTCATCAATGGAAAAAGGATGACCTTCAATTGTGATGATCCACTTCCACTAGATTTTTGAGTCCTTGATTTGTCTGTTCCTTAAAACCAATGTATTTTCTGTCCCTGTCCCATAACTAACCCTCTTAGTAAAGCTGTGACATACTAGAGGATCTGAGATGGATGAATAGGGTGAAGCAACACTAACATCAGCTGCTCTGAGAGAGGAAAATGACAAAAAAAGGAGCACCTTTCTAGGGGCTGGAAATTTTGATTGAGTAAGACAAAAACAGAGAAGATTCTGTGGATCAAGAGGAATGAAGACAGACATCGCTCCAGCCAGCTGGTAGCTGTGAGCCACCATAATAAAATGACAAGGTAGGAAGACGTGCCACTTCTCACAGTGCTAAGCTAAGAATCTCAGGGACACTTCCTGACGTACACTTCAGCCTGGGATCTGACTGGTGTCAGGGCAACCATCAAGGTGGATGCAGGCAAGCTGCCTGATTCCTTCCCACCCTACTTTTGCAGAGGACCATATTCAGCAATGAAAAGTTGGACAGTGATCATCAGATCCACTCTTACCAGTATCAGAATCCACACCAGGAAAATACTGCAGTAGCTGTGTCACTGGTGATATTGCCTGGGTGAGGATCTTGTGGTTCAGAGACTTTGGGTCTGGCCCATAACGTTAAGGGGCGGGGGGGGGGGGGGTAGAGGGAAGGATGCTGACATAAATCCATGAATGGAGAGCACACTGCTGGATTTTCATTTCCCTCACAAAAGGCCCTGGGGAGAAAGAGACAACTAGGGCAACTACAGGTTGCCATGGCTTTTGTATCTGTGAATAAGGGATTTTTATCTCTGGGTAAATCTGAATCCTGCTAATGTGGAGAGTGATCTGGAGAACTGACATACGATGAACCTGTGAGGCACTTGCCATCTCTCCATATCACACATCACCCCAGCACTCAAACTGCTTAGGCAGAACACCAACAGGCATCCAGGTCTGGGAATGCCCCGGCTCTCTCTGTGGACAGAGAAGCCTCATCCTAGAAGCACAGGTAACAAAAGCAAAAGCAAAACAAAACAAAACGAAAACCAAAAAACCAGCCAAATGGCACTGAATCAAGCTAAGAAGCTTCTGCACTGTAAAGAAAACCCTCAATAAAATGAAGAGGCAATGACTGTAATGGCAGAAAATTTTTGCAAACTATGCAACTGATAAAGGGTTAACCTCCAGATTCTATACACAGCTCAAGAAACTCAACATCAAAACAAACAATCCAGTTAAGGGACAAAAAACAAGAACAGGCAATTTTCAAAGGGTGAAATGCAAATGGCCCACCCACCACAGACATATGAAAAAATGTTCATGATCACTAACCATCATAGAAATGCAAATTAAAAACCACTTTCTAACCTCGCTCCAGCTAGAGTGACTTTCATCCAAAAATTAAAAAGCACTAAATGAAGCTGAAGAGATTGTAGGGGGAAAGGTACCAATACAGTGTCGGTGGGAATATAAACTAGCGTAACTGCTACGGAAGACAAATGTGAAGACAGATCTACCATATGACTCAATCGTCCCACTCCTAGCAATTTACTCAGTCAAAATGAAATCAACATATGACGGGGCTATCTGTACTCCCATATGTACTCCCATATGTACTCCCAGTTCAATTCACAATAGCTAAGATAGAAAATCAATCAAGACATCCATCAGTTAATGACTACATAAAGAAAATCTGGAATATAAACATCATGGAAAACTACTCACTCATAAACAGGAATGAAATCCTGTTTTTTGCAACAAAACGGGTTGTTGAAATAAGCCAGTCCCAAAAAGGTAAATATCAACTGTTTTCCTGATCTGCGGAAATGAATACACAGAATAGAAAAAAAAAAAAAAAAAGGAATCTGTATGAGTGAAACGGACCTTTTGAGATTTTATATTTGTTTACAGCTTCAATATGTAATCTTGAGGAACAGTGGCTTTTTTTCTTTAAAGATTTGTTTTTATTACAAAGTCAGATATACAGAGAGGAGGAGGAGAGACAGAGAGGAAGATCTTCCGTCCGATGATTCACTCCAAGTGAGCCGCAACGGCCGGTGCACGCCGATCCGAAGCCAGGAACCTGGAACCTCTTCCGGGTCTCCCACACGGGTGCAGTGTCCCAATGTGTTGGGCCGTCCTCAACTGCTTTCCCAGGCCACAAGCAGGGAGCTGGATGGGAAGTGGAGCTGCTGGGATTAGAACCGGCGCCCATATGGGATCCCGGGGTGCGTTCAAGGCGAGGACTTTAGCCGCTAGGCCACGCCACCGGGCCCGGAACAGTGGCTTTTTTCTACTTGCTAAGTGTTGAATTCTTTAGCTAATGGAAGTTCAAGCCTGTCACTGTGAATTGAACTGAAAGTATGTCACACTAAAAATTTTTGTAAATAAGTAACATGGAGGGATAATAGGAACACAATCGGATAGAGGTGGAGTAGAATGGAAATTATCACTATGCTCCTAAATCCATATGGTGAAATACATAAAATTTGTTCACCTTATATAAACAAATTTATTTTAGAAAACCTGACAGATCAACAGCATGTTACTAGGGGAAAAAAAACAACAAGACAAGCCGAAAAGATTAAAAAGGAGCAATTCAAGTAACTAGGGAATTGAGAATAATCCTGGGAAAATTCATATTAATAAGATCCCCAAAATATTTTTACTTGGCATGAACTATATGAATTGGCTATCTGCTTTTGAATTCTAAACACAGCTGCTTCATGCTTTACTCTCTACCTGTAAAATACTATTCTTGAATCTAAAAACCAATCCTTTAAACTCAGTATCTACCACACTAAGTTTGATCATAAAAATGTGGGTTTTCAAAGATGCGCTTAACACAAACGTTTAAATCGTGTATTTTGCTCGTGCTTTCTGCTAATTCTCATTCCAGCTCCATTTACCTTTCGCAGCATTAAAATCAGGGAAACGTGTCCATCAGTTCTTCTCATGCAAAGCCTATTATTATCCCACTTCTATTTAAAGAACAGTTTCCACCAAGACTTCCAAAAATAGGCTCTACTTGTCTTCCTGACTTAGCTCATCAGCCGAGTTAATGACTGGTAATCTCTCCTAGTTAAGTGACAGGTACACTACGTGGGGGGGGGGGGAACAAAACACCAGAGTGATGAGTAGGGTTTAGCAAATGGCATCACAGGTATTTGTTAAGTAAAAATTAATGTTTAATTTGGTAAAATGTCATGCCTTTGGGGCAGTTACCTTTTATGGAAATATTAAAAGAAACATCTTGTAAGAATAATGTTAAAAATCAATGAAAGTAAATTTTGGGGGAAATGTCCACAAAGGAAAACCATTGTTACAACCATAAAATTTCAGAGGTTTCTTTCATTCTCCTGCACTCATGGAAAATCTTAAGATTTGAATTAAGGGTTGACAAAGTTTTTCTCTTCTAACTGAAAGTGGGATGACGAGGGTAGGAAACTATTTGGCCTCGCTCCTCTCCGTAATGACAGCCTCCTAAGCAAAAAGAAATCTAGGTGGCAGCTCACAAATCCCCAAAATGCTTTAAGTATCTGAAAGACATCTCCAGCTGCTGTGTGCAAGCATCCACACTGGGAAAGGAAACTGCCCTTGAGAAACTCACCCAGAATGCACCATGACATGCGCCTCACTTGAAATCTCTGAGGCTCACGAAGGATACTTGGGACTTTTTTATTTTTTAGGAAGGCAGAATCCAGCAGTAACTCAAGTGCTCAGCCCTCTCCCCAGACATCATTTTTCTAGCAGTCCAAAAGGAGCCGATCCCAGGGCAGAGGTCATAGGCTGTGCTCCATCTGCCAGCTGGCAGTGAGCTCCAAGGACAGAGGGTGCAAGAAGCGTGACGATTCCTCAGGGTGCTCATTCACACGGCATTGAGCGCATCCCCACGGATACCTCAGAAACACTCACTTTATCTCACTTTGGAGTGTGGAAAAAACAGCGGTCAACTTTCTAGGGTAGTCTCGCAAGCTTCCCACGGCCTTATCACTGAGGCTGACTTAATCCTACGGCAACTGTGAAGCTTCGGAGTAAATAAAGTTTCTATCAGAAACCCCATCCACCCTGTGATGTAGAATGGAGCAATGCCAGCTTAAGGCAGACATCTGTAACCTCCACTGAGGTAGAAACCTCGGCCGCCATGAGTGCGCTCATCTGGGGTGACAGGAAAACTTCCAAAGGAAATCCTTGTATTAAAATGTTCATCTACAGTTAATTTCGGTGAGTTCTTTTGTCTCCCAAACTTCTTCCTCAAATTCGGTGCAATGTTCCCAATACTATATCCAGAATTTGACTGTCTTTCCCTTCGTAAATGGCTAAACTGAGATGCTATGGGTAAGAAATGGAAAGTGACAAGATATGACCAAAGCATTGGAAATCAATCCAAACTAAATGTGCTTCTTAACTATAAGTGAACAGTTGAAAACACTCCTCTTTTATAACCATGGAGATAAATACTCTGTTTTTATTAGGAAAAAATTGCTTTGGACTGAATAAAGTCATTTGATTAACAAGTCAAAGCAGATGGCTTATTGATGTTTCAGAAAGGAGTTTACAAGGTCTAACGAAAATAGAGACTCAGCTCTGAATTAACAAATTACCCTGGTATATGGGACATTGACAGTTCACTGCTAATAGATTTATGGGTTACTGCTGGGTGTTTCATCCCCACTTGCTTTATTATGATAAAATATTGGGGCACTGGTAACCTATAGCCTTATTGCAATATACTATATTGACCTCTGGACCTTCAGGACCTGACAGCAATACTATGTATTAGATTTTTAATTTGTCTTAATCTCACAATATCAGCATCAGTGTATGTGGTTTATTCTGAATAGGCGAGTCCATGCAACTAACACACAGCATGCTGGGTTAACATTTGCTAGAACTTAGTTCTCAGCGGTTAAGATCCCAAAGTTCAGATCCCAAAGTCCCTGGCAAAATGACACAGGGTTTTGAGTAAATAAAGTGTAAAGGATCTCACCACTCAGAAAGATAGGTTTACTACTTCTTGAGAAACCTGAGAATTTGCGTATTTGAAATGAGTCTTGTAATTTCATCCATCTTATTTTTAATTTCTGTAAGTTCCTTTTTTGTCTTCAAATCAGACCAGGAATTTTATACAACTTGACCTTCATTCATTTTTTTTTCGTCTTTTACATCATTAAGTATGCAGATGTTACAGTTTCTGATAATTCTATTAATGAAAATTCTTGGGCATTAATTTTGCTGCATTGTGTCTAGAGACTCATAGGATGGGATCCTTTCTCTGTTTGTAACCTTGAGTTATGAGTTTATTTATACAGAGGTTCTCTTTGTGAGAACCCTTAGTCAATAGTTGGGCATCTCCAAAATCTTTGCTGTTCCATTTGATCAGTGCTGCAGACAATCTCTCAGGCCCAGCATGACTTTTTTCATCAGCTCCTCAGTCTGGGAGTTTCTGAGCTACGCAAGCAAACTTTGATTCCAAAAGCAAAGTAAGTGCAACCTTGTGGCTATGGGTATTGAGAGGAAATTGGGTATTTCATGTCTCTTTTTCCACACCCCTCTCTTTTTTGATATTATTATTATTATTATAAACTTTGAATTTTATGGTACAAGTCCATAGGGTCTGGGATTTCCCTACCCCCTGCCCAAAATCCCACCCCTGATTTTTCCCATATTATTACAATAGTCTAATCCTCCATAAACAGTCTTCCATCCATCAGTCTGAGAATTAAGTATGTCCTGACATTGCTGGTGCAGAGAATGTCAGACAGCCCAACATCCTATTGTCAAGATATATCCAACAGTTTCATTGGGATTCCACCTTTGCTTTGGAAGTAGGGGATGCATACCACATTGTATCTTCACATCTGCATATGATAGTCTATTATGCCATCACTATACATTCCCTTAAATCAGATGCACCAAAACAGAGTCAACAACAGGAATGAAGTTAAAAAATTTACAGCATCATGGAGTCAAACAACAAGCAACTGACTAACGCATCAATGAAGAAATGAAAAAGAAAACACAAAAGTCTCTTGGGTAAAATGATAGCACTGCGTGATCCACAAGTCAGCGAAGAATTTGGCAAGAGAAAAGAAACTACTTGGATGATGAAAATAAAAATACATCAAAACACACGGGTTGCAGCAAAAACAGTATGGAAAGGGTTATTTACCTTACAATTTGCCTGATGGCTGCCTTGTATCAGAGAGAACATATGGTATTTGTCCTTTTGAGATTGACTTATTTCACTGAGCATAATGGTCTCTAGTTGGGATCATCTAGTTGCAAATGGAGTAATTTCGTTCTTGTTAATGGCTGAGCAGTATTCCATGGAGTAGATGTACCAGAGTTTCTTTATCCACTCCTCTTTTGATAGGCATCTGGGTTGTTCCCATCTTTGCTAGTGTAGATTGCCACAACCCTCTCTTGAGCTCAAGCCAGAGCTTCTCTTGAGCACCATCTCACTGGAATAATTGTCTGTTTGCCTACCTGCATTTTAGTTTCTCCTCTCACTAGTGGCATTATCTAAGGAGTATTTCATTCTGATATAAAGGTATGTCAGTCATAATCTTTCCATTTACCAGTCCATGCAGTACATGGCATTTAAATCACACCCTTGGGCACTGAGACCAACAGACTCCTCAAAGCTGCTCAAGAGTTAGCTTGACTGCTTTGCCATCTTGACGTCAATATCCTTGGAAAACAATTCCCCTTACTTTCTTGCTAACTCAGTATTCAACCCTACCACACTGTCAGGAAGAGAAGTCAGAACTTTCTTTTAGAAATGTCTTCCTGGGCCTGGCGCCATGGCCTAGCAGCTAAAGTCCTTGCCTTGAACATGCCAGGATGCCATATGGGCACTGGTTCTAATCCCAGCAGCTCCACTTCCCATCCAGCTCCCTGCTTGTGGCCTGGGAAAGCAGTTGAGGATAGTCCAAGGCTTTGGGATCCTGCACCCGTGTGGGAGACCTGGAAGAGCTCCTGGCTTCGGATTGGCGCAGCACCGGCCATTGCGGCTCACTTGGGGAGTGAATCATCGGACAGAAGATCTTCCTCTCTGTCTCTCCTCTCTGTATATTTGACTTAGCAATAAAAAATAAATAAATAAAACTTTACAAGAAAGAAAGAAAGATCTTCCTTCTGGGTGTGTGGGTTTGCTCCAGCCCCAGGAGGAAACTGGTAGGAACGGAGTATCCCATTTCAAATGGCTCCCTGCTCTAATTCTGGGCAGTACTTGAGGATGAATGAAAAAGCTGAGCTCAGGGTTTCACTGAGGCAGTCACAACTCACAGGCAGTGGTCTTGCAACAACCCTCAATTTGGGGTGCCATCTAGAGGTGATGTGTCAGAAGTGTCCACTGGCTCAGAGAACAGCTGACTTAAAATTTCTGGCTCACAAACAAACCAGATCTTGAAGGACTGGAAAGACGACATGATATGCCAATCCATGTCAAGAACTTTCAGGTTGGGCCTGGCGGCGTGGCCTAGCGGCTAAAGTCCTCACCTTGAAAGCCCCGGGATCCCATATGGGCGCCGGTTCTAATCCCGGCAGCTCCACTTCCCATCCAGCTCCCTGCTTGTGGCCTGGGAAAGCAGTTGAGGATGGCCCAATGCATTCGGACCCTGCACCCGCGTGGGAGACCCGGAAGAGGTTCCAGGTTCCCGGCTTCGGATCGGCGCGCACCGGCCCGTTGCAGCTCACTTGGGGAGTGAATCATCGGACGGAAGATCTTCCTCTCTGTCTCTCCTCCTCTGTGTATATCTGGCTGTAATAAAATGAATAAATCTTTAAAAAAAAAAAGAACTTTCAGGAGCAATGTCCTCACCTACAAAAATATAAGGTACCAGAAACACACTACATTATATTTGATACAGCCAAGCACTTTGGAGAACTTAAATAGCCATTTTAAGGAAATTCAATGAATATTAAGACAGAAGAGAGAAACTTAATGTCTGAATGATGAGATGGAAATAATTTTTAAAAATTAAACAGAAATCCTTCAAATGGGAACTATACTAAGTGAAATTTTAAAAATATGATGGAAAACATCTATAGCAGAGTAGATCGAATGAAAAATAATCATAAGCTAAAAGACAAACTATTTGAAAACACACAGAACAGAAAAAAGAATCAAGAAGAATGAGGAATGCTTACAAGAATCTTGAGCAAGCATGAAAGGAGTAAGTATCTGAGTATCTGCCGTTCAAGAAGTACTTGGGAATTCCGAAAACGGAGAAAGTATGGTCAAGACCGTAACAGGAAACCTGAAATCCACAGAAAGATAACTACTAGGGGACAGCAAGACCACAGGTCCCCAAGAAAATTCAAACTAAGTCTTCCCAAGAACTATAATAATTAATAACACTGAAGATAGAGGGTTTCAAATGCATAAAAGACATGAATGACAAATAAAGGAATCCCCATTTGCTTGACTTCGTATCTCCCAGCAGAAACCTTATGAACAGGAGGATATTGGATGAGACTTTCACAGGACTAAAGGAATACAAATGTTACCCGAGGATAATACACCCAGCAAGGTTATCCCACAAATATGAAGGGGAGATAAAGACATCCCCAAGCAAACCAAAATGCCAAGTTTATATCACTACCAGACATCTCCTACAAGAAATTTTAAAGGGAGTTTCTTAAACTGAAAAAGAGGGACATTGAGAAATATCAAGAAAATATCAGAAGATAAAAATCTCAGTGGTAAGGGGAATTATACAGACAAATACAAAATGCTGTAATATACCGATGTTATATGAAGCTGTCACATTTTTGATGTAGCAGCAAAATAACCTTAAAAATGCATTAATAGCTAAGATACACAGACCACAGAAAGAAGTAAAATGACAGATTGAAAAATTTTAAATGTGCAGTTATTTGTATTACTTATTACTTCCTATTTCCCTCTTTTTCATTATCAATTAGGAGTTGATATCATTTCAAAATAGTTTATAATCAAAATACATTTCTGTAAGCCTTGAAGTAACTAGAAAATTAAAAAAAACTATAAAACATTTAACAAAAACAATCAGCATGGAAGTAAAACTTATCACTAAACCACAAAGGAAGAGAAGAAAGGCAGAAAGACAATAACTAACGAAACTAGAAAACAAGTATTAAAGGACAGTAATTATAGTTCACTGTCAATAATTAAATTAAATGTAAATGTATTATATTTCCCAGTTAACACACACAGAGTACCCAGATGAATAAAACAAAAAAGACCCAATTTCAAGCTGCTTGGAAGCAGCACATTTCACTTACTTTTATTTTTAGTAAGATCTTATGTATTTGAAAGGAAAACGTGGGAGAGAAAGGGAGAGAAGGGCAGGGAACAGAAACAGAAGGAGAGAGAGATCTCTTTCATCTGCTGGTTCACTTCCCAAATGACCACAGCCTCTGGCGGTGGATCAAGTCAAAGCCAGGAGTCCAGAGCTCCAGTTCAGGCTCCCGAGTTGATAAGCAGGGCCTAAGGTATCTGGGCCTCCTGCTTTTCCCAGTGGGCAATAGCAGGAGCTGGATGGGAAGTGGAGCAGGCAGGCTGTGCCCCTGCGCTCACGTGAACACCCAGATTGAGTGATATGTTCCCAGCTTCGGCATGGCTTATCTTTGCTTACTGTGGGAATTTGGTAAGTGAGCTAACAGATGAGTGCTACCGGTGTCTTGCTTTTCAGAGAACACGAATAACTAAAAATTAAAATCAGAGAGCAAGTGGAGACATCATCACTGACAATATGGAAAAGAATACTTTCAAGCCACACATCTAACAAAAGGTTACTAACCAGGGGTGGATGTTTAGCACAGTGATTAAGATGATTCTTGGGAAACCGACATGGCAATATTTGGGATCAAATTCTAGCTCTACTTCCTATTTCAGTTTCCTGTTAGCCAAAGGACTCCAATTATGGAGAATGGAATATTAAGTTTGTTATTTCATATGGGCTCTTTATTCATCTTTAATACGGTAGCTCATCATCTGATGATATCTGGCTTTGTTCGCAAGCCCCGATTCTAAACAAAAACATCCTTCATGCGGAGCTTTCACTCACTCTGCCATTGTTTTCTACTCATCTAAAAAAAAAAAGGACTAAAATTTTAAGAAATGTAGCTTAAAGAACATATCCAATTTGCTGTGGTATTTCCTT
Source organism: Ochotona princeps (assembly GCF_030435755.1). Classification (NCBI taxonomy): domain Eukaryota; kingdom Metazoa; phylum Chordata; class Mammalia; order Lagomorpha; family Ochotonidae; genus Ochotona; species Ochotona princeps. The sequence goes on along the minus strand of NC_080847.1, from coordinate 11,480,302 downwards.
ACTTCTGGAGGTTGAAAAGGAAATGAAACAGTAGTTTCAAAAATTATTCAGGAAATTCAGTATGAACTGCACAAAAACAAAACAAAAATCATCTTTACATTTTGAAAAACTATCTATAGGAAAATGAAGATGATATTTTCCTTAAAAAAAATAGGAGGGAAAAGGTTGACTTATTTTTAATTGCTGGAAGGGAAACTCTCTGTAATCAGGTGGTAGATGTTAATTTGCGCCAAACTTCAGTCCTTCAGCAGTGCTGTGCAGCTTCTGCCTCTGAGGACGACACCGCGATAAACAGCATCTTTCACTGCCTCTCCCACTTTCCTCAGTGACAGGTGGACAGCTGGATACAGAATTCTTATGATTCTTCTGCAGCCTTTTCTCCCCCTCTGCTATAATAAGATCTGCAGAAATAATTTAAAAGGCTAAAAGATAATTCAGTGTTTCCTCCAAGCTTGCTTTCTTTGCCCTCTTTATACAAGAACCCTCTATCCCCGTCCCCCTCACACACACCTGGCAAGCAAGCCCATTCTGCCATAAAATATTCCTGGTCTTTATTCTTATAATCTATCAACTGTCTTCAGGTTTACATATGTTACTTACTGCTGTATGTTACTCTTGTCTGTCTTCTCTTCAGATTTGACTCTACCATTCATTATTTTAAAAGGTGCTGGGTTCTTCACTCTCCTTCCCTAATGTTTTGTTTGTCTATGAGAGAGGTTTTACATTAAACAAAGCACTGTTGAAACTCAGTTTTCAATCTACTCAATACTTTACTTCAGAATTCTTGCCCCTTAGAAAAATTAAAACTGCAGTAACTGTAACTTTTAAAAGTCTGAGTATACTTTTGTAAATGAAAATGTTGAGATTTCTAAATTATTGAACTAAAAGTGAATCTAAAATGGAACAATAAATGATTCATTAAACGCTACAACGCATCCAGCATAAAACTGAGGAAAAAGAGGCTCAAACAACGGAAACACGGGGCATGCTGCTTTGTGACTTAGGAGCACAGAATACTGGCCACGTGATAGCAAGTGGACAGAGTTAGCCTTACACAGTGGAGAAGCTAAGCATTTTGTCTGTATGATCACACCTAATGAGACCCTGGAAATGCTTCCGAAGGGCAGTGAAGCATTCTGAGCGATGTGAATCTCTGTCATCTGAGCTGATGGCCATGGCCAGTGTTCCCCCTTTCCTCCCTTCTGCTACGTGACATTTCAGAGTTGACATGTGCTCAGGCAGAAACACACGTTGAGCCTCTGAGTCCAAGCAAGGGTTCTAAGAGCACAGCTGTGGTAAAAGGCACTGGCAGAGGGAAGCAGCGGCCCACGCCAGGCACGCACCAACTGAACCAAGAGCTCCAAGCAGCTACACGGCAAAACCCAAACCGGATCCCCAAGTCTGCCGCTTTCAAATTAGCATGAATTTCTTTTCACAACTGCCCCTGGCTTTTCTTCCATATTGAATTTTTACCTATAAGAAAAATGAACTTAATATTCCAAGGTGGTAAGATAGCTGGCAATTTGACGGTCCAAATGAATCAAATATATAATGTCAAAACTACAAACTCATTGCTAGTTCATATAAAAACAGCCAAGCAACCCTAAGTTTTACTCAACAAACCCACATCAAGTAAGCTACATGACCAGCATTCACTTAACAACAGTCTGAAAGGGAGGAAACAAGAATATCTGGATACTCTCATATATTTAGCAAGATCTAATTATTATTTACTAAGCTTCGTGACACTGATTCCAAGAAAATCAAACCATTTCTACAGCTGACAGTGACGTCACAGCCCTGCATGTTTGTCACACGTGGCCTGACGTGAACATGCGCTTGCACTGAGTTCAGTAGAAAAGCATGAGAACTTAAAGCTCAGCACACTGTTAGGATTCGGTTAATGAGCCAAGAATAAAGAATAATGATTCATTGTGCACGAAATCAAAATAGCAGAGCCATAAGAAAGGAATCAAACCCCACATTGCTTTCCCTTATCAGTAACTAAAATAAACATATCAACAGAAAAAGACCATAAAGGTACCTACAGGGCTTATGCACAGGAAAAAGTATGACTTCTCTGAAACTTCTGACCCAAATTTTGTGGAAATATAGAATAATTGTGGGACAAAATGAATTGGGAAAGGAAAAAGACCATGTTAAGCTGGCATTTGGAGACAGCAGTATTCTGGGGGCTGCCGTGATCTACATGGGAATGCTGATTTTAAAAATACTACTGATTAAACTATAAATACCTTTGTAAATGTCAACATTACTGTAAGAAAAAATTCAGTGAATTTATATTTTGATCAAAGGATCAGAGGGCAAATACCAGACGAAGTTTTCCAAATGACCTCAGTACTCTCCCGCAGCATGTATCCACAGTATAGCATTTCTGCTTGGTCTACACAGTGTAGGGAAAAGAACCCAGGAAAAAAGGACCACACATCCATCTCATTTCATGACGAGCAAGTGAGTGGCAACAATTAAACAGGGAAACATGGGAATCTAATGGTAATTCTAAAAATAAAATTTTGTTATTTAAAACAAAATATGAAAAACACAGGACAATTACCTGAGAACAGGCAGCAATCTTCAACGGCATTTTCAGCAAGCTGGTGTTCCGGGTTCTAAACAGAAAATCTGTGTTACTACTTCAAATGCAGCAGCCCCATCTCCCCCCTTATGCATGACTCTATTTAGAAGAACCATCTGAATTTCAGAAAAAAGAAGATATTTGTAGTATATTAATCACTCAGAAGTCACTTTTTGATTTTGTTGTTGCTGGAGCACTCAGATAACATTTGTCTTTTAAACTTTACTTAGGGGCTGGCACTCTGGCATGGCAGGTCACCGCCACCTGTGATACTCGCAACCCAAACAGGCACTGGTTTGTGTCCCAGTTGCTCCAGTTCCCAGGAAGCTCCTTGCTAATGGCGTGGGAGAAGCAGCAGCAGATGCTTCAACGTTTGGGGCCCTGCCACCCAAGTAGGAAATCTGGACGAGGCTCCTGGCCTCAGACCGGCCCAGTGTTTACCGGCATCTGGGGAGTAAACCAGTGCTTGGAAGCTCTCTCTGGAACTCTTTCAGGACAAACAGATCAATCTTAATTTTTTTTTAAAACAGAGCCAGGGAGAAAAGACAAAGGAAAGAAACGAAGGAAAGGAGGGGAAGCTGGAATTGGGAGCTTGAGCTCACTGCCACGGTCAGCAATCCTGATAAGGGACGCAAGTATGGAGCCTCATGACCTAATTGTGAGGTCAAACGCCTGTCTCTAAAAGTAACTTAAACTACAGAATGCCAAATTTGTAAAAAAAAAAAAAAAAAAAAAGAAAAAAACCCTGTAAAACAATAAGAATTTCAATCTTTTCTGCTTATATTCACAAAGGAACAGTGCAACATATTTATCAAAATTTACATGGAAAACCAGTTCAGGATTCAAAAAAAATCAAGAAGATTAACATATTCCCTGAACTGAATCATACCAACTTTCCCAAAGCTTTACCTTCTGAATCCTACAAATACACGTAAAAAATACAAGTGTGTGTACATGTATCTTACAACTGCTCAGGACAAAATCTTACAACTTCACTGACTACAGCAGCAAAAGAAAATTACTTCTTGTTATGCACGTTGTAAATATGGAGATCTTGTTATTACACCCTGATAGTAGTAAGCATATGGCAAGTAACACAAAGCACAGTTAACTACAATCAAACTCAAAGCTCACAAACATAAAATATATAGGCAAGCTCCAGTTTAGAAGTGCTGGATTACACATTCTCATTAATCTCTATGTAAAGCTCAATAGATTACAGGTGACAGCACCTTGAACAAAGCAAGCATGATGAAACACATAAGGAAACCCAGGAATTTCTCAGTGACTTTAATAGTTTATAACAGAGAGGGTCAGGAATCCTAGGGCAAAGGCAGTGGGCCTCAGGAGGAAATTTAAGGGCAGCCAATCAAAGGGTTGGAGCCAATGCAAGAAATCTACCCCTTGCCATAAGAAAAAAGTTAAATGAAAATCCAAAGAGGTCTGCAACTTTGCAAATAAAGAATGAACGGGCTTTTAAAAAATGTAACACTGCAAGAACAAAACAAAAACAACTTAATTTCACTAACATTTTACCAAGTTTTCATTTTACTGGAAGAAGTATTTCATGAGTTTTTCTGTTTTGAAATCTATTATAAAACCCATTTGATAAAAATACACAAAATTGGTAAGGTCCAAAATGCATGGGTGTCCTTTTTTGCAGAATATTTGGGAAGTTATTAAAATGAAAGATAACTGGACCCTATCTAAGCACAGGAACCCTTCTTTACTGTAAGTATTCTAAAGACTCATTTATTTTTATTGCAGTCAGATATACAGAGAAGAGAAGAGACAGAAAGATCTTCTGTCTGCTGATTCACTCCCCAAGCAGCCACAACAGCTGGTGCTGCGCCAATCCGAAGCCAGGAGCCTGGAGTCTCTTCCAGGTCTCCCAGGTGGGTGCAGAATCCCAAGTCTTTGGGCCATCCTCGACTGCTTTCCCAGGCCACAAGCAGGGAGCTGGATGGGAAGTGGAGCTGCCGGGATTAGAATCGGTGACCATATGGGATCCCAGCACATTCAAGGTGAGGATTATAGTTACGAGGCTACTGCACTGGGTCCAAGTATAAGTATTCTAAATGATTCCTAATACTTTGGCTTTACCAATGTGAAATGCTTATCAAAGTGACCAATAAATAGCTAGCAATGAGTGGCATTTTGGATGACAACGGTAATGAGGAATACATGGCTTTCTAAATAAATTAATTTCTAGGTGGGCAAAATTCAATGGTAAACTATCCTACAAGTCAGGGGATGTGATCAGCTTACTATTGTGGAAGTAATGTCAAAATGCCTTTGAAAGACGAGAAAGGATCAAACTATGACAAGGTGGCCTTTAGAAATATTAGAAAAAAAAAAGGAAACTTTTTTTTTCTGTAAAGAAAAAAATTCTAAAAAAAAAAAAATACTACATAGCATGAACTATTTCAGGTATCAGAGCACCACATTTTTTTAAAATTTGTTTTTATTGGAAAGTCAGATTTTACAGAGAGAAGCAGACACAGAGAAAGATCTTCCATCCACTGGCTTACTCCCCAAGTGGCCTCAATGCCCGGAGCTGAGTCAATCCAAAGCCAGGAGTTTCTTCCGGATCTCCTACATGGCGCAGGGTCCCAAGACCTTGGGCCGTCCTCTGCTGCTTCCCCAGGCCACAGGCAGGGAGATTATCTCAATGTGGAGATTTCTTTCTTCAGTACAAACCATAAATTTCATCTAATACACAGCTACAGCAATAACTGCTCCATCACTTCATGTTCTGGTTGCCTGCCTGGCGTGCTAGCTCACATTAAACCTTCTTAAATAAGTGTTCTGTAAAAACTGCACAAGAAGACTAGAGAGGATATGAGGGTAAAAACAGGGCATAAGCACATTTATCACTAAGTTTTTACAAAAACCTTATGATGGGGAATACAAAGTGTGGTGTGGACTCAGTGTGATAGCCTAGTGGCTAAATCCTCACTTTCCAAGTGCTGGGCACTGGTTTGTGTCCCAGCTGCTCTACTTCCTATTCAGCAGACAGCAGACTTTTCTGTGTCTCCTGTCTGTAAAATCTGCCTTTCCAATAAAAATAAAGCTTAAAAACACACACACACACACAAAATCCTCAAAGCACAAGAAATGGTCCTTTTCAGTACTTCAAAATAAAAACATCAACATAGTCACATTCTTTTCTCAGTCACAGGGGAGGATTCCTGCATCTGAGCCCTTCCTGACTTTTTTATGAATGTAAGAAGTGAAAAAATTTCTCCAATGTTCCTTCTAACTCATTGCTTCTCCGGAGATTTTAGCCTGCAGCAAATCACTGAGCCTAAACACAGTGCACAGCCTCCTGATTATTTTAAGTGCAAACCTGAAGATAAAAATATTCTTAAACCATAAAAACTAAGATTCACAGACCTTTTCATGTTGACCAATTTCTTTAAAAGCTTCTATTTCACATTTGAAGGGAAGCAGGGCCGCCGGGATTAGAACCAGCACCCATATGGGATCCCCGTGCACACAAGGTGAGGACTTCAGCCGCTAGGCTACCATGTTGGGCCCCTATTTCACATTTGATAAATAAACACAGATCATCACGTCAAAAGAGATTTCTTCATTCATTCATCTGAATGTTTCCTTGCCAGCGGGTAGTAGCACCTTGGAGTTTGTACTGTGGTCAATGGCACATGTCACTGTGCGTGAATTCATGCACACGTTCTTACTTCTCTTGGCCATTCCTTCATGCCTCAGCGGCAACACACTTCTCAGGTATGACTGTTTACACCGGTGGTCCCAGAGCTACACGGGGGTCGTCATAGGCCTGTCCTTGCTCACACCTAACAGACCTATGGCAGTTTTACCAAGGAATCAAAGAAGCCCAGACATAATTTCACATAAATGGAAACAACCTAACAGAAAGAATATGTGGTTGACTCTGAGGAACAGGAGACGGCTAGCAAGGGGTCGGTAAGGCAGCCTGAGCGTCAGCTTCAGTTCCAAGCTCGGAAAGGAAGGGTCACCTACGTGGGGCTGTAAAGTCGTCTTAGCAGTTATGAATGGGAAGATCTGTAAAAGGACTCGACATAATCTGAAGATGAATATACTTGTCTGCAGTGTTCCAGGCTTAGTCATTTTTATTGCCACTTGTATTTTGCCGACAGTAGTTAGGTGCCAACTTGACACAAAGGGAGCTGTCTTCCAGATGTCCTTTTACTGGAGCTGTGAAGAACAGACTATTCTTTCTGTGACACACCGTGCATGTGGCCACAATCTTCCAAATCTCCACAGCATAAATCCACATCTACTCTGCCATTCATTTTCACCCTCAGGTCTTTCTGACCATTTGATGACTTTCAGACCTCACTTCCTCTATTTTGTTTTATTGGGTTTTTTTTTTTCTAATGCAGACACAGAATCTCGTTCTTGGGTTACTTTTACACTGCTCTACTGCTCTTACTGCTGTCTGTATCACCTCTTAAGTTTAACAGCATCTAGGAATCTCATTAACATGATTTCTTTGCTATTCCTATACCATGAAAGGAACAGCCATGTAACAGAGGACGTAGCACTGACCGTCACAGCACCTCCACTCCATGCCTCAACTCCATGCCCTGCCTTCGGTGTCCTGCTGACACGTCTGATGGCGCTCTAGCCAGTTCTGAATCCACGTGACTGTGCTTACATTAGAGCCCATTTGAATTAACTGCACAGTCTTTATTAGATACTGCATAAAATGCCTCATGGAATTTTTAAGAAATAGTACATCTACCGTATTTTTCATTTATCAATACATTTACAAAACAATTTACATTTTCATTCCAGCTTTATAATTATCATTTCAGTAGTCTATGTGTATTTACTTCCTTCTTAGTACTATTGTTATTATTTTATGCAAAGGATACAATGATACAATGATCCTTTTTTATAACTCTGAAGTTTAGAGCATTACTGGATACACAGAAAAGTTACAAAGACGGCAGAGTTCCCTGGCTCCAGCTTCCCTTCCTATCTTCTAATACCAAATTTGTCAAAACTATGAAATTAACATCTGCTTCACATTACTATTAACAAAACCATTGAATTCACTCTGATTCTGTTTTCCACTACCCCCTCCTCTATGGGCACAGCACACTGTACTGAGTGGCCACATCTCTTTAGTCTCCAAAGACAGCAGACAGTCGCACAACTGTGTTGGTTTGTCCTAACTGCTATGCACTCCGAATTCATATTAAAATTCAGTCCTAAAGGATGTTTGGAAGTGGGGCTTTTAGGGTGTGTATTATGCAAAGAGGGAGGAGCTCGTGTGACTGGATTACGTCCCTTATAAGGGAGATTTCCTCATCCCCTTAGCTCATAGCTATACGGAGGGAGGTCGAGGGGGCAGGAAGCAGCCGCTCTCCAGACAGGACATCTGCCCCTCTTCCATCTTGAATTTCCCAGCCCCAGAACTACGAGAAGTATGCGTTTGTTATTCATAACCCCCCAATCTAAGACATTACAGTGACACGTTTGAAGGTCAGGTGTTCTGTAGAATGTCCCTCAGTTAGGATTCATCTGATGATTTCTCACAAGACTCGGGTTATAAGAAGACCACCAGTGGTACAGCATCCCTCTCAGTGCGTTTCACTGAAGGTAAACTGTACCAATTGCATGGTATGTTAAGCGTGATTACTTGGTTTGATTACCTAAGTTTGTTACTGAATCTCTTGCAAGATTGATTCTATTCATTTGAAAGGCCAATTTTCCAGCTTTGAGTGATATAATTTCTAGAATTTTTACTTTAGAATTTTTCCCTTCCATATGTTCGCAGTAGGGGTATTTTAATGCCATCAAAGTGGCAAAACTGGGTCTTAGCAGGCAAAACCAAGCTGAAATATTTTTTGTAGAAAACAGACAATAGACACAATGCATAAACAGATATATAGTATATTTGTGCTATTAATATTTCACTGAGAGCAGAGAGAATACTAGCGAAAGATGGGTTCCTGTATTTATCTGTGGGGAGTAGTGGTACAATAAGAAAATGATAAGAAAAATGTAACAAAATCTAGCAAATATTGCTGTGAGACAAAAAGAAGCAAGTTAGCCACTCAGCCCAGATCACACTCAGGGGAAGGGAATTCAGTTTTCCCAGGAGGAAGTATTTACACAAAAATGGAATTTCTTTTTAAGAACATTCTTTTTTCAAAAATCATCATGCTAATCTCTTTGCCATAGATGGGATACCTGTGTTTCTGTCAGTTTAGATACTTCGACACGTAGATCCCATATGCACAAGAAAAATGTATTAATTTATTAGTGGAAGGTAAAAGGCAGTGGGCGAGGGAAGAGCAGGCAGGCCTTGCATGACATGGGTGTGCCACCTGTGATGGGGAAGGACTGGGCAGGAAGAGATGCAGATGGCACAGCGCTCCGAGGAAGCCTCAATCCTGTTGCTAGGGAGACGGTGAGGCCAAGAACGCAAGCAGGTCTGCTTTCCCCAGGCTCTGCGTCAGCACCTTGACGGAAGGCAGTACTGGCTGGGAAGGTTCGCTGAGGGAATGTGGGGAGGAGCTCTAAATGGGGATCAGTCAGCAACAGATCCAAACAGCACCTGGCAGCTTCATCCAGCCCTCATTGTACAGTCGGACTGAAATAACCAAAATGGTTTTCATAAGGTTATCTAACTCTCTTGCATTTTAGGTACTATCTGTTTACGTTTTGTTTCTCCAATAAGCAGCTACAATCACTTAGAAACTGAACTTTGATTTTTTTCCATTTAAACATATTACTATGATATTTTAAGTTTTTTAAAGATTAATTTATTTTAATTGGAAAGGCAGAATTACAGAGAAAAGGAGATACACAGAGAAAAATTTTCTGCCCACTGGTTCACTCCCAAGTGATTGCAATGGCCAGTGCTGAGCTGATCCAAAGCCAGGAGCTTCTTCCAGGTCTCCCACGTGGGTGTAGGGTCCCAAGGCCTTGGGCTGTCCTCTTCCGCTTTCCCAGGCCACAAGTAGGGAGCTGGATGGGAAGTGGAATAGTCGGGACATGAACCAGTGCCCATATGAGGTCCTAGCATATACAAGGTGAGGATTTTGCCACTGAGCCATTGCACTAAATAGAATATCTTAAATAACTCACCTAAAAAATTATAAACTCTGATAAAAATATGAGAAAACAGCTACTTCAAGGTAGTATGGAACAATCGTAAGCAGGTAGAAACAAGGGGACAGCAGGTGCCGGCTGCAGCAGCTACAGCACAGTCACACCATGGCAGATCTGGACTGGATGCCTGGCTTTCAGCTCTGCCCGCAGCAGGCGACTGTGGGGAGGTGGGGAGTGAACTAGCTGATGGCAGAGCTGTGTCTCCGCGTCTGCCTCTCAAACACAAAGAAAAAAAGGACTAAAAATGGAAGAACTTCAGCAATCCAACCAGAGAAAACTAACTAAAAAATTATTTGAATAGACATATCTTCAGAGAAGATACACAGAAGACACAAAGAAGGTCACTAGTAAGGAAAACGCCAACTGAAACAATGACAAGACACCACCTCTAATGTACTGGAACACAGACTGAGCCCAAACACTGGAAAATAAGGGTCTTAAAAAGGAAAGGAATTCCAGTGCAATACAGAGGTGGTAGAACAGTATGCCTTCCGTCCACCTGTGGCATTGGCATCCCACATGAGCACCACTTCAAGTCCCGGCTGCTTCACTTTTAAAAAGAAGATTTATTTATTTTATTGGAAAGCAAGATTTATTTTATTGGAAAGCAAGAGAAGCAGAGACAAAAATCTTTCATCCACTGGTTCACTCCCCAAATGGCTGCAATGGTCAGAGTTGACCCAATCTGAAACCAGGAGTTTCTTCCATGTCTCCCACATGGGTGCAGGGTTTCAAAGACTTGGCCCATCCTCCAATGTCTTCTTAAGCCATAAGCAGGGAGCAGGATAGCAAGTAGAGCAGCTGGCACCCACACAAGATGCTGTCACTTTCAGTTAAAGGATTAGCTTGAGACATCACACCAGCCCCACAGCTGCTTTGTTTTCTTATCCAGCTCCCTGCTAATGGCCTGGGAAATCAGCAGAGGCTGCCCAAGTCCTTGGGCCCTGGCCTACACAGGGACAACCCAGAGGAGGCTCCTTGCTCATGGCTTCGGACCGGCCCAGCTCTGGCAATTGTAGACACTTGGCGAGTGAATAAGAAATGGAAGATCCCTGTCTTCTTTCTCTGTAACTCCACCCTTCCAATGAATAAATAAATCTTTTAAAAAAAGATAAAAAAAGTTCCACACCACAACATGGAAGAACAACAAGGATATTATGCTAAGTGAAATGCTGCAGTCGGAAAAAAGGAAACATTGTAAGAGTCACTATCCTATGTACCTAGAAGTAAAAGTCACAGAAGCAGCAAGGAGGATGATAATGTGGGAGACAGAAAACGAGCAGCTGTGGTTAAACCTGCACTTGAGCAGCACAGATGACAGTCCTAGAGACCAGTGACGTAGCACTGTGAAAACAAGACTGAGATGTACACATTATGTTCTTTTAAGGTTGTTCTATCATGAGATTGTTTAATCTTAATTCCATCCAGCACACAATACTTTGGGTGCATGCATTGTAATCTGTGAAGCAATCACTTTAAACCCCCACAAATATAAAAAGAATACATAACAGAAACCAAAAACTACTTCATCAACCTGAAAGATGGGAGGTGGAGGAAGCAGCAGTGAAACAGAGGGGAGAGCAGAAAATATTAACTCAATGAGACTAAACTCAAGCAAACCAATAACTACAGCAAACAGAAGTGGACTAACCACAACTAAAACTGCTTCTTTCAGAAAATATTCTAATAGCCCATCTGTGTACCCCTTCCAAAAGACACGATTCTTCTATAAAAAAAAAAAAAATGCATTAGACATGATGCCTCCTTTCTTCAAACAGTTCTGATTTTACCAGTACCATGGTTACACAGAAATATGTATAAATGTCCATCATATTACTATTGTTTATGTTACAGATGTTTTTAAAATGCTTCTAAAGAGACAAACTATCAGTAGCAGTTTTTGGAACATGATGGTACAAAACTAAGAAAATATTTATTAAGTAGGTTGTTTTAAGGGGAAGCTTCAATAAATTCTAACGTTTTCATCTCAATTTCTTTCTTTTTACAATTGCTTCTATGATCTGTATGCTTTCAATTTTTATTGTGTCTATAAAACAGAATGTAGTAAGATAGATGAGTTCCATTTGTTATAAAAATGTTTATATATTCAGCCAGTTTGCATATTAGCAAGCTTGTTTTTAATGGGGATAAGGAAGAAAGAATTCGGTAAATTAAAGCATTTCCCTTATGTGTATTACTATTTAATCACTCCTCTGTCTTTTGTATCATTAACGTAATGTTTTGAGAACATTCCTGCATTACTTCACAAATATTTTTAAATGATCATATATGGCTCTCGTCTTGGTACTGCTAAAACAATAGCGAATCCAAATTTATAGGCGACAAATAACTTTTTAAATGATTTTTTAGTTCAGAAAACAAAGTTTTACAAGTCAGATATAGTGTTACAAATTTGCTATTGTCTCAAGATCAAAAAAATCACCTTAAGGAAGCAGCTACTAAATGTCATTTTTATTTTTATCTGCTTCAGGTAAACATAATATTTCTGGGTATTTTCTATTTTTGCTATGACACTTCAACAACTTTTATGTTTGTATTAAAAACATTACAGAAAGAAATTGTTATGGAAAGATAAAAAGGAATGAAGCTGCCGACTGGCTAATGGGTTGATGGCAATGACTGAACTGGTGGGTGGTTATGGGAAGCAGATGAGCAGAAGTATGAAGAGATATCTAAGTCTGTTCACATGAAGACAACAAGCACTGGTAAATATTCTGTCACACTGAAGAATGGTCATCATGGGCATGAATCTCCCCCTTGTTAATACAACACCAAACCTAAGCTGAAAAACTTAGGTTTGTGTAAACCCATTCTCAGATAATTCATCATCTCATCGGTGATCCTTTGGGGGATCACAGTGTAACACAGTCAATGAGTTAGAATGGGAAGCTTGCTTAAAGGTGTCCAATAGTTCTCTGCTTTCTTTTGCAGGACGCTGTCTTGGCTGAAAACAGAGCATGTATCTTGTAATGCTAAGGAGATGAAGTTTCAAAGCAAGGGCTGAGGCAGGCACCATGGGGTAGTAGGCTAAGTCTCTGCTTGTGGCACCAGCATGCAATATGGATACTGGTTTGTGTCCCAGATCCTTCACTTCCAATCCAGCTCCCTGCATACAGGTTAGGAGAGTAGCAATGGATGGCTCAAGTCCTTGCGCCTCTGCACTCATATGGAGACCCAGAAGAAGCTCCTGGCTCCTAGCATTGGATCAGCTCAGCTCTGGAGGGAATGAACCAGTGTATCAAAGATCTCATTCTCTCTGTAACTCTATCTTTGATATAAAAATAAAATAAATTTTAAAAAGAACAAATAAGGGTTAATTCCCTGAAGAAAGCAGAATGGAATTATCAGAAAGATCTGGACCCTGAGTGAGGTCTCCGTGCAGTTGAAATAACCAACATACTGATTGTTGAGTGCTAGCCTACTCATGGAACTTGTTATTAAAGAACACATTTTTCAAATTTTAAGTACACTTGAGTGTTTTAAATTTTAATCACACTTAAAATTACTTTGTGTACTTACACTGTGTTGTGCTAAATTCCATGTCTGAATTGTCCTATTTAATATCAGAAACCTGTCAGATTTATCATGGTGTCCATTTCACAGATGAGGAAACTATCACACAGGTTAAGCTTCATGGCCATAATTACACCGTAAATAGCACAACAGAGCAAGTCAGAACCCCATCTTCTCACCTGAAGGTTAAGCTCTTAGCTATAGTTGTTCTTAAGCTATTGACTCAATGTGATTTTAGCAGTACTTAAAAAATTATTGACACACATTATGGGATCTATTTGGTACTGACTTCCTGATGATTCTTTTTTTAATTAGAGGAATCTGTAGACTACAAATGCGAACAAATATTAAACCAACTCAATAGATCAGGTCAGTAGTAGTGTTTTGGATTTGGTTTGGTTTCGTCTTAATTTTGTAAAGAATGTCCTCATAAGTAATCTGAATTTTTTAAAAATTCAGTAGCTTTAGGTTCAGAGTGACATGAATGACAAGACAGATTGCAACAATCCATATTGTGGGTTAGAAGGTTTGAGTCAGCTTCTGTTCGGTCTGTATCTGTTAGGCTATACAAGAGGGTCACCTCCGACAAAATGAGAATTCTCAGAAACGTAGGAGCAGCCTTAGCTTCAGAGTGACTGTTAATTCCAACTGCAATTATGGTATTTAAGTTTCAGCACCTGTTTAGAAATCATCAATTACTAAAAGTAAACAAATGTTTACTGAATATTTAAGTACATAAGTGCACGGTATTCTAGGATTTAAGAAACAAATATGAACTACAAAATAATAGTTATCCTCAAAGAGTATACACAGAGCAGTTTGGGAAATTAGATTAGCGCTCAAAAAATAGTAAGACCAAAACGTTATATCAAGTAATTTTCATATCAGAGTGAAATTAAGGAGTTCAGAATAAAAACTAAAACCTATAATCCGTTGTCAAATGTGACCTATACAACACCTTCAATTTCAAAAGCTTGTATATTCTCTCATCTGATGTTCACAAACCGCTTAAAGGAAGAAAAAGTAACAGATAACAATGACCAACACTATTGGTGATAATAATATATGAGAAACCAAATCACCTTACAGTCTCTCCACATCTTATTGCCACTGGAATCCCGTGTGGTAGATCCCACTGCCCTGCCTCCACATGCTGGAGCTGAGGCAAGCCGACTGCTCAGGAGCACACGTCATGTACACACCTGGCATATAATACAGTAACCCAAATCAGGGGCGAGAGTCCCACTCAGTGTTGCCAATACTATGAAATAACACATTTCCCAAAGCTATACGCCTCAAGCTAATATAGTTTTTCCATATTTTGTCTGAAATAGGTTGAAGCAGAACTCCTGTGAAGTCAAACTAGAAACATCACATAACTCACTCTAAAGAAAGTTTTTTAAAAATGTGTTAGCATGAACCAGCCAATACCAATTCCTCATCACACCAACTTTGTATTTACAAGTCTCCCAAGTATCTGGACAGATGCTAGAGGCAGGGAGAATGTTCTATCTTCTTTTTGCTGATAGTTTTCAATGACATGGCAACACTGCATATGTGTGAGGGTTTGTTAATGAGGTAAAGTCCCAATATTAACAACAATAATAGTGTAGTATTAATTATGCCTTTAGAGTTACTCCCACAGATAATGCTTAGCAATTACATTGAATCACCCTATTTATGTTAACTCTAGCCCACAAGGTTACCACTACTGAGATATTCTCTGTTCTTAACTTTAAACTACAGAACCTGCACAGCCAAATCTAAACCAACTCCCCTGAAACAATGCCAACTCAGCAAATTGTGTTCAAAAAGCTACCTGTCTCATCAATTTATAAAATAGCAGAAGAAAATATTCATGATCAGTGCTAAAATACTTATCATCAAAGGAAAAAAATGCATTTGGGAAATTCAAATAAGACTAACTGGCAAGAGGGCCCAGCACAGTAGCCTGCTGGCTAAAGTCCACGCCTAGGATCCCATATGGGTGTCAGTGCATGTCCGAGCTGCTCCACTTCCCATCCAGCTCCCTGCTAATGGCCTGGGAAAACACTAGAGGATGGCTCAAAACTTTGGGACCCTGTGCCCACATGGGAGACCCAGAAGAAGCGCCTGGCTCCTAGCTTTGGATCAGCTCCAGTCATTGTGGCCACTTGCGGAGTGAACTAGCAGATGAAGATCTTTCTGTCTGCCTCTCCTTATTTCTGTAAATCTGCCTTTCCAATAAAAAGAAAATAGATCCCTACAAAGAAAATTACCGGCATGCACGCACACACACGCGCGCGCACACACACACACACACACGTCATTTACTGATAGTTTAACACAGCAATCCTTAGAAACTAAACTGAATCCATATTCTTATAAGTACATATTATTTGTGATAAAAGGCACAGAACATAAACGTTAAAATTAGTATTCTAAGTCTACAAGTTGGTGGCATTAAGAGCATTCACAATATTTTGCAATCATCAATATGTAATTCCAGAACTTTTCCATCATCCCAAACGTAAAGTCGGCATCAACAACACAGTAAAACTTCCTACATCCCTCTGTGCTGCAGCCCGTGACCTCTTATCCACTGCCTGCCTTATGACCTGACCAACTTCGAATCATACACTATTTGCTGTTTATAAAATTCTGAATGTCTTCAAAGTCCATGTATGTCGGTGATACAATAGATACACATACAATAGATGCACAGCACACACAGTAACTCTTCCTTACCAAGGTTTCACTTTCTGCAGCTGGTTAACATAATCAACTATGGTCCAAAAACACTAATAGAAAAATTCCAGAAATTAACATTTCCTAGGTTTTAAACAGCAAGCCATTCTGAGTAAAAACAAAGAATCCTTGGGCCGTCCCCATTTCATCCCACCTGGGACCTGCATCATCTCTGGCCAGCACAGTCACAGTTTATATGCTATCCAACTGCTACTAACTTGGTATCTCAGTTATCAGACTGCGGCAACCACATATTTTCTTTGCTTTTAAAGATTTATTTACTCATTTGGAAGTCAGAGTTAGAGAGCCACCCACATCTATCCACATGGCTGGGTAAGGCCAGGCTGAAGCCAGGAACCAGCAGTTTCATCTGAGTCTCCACATGGAGACTTGGGCCATCTTCTGTTGCTTTGCCAAGCCATTGGGAGGGAGCTGGACCGGAAGTGAAGCAGCCATCAACTGAACCTGCACTCACATGTGATGCTGGCATCACAAATAGCTGGAGGTTAAGCCATAGTATTTGCCTTGCTTTGCCTCATTTTCCAGGCATTAGATCACCTACATTATCACAGGAAGAAGGGTGAATATATTATAAGAAGGTATTTTGAGTTGAGCATTTGGCCTGACTACTGGTCGGAATTCTATACTGAATACCTGGCTCAGACACCAAGTTCAACGTGGAGAATGGCCCAAGGCCTTGGAATCCCATATCTGCATGGAAGATGCGGAAAAAGCTCCTAGCTTCGGACCTGCACTGCTATGGATCAGCATAGCTCTGGCCCTTGCAGTCATTTGGGGAGTGAATCAGTGGATGGAAGATGTTTCTATCTTCTCTTCCTCTCTGTAAATCTGACTTTCAATAGAAACAAAAATATTCTTAAATTTATTTTCTAGTATTACTGAAAATGGAAATCCCAAATGAATTAGAAGAAACCTGAAGGGGTGATTTCTTTAATACAATGACAATGTCTCACTATTTTGGGGGCGGGGCAGGGGGTACATCTTAAGCATGCTTAATCATTCCTAGTTTTTATTTTCTTGCCATCAACTTTTTTTTTTTTTTTTTACAACTCAGAGCCACTCCATAATTTCCATAATTCTAGAGAAGTTCCTCTGGTCAAGTCAATTCTAGAAGCTCTCACTACTCCCACATCTCCTGGAGTTCTCATTTACATTAGATAACAATATTCCTGACATTTTTGGTTTTGTGCTTCTGCAGGGTTTGTTCCCACCTTGTCTTTCCCGTACCACCTCCTTCAAGATTCTTACAAGGAGAGACACTGCCTGATTTTCTCCACTGACCTCCTCTCTTACCCTTTGGTCTCGTTAGGAGAAATCATTATTCCATGAAGATTCTCCAATTCTTTTCTTTATGATTCTTTCCCAGTTCCTGAAATGACATTTTTTTTTAACTTACTGAACAGTTTCATGGCTGAACTTTATTTCCATCTCAACCAAATTCCCAATGTCTATTAATGGCTTATCATGCTACCTGTCACTCAAGATTTAATCTCTGGAATTATTTTTCAATCTTCCTTCTTGCCCACTCACCGTGGTCAACAGATCAGTGAGTTCTTAGATTGAGGTCTTATACTGAAATGGATTAAATAACCTAAATCAAAATCAAGGGAAAGGGCTGTTAAAAATACAGATTCAAATGATTCACCATAGACTGGGTTTTTTTTTTTTTTACAGAATAGCATCCAGAAATGTGCTTTAAAAAAAAAAGTCCCAAACAAGAATTAGGCACACTGTATTTTGAAAACTGCATTATAAAGTTTCATCTAATTCTGTTCTTTCTACCTTTCAGGGTCTCTCATTCATTTCTTCCCCACTGCCTCTACCCTCGTTTAGGGCTGCTGCTTCTCTTGGCTGGATGTCTATAATAGGATTTTCCTGCCTCTAGGATATTTCCCACTCTAATTCGTCCTACACACTGAGGTCTTATTAATCTTACTAAGTCAGAGCTCTGCTCATTTAATGTGACAAGAATTTATTGAAGGCATACTACACACCAGGTGCTCTAGGGTGCTGGGTTCTGAGTGACCTCATCACCAGAATCACTAAGCAGGGGAAACCTCTGCAAAACCAACGCTCTACTGCCTCTCCAGACCTGCTAAATTAACAATCGTCACAAGCACAACTGAGAAAAGTTCATTTTTACAAGTTTCCCCTGAATAATTCTTTTCAGTAGCATCAATAAGTTTAGGTAATACTACATAATTTTGGGTAACACTAAACTGGATCATAGAAATACTAGGATATTCTAAAACAAATTTGGAGGAAATAGGAACACATGCAAATAATAACCAAATAACACAATGGTTAACTGCTGAATCTGAGAACCAGGTGTCACAAAAAGATTAATTTTACCTGCATTAAATATCTTTAGTAACACACCCAGCTGGATAAAATCTTTTATGATTCAAATTTCTCACAGCATTGTTTCCACAATCTAATCTTTTTATCATGCATTAGTGAACTTTGTGTCAAAAGGACAATTTTTTGAGTTCTTATTTATTTACAGGATACAGGTATATCAAAAAATTATACATATAGTAGTTATCTTTTATCTTGGAGGATTATGTTTCAAGATCCCCAGTGGATGAATAAATTCATGGATAGAACCGAACCCCGTATTATGTTTTTTTCCTACATGTCTGTACCTGTGATAATGTGTAATATACAATTCAGTCTTTAATTAAGACAGCATCTTTAACTAAGGAGAATAGGGTCCGGCGTCGTGGCCTAGCGGCTAAAGTCCTCACCTTGTATGGGCCAGGATCCCATATGGGCGCCGGTTCTAATCCTGGCTGCTCCACTTCCCATCCAGCTCCCTGCTTATGGCCTGGGAAAGCAGTCGAGGACGGCCCAGAGCCTTGGGACCCTGCACCTGTGTGGGAGACCTGGAAAAAGTTCCTGGCTCCTGGCTTCAGGTCAGCTCAGCACCGGCCATTGTGGTCATTTGGGGAGTGAATCATCGGACGGAAGCTCTTCCTCTCTGTCTCTCCTCCTCTCTGTACATCTGACTTTCCAATAAAATAAATTTTTAAAAAGATGATAGACATTGTAGCATAGTATCAAGATTTGATCAGACTACTCGGAATGGTGTGCTAAAAACATTTCTGGAAATCTCTAATATTTTAGATTGTGCTTGACCATATATAAATAAAACTACAGGAGAAAAAGTGGGAATCATTGTAGTTATGCAGTTAAATAAATTATCCCCAAATAAGATGTCTTAAATTTTGAATATATGCGGACAAATTAAATCTCAGTATGGCACTTTCTCCAGTTTTTTCCACACATCAGATACCCAACAAGCCTTACACATGAGCTAATAGGGTGTGCTAAAATGTCTCTGGCTATGTAAAAACACTTTGTTCAATGTTTAACCCATGAGATTTGGATTCCAAATGAAATGATACAGTATTGCTTTTGGAAAGCTGACTGCGCATGAATCAAAACAAACCTATTTTTTGGTGGGGGGGGCAGAGAAAACTGTTGGCAAATTTTAATATAAATGCATCACATCTAAGCCCATACACTCCGATCTGCATCAGGCCCTACTCTAGCCTAGTACAGTACACTACTCATTTATACATTCATGTCAAGAGTTAGTCTGAACAGGAACATTCTTAACGGTGATAATTACTCCTCACAATGAGTTTTAAGATTACGTCGGCCCTTGGAGTGCTTGTACTGCTCTGGGTTTACTTGTGTCTCCTTCAAATACATATACGTTAAAGTTGTAGATTCCTGTACCTCAGAAAGTAGCCATTTTTAGAGAACCGGTCTTTAAAGCAGTAATTACATTAAAATAAAGTATTTAAGGTGGGTCCTAACCCTGTATTTCTTACAAAAAGTCACAATATGTTCTTAGAAGAAGAGAGCATTTGAGAAGGAAGTGTACACACACGGACGAACACTTATGAAAAGACAGAGAAAACATGGCTTCCTGCAAGTTGAGGAGGAAGGCGGAGGCCTTAATGTTAGGCTTCCACCCTCTGGGAGTGGGAGACAACTTAATTATTATTAAGCCAAACAATCTATGGTATCTCTTTTATGGTGATGCTAGCAAACTAATACAGCTACAAACGACATGCGCTTAAGTATTTCTAACTACATCAAAACCTGTTTGCTCTCCATCTCAAGACACTCCAATAGGCGCGCACAGGTAAGTAGCGTAGAGGCTAGTAGATGAGTTACTAACAGACAAGAAACAGTCTAAGGTATCAGGCAAAAATGCCAAATAAAGAGGATATTTATAATTCTTTAGACACTTAAGAGGGAAAGAGTTCAGGCTGAATGATGTGAGCAAAATGTACATGATGCTAAATGATTCAGAGCTGAGTCTCCAGGCTAAGTAGGATTCAACCAAACAGGACCACCAGAGGACCCACTGCCACAATCCAGGAGTCTGTCAACTACTGCAATGAAAGCTTGTATCCCTTCTAAACCTATGTAACTTCAGTCTCCTGCTTCTGCTTTCTAAACTCTCAAATTCTACTTTTTTTTACATAGCCCAAGTCCTCATAAAATTTGGGTATTTTTTTCCCCTGCCTGGGAAATAACACTTGCACTGGCTTTGTTCAACCCAATACTGACATCCAAAGGACAGTGTGGTCCTTTGCTAAGGCCTCCCGGGCTTCCACTCGTTTGGTTTGATTTCCCCTTTGTCTATGTAGGCAGTAGGCAGCTCATGGCATATTTTCTTCTGAAAGCCTGGGAAGACTCTGATCTCTTGCCTATTTGTCAAATCTCATCACATTACAGGGTTCCGCAAGGCAGGTGGCTTGTGCTTTAAGTGCCTCTTCTTAAGAATGTACTACTCAGTTCGTTAATGTTTCATACCTAAGTATTGTAATGTAGTTCATTTTTTATTTAATGAAATTTCAAACCTGCAGGTTGAAGAACTCATTCACAATATTTCATCTAAGTTGCTCGGCAAGTGCTTTAAGAATTTGGGAGTTATGAAGCCAAATTTTAAGACAGAGGTTGGCAGAAATCTAAACATTCAGATCCGAACTTTTCATCACTGCTTGCCTGCCTTACTCCTAGAGCATGAAATTCTGTTTGGGAAGAGCAGCCAAACTGTACTAGCTTTTTATATGACAAGAAGTTAACAATGAGTTTCGTACCTTATTAAAAAAAAAAAGTTATCTCAAAGCTGAGTGATTTTAAGGAATTACATCTGGGGTTAACGCTGTGGCTCTGTGGCTTCAGCTGGGCCTTGGAATGCTGCATCCCACACCAGTTCCCTGTACGGAGGTCCCACTGGTCAGCTTTCCATCCAGCGTCCTACTGAAGCACCGGTGAGGCCGTGGACCAGCCCTCCAATGTTTGGGTCCCTAACACACATGGGGGAGACGTGGACAGCGTTCCAGGCCTGGCTTCCGCCATGGGCATTCAGTCTGAGTCGTTCCTCTGCCTTTCCAACAAACCCTAAAATAAAGAACTATATAGAAAGCGATGTTTCTCTTATTTCAACAATGTTCCCTTTCTTTCCTAAAAGCAGTAACCGTAGGAGACCATCGCTGACAAGCAGACCCACACGGAGCCCGGAGGAGCCCCGCTTGACAGGTGGTTTACAACAAAAGACACCTGGAGACTCAGCTGAATTCGTTAGATTCTCCTAATGGGTTGGCTCAAGCCACGAGTGCCTCTTGGGCAGGTAAGTCTTTAAAGTTGGAAAACTGTTCAAACTATTGAAGAAACAAACAACAAAATCAGGCCTTTGGTCCATTACCCAATTCAGGTTAAATTTTGGGGTGACTTGGAACCAGAATTGTGAATTTTACTCAAAATGCAGCAAATATTAAAGAAAAATGTGTGTAGCACAACTTTCTAAAAAACTGAAACGCTAATTTCTTTTTTCATTTTTTCTTTATGCTACTACTGCGTTGTGTGACAAACTGGACTCAGAGACCTTAACTTACCCCTCTAAGAAAGCAAGGAGCCGGCATCGCCACACGCTTACCTTACACAACCAACTTGCACTTATAACTGGACTGGTAAATCGACTGAGAAGGACATGAAAACACAAGAGGTGCCTCACTGCTGGCTCGCACTGCACCAGGATGACTGGGGAATGAAGAGCCCCTTGTTTAAATAACCCCGGCCACCTAGCAGGACGGCATTCTCGCGAGTGTTCCCTTCAAACCGGAACTCACCTTGCCCCCAAGCGCCCGGAAGCCGTTGTCTTGGCAACATGTGATCATCCCACCCTCTTCGCCTTAGACACGCCCACCTTCGCGGGCGCCTCGAGGAGAGCCGGGCTTCGATTGGTCTGTTTCTCGTTCACTCTGGGAGACGTCACGAAGGCGAGACTCTGGAGATTTTATTTGAATCTGTGGCGCGTAGGTAGCGGCCAGGTGCGGAGTGGAGCCGGCCTGTGGGTGGAACCCGCGTTCTCCTGGGTGAGCGACCGCGAGGGGAGAAAAGGGCTGCCAGGGCTGAAGGGGCACCTCCGCTTGGGGGCCTCTGAGGGAGCTGCCCCCCGCCCTGAGGCAAGCCCCTTGGGTTTCTCTCAGGACGTTTTCCTCAGGTGTCAGAGTCACCACGTCTCCCCATTTTCTGTCGCCTCTGAAGGAAGGCCCCTCCTCACACTACCTGGTACTTGCCCTGTTTTTTTCAGAAAGTGCCTCCCCGTTCCTTCCCTTCTCAGAAGCGACGCCACAGCCCCGACGTGCCTACTAGTCCCCCACGGATAGTTTACTCCCCACTGATATCTTCCATAATTATGTCCCTTGTGTTGCTGAAGAGCATGATCAGGGTGTGACCTGACAGGTCGAATGTCGTCCAAGCAAGGCGGTGACCGTCCAGCTCCTCAGAAGTTAGTCCAGAACGTTCCTCATCTGGGAAGGGTGCTGCTGCTGGAGGGGTGGGTCAGAGGAAGGTCCGTGGACGGTGAGGGGTGAAAGGATTAAAAGGCGACGCCGACACTCTAAGCTACGATGGGTCCGTGTGGGACACAACTTTCCTTTATTTCTGTGGCTCTCTTGATAACGTGTTGGGAATATGCTAAGACTGCCAAGGACTGCCATAGGTCTTGGGGAGAACAGCACAGAGCCGTGAAGGCGGCCACTGATAGGCAATCTGCACTTTTCTGTTTTGTCATAACATATGTATGTGGTGCTATGACTTCCTCCCGCTCCCGTGCGTTTACTGTACGTCTGTGACTCTGGACATCCTCTTCCGCTTCCATGACACACCATGAGCTTGTGTTTCTACCATCTCCAGAACCCAGGTTTAGTTAAAGTTTCTAAGAACCAGAAAAAGCACCTTGATGCCCTTCTCCAAATTGTGAAACTTTTTTTTTTTTAATCAGCATCAGAGTTTTAAACTCCCCTCGGACATCTAGATATTCCTGTAACCCCAGTTCAGTTTCTAGACGTTTGTTTCTGTTTTTAAAAAATATGTGTCAGAAAGGCAGAGTATCAGAGAAGAGATAGAGATTTTTTCAAGCACAAAACTCCACTGGGCACTTTGATATGACCAGTGGCCACTGAACACACTTTGCTGTAACACTTGCCCCCATCACTAATTTTTAAAAAGTAGAAAGGACTAAGCAGCAAATCCATCTAAGATTTATTCTACATTTTGTCATACATTCTGAGTTGCTTTTTTAAAAAGATTTAATTATTTTTATGGCAAAGTCAGATATACAGAGAGGAGAGACAGAGAATAAAATCTTCTATCCAATGATTCACTCCCAAGGTGACCACATCGGCCGGTGCTGAGCCGACCTGGAGCCAGGAGCTCCTCCGGGTCTCCCACGCGGGTGCAGGGTCCCAAAGCTTTGGGCTGTCCTTGACTGCTTTCCCAGGCCACAAGCAGGGAGCTGGATGGGAAGTGGAGCTGTTGGGATTAGAACCGGTGTCCATATGGGATCCATTAGGCAAGGAGCTGAATCATAAGTGACACAGTCAGATCTTGAACCTGTACTTGTATGGGGTGCTGGCACTTCAGGTAGCCACTTTACCCAATATACCTTAGTACCTGGCCCCTAGTAAGGTCATTTAGAGGTAAGAGTAATATAAGGTGCAGGAGCAAACAGAAAAAACGATTTAGTTCAACACATTACTGTATGCACAGTCTTTTTGAATTTCCATAAAATGCGGGAACAGCATGAAAAGTAAAATGATTTTACACTTTAACTTTTCCAATTTTTTAATTAATTTTATTAACTTTTCCAATTTTTTAACTTTTCCAATTTTTTAATTAATTTTACCAAAATGTCCTATCACCTCCTCTATACTCTTCTGAAGGATTTGTACATTTTTTTCATATTATCATTTTTTGTTCACCACAGCCCTGGCCTCTGCCATCTGTTTTTGTAAATAAAATTGTACTGGGATACAGTCACATCCATTTTTTCATTTATTACCTGTAGCAGATTTTGTATACAATGTCAAAGTTGAGTAGTTGTGACAGAGACTATATTGCTCTTCAAAGCTGTAAATATTTATTCTTGTTCCCTTTTTATTGAAAATATTTGCCAATCCTCCATTAGGACATCCTTTCCACCATTGAATTCATCATGCTACATTTATGGATGAAATTTCCATCTAGCACCTCTTTTTTGTACTTGCTAGTTTCACTGCCTAGCCCTGCGTGTGCAATAATACAGTATCTTCATTACAACACGGGTAGAATAAAGACCAAATATCCAGTAAGCCGTTCACTTCTACTTCTTTGCCATATTATTTTTCCTTAATTATTTTTGTCCCTTTACTATTTCATATGCATTTTGTTATGAGTTTATTAAATACCATGCAAAATCTTTTGGGGGGTTTGATAAAAAATTGAATTAAATATACAGACTGGTTTAGAAAAACTGGTTATCTGTGCAGCATTCATTGTTTTCATTCATAATTTTGTAGCTGTAGCCTTAAGAGATGTTTGGCTTTGGTCCATTATTGTCTAGTTTTAGAGGCAGGAGAATGAAGGCTGATGTTTTTAGCTGAACTCAAGTGTGTCAATTCTCTGTTCCTTGTAATAGTTTGTGTAGCATTGGTAACGTATCTCTGTTTGATAGAATATATCCATCCAGGCTTGACATTTTCTTTGCAAAATTAGTTTCCTGGTGAAATTAAGAAAGTAAGTTCTATTTGCATATAGCTGTATATTTCTAGCACAGTGTTTCTTCTTTATGTTTTCCTCATTTTTCAGTTTGAAAAACAGCATTTGACATTTTTTGAATTATACACTTGTTGGTGAAGATTCCTGTCAGTGTTTGACAAGTAAGCAAAAAAGAAAAAAATATTTACTTCTGGAAGGATTTGTTTTTAAGTGGGATATATAATTCTAGGTTGCCTCTTTTTTAAAAAAATTTTTTACTTATTTGAAAATCATGGTGGCAGTAGAGAGATGGAAAGAGAGATCTTCCATCATCTGGTTCAGTCCTCAAAGGCTCACAATAGCCAAAACTTCTCCTCTCAAATTAAAAAGTTTAAAAATTATTCATGAACTGAGTTCATATTTTATGATAACATAACTTTTATTCTTTTATTTTTTGCAAGTTTAGGAATGTAATTGGTGTGGTGTTTTTTGCTTATATAACTTAATTTTTTACCTTGCTAAATTCACTTAGCTTTTTATTTTTGTGAAATTTTTGTGTTATTGCACTGTCTAGAACCTCAGGTGTGATGCTTAATATAAATGAGGCCATTTATTTCCCATATTCCTGATGTCGGGTTTAAATATTTAGTCTTATTTTAGAAGATTTTGACATGAGAGAGAGAAAGGAAAAGATGCAAAATATATGCACACATGTATTCATATCAAAAAGATTAAGAAGTGCCTGTGTCCATCAAGAGGTGTAGCCAGCATTTGTACATATGTTCATCTGTAGTCTGGCCCAGCTTTCCTTGGCCCTTGGCAGCCACCTCTGTTCTCTCTGTTTTCTTTTTCGCAGGCAATTCAGTCCTTCCTCACGAGTTTGGTCTGTTTGTATTCCATCCATTGAATTGTTGTAGGTTTAACTTTGTTCATTTCTAATATTGGATGTAGGAGTGCTCATAAGTTATTCATGTCTCTACTGTTTTCCAGACATATGTTTGTTTATACACATCATGTTCAAGTAACTCACTTGCCCCACACTGGCAAAAGGGAGCAGTCTATCAGTGTGAATTGTGAGACTTCAGAAAATTCATGGAAAACATGAATAATAAACTACACACAGAACTGCCAGATTTTAAGATGAGGGGTCTTAGACCTGATCTCTCAATAAGAGGCGTTGATTTGGTGCCACAGGGTTGTTCAGCAAACTTTTTATTTTAGAACAGTTTCAAGAATACAGGAAGATTGCAGTGGTAGTAGCGTCCTTATGCCCACAGCAGTTACTCCTGTTACATACCATGCTTGCATTTGTGTTTTACCTTTGTTGCAGTTGATAAGCTTTTATTGGTTCATTAGTAACCAAAGCCCACGGTTTCACTCACTGTTATTGGTTGAGGTAGTGTTTGTCGGTTTTCTCCCTGGGAAGTTCCTCCTCTCTCCCCTGTATCTACCTCTTTGCAATTATACAGAGCACGTAGTTAAGGAGTGAGGAGTTATGCTCTATCTCTGTGAATTGCTGTGTAAACCTTTGGTATTTTTCTGCATGGAGGATTTTCTGTTCACCCCCCTTTATTTGCTTACTCAATCTCTTATTTTTATTACTGTAGACTCATTAATGCTTGCTTTGGTTTATAATCAAATACTACTTTATTTTGTTGTACAGATTTTTCCAGATTTGGCCATTAACAGGTCTGTCATTTGTCTCCTGTGTCTTTTTGACAGAATTCCTTAGATTCTGCTATTTTAATGACAGATACACATTTTGATTATTGTATTCCCCTCCTGTACTTATTGAAGATGGGCAAGAACGAAGTGACCAAAGTATCAAACTGATGTAAAAGTCTAGAGTTTACATTGGGTTTCACTCGTGGTGTTTTATATCTAAGGATTTCAACAACTGTAAAATACCGTGAATCCACAACTGTAGTGTCACATACAATAGTTTCAATCCCTGGAAATCCCTGATCTTTTCAATATTTCCATTATCTTCCCATGTCATATAGTTGTAATTATATAGTATAGAGCCTTTTCATTTTGACTTCTTTCACTTAGTAATATTCATGTAAGGTTTGTCCATTTCTACTCATGATTTGATAAAAAATTGTTTTAGTATTGAAAAATGTTTCATTATATTAATGTGACTCTGTTTTTCCTTGTACCTGCTGAAGGACGTTCTAGTTTCGTCTGAGTGTTTCAATCAGTTATGAATGAAGCTGCTGCAGACATTCATGTGCAGGTTTCTAATGTCATGACGATAGGTAAGTACAAGTGAAAATGCTAGATTGTATGATTAAGAGTGTATGTGGCAGTCTCACTGTTTTAACTGGCAAAAGTCTAATGATAGGACATGTGGCATCTTACACTTTTATTTGCCATGTTTATCTCTTTTTGATGAATTATGTACTTAAATGATTTATTTGCCCACTTTTATGTGAGTTGTTTTATTACTGTTGACTTCTGCAAGATATCTAAGAATTATGTTCAAGGGTTGTCTGGCTGATTTGGACAGATACATTCAAGTAAAATGTGTTTTTGGACTGATGAGTTCTGCATAGTTAAAGACAGCCTTACTTACAATTCCACATTCAGTAATGACCATTCCGTGGAAATGAGACTTGGGAAAATTCTGACTTCTTAGACTGACATACTTGACTGTGGCTGTTGACTTTCAAGGCTCTTATGGCGTAGGGGATGGGCAGGTGAACACAGGCAATGCAAATACCCACTATTGTTACAATGAGAGTCTATCATTTTTATTGAATAACGATGTTTTTGAATTGTTGCAAGCCTCTAATTTCCTGCATTCTGAAAAGACTGATTCTTATAGTTTTTGTTAATGTTCTCAGAGGTCTTTATTCTGAAATTTTTAGTGATGACCACTGTGTTTTTTGTAAACAATACCATGAAGTTTAAGTTAGTGGTCTGAGATCTGAAACACACTCCTGCAGTGTAGCAGGGTAACAAGATCCTAACTAATTGACTTGAAAAGGTAGTAAGCTATAATCCTCACCTGTTAGTTTATTACGTAACTGATTTTTGGATCTGAATTAGCCAAACTTTGTGGATAATGAGTGGTTAGATCTCATTAGCATATAAACTACAGTGGATTATATCCCTTACGCTTAAATGATGAGGTTTTGCTTAAATAATTGTTAATTCAATAACAAACTCTTCCACTGAGAAATATTTTGCTGTCTACAAGTCTCTTGACAAAACAGATGTATTATTTCTTTGCTTTTTTCTCTCTGCATACTTTATAGAAAGTGTAATATATTAAAGACTAGAGCTTACTTTCATTGTAATTTCCTGAAAGTCTAGCAGGAATTTTTTATTCTATATTTCTATATTTTTTCCAGTTGTTACTGCATATGAAGTATGTTGGTGAGAGAAGAGTAGAGGATTGATTTGTGAGTGATAAGTTGCTTTGCATAGAACAGCCATGTTTAAGAGTATGCTACCATTGTGGGGAAGAGTTCATTATATTTTCAATTATTTGGGTTTAATTATACATGTAGGACAAATGGAAGATGTAAATATGGTTGGTTTTGTGGTGTTCCATTCAATGTGATAGGCATTTTGTCTCAGTGTCTATACTAGCTTCTATGGGGAGAGAGATTTTAAGCCTGCCAGACTTTATGCTCTATGAAGTTCATACATAGGGACAATATTGTTAATCACTTAAAATTCCTACCCATTTTGCCTTTCTAGATTTGATGTAGTTATATTTACAGTCTAAAAATTAGAATGCCAGTTTGCTTTTTCCTAAGGATATATTGTAAAGCTCAAAGCATGTTACGTAATTGTAGTGAAATCTCTGAGGCTTGTATTATCTTGGTCATTTTTTCAGTCTGTGATTTGTTTGGAAGAATGTTTGTAGACTGATATTTGAATAATTTTTTCATTTCTATCTGATGTTACTCTAATCATACTATAGCTACATTGAAATGTAAGACTTAATTAAATATAAACTGACCACTTTTCCAAAAGATAAAATGTTATATGAAGATCCAGCTTTTACAAAATCACCTGTATTTGATATATGCATTTTAAAGAAAAGTGACATATGCTTGCCTTTTAAAAAATGTTTATTTGAAAGACAGATCAACAGAGAAAGAGAGGAGAGAGAGAGGAAGAGTGACAGTGAAAGAAAGACTTTCCATCCACTGGTTCACTAACTCCTTAAATGGCCGGGGCTGATTCGGACTGAGGCCAGGAGCCAAAACTGGGTGACTGGAGTCCGATTTCTTGGGTTATCCTCCACTGCTTTCCCAGCCATGTTAGGGAGCTAGATCAGAAGTACAGCAGCTGAGCTGCCATCATTGCAGGCCACAGCATAGCTTGCTGCACCACAACACCAATCCTTTACCTGTCGTGTTCTTAGTAAATCTGAAGGTGTATGGTAAGTTGTGGGAGAACAGAATACTTTATGTCTCAATTGTGGGTATTGGTTTCTGGTAGCTACACTTAGAAGGCAATACAAGAAAGAAAAACTTGGAAAAGAACTGACATTTTCGAAAACAGAAATGAAAGGAAATAAAAGGGCCTATGGTGTTGGGAGAAACAGTAGACTTCTTAATCCTAACTTTAAAATGATAAAATTTATATAGGCTTTAAATGACAAAGGACAATTATAACTCATTGTTGGGGAGCAAGAGTTCAGTCTAACCAGTTAAGAAGTTCCAGAGTGCCTAAGTTTCAAGCCTAGCTCTGACCTCTGACCCTGACTTCCTACTAATAGAGACTTTGGGAGACAGCAGTGATTGCTCGGTCATTGGATCCCTGCTACCCTTGGGTAAGACCTGGATTGAGTTTCCTACACTCTTTGTAACATTCATACATTCATTAGACTTTATGAAGCCCTTGAACAGTTTCATAAGACCAAGATTTAGGCTACATCAGTTTATCTCAGATATTTCTGTAATTCTGAGAATGTATTTGTATATAAGACACATTTTAAAAATATTTATTTCACAGCAAATTTATATAAAGAGAAGGAAAGACTAAGAGCTTCCATTTGTTTGTCATTCCCCAAATGGCCACAACAGTAAGAGCTGAGTCAGGTGGAGCCAGGAAGGAGCCAGGAGCTTCTTCTGGTCTCCCGTGTAGGCATTTGGACCATTTTCTGTTGCTTTCCCAGGTGTATTACCAGGGCGCTGGATCATTAAAGAAGCAGCCAAGACTTGAATTGGCACCCATATGGGATGCTGATACTGCTGATGGTGGCTTAACTCACTGTGCCACAGCACTGGCCCCAAGTCATAAATTCTTTAATAGTGAAAAGTGAATAAAAATATAACATGAAAAGCAGGAATAGTTTCCCTTCTGTTTTAGCTCTGCTCCTGAATTCACTATTGCCTAAGTAGTTAGAAATTTGACAAATTAATAACAGTTTCTTATGAGATTGTGTACTCATGGGATTAAGTTTTCTAAATAATTTCAAAAATGATCTTTTTTAAAGCATGAAACTTAAAACTTGTTTTAAGATGATTTTAAAGTTGGTTCTTTATATGAAATGTTGTCTAATCAATATCAGGTGACAGAGATATTTTTGTTAGAGTAATACATAATTTTAATGTTCCAATAATATTTGACTTTGTAAATAAATATGAAAAGTGATCATCTCGTGGTATTTAAAAAAAAATTGCTATCTTCTTTCTCCAGAAGAAGCATGGTAAGTGATACCATCATTCTTTTCTAATCTTCATGAATAATTTCTTACTGGCCTTGGGTGAGAGGCTGTTTTCAAGGCCATCGTATGGTATCTGCAAACATACAATTTAGATCTTACAGTCTAGGCCTCTTGTGAAAGCAGTTCTAAACTGTGGAAGTAGAGAGTTTATGCTTGATCATTGGATAATTTCAGTTGTAGACTTTAGAATGAAGCAGATAGCAGGTAAAAAAAAGGGTCCTTATTAGAAGCATAAAAACTACTGACTACATCTTGGCCAGTGTTCCCTTTTTTCCAGTAAGCTGTCTGCTATACAGAGGTGTATAACCCTAATGGCTTGTTGTATGCCATTAAAAGGTATTGTACACTCATAAAAGAATGACATTTTGATCAATGCTGTTAAAAGAATTACTGTCTTGACACAGAAAAGCTTTCCTGCTGCAAGTTTAAAAATATGCCTTTAAAAGCTTTTTATTGAATACCTTTGCATCCCTCAGAAATGTGCCATTTTGGCATGAGGTTACTCAGAAGTATTCCACATTATAACTTAAATGTAAAACCTCCTATTTACCATTAGAAGAGGCAGAGCCAAACAGGTATTTCCCTACCAAATAGAACTTGAAGACATGGGAGCATCTTGAACCACTGAATCTGTCTAAAACTAGATTTTTATAAAGAGAAAGATGAAAACTAAATTATTCCTTTTTATTTTGTGAAGTATTGATTTCTTTCATGCTGTTTTGTTTAAACTTTGTGGTTTAATTTCCCTTTGGATTTAGGAATTATGCCTTTCCATTCTGTTTGGGATAGATCTTTTCTGATCACCTGGGAATTGGTTCTCTTAAATGGTGGTATGTAAGATCTGGTTCTCCGCTGTTTTTTGTTTCTTTTCTTACATTTTTATTTTTTTATTACAGTTTTCAAAACCATATCTTAATAGCTGAAATTTTTTCTCAAAAGCTGAAGATTTTCTCTGTACACAGTGGGCCATTTACAAGTTTTTAAAAATGTGTCATTGATATAATTTTAGTTTATTTTATGCTTTTTAAGCTTTTAAAAACTTTGTTTAAACTTGTGAACTCGGCATTTTAAAATCTAATACTCTGATAACCGTGGCTACTAACCATAGCTACTAACTAGTTATAGTTATCAGGTGCTATGTTAATGTGCTAACGTAGTTCCCATGACTCACAGAAATTACAAAAATCAGTGAAGTATGAACAAAGTGTAGAGTTAGATTCCAACATTGTCAGACTTCAAAGTTTAATTCCCACTCTGACATGCTAGCTGTTTGTCTTTTAGTCTTTTTTGTCCCTTCCTCTTATTTTTGTATAATCATGCATGGTAGTTACTGATAATCTTGGGATAGGAATTTATCTCTGGACTTTTAAAAAATAATAACTTATTTAAGTAAAAGGCAAAATTAGAGAAGGAAAAACACAGATAGAGATATTTTCTACCTGCTGGCTCACTATTCATACAGTCACATGGCCAGGGCTGGGCCAAGCCCACACTAAGAACCAGAAGCTCTTCTGGGTCTCCTACTTGGGTGGCAGGGGCCCAACCACTTAAGCCACCAGCTGCTGCTTTCCAAAGCCATTTGGGAGGGAGCTAGATTGCAAGTGGAACACCCAGGACATGAAATGGTTCCCATCTGGGATATTGGCATTACACGTGGAGGCTTAATATGCTGTGCTACAATGCAGGAACCTGGCTCATGATTTTTACGTATGAATTGAGAAAAGTATATTGGAAAGCTAGTCACACATTCAGATGTGAATTTTTGTACTGTTCCTAAATCTGGCCATATGAGTTTTGTGCTGCGTGATTTTAAAGATTAACTCAAACTCTCAAATATAATTTGATGCTATTTTGATTTAGTGTTTATATCTTTTTTTTTAATCTTGGGTACAATTTTGTCACCTGTGGGTCAAACCACTAGAATTATTCTTTATAAATGTTTGGGGGCAAGAAGCTCTCATTTTTATTCCGTGATTACATCTAATGTTGAAATTCTGTGATAAGAAGTTCTACATAAAGAAGTAATTAATCTTATTTCAAGAACATTCTTTTAAACTGCTGAAGAGTCTCATAGCTTTTTACAATCATAGAGAATGATTCTGGAGATTTAAATATTAGAAAAGGTAAAAAAAAAAGCCCTGTTTTATAAACAAAGTTTTTACCGAAAAGACAGAAATGGGCAATAGCCACCTTTCAGTGTACTTGTAATTTCTTAACTATAGAACAGTGCTGTCAATAACAATAGATATTTATCGATATGGAATTCTGGTATCATATTGTAGCAAGCATTTTACATAGATAATACTATTTAATAGTCATGAAAATGCTGTGCTTTAGATAGTTCCTTTTAATTTATTCTTTTTTCATTTGAAAGACGGAGTTACAGAGAGGAGAGACAGAGAGCGATCACCCATCTGCTGGTTTACGCTCCCAATGGCCACAATGGCTGGAGCTGAGCTGACCTGAAGCCAAGCTCCATAAGCTTCTTCTGGGTCTCACACGTGGGCCAGGGTCCCAAGGACTTGAGCCATTGTTCTGTGTTTTTCCAGGCCATAAGCTGAGCACTGGATCAGAAATGGTATGATGACTTGTAAATTAGGACAGTTTCTACATTTAGCGATTTGATCCTTATAGCCACAAAACATGTTATACCACCAAACACATGTAAGACATCTCTTAAATTCTGAGGACTTAAAAACTTTATAATATGTTTTAGAAAAGCAGTGTTTGAGTTTGAGATATGAATGGGTGAGAGTTTTCGTCTATGTTCACAAACACAATCACACGCATTCATTGTGTAGATATACAAAACTACTCTTGTTTGTCCAGGCTTGGTTTTCTGGATCATGCAGCTTTCAGGGATAAAACTAAACAAGTCCTGAGTAAATTAATCCAAGTATGAGAATTTTTGAAAAAGTTCATGGAAAGTGTATATTATGAGAAATCTGAATTTGGATTCCAGAGCTTGTTTGTAACAAAAGTAAGGTCATCTTTTTAAAAAAAAAAATGTGTTTTTTTTTTTTAATCAGAAAGTTAGATTTACAGAGAAGAAGAGACAGAAAGATCTTCCCTCCACTGGTTCACTGCCTAAGTGGATGCAATGGCTGCAGCTGAGCCAATCCAAAGCCAGGAGCCAGGAGTTTCCTTTGGGTCTCCCATGCGGGTACAGGGTCTCAAGGCCTTCGGCCGTTCTCCACTGCTTTCCTAGGCCACAGGCAGGGAGCTGGATGGGAAGTGGGGCAGCCGGGGTACAAACTGAATTGGCACCCATATGGGATCCTGGCGCTTGCAAGGTGCAGCCTTTAGCTACTAGGGTACCATATTGTACCTAGTAAATTCATCTCTTAATTCTGTTTCCATGATCTTTTGGAAGTACCCTTCTATGTAAATACATGAGTAGAAATTAATTTAAAACATTTTATACAAAGATAGGCTGAGCTTTGTGAGATGTGTACATGTATGTATGTGTGTTTTGTGTGTGTGTGTGTGTGTGTGTGTGAGAGAGAGAGAGAGAGAGAGAGAGAGAGAGAGAGAGA
The DNA here is from genome assembly GCF_030435755.1 of Ochotona princeps. Classification (NCBI taxonomy): domain Eukaryota; kingdom Metazoa; phylum Chordata; class Mammalia; order Lagomorpha; family Ochotonidae; genus Ochotona; species Ochotona princeps. The sequence continues at coordinate 11,446,029 of NC_080847.1, read as the reverse complement.
GAGAGAGACCGAGACCGTGTAATGGCCATGACTGGGCTGCAGGAAATTCAGCTCTTGCAGAATTAAGTAGTTATGAACTCAGTGCCTGGACTGATATTTGTGTTTTATTAGCACAAAGCGCAGTCTCCTGTGTTTTCCCCTATTTCAAATAACCTTTTCTTGTCATCTAAGAAATTAATTTCTTTGTTGGAATCAGTGCAAGTAAACTTGATAGCGAGAATGCTGTTATTGAGGCAGCTTACACGGTGATTTGCTAAGTACAGCTTCTTCATAAAAGGTGAAGCAGAAGTCAATTTATTGATCACTACCAGGATTTCAGGAACCTGTAGAACTCCCTAATTTTTCCCCCTTCTTATGAAAGCCACTACTTCTGTTTTTCCCTTGTACTTTAGCATATAGTTGATTCTTTTGGAAGCAGATTAACTTCTATTTTCTTGTTTTTGCTTTTTTCTAGTGTATAATTTAAGTGTCTAAAAGTGATGTTTAGGCTAAGACACAATACATTGCCTGAATTTGACTGTTTTTGACTTATAGAAATGAAAATTTCATATAATTCACATAATAATTTCACTTTGGATCATATGGAAATTTAGTCCACTGAAAAATCTTGTGGGGATATTTTATTGAAATTTTGGATAATATTAAAGAACTGAGATGAACTTTGGACAGGCTACTTTGTGATATCAGTTTGCTAAGAATACTTTTCAATATGAATAAAACAAACATTACATAGTTATTATACAGGCTTTAAAAGTTTATATTAAAGTTAAAACTAAATGTAGACATTTTTCTTTCTCATAATTTTGATTCATGTTATTCACTTTTAGCTATAGTTAGATATCTAAATATTCACTTTGGATACAAATAAATGTTCTTTCATGGACTCAGACATGAAATTGCTGTTGTATTTTAGAAGCAGCAAACACCAACCTACAGAATGTCTGTTTCTACCTTTTGGATATTCAGCTAAAATTGAAATTTGCTGTTCAGGTAATTTAGGCACCTTAGAGAACTAGAAGGAATAACTATGGACTGAAAAAAAAAGCAAGACATGCAACCAGTGTACTCTTTATCTGCCTCTTATAGTGATTATTCTAATTTTGAGATTTTTATGTATATTAAATTGCACGTGTGAATATTTAGTCTAAAACTTTGTTTTTGTTGTTGTCTCCTGCCTTATTAGTCTTACCTAATATTTAACACTTGACTCATAAAAAATAAGGAGACTTCTTGTGTTTTTAGGGGTACAAAAGATGAAGGTATACTGCTAATTTTGAGTTAAAGCAATAATTCCACCTAACAGAATAATATAGGAAATTCAATCTAATTTTCACCTTTGGCATAATAGCTGTGGCATAATAATATTGTATCTAATTCTAGATAACTTATATTTAAAAAAAAAAAAGACTTACGACTTATGTATGTATTTGAAAGTTAGAATTACAGGGCCCGGCGGCGTGGCCTAGTGGCTAAAGTCCTTGCCTTAAAAGCGCCTGGGACCCCATATGGGCGCCAGTTCTAGTCCTGGCTGCTCCACTTTCCATCCAGCTCCCAGCTTGTAGCCTGGGAAAGCAGTCAAGGACGGCCCAAAGCCTTGGGACCCTGCACCTATGTGGGAAACCCCAGAGGAAGTTCCTGGCTCCTGGCTTCGGATTGGCACAGCACCGGCCATTGTGCACACTTGGGGAGTAAATCAGTGGAAAGAAGATCTTGCTCTCTGTCTCTCCTCCTCTCTGTCTATCTGACTTTGTAATAAAAATAAATAAATCTTTAAAAAAAGAGAAAGAATTAGAGAAAGAGAAAGGAAGAGAAAGAGATTTTTCTATCCACTGCTTCATTCCCCAGATGGCTGCAACAGCCAGGCTGTGCCAGGATGAAGCCAGGAACCTTGGGTTCTGCAGGAGTCCCAGGTGGGTGGCAGGGCCCATACACTTGGACCATCTTCCACTGTTTTTCACAGGCCATTATTGGAAAGTTGAATAGGGCAACTGGGACTCAAATCTGTATGCCTGCAGGACACTGGACCCTAGATTTTAAATTTTTCATGTAATCATCTTTTTTCTTTTCCTTTTTCTTAAATCATGTTCATGTAGTTGAAAGGTAACATGGCAGAAAGATAGAAAGATAGAAAAATCTATCTATTGGGTCACTCGCTAGATAACCACAATACTAAGGTCTGGATCAGACCACACTTATGAGCTAGGGGCCCATGTAGCTGCTTTGCTATGGGAATTGGCAGGAAGCTGAATTTGAAACAAAGTGCCTGGGATTTGAACCAGCACTCCAGTATGGAGTACCAGCAAATGGCAGCTTTAACCTTCTTTGCCACAATGCTGGCTAGAGAATTTTTAATGTCTGGAGTTTCCTGAATTGTCTTTGTGATTGCTGAATAAGAGCGTGGGCTCTCTGAGTGTGATCCTGATTTCTCTGATGAACTACATTGCTTGGACAGTGACTGACATTCAAGGCTGATTTGATTGGTCCCTTAAGTTTCTTTGTTTTGAGTCGTTGGGATTACAAAATTCAATCATATGCTGAGAATTTGCCATTCAAACTGACAGTTCCGTCAGGTTAGATGGCATGATTATCATCCATGCTGCAGTACCTTGTTATTGCTGTTTGTCCCCGTTCAGAATCTAGGAGGAAGCTGTGGTCTCTGAGGTGAAAATCTGGAACATGAATCTACTGTCTACACTTGGCTTTTATTTCTCTACTGGGTTTTCATCCCTGTGTGTTGAGGTGTTCTAGTCACAGTTCCAAACCTAGTGTTTTTCAGTAATGTTTTGTCAGAAAATGATTTGTCCTCTTTGATGAGATAGGAATGAGTAATAGTCTTTTAACACTATTGGCTAGTGGCTTTCACGGTTGACAGCAGATCTAATGAGCTACAGTTGTCTGCTTGGAAAATTCGACTTTTAATTTTCTGGAAACTTCCAGAAAATAGACTTGTTGCTATTTGTGTTTGAAAAAATATAATTTTAACAAACTTATGACTGTGTTATGAACTGTTTTATGGACAGTTGCAGCCCAACAAAGTTTTCCAGTTTCAACTGCATTGACTAGTTTTTACAGAAATGTGAAAAATGAGTTATATAAACTATTTGAGAAAGGTAATTTTACATCAGGAACTGAGTTTATGGTATGTTAACAACTACAAGGTCAGTTGTGGTTTCATGTTTAAGAGCAAAGAAATCATATAAAACCATATTGTAGCATGGATTACGTATATTGATCTTGGACAATCACATTTATTCTGCATATTCAAGAGGTCTTCAAAAAGTTCAAGCAAAATGTGATTATGAAAAATCTATGCTTGAATTTTGAAACTTTCACTCCAAAGTAAACTTCTTTTAATTCTGTTTTCCTCAAATTTCGGGAAATACCCTTGTACAACTGTGTTCATTATTAGATTAAGTTAAATATGGGATTAAATTGTACTTCATGGAGGCACAGAATAGCATAAGATAGACTTGTGGTTCCATAGAGAATCCAGTATATAGGCAGCGTTATACTCAAGGATTAAGGTTACAACCTCAGTTATTTATGTTGTTCTGAGAATGATAACTAGACCATTTTGTCTAAGTTCATACGAGAGTATTGTTCCAACTCAAGGTTAAAAGATCCCCTATTGAGAGGCTCCAAAGATAGCATTTTTAAAAGATTTATTTTTATTGGAAAGTCAGATATACAGAGAGGAGGAGAGACAGAGGAAGATCTTCCATCCGATGATTCACTCCCCAAGTGAGCCGCAACGTCCGGTGCTGTGCTCATCCGAAGCCAGGAGCCAGGAGCTTCTTCCAGGTCTCCCACACAGGTGCAGAGTCCCTAGGCTTTGGGCCGTCCTTGACTGCTTTCCCAGGCCACAAGCAGGGAGCTGGATGGGAAATGAAGCTGCCGGGATTAGAACCGGCGCCCATATGGGATCCCGGTGTGTTAAAGGCGAGGACCCTAGCCGCTAGGCCACGCTGCCGGGCCCCCAACATGGCATTTTATGAACTAACTAAACTAATTTCGTTGTATCAGTTTTAGGAAAATGTTCTCTCAAAAATTTTCATTATTCAGACTGCCTATTAGGTGATTATTTTCATATTAGTTACAAGAAAACCTCATGCCAAACATTGCATGACCTGATTTGTAAGCTAGACTGCCCGCTGACCCACAGTTATTACTCTGCAGTGGTGTCTGCGCAGAGGAAGCTGTCACTGCTCTGGAGAAAGAGCGGATGGATAGGTGCAGAGAGGGAGAAGTCATTGAGTAATATTGGGTCCTGGGTGTTGTACTTGTTATAGCTTTAAAGTAGGAAGATAGAGATAGCTAAAGTGTGAACTTTTAAAATTTTCAAGTGTGGACTAGTGCTTTCCATTTGAATGTGACAATCTTGATACCAAAAGGCTTGAATCAACATGGCTGCTGTGATACATAGAGTGATTTGGGACATTAACAGAATCAGCACACGAACGGTTCATGGAATAAGGGTGAAAACACGAGCCTTTAAGGTAGAGATTGGTAGGGACATGTCTTCATTATCCATAGTTAATTTACAGTAAGGAATATCTCAAGTCAACATCAGAATCATATTCAATGTTATTTATATTTTGTGGAATGAGTTTTTTTGTATATCTGTATTAGTTGACTATAAAATAAAGGGATAGAGGGCCCGGCGGTGTGGCCTAGCGGCTAAAGTCCTCGCCTTGAAAGCCCCGGGATCCCATATGGGCGCCGGTTCTAATCCCGGCAGCTCCACTTCCCATCCAGCTCCCTGCTTGTGGCCTGGGAAAGCAGTTGAGGACAGCCCAATGCACTGGGACACTGCACCCGCGTGGGAGACCCGGAAGAGGTTCCAGGTTCCTGGCTTCGGATCGGCGCGCATTGGCCCATTGCGGCTCACTTGGGGAGTGAATCATCGGATGAAAAATCTTCTCTGTCTCTCCTCCTCTCTGTATATCTGACTTTACAATAAAAAAGAAATAAGTAAATCTTTAAAAAATATTGGGATTGAGAAAAAAGGGGGTCTCATATAATTCATGATCTTAAAAATAATCTCTTCATATCTTGTATTTTCTTCTTTTGTATCTATTCTCAATCAAGTGACAATTTTCTATCCCTTTAGTTTTTTTTTAAAGATTTATTCATTTTATTGGAAAGCCAGATATACACAGAGGAGGAGAGACAGAGAGGAAGATCTTCCGTCCGATGATTCACTCCCCAAGTAGCCACAACAGCCGGTTCTGTGCCGGTCTGAAGCCAGGAGCCCTGAATCTCTTCCAGGCCTCCCACACTGATGCAGGCTCCCAAGGCCTTGGGCAGTCCTCGGCTGCACTCCCAGGCTACTGGCAGGAAGCTGGATGGGAAACAGGGCCACTGGGATTAGAACTGGCTCCCATATGGGATCCTGGAGCATGCAAAGCTAGGACTCTAACCACTAGGCTACCGTGCCAGGCCCAATCCCAATATTTAACCAGATCATTCTCTTGTCATCTTTTTTGTGTCTTCATTTTTGTATAGCTTTGTTAAGATGTATCATACAATTCATTTAAAATGTATGATGCTATGATATTTTGTGTAATAGAGTTGTGCAATCATCACCACAATCAATTTGAAGATATTTCTCTTATCCCAATAAGAATCCCCATATTAATTAGTATTTTTTCTGTTTTCTTTTCCAAGTACTGCATCCCTAGCTAGCTACTAATTCATTTGATCCAACTATTAAAAGTTGTTGATTTGAAATTCCCTGCTACCTTCCAAGGATATTCTGCTTTATATCATTTGATTGATTATACAGTTATGATCAAAACAGACTGTACTTATTCTCTTTGTTGATACAAACCTATAAATCAAAAGAGTGACATATATGTTTTTGGAAATGTAATTATGTATAAATTCTTAAACATGATTTTTTAAAGGTTGCTTTCATCATATCATAGATAAAGCTCTCTTAAATATCCCTTCCCACTTACCACTGACTCTGATCCTTAAGATTCAGAATATTGATCTTATCTGAGTCTTAAACTTTTTGGACTAAGAGACTCTAACTCCTTCTGACAGCACTCGCGAAACATTAATGTGTAACTCAGAAAACAAATTATTCAGTTTAATGTAAGTCGTATTTGCCCAAGGGATTAGACATATCCTTTGAACGATAACTTCTCATCCTATAAGTAAATATATATATGTATATATATATATTTATATGTGTGTGTGTGTATATATATATATATATATATATATATATATATATATATATATCTGAGAGAGAGAGGAAGCTAAGATATTACCTGCAAATTGTCTTGACATGTGGAACAAAAGAGACATTCTTATAGTCAGACAATGACAAGCATGATAATAACCTCCCAGTGATGTCTGTGTCCTAATTCCAACACTTCTATTGCCTAACATATCAGAAGTAACTTTGCATATATGATTAAGTTGGGGATATCACACTTTGGTGGATTATCTGGCCGCAGTTGGATCACAAGGATCCAAGTAACTGAAGAAGCTTTGTGTACTGGACGGGGAAGTGGGTCTATAGGAGAAGCAGACGGCGGCATGAGAGGGAGTCAGCTGACACCCGTGGTTTTGAAGACAGCTGAAAGAAGCATGAGCCAAGCCGTGCTGGTAGTCCTGCAGAAGCTGGAAGGAAATGAAATAGATTCTGCTCAACAGCCTTTAAAAAGAATTACAGCTTTGCTGACCGCTTGCCCCTAGCACAGTGAGATTCATTTCAGACTTTGAACCTAAAGTAGTAGGATGATGAATTTGTGTTGTTTTAAGTCACTTAGCTTATGGCAGTTAGTTACAACAGCAACGGAAAATTAAGACACAGACGTTTAGATTTCTTCCTGTATGAATCCAGTATGTGAATCTGAGGCAAAAACACTGTTCTCCTAAAATCATGCTGTGAGTGAACTTTGTGTTTGTTTGTCTCAGTTACTCTATATGTCTCTGGTGACTTTTTCAAAGCCTCTTCTGGACTTATGTAAAAAGAACATGAGCTTGTGATTGTAGTGTGGTTCCTGGACTTGGCCCTGTCTGCACCATAACCCATGATTCCCGAAGCTAATTGGGGTTGGGAGTGAGGGGACTGATCTGAAGAAGCTCAGGGTTGTTTTAAGGTTAATATGAGACAGTGTATGTAAAGTGGCACAATATTTGACACATAATAAGTACCTATTGATTGAAAGCTGTTATTAGCTATTAGGAAATGGAAACAGAATTTGCCAATGCCATTGATTTTTAACTCTTACTCAGATAGAAATATATTGAGAACTATTGGTACAACTATTGTACTTAGCAGACTATATGGCTAATGATGTTAGTACTTATTATCAAAAGGAGCATTATTATTATTATTATTATTATTAATCTTGAATAGATAGGTAGAAACTGCCTTTGGCTTTTGGTTCAATGTGTAATGCCTTTTCGTGTTTCCTTTTTCGTAAGAGTTAATATGAAATAGAATGCATTAAGGCAACCGGAATTCTGTTTCTACAATTAAAAAATAATTCACAAGGATAGGAATTGTGTCTCAAGATTTTTAAAACCCCTAATACCTTGACAAATGGCTGACATGTAATAGCAATAAATGTTTGTAGAAGTGAGGTGAATTGAGGCCTGGGAAGTTATTTTCTGTTGCCCTAATTTATGTCCTTAGTTTTCATACTGTCTGTCCTTTTGCCTGTTGTCTTGTTCTCTTTAATTGGTCGTCCAGAATATCAGCAACTAGGCAGACTTCTGTGCACTGTACCCTCTCCTACATAATTGGTCCTTTTTTGTCTTTGTTCCATTGCTTATGGTGTCGTAGCCTTGTTTACCCATTGCCTCCCCGAATGCTGTGGTACACTTAGAGATGTAGCAGTTTACTACTACACAGCTCCACCATCTTACAGCTGAGACTTTGGGTCTCAATGGCTAAAGGGAACTTTGTCTCAGGACACCAGTAACCTTCTTTACACACACCGATATGCCTTGACACACCTGTCAAGACCTAGCTTGTGCAACTATTAGCCCTGGGCTTCATTCTGTCTTACACAGGTATTTTATGAGAACCTAATCTGTGCTTTCTGTGCTGTGAGGAAAAGCCAAGAGCACCGCATCAATGATTCCCGTCAGGAACTCTCAGTTCCAGACAGACAGGCCCATCAAAGGAGCTTTGTATTCTCCTACTTTGGCTTGTTTCCTTTACTGTTTTAAATCACCTGTATGTCTTTCATCTCCATCTCTCTGAATCTTCCTGTCTTTTGTGATAGTCTCCCTAATATAGTTAAAATATGGTAGTTTCATATGTTGTATTTTGGTTTCATATACCATGACTCACCCAGCTTGTTGCCCTCTGTAAAATCTAAATTATTTCTTTATATTACATTTTATTCTGTTACTTTTTATAATATATTTGTTAATTTTTCCCTTCTGAACATCTTCCTTTATTTCTATCATGTTGATGACTATTTTCTGGAATAGTTACCCATTTCTCTGTCACTTCAACTTTATAACTTATGTGTATAAACTTATGTTTAATGCAATAAACAGTAGTATAATGTTCATTATGCAGATTTATTAATTGGTAATAGCAGATTTTTTTTATTCTTACCAGGATCAGACATTAGTGTAATAGCTTGCCATATATTTAATAGATTTAATCTTTACAACAGCTCTGCACGTAAAAAGAATTGTATCCTAATTCTACAAATGAGGAAAGTAAGGCATAGTTAAATAACTTGCCAAAAACTGTGCAGCTCTTAAGTATCATTGCCTTGGTTAAAATGTATTCAGTGCAGGCACATTATTTTAACATCTGTTATTTTTTATTTCTTGAAAGGCAGAGTTAAAGAGAGGAGACACAGAGAGAAAGTGGGCCGGGTCGGGGGCAGCAAAGAGAGAGAGATCTTCCATCTACTGGTTGATTCTCCAAATGGCAGCAGTGGCTGGAATTGGACTGATCTGGAGCCAGCAGATTCTTCTGGGTCTCCTACATGGGTGCAGGAGACCAAGAACTTGAGTCATCCTCTGCTACTTTTGCAGCCCATAAGCTGGGAGCTGGACTGGGCATGAAGCAACCAGGACATGAACCAGATCCCATATTGGATGCAAGTGCTGTAGGTGGAGGCTTAGCCTACCAAGCTACGGTGCTGTCAGGCAGTTTTTACTTATGAACTCAAGCTGACAACCATTCTGTTCTGCGCTGTAAACAAATTCATATGTGAACGAATGGGCCACTACATATTAGTAGTAATATTCAATTTTTAACATGCCCACTAAAGTAAGATAGGCTACATTATAAGGGTGAAAGAAGTTGTTATAAGGAATAGAGAACCTGGAGGATTTGATGATGTACTGTCAGCAAGTGCTCAGTATTACAGAAAGGCAAAAGTGAGTACCATTGTTTGGAGTTTTCACTATGAGCCAAGTATTTGTAGAATGTCCACTGTGTGAACTGAGTACTTCACATAAACTGTGTCACTGAAGCTGTACTATAATACTCCTTAGGTAGTGACTATTATCTTCATTTTATAGATGAGGCAAATACATTTTAAACATGTTAATTAACTTGCCAAAGTGTTACTAAGCTGGAATCCAACAAACCCAAGATTGGAATCCAGTTGTATCTGCCCTTTGTTTTTGTTGTGTTGTACTGCCTCTCTAAATGAGAAGATGCCTTGGCAAAAAAGCAGGACACAGGCAAGCAGGCTTTGGTAGACTGTAAGTAGCTTTGTGTTTAATTGTGGAAAATTGTATTGTGATTGTGCTAATTTGCCTTTTGAATTTGAGAGAGGAATATAGCCAATATTCTGTAATAGACCTGGTAAAAGCAGTATTTATTGTTTTGAAACCATTACTTTCTTGGCTTGTTTTCCTTTGTAGTTCAGCTATATCTTATACAACATATACATGGAAATAGCATTTACTTACATCCAAAGATGTTTTATGATGGTAAGAATAGTGTTTGTATTCAGGAAGTAAGTACTACATAAATAGTGTTTTTTAGTTTTTAGTATGAACATTGACATTTGACACCACCATGTTTTTCCTTTATGACATCACACTTTACGTTTTTTGTTGTTTTTCCCCTCCTCTGACTCTGACAAGAGCTGACTCTGGAGATGTCAACTCTTCATTGTATCTCAGTGGCTTGGGCTCCATATGTGGTTTCTTCTCCGTCTTTAATTAAACTTGTTTTTTCTTCCAATGTTGTAGCTGGGAGCACTATGTTGACACAGCTCACTCTTGTACAGAACAGATTAAAATGTCAGTGCTCTAATGTTCTCATCTGTGGGAAAAAAATAGTTGGAGTATTTTATTTATAACTTTTGAAAGACTTCTGTGGAGAAAGATTACTTGTAAGATGGAAAGCCATTTTACAGTTAAAGGAACAGAGCTTTAATATTAGTCTAAGCAAAAATAGAGGATAAAAAGCATGAAAACTTGATGAAACTTTTCTAGGGGTTTAGAGCATATCTTTCTCTATTTCCATATTATTTTTCACTTCATAGTATTTATTAACTCTTCATGTTCATTTCTCCCAGATGCTATCTAAACAGAATATTGACAATTTTTGAAAAAAATCAGTCATTTCTGTAAACATACAGGTTATGTAGAAGAGGGCTACTAGTCAGAGAAATAGAGTGGTATACTGAATTTTTTTTCAAACACTTATTTGCTTACTTGAAAGGCCAAGTGACAGAGGCAGACAGAAAGAGAGAGACCTCCCATCCACTGGTTTACTCTCAGTGTGGAAATCACAGCTCAGACTGTGGCAGGCCAAAGCTAAACACTAGAAACTCCTTACACATCCCTCATGTAAGTGGGCGGGCCCCAAGTATTGGTGTCTTGTTCTGCTACCCTCTCAGCTGCACTAGCAGGGAGCTGGATTAGGAAGAAGAATCACCAGAACTCAAACTGGCACTCCCCAAATGGATGCTGGTGTGTTAAGTGGCAATTTCACTTGCTGTGTCTCAATGCCAGATCCCTATTGAACCTTTAATCTTTCAAGTTAGAAGTGTGAATGCATCTATTTTTACAAAGAAGTTTTTAACCTTTGCTAACTACTTTTTTGTAAATAGGTCAACCAATTCAACATGCTATAGTTGGAGAGATGCTTTTCTACAAATCAGACATATAGAAGGTGTAAGCCATGGCATTTTACACTGGGTGCATGCAGATTTTCTAAGACATGAGCCTTACTATAAATTGGTAAGGTGGAGCTTTAATAAATAGAAGCTAAGACTCATGAAGCTTTTATAGGATACCTAAAATACTCGTTAGTTTGTATGTGTATTTATTATTTAAGCCTCACAGCTCTGAGTAGTTTATGTTATATCTGTTTTAATGATAAGGAAATTGAGGGCAATGAATATTAAGTAACTTGCCCACGTGGTCACAGGAGAGGCAGGATATGAATCTAAGGGGTCTAATTCTGTAGTTTATTCTGTTTCTGAACTTAATAAAGTTTCTGAAACTTTATTAACTTTTGATATTGTATGTTTGGGCAATTTACACTGTAGTGATATTGTTAATATGTAATATTGACTAAATGAAGAAGATAAATATTGAAGTGATGAAAAAAAAAATTCCTACCTTCATGTGATAGGAAGTGGCCAAAGTGTTCCTTCTTCTGGTATATCTTAATTAGCAGAGGAATTTTGATTTGCTTTGTCCATATAAAGGCAAAGGATTATTTTCTAGAAAGCCAGACATTAGCATTCCAAGTGCCCACTCTATACTACTGGTTTTGGAATTTAACTGCCCTCTAGCAGACCATCTGCCTTTCAGACCTTATTTAGAGATTTGCCTGGTTTGAGCTGTCCCTTGGGTTAACAGCTGTGGAATCTGCATTTCTTTGGCATTCCTCCCTTCTGTGTAAAATGCAGATGTTCTTTAATGCCCTTTTGGACTGCTTCAGGGACACGAAGAAAGAGAAAAAACTGCATTTCTTTTTCAAGGCTCCATCCTAGGTTCTAAGTAGAAAGAAATACATTTACGAAGTTTTCCCATTTATGTTTCCTCTCAATCTTTGCACCTCCTCTGCAGCCTTGCTGCTGTGGGATCAATTTGTTGGCAAGGGTTATTCAAACAAGAGCAAAATTTGTGTCCTCTTTAGATTGAAGTGCTACAGCCAACAATAACAATTTTCATGTGGGAACTGGTGCTCAATCTACAAGTCAGACCATACTTGGTGGTCTGTAATTTACTCTCGATTGAAAACATGCTTCTGAGAAGAGAGACGGTCTTTTCCCAGGTTTTGTTTGCTCTCATTTTCAGCCTTTTGGTGATTCCCTGCCTGCCCCGCACCACCCTTGATTTGGGCAGGGAAGTTGAGTGCTTGAAATGAGACATATAATAGAGTTCTTCTAAAAAATTAATATTCATGTTCATGTGTAATTTACAAACAGGTAAAGAAATCTGAAGTATAGTTGGATGAATTTTGTATAGATGGATGTATCTTAGTCCTTCCTTGTCCACTTAGCATTTTATTTAACTTTTATACTTCTCTCTCCTATGGCTAGAGAGAAAAAAATGTATGGTTTTGAAGACTCCCACTTAGTTTAAATTGCCGATTTTAACCTTGGTTATACTCTAGTGTTGTGTGGTGGATTTTTAACCATTTCTCATTCAACTTTCTTTTCCATTCTCTCAGTAGTTTACGCTGGAATCGCCAGGTACACTTGGCAAGTGGCTAAGTCCTTAGCAGTGGACAATTTCCCAGCTCCACCCAGGAAGGCAACCCACCTGACTTGTGTGGAAACTGTTGCATTAAATAAACAAACAAACAAACAACCTCACTCAGCTAAGTTACAGGAAGGAGGCCTCACCATAGAAACTCTCCGCAAGTCTTATCCCTCGGGCAGCAGACAGACTGTTCCTGCCTTGCCTGCTGCTGTTTTTAGTGTATCCAATAGATCTCTTTATTCACTCCAGCTCATTGCTCTGGTGATTTCTGTTACCACTTGCAACACTAATCCCAATCAGTCACTTCCTAAGACATTTTGGTGGCCTTACAGAGACCTTACTTTTAATCCTCTCCTTTTGCTTCCTGAGGACTCTGGGTGATTGGCACACCAACTCAGAAGCATCGATGGCTCCTGTCCAGGACTTCTTCTCCCTAGTGGAATTACAGGATTTATCCTTGGGCACATCACCAGAGCTCCGCGGGGTAAGGAACCATTGGTTCCTTTTCAGTCTTTCAGTGGCTGTCCATTTTTTCCACCTCTGACAGCTGATGACTTGTGGCAGGACTGCTCCTCAAAGCTGTGTGAAGGCTAGAGGAAGCCAGAGTGAACAGAAAGATGCTTTTATTTCCCAGAACAGTTAGGGTGATCTGGTGACTCCTTGATGAGTCCAGATCCAGACTTCTGTTATCATTCTGACTTGTGCCCTGTTGTGGCTGAGCTTCTCTGACCTCTGGGCTTGGGTCCTGGCCCTTCCTCCTGTGGAATATCGCCAGGGCAGGAGATTCACCGCAGCTCGAAATGGGTGAATCTCCTGTCCCTAACCCAAGTGTCTTGACCTGGGCTGGCTGCCTAGCAGTGTTGGCCTTTTTCTTACCAAAGAAGAGCCATTGGTTCCCTTTACCATGAACTGAATGCTCTCACTGGACCCAAATGCCAGATTAAAGTGAGACTTCCTTTCCAACAGGATTCTCTGGAAACGGTTTACCTTGGCCACTCCTCAGTTGGGCTGTTCTATTCTAAGTGTAGGACAATCTTCCTCTCTAGCTTCAGACTTATTCCTAGCATGCCTTCTGAAATCTGGGGAAATTTTTGATTCCCAGACCATAGAAAGAAGCATCTGCTTTTCCTTTGTAATTTTGTCTGGCTGCATGACATGGTTCCGGAGTGGGAAGCCTGGCCCTTGAATGGAACTTTTAGCTAAAAAATGTCTTTCAGCTTGATCTCTTCTGTTGCCATGTTACCAAATGGCCCAAGATCTCTTGTTTTCATGGTTTCATAGCCCTATCCTTAAATCCTAACTTTTGTAAGAACTTCCGGATATGCCTTACAAGATTTTAAGGACCAAAGAATCTCACCTTACATATTGGATGATCCCCTTTTTACTCTCAAATTCACCCTCCACACAATGAGCCAACAGCTCCTCTGCCTTATCGAGACCCATTCTCTCCGTAAGAACTAGGTTAGACTCTGATTAGGATCATCAAGCCCTGCCTTCTCCCTTTCTTCAACATAATGTCTTCCCCCTTGTAAAGGGGCAAAAGGGGATGGGGACCATCAGAATTCATCTTGCTTTCCCCATGTCAAACCTATTCCAAAGAGATACTCAGCTTGGCTTTATTAGACTCTTCTCACTTTATGAAAGAATTCCAGAGATTCACTGTAGCTTTTGATTTGACTTGGCAGGATATCTGTATTTTTCTCACCATACTGTGCATGTAAGGAATAGGCCTGCATCTGATCTCTGGCCAAACAATGGCTGAAGAGGCTCGCTCCTGAATTCCAAGGAAGTATGATTAGACAGAGATGCAGTACCAGGTGATGAACACCAGTAGACATTTCGGGAGAAGGATCTGGGCAGCGAGCACTGAAATCACATGTTCATGTGCTTAAATGAGGACACGAAAAAGGCCATCCTAATGCTTTCTCTTACTTGTTTTTAATTTCAATGATTTTGTATTATTCCATCATTCTAAATTTAATGAGATTTCTGGTCTTATGCATAAGTCCAATTCTGGAGAATATCCCATGTATACAGGGAATAGATGCTTGTTGTTGAAGTGTTATGTAGACATCTATTATGCCATATTCGTTGATAGTGTTGTTCACTTCAGTTCCTTTGTTGATTTTTCCCCTTAGTTTTCCTGCCCGTTACTGGAAGTAGAGTATTTATATTTTTATCTATTGTATTTTGATGACCTGTTTTTCACTTTTGTTTTATCAGATTTTCTTCATATATTTTTGGGGTCTGTTGGGAGCATGTATGTTTACGATTATTAAATCTTTCTGATGAATTTATCTTTTTTAATCCGTTATTAGAGTTTCCTTTTCCTTGTCTTATTTTTTTTTCTAGTATCAGTATAGATACTCCAGCTTTCTAATGGTTGCTGTGTCTTGACACTTTTCTCATTGGTTTATTTTCAGTCTATCTAATGCATTTTCCTGTAGAAACTTGCAATTGGATTTTAAAAAAAATCTAGTCTGTCAGTCTTTGCATTGTCATGATTTATAATGGTGCCATTTATGTTGTAAACCTGTGGTTGCTATTCATTGTCTAAGTTAACTCTACAAATACAGAGATGTTCATGGAAGACTCCTAATGAGTACTTTCCAAATTCCTTTCTGTACCTATTCTAGCATTTGAATGCTACCACTGTGATAGAACAAAACCAGCGTGTTTTATATAAGGCAGGTATCTAATTAGCAGAAATAAATTCTCTAATTAGCTTTGAAACCAGAGTTTGATGTTGCTACTTGTTGGGTCACATTCCTTTTAAGTCAGTAAAGTGTAGCATATGGATTGGAATTAAACAGGATTTTTTTTCCTTTAGTAGAAATCTGTTCTAACCCAAGAATGTTATAGTTTTGGCTTTGGGGTTGCCAGGAATAACTTTACTTTGTATGGATAATTAACCAGATTGAGAAAGCAAAAGAACATAATTTATTTCCACACTATAGTAATAATAGAACTTGTTCTATTTTTGGAGTTCTATTTTATTTCCATACATGGCTATAATAAAGAAGTTAATAAGGGAGTGGCTTCCTCTCACTAAATTCAAGTTCCATCATGAAACCTGTTTCTGCATGAAGGGAATTTAACTCATTTTCTAAATATTTTTTTAGCACAGAATGCTTAGGTACTTATTTTTCTGCAGGCCGCCATCTACAATTTGTTAGTGAGAAGGTGAAGTACAGAACTCCTGCTTTTGTTGATCCAGTGCTTTTCAATCTAAACTGTTCCTTGGGGCAAGCTATTTTTCAATTCCATTTTCTTCCCTATACTCCGAAAAAGATAATTGTAGACCCCATAGGTATGAGGTAACCTCAATGTGATATCCCACTTCTTTAAAATTGGGGATTTGGTGGAGAAATAATAATAAAATGTAATTAGAAGTGTTTTATAATCCAGACTTCTCTGTGGTGACATTTAAAAATAAAACCAGAAAAAGAGTTTGAGGTAATGTTTTCATTTAATTCTTGGTTGAGAATATTTACTATTCCTTCAGTTTCTTTGAGTTTCTTAAATAAGTAGGACAGTGTTCAAATTATGGCCCTTGAAAGTGTTTGTGGCTCAAATATGTATTACTGTCAAATTTAATTGTTTGGTCTATGTTCACTAGAATTGTAAAGCAAAATTAAAAGAGCAGTGAACACTAAATGGTTTTGCAAGCAGTGCCTGCCATTTTTATTTATGTTCAGGAACTATTTAGCTTGAGGCAGAATATAAAATCTTCTAATAACCACTTTGTTCTCTCTTGTGTTGGTGATGATTTTTTTTCAGGTAAAACATGGTCTCATTTTAACAATTTGTTGGTTGAAACTAATCATCTTTACCATTAGTAGATTTGTGTTCATTATAAATGAAAATACCTCACATAAACACATTTTACTCAAAAAGGCATCACTCCTTAGTTGATACTTTTTCTTATCTGTCATCTTTTTGACATCATGTGCCAAAGACTATTGTGACAGCAACTACCTAATAAGCAGCTGCCTTATTAATAAGACTAGGATCCTTAGCTTTTTACCTTTTTTTATATTTGTTATTGTGATTTAATTTACAAACAGTAAACTGCATAGATTTTAGGTGTACAATACAATGAGTTTTGATAAATTCATTCCCAAGTGTAAATATTACCCTAACTTAAGTAATGCATGACCTTAGAAAGTTACTTTTTAATGCATTTCCATCAATCAGGACATAAATGCTTCAGTTCCAAACCTTATTTGAAAGATTCCTGCTTGCTTGTATCACACTTGATAACTATCCCAGGTGTCTGCAGGATATAGACTCTGAAAAGGGGAAAGCAATTTGGTTTGCTGAGTGTTTACGAAGCAGTACCCATAGCATTGAAATTTGTGAGGAATTCAAGTGTGGACAGAGGGAGAAGTCAGTCTGCAGAAAGGCCAAGTGCCAGCCTGTACTAACACCTACTGAACACTGGGTCTGATTGGCTTTATGCAGCTGTCTGGAATTAGGCAAGGAGGGTAAGCCTGGTCAATCAGTCACTGGTTGCAGAGCACCCAAGGAAGGAACCTGAGGTCTTTGTGGAAGGATCATCCAGATGATGGTTATGCACTGGCCGCTTTCTCAGTAGCTGTACAACAATCCTTCACCAGAGAGAAACAGGGAAGTTCCTCACACTGTCTTCCACCTCATGTACAAAGTCATGTTGCTTAGAACCTCAGGGGTTTTCATTCAAGTCTGGAAGGAGAAAACCAGAATTAGAATAAATAATAATTGACACTAGTTAAATACAAGAATATCTTGAAGTATTTCTACTATATTTTTTACAATATATTTTATGACTAACTCATTCAAGAGATTTTTGAGAACTTATATAATGGAGCCATTTTGTGATTTATTTTGGTTACCTGATAGCTGAACATCTTTCTGTGTGGGGTCTCCTCTGTATGAGGCAATGCTTATCTGCCATTAAAGAAGCTGAAAATACAAAACACTTGCTTTCTTGACTTTCTTGGGAGAGATACAAAACCATGACCTAAACTCTACAAAACAGGTGAAGCTTTGATTCAGACCTACTGATGGTAAAGATTTCTTATTTTTTTAAGTGATACATTGTGGCAGCAGAAACACTGCAAACCAACATCCCCTTTCCAGAGCCCGCAGTGTTTTAATCACCTGAGTCCACCTAGGTGCGGTCATCAGTGTAAACACTCAGAGCCAAAGACTCAGGTGATTAAAACTGGGAGTTGACTGTGTCTGGTTGGGCGGCAGCACCCACCAGCCTGAGCTGGAACTGGGATAAGCTGTCAGAGATTTTGAAGGACAAACAGCAATCACAATTCCATGTAGTTTGGCAGGTAGGCTATCCAGCCATAGAGGTAAGCAAAGAACACCAGGCTGATTCAGTCAACCCCCAGTCCTAGCCCTGTTGTGAACTGCTTGGTAATGCGGCCTGTGCCAGCCTGTCCTGCACCCCATCCTGGTTCTCAGATCTGCCAGTGGGTGTTCTGAACTAGCCACACCTGGCCAACCCCCAAATCTGAGCCACACATATGCGGCAGGTACAATAACCTGGTATGGTCTGGGCTACTCCTTGCATTGATTCTTGTGCTCACCTGCAGGGACTGTACCCTGAGAAAGGAGTTCCCCAAGCCTCTTGTTAAGACTCCTCCACCTGGTGCCATTGGCGCCTGAGCCACCTGACCCAAGCTCCACTACCTGGGACCCCGTCACCCCCCAGGATGACCCAACCCACCTGGCTCTGAGCACATGGCCACCCAAGCCTCCGACCCAAGCCGTGCTGCCTGGGAGCCGGCCCCTGGGGGAGGCCGAATAGTTTCTCCTTCTAAAGATACATTTTCGTATGAAAACCTATTAAATAATTAATCTTTTGATTAACTCAGTGATGAGCACCTCTATTTACACCCTAAACTTTTTCTGATTGACTGAGTTGGAATCACCATGAAAGTTCAGTGTAAATGGAAATTCTGACCCTCACTCATAGAGAATTTAATTAGTTAAGTTTTATAATCATGAGGGTTACCCATGATGTCAATTCGGTAACACTCTTTGTGGAGCAGTATCACAATTTTATGTTCAGTTAAAGTAACCATGAGTAACAAACACTTTTAGAAAATTAGCCTGCCAATTTCTTGATTGGTCACATAGACATATGGCCCTCTTCTTAATAAACATGAAGGTTTTACTTGACTAGAAATAAGACAAAGAAATATCAGCCTTTGTTTCATGAAAGTTTGTTTATATTAGAGGTTTGTACCTAATTGTATTCCACAAGGTTAATACATAAATGAATGTGCAGTTGCTAGGAATATGCCAGAAGATGACAATTCTAATGATATTCAGTATTGAATGAAACCTAAGTTTCTAATAGAATGAATCTTGATCTGAGGCTATTGGTACTTCAGGACCTTTGTTTTGTCTTTAACACTTTTTCTCCAAAGTCTCCAAGAATATTATGGATTTACATTAAGTCTGGCTGATGAAGGGAACCCTAGTCTAGTTTTAAATTAACAGTTGTCATACAAAATGTATCCTGCTAAAAGATCAGTCCAGCTGGTTAAAGAACTACTGAGCAGAGAGCAAGCTATGTTTAAATTATGAGGCTCCTGGTGACTTGGTTTGGTTTGGTAAAAGCCAAAATCAGAAGCTGAGAGAGAACGTTTTAGTGCTCTGCTTATTGTGATTACAGATAGTTGATCCCTGTTTATAAATTTTCATCAAAATTCGATCTATTGTCTAGCATCATTACCACATTTTATTCCCCTCACTTGAGGGTAACTGTGGTCTTTCTTCCTTAAGCATTGCTTTCCCTAGATTTTCATAATATACACATTTATCTTCAGATGGAGACAAAAATGAACAAATTTTGTAGTAGGGAAGTAGTGCCTCAATAAAATAAAATGTTAACACGTAATGATTTGTTGTAATTTTTCAATGATTTAGCAAATCTTTAGAAATTTTCTGTACAAATATCCATTATTGTAACCATTCATTACGAATAACCACATTAGCAAGCTCTGACATTTTAAAATACTATTTTTGAAAACTCAAGGAAAGTCCAGAGATCATGGATATAGAGAAGCTCTAGAAAAGATAACTCCCTGCCAGTCTAACACTGGACCTTATCTATAGAAGATGCTCATCGTTTCTTTCAGTATCTAGAGTTCAGATAAAGCAAAAATCTGTACTAGGAATAGGAAGTAAGTAAGGTGACAGCTAAATGATGCTTTCATTTTAAGGGGATGACCGAAATTATTAGGAAATCTCAGAGCGTATCTTTTGTGTCTATGATTCTGACTTAAGAAGTAGCATTTTCTGATACTTTTAAAGAAAGATTTATTTTTAATTGAAAGTCAGATTTACAGAGAAAAGGACAGCCAGAAGGCCCAGTGAGTAGCCTAGTGACTGAAATCTTTGCTTTGCATGCATCGGGATCGCATATGGGAGCTAGTTTGTCTCCTGGCTGCTCCACTTCTCTTCCAGCTCCCTGCTCGTCGCCTGGGAAGGCGGTCGAGAATGGCCCGAGGCCTTGGGACCCTGCACCCACATGGGAGACCTGGAAGAGGCTCCTGGCTTCAGATCAGATCAGCTATTGCCATTGCAGCCACTTGGGGAGTGAACCAGCAGATGGAAGATCTTTTCTGTGTCTCTCCTTCTCTCTGTAAATCTGACTTTCCAATAAAAATAAATAAAACCTTAATAATTAACTAAATAAATAAAATCTTAAAAAAATAGAGTTGGAATAGTTTAAATGTATGTAAAAAAGTATAAATTTAATTTTTTTCTTTACTTAAAATCGACTAAGTTATATAGAGTGCTCTAATCTACTGGTTCACCCCCAGAGTCCCAAAGTAGCTGGGGAAATTAAACCAGGAGTGACAACTCAATCCAGCAGCAGTCCAAATATAAGAGTCATCACCACTGCCTCCCAGGGAGGTATAATCAGGTGCCAGGGCCTGACATTGAACACAAGTACTTCAGAGTGGAACTATTTTCATTTATTAATGATTTTAATTTATTCCACAATTAGTTGGAAAATTGGTCAGTAGAAGCACTGTGATGGGGTGCAGCCACTGATGGCTCGCACCGCTTGTAGGGTTAATTGACAGCAGACAGGGTGTACAGGGCATGGAAATAGAATTTCCACACCCTGCCCTTCCTACCTCCTCTGGCACCATTCAAGTTGATTGAAGGTGCCAAAAGCACACCCCCCCGTCTTGCCTCCTGCACCACTCCATTCACAACAACTGACAGTGTGCCAATTACTCTGGAGGCTCCACGCGCCTGGCCCCTCCTGCCTCCTATTGTGCTAGATTACTAGAAAATTTTGGTTCTGGTAACTCGCTTCCTGCCTCCTGTACTTGGCAGCTTTGTGCTGCGTTGCTCTCATCTGATTGGAGGATGGGAATTTTAAAACCGGGATTCGGTGGCCCTACGCAGTAGCTCCTGGAGCGTAGCAGGAGCTGCTGTCGCCAAGCTTGGACAATAAAGACTGCGTCTCTTTCAACTCTACACTTGTGTCTGGCGTAATCTCCCTCGCTATCCGTAACAGCGCTTTTTGTTGCATTTCAAGGAGATCAATGTTTTTATTTTAACTAAGCTGCTGTCATGTTTGTAAATGTTAGGCTGAGGGCATCAAGACATCTGAGAACCAGTTGACTTTTGGAGAAAGTTATTATTTGAAATAAATATTCTATTCTCAAAGCAATACCTCAATATTTTCAATACATTTAGGTGGGAATCATCATCCCCAAATACCTGTGTCAATAGGAACTACTTGGCAAGAGAACAGAGGAAACAACATGTAAGAACATAAAAAAAAAAAAAAAGGAAAAACGGGGTATGGGTGGTAGAGGCAGTTTGTAGTATCCAGTGATTATATTCTGAATAATTTGAGGCTATTGTAGATTTCAAGAGGTAGCAAACAAGTAACTAAATCCAGCAAATCTCTATTGTGATATGTTGGTTTGCTGTTTAATCCTCTCACTAGCATGCTATTGATTCCTCTAAGTGTGTGAGTGATGTTGAGAAGAGAATCAAAACTATTTGTTGGTCATACCCGCCATATAATAGATGCTGGTTTAGTGTTTTGCTAAATTTCCTTTTTTTAAAAAAAAAGTTTTTATGTTGGAAAAAGTTTAGATATACCGGAAATTTGTGAAGATGGATAGAGTCCCCATATGCACTTACATAGTTAAATTTCCCCCTCACATTATGATCAGACATTATTACCCATTGTTTCAATCCTCAAAAGCAATCATTGAAAGACACAACTGTTCTCCTTCATTAAGGTAACATTCTCTGGCTGCATTCCATGTCATCGGTATTATTTTAGGGTAGCAGAAGGAATGCCTTGATCATAAGATGGTATACCTGCCTTTATGGAGTTATTATATTTATTTAATTCGTTCTGTATAATATGACATGAAACTGATCCCTTTTGTTCTTGGAGGAACTTGTGATGTTTTGTCACTTACTGTGAGAATGATATTAAATATCTGTATTCCTGTTCCCAGGCATGCTTCCTCAAAACTCTACATCTACATGTAACCACTGGAAAAGTTTTATATTGTTAATGTAATGCCAGTTGCATTTCTGAATTTCTGTATACCTTGTTACAGTTATCACTATTTCTTATTGTCCTTTGAGTATCCTTTATGATTATATAATAAAAACACATGGGCTCTGTACATAGTATATACTATATGAAAATACAGTTTTGTACATGGGAAAAGCTCTGGGTTAAATTTTTATTGAGGGGTATAGCCTAAACCTTCATGACCACACCCTTCCTGAAAATGCTGCAATTCCTAAGGGGGTCACTGACCTTCACATCCATTACAGAGTATGGGAGGGAACTGGAAAGAAGTACCTTAAGTAATAGATTAGCCACAGAGAGACGAAAGAATAATCAGAGCACTTAGAGGTGGGAGGAAGCTTATAAAAAAAAATAGGCAAAGTGAGCTTCTTGGAACACGGATCCCTGCTGTTCCCTATTTGCAGTGTGGCAAAGCAAACCAGGCCCCTACGGACTCAAATACTAAAGGATGAATTATGGACCTGAATGGTAATGTGGTAGTGCTAATGATTTCATCAGTGACTGTAGTCCTTGTCACTCCTCTTTAGGGTGTGTGTGGAGACACTGCTTCATTAAATATTTGGTTTAAAAGATAAATTATAGTTTATAGAGAATCTGTTCATCATAAATTTAGCAGTGTGAGAAATGTACTTTATACATATTGCTATAATTGTACCGACTGTATAAACAACTAGGTATCATTAATAATTTTTTTAGTTACTCTCATTTACTTATTTTGTTGACTTGATCTTTTTATCATAAGCATTTTAGACCTTTCTTGAAATTAGTCCATCAAAAATTCATAATTTTTCACTTTTTCAACTTTTTAATTTTTCTTTTATCTTGTTGCAATCCATTCCCTTCCCTTAGTTTTCATCACCTTAGAAAACTGTTCAGATTTTTGTGTATATTTACTTTTTTTTCAGAAATGGAGATTTTTTTTTTCAGTTTTGTTAAATACCTTTTCTAGCAATTATAAATTATAATAGAATCCCAAATGTTAATGAGATTATGATTATACCAGTATCAGTACTAAAGAATATAATAATGGCCAATCCCCAAAGGACAAATACCATACATCCTCTGTGATTCAAGGCAAGCCTTATACAAAATAAACAGAAATATAGGTAAACATGTAATATATATATGTATTTTCACAGATGAACTGCAGAATGTAGAATAGCATACCAAAAAGAAAATATATGCTGCAGTATGCCTCTCTCCTCCTGAATGACAGGACTCCTCCCAATGATGCTCTCAAATATATCTTGACAATAGGATAGTAGACTTTCTATGACTGTCTGCTCCTACAATGCCATGATACACTGAAATAGCAGCGTGTTGGACTCGTGCCTGTTGCTGACAGATGATCGTGTTGTAATAAAATGGGGGAATACAGTGGGAGATTGGGAGAGAATAGGGAGTGGAAAGGGGAGTCCCTTTGCCTATGGAAGAGTACCATAAAAAATTTTAAAAAATAATTTAAAAAGAAAGCAAAAAATTGTTAAAAAAATGACTTTTTATATGAATACAGTTATTTATGCAGACTAATATATGCATTGTAATTTTTTAAAGCTCAGCTTAGGAAGAAATATTTTACATGTCTTCATATTTCCTCATCTAAATTCTTTAAAAATTTTCATGTTCTGGCCCCTAATTCTAGGACATCAAAGTCCTTGGAATGATAGTGTTTCACTGGAATTCCAGAATCTCATGATCTTTTTAAACCTTATCTTCATGGTACTCCCTATACAGTTTTCCAGTATTCTTTTGTGGAATCCTTAAGGGGCTTAGAATCATAGTTCTTGGGACAGTCAAGAATCATTATTCAATCTGTTCTTAAGAATGTCACATGGGTCAGCATTTCACTGAAAATAAATATTTCATAGTTTTAATCTAAAAGGCACCTTATTCTTTTGATATTTCAGTAAATACCAAGTCACAACAAGAGACCACATGGAGATAGAGATAACAATATGATGTGATATCACAGGGAAAAAAACACATGAAGATGAGCTATTCGCCTGAATAGATGTGAGAAAATGTACCTAAAGAAAATGTGCATCCTTCAAAGAATGTCTCTTCGGCCCAAAATACCCTTTGCTATTGACAATAAATAGTGACTTCACATTACTTTATTTGGATCTACATGAACTGGAGAATTACTAATTATCTGTAAATCTGGATTGTCATCAGGATTATTTGGAATATCAATCTATTTTTTCTTCTACTAAGGGAACTAATGCCCCTTGTGCAAATGAACAAAAAAATTTGCATTTCTGTTAGGTTTGAGACTTCTAAGAAATCCCCTCTCTTTTCTACAAAGGGACAATTTAAGGCCCCTCACAGAGGCTTCCTATATTATTTTATATGCTGAATACTGCTAATTGAGTTTAGACTGCCAGTATCTGTCTAATGGTTTTATCTTCCAGATTTCACAAAAGTAAATAATTCTGTTGCCATTTTTCTTAAGTGCATGTATGCCTTTCAAATGTTTGGTTGGAAACAGAAGTCTGTTCTTGTCTTGCTCATCTGGGTAAAACTCATTCACTGTGTTTCCTTTTACACTGTAAGCTCAAGTGACCTTACACAGGAGTCCCAGCTGTGCATTAGCATTGCTTGGGGATGTGTTTGTATCTTTTGTCTAAAAATACCCAGTCGGTAGGATTCATGATCCATGAAAGCTAATTGAAACAATTTCTCTTCAAGTTTTGGCAAGCGAAGCATGCATTATAAGCATTAATATCTATAAATTGAATTGTTAATGAATCTAGACACTAATAATGAATGCAATTTTGCAGGCTTAACTAGAAACACTAAAATTATCAGTATTTGGAACAGAATTTTCAATCATTTTTGCTTATTAAATAGCAAAGCTATGCTTTTAATAAGCTAATCATTTTTATTTGACCCCATAGGAGTAGCTCAGTTGATTAGAAACAGGTTTCTAAGTGCAAAACAATGTTGTTTTTCTCTTACTATTTCAACCACCAAAGCACTGGAATTTTAAGATGGATATTTGTTCTCATAGCCTGTGTCTTCTATTCAGATTGGTACATGAGTTCAGGGATTCTGGAAATACTTATTTGTCCCAGTTTTTTTCTATTATATTTTATGTCTCCGTGTGTGCATGTGGTATGGTGTGTTGTCATTTTTAAAGCAGTATCTTATTTCACATACAAATATTTAAGAAGATGATTTATCAAAGTGATAAAATTTTTGAAATTCATGGTTGCTGTTGAGATCTGCATAATTTTCAGAGGCTTTGTAACAGTTTTGTTGTATATTCCAGTTTGAGTATCATCTAAAATTTTTATATAGCTGTGATTAAAAAGCAACAAAATCAAGCAAATAATGTTCAGTGACAATGGAATGCTTCCTCCTGAGTGCTGAGGGACCCTGAGATGGTAAGCTGTGCACTTAGGGACACACTGTAGCGCATTTCACTACTGTACACAGAAGAGTTCCTAAGTGGCCTGTGAGAGTTAATGCATCTTTCTGTGTCCTTTCATTTATCACCCAGGAATGTCTTAAGCACTAGGGAAAATGAAACAACAACAAGAAATATGTGGCATCTTTTTATATTTTCATGAGGGTGACCAGAGCTGAAATTAAAAATACCTTAACTGATTGTTTTCTTTCCCTAAAAGTCTTAAGGATATTGACAGTTGTCTCGGCCTAAATTGGAAAACTGAGACGTCTACATCGAATCTGATAGTAAACTTGCATTTTTCGCCTCAGAAGTTTTGGATAAGAAAACTTGCAGAAAGGTGGAGGGGAAGGTTTATTGGAGTTATTTGGTTTTGCTTATTTTTCAACAACATCACATATTCTTTTTTCATGACGAGGTTTGAGAATCTGTACCTTAAAGGAGGATGAAATGTGTGTCTGTTGTGTTTCCTGGAGAACTTCTAAGGAATTTACATGCATGCCATGCATGACCATTTATAAAATTATCGTCAGGATTTGTCAGTCAGCATCAACACGACAACTACAAACAAGTGCTTTTACTTCTGATAGCTATTTACTAACCTTAAGCTTACATTTTGATTCTCTTATAAATGACTTTATCAAAGCAGCAATTGACTAATATGCCATCATTTTGTACTACTTTTCCCAAAATGCCTAATCATAAAACGTACAGAGAAACAGACACATATCTTCTCCCCACTTACTTCATTATTTAAAAAAATTTTTAACATTTTTTGGAGTTTTGAACAAAATTATATTTAAATTAAATTTTGCCTTTTTTACTCAGATAAAATTGGGTTGACTATTTTTCATATTAGTGAATATTACTAAATGCTTCCCTACATTGCAGTAGTACCTGGATTTGTACAGCCTGTTTACTGACTTCAAGAACATAGAATTTTTAAAGTAACCATACTAACTTAAATTCTGTCATCAAAATCTCTTGCAGATTTGCTTAACTCAGTTGGTAAGTATTTGACATGACTTAATCAGTGAGATATTATATGCTGCTGAACAAGAGATTTTCCCTTTCATCTTTATCTACTTACACACATATTTTTGTATAAATGCTCACTCCTTCCTTTGCAAGTGCAGAGCAGGTATCTTTACTTTTTTTTCATATCTAAATTTTTGACAAGATTTTCTATATCAGTTCATTTTTAAAAATAATGTCTGGTAATTTAGAAAAGTGACTCAAATCTTTAAGGAAAAAAATTTAGAAGGAGATATACTGCTATTGTCACGTAAATTTGTATCTTATCCTACCTCTGTTTCTAAAAAATATTTGTTTTTAGGGCCCAGTGCAGTGGCCTAGCGGCTAAAGTCCTTGCCTTGAACGCACCAGGATCCCATATGGGTGCCAGTTCTAATCCCGGCAGCTCCACTTCCCATCCAGCTCCCTGCTTGTAGCCTGAGAAAGCATTGAAGGATGGCCCAAAGCCTTGGGACCCTGCACCCGCGTGGGAGACCTGGAGGAGGTTCCAGGTTCCCAGCTTCGGATCGGCGCGCACATCGGCCCGTTGCGGCTCACTTGGGGAGTGAATCATTGGATGGAAGATCTTCCTTTCTGTCTCTCCTCCTCTCTGTATACCTGACTTTGTAATAAAAATAAATCTTTAAAAAAAAAAAGTAGAAAATGTACTAGAGATAACTTCTCCACTTGACACTATCCTGGATAAAGGTAAGTCTTTCAGTGTAACACACAATTTGGTGCTTGTGACACCACAGATACTAAAAACAATTTTTTAAGACATTTATTTTTATTGTAAAGTCAGATATACTGAGAGGAGGAGAGACAGAGAATAAGATCTTCCATCCAATGATTCATTCCCCAAGTGAGCTGCAACGGGCCGATGTGCGCCGATCCGAAGCTGGGAACCTGGAACCTCCTCCAGGTCTCCCACGCGGGTGCAGGGTCCCAATGCATTGGGCCGTCCTCAACTGCTTTCCCAGGCCACAAGCAGGGAGCTGGATGGGAAGTGGAGCTGCCGGGATTAGAACCGGCGCCCATATGGGATCCCAGGGCTTTCAAGGCGAGGACTTTAGCCGCTAGGCCACGCCGCCGGGCCCACATTTTCTACTTTTATGACCAATTAATAAAAATAACATTCTATAATAGTAATTTAAATCAATATATTATACATGAATCTGATAATAATTCTACATGCTTTAATATTGACCACAGCTTTAAATTATTCTTGAAGTTCCAGTTAAAATAATAGGATTTAAAGTTTGTGATTTTAAAAGTCTAGTCCACAACTTTTATTCTGAAATTGTAGTTTTAAAAATGATTATGCACCAAAGATAATAGTTAGAAATAATTAGGAACCAAAATTCTTCTATTCAGATCTTCTTCTGTATTCTTGTCGCAGCATCTTCCTGTGATTTACAAAAGATGAAATAATGGATGCTTTCGCCTAGCCATCCAGACATACTGGAAGCCCCGAGCTCTAAGCTTAGAGCTCTAAGCTCTAAGCCCAAGTCATTGCTGCCATTCTGGGAATGAGTCAGCAGATGAAAGATCTTTCTCTTCTCTCTGTCTCTCCTTTGTTCTGTGTAACTCTGCCTTTCAAATCAATAAATCTTTAAAATAATTTCCCTACGTAAAACATACCAGTTGCTTCCAACTGTAATTAAAATAAAATCCAGTGACCATTCTGAGGCCCATGAAGCCTTTGATAATAAAGGATATTTGTCTACCTCTTTGTCATCACCTATCAGTCTAGGCTCTCTATTTCTTGAGCAGAAAGTTTGTTCTTGGCTTGTAGCTACTACGTTTTCAATTCTGTCTGCCTGGAATGGCTTTTTCCCAGATGTATTCAAGGCTTTCTGTTCAGAACTCAGCTTACATGAGACTCCCTCATGGCAACTTTGTATCGTTTACATGATCTTTTCTGCTTGTCCTTCACTCTTGCATTTTACTTATAACACCCATAACCACTAGAAGAATTACATTATAGTCATTAACTTCTTAAATCTCCCCTAGAAAGGTCCATGAATGAAAACATGCTGGCTAATTTGTTTTTGTTGTTAAATTCATGCATGTAGATGTTGTTCTTGATTTAGGGTTATTAACATCTCCAGAACCATATCATGGAAAATAATAAGAACAAAAAAATTGAAAAGGAGTGATAACAATAAGGCAGACAAAAATTAGTTCCTTCATGAAGCTTTTAGGTGTGTCTATATGTCTGTGTATATATGTGTATCTGTGTATGTAGGAGCTAGAAGATAACATGAAATATAGTTTCCTAAATTTAAGTGGTATAAGTAACCAGGAAAGAGGTTGAGAATTGTTTAGGCGTTGACAGTTTTCATTCTATTTATTTTCAAAATAATGCTGTATAAAGGCCATCCAAAAAATCAGTGGCTTACAACCCCAGACATGTTTGTCTTTAAGTCTCCTAGGGTTCTTACAATCCATGCTAGACTTGGCTCTAGGCTATTGCTTGGGTTCAATTATGTTCCATCTTCCATTTTCTGAAAAATAGAAGAAATGAAAAATGGTGAAATACTGAGTGTGTTATTTTTTTGTGGCATAAAGCAATGATGCAGTCTAGCAGTGCAAGCCATTTAAAGTCTTCCCACTAACTTCTTAGTGACCCAAACAAATTGCGTGGGAAAGACTGAAGTCCAGAGACTGAGAGGTATGTTCTGGTCACCGTAAGGCCACAGGCATGGATATGTAATCCTGCTGGAGAGAAATGAAGAATTGAGACTAATAATGTAATCTGATATAAGGTCATACTGTCATTTGAGTAAAGTAGGAGGAGAAGAAGTGAACCATGTGGATTTCTAGGGAAGAGTGGTCCAGGCAAAGCAAAGAGCCAATGGGAGGATTTGTGGGAATCTGCCAGTTTGGACCACTCACTAGAGGAACAGCAAGAAGGATGGTCAGTGTAAACATAGTGGCAGTATCTGGAAAGGTCAGAGAGAAGGGGGAACATGGATGTATAGAACCTTGTAAAGATTTTCTGAAAATGAGCCAGGCAGTTATTAGAGGGTTTTGAGTAGAAATTTGTCATAATGTGACTCAAAGTGGAGCCAACACACAGTGATTCTCCAGTGTTTGTTGAATGAATACATGCTGAAGGTAATTATCTTCTCTTTCATAAAACTTCCAAAAATATTGGTAGATACTATGGTATGAATAAAATAAGATGCTAGAAATGATGGTTATTAACAGTAAAACATAAATGAATCAGAAGATGGGGAAATCTTGAAGAAATCATATAAAGTATGGTTTGTCAGAGAATTCGGTGGAATCTTTTCCATCCAAAGAAAGGTCCATTGTACTTGAAATTAAATTAGCATGTGAACAGTGAAAGGTTAATGGTAGCTCTCCTTTGGCTAGCAGAAGGGTTTGGAAGACATGAAATCGTAGAAGGAGGTGATTTTAGGGTGGAGTAATTTATTGCAACTTGCCAAAGGCATGTGACATTGGTGGCAGAGTGAAGGCCTGGGCATGGCATAATGGCTCGCTTGGCTAATCCTCCATCTTGCAAATACCAAGATCCGATATGGACACTGGTTTGCATCCCGGCTACATTTCCTACCCAGTAAAATTATCTTTAAAAAAAGTGAAGGCCTATGTATATATGAAAAACGTCAGTACCTAAAGAGGCAAATAAAAGTTTGCAAAGTATCATACCGGTGCAGAGTTCTGTATGCCTTTCTGTCTTAGCTGGACTTACTTACCAGACAGCTCTCTTAAACAATGGTCTCCTTTAGCTACCTCCTGTTTTGTTTTTGTTTCTGTTTTAATTTTAAAGAGAATTCATTGAAAGGCAGTTACAGAGAGAATACTTATTTGCTGGTTCATTTTCAAGTATCTGCAGTGTCGCATGCTAGGCAAGGTCAAAACTGGAAGCCAGAAACTCAATCCAGGTCTCCTACAAGAGTGGGAACAAATTGCGTAAGTCATCACCTTCTTCCTCCCAGCACCTGCATTAGCAACAAGCTATTAACAGGGAGTGAAGCTGGGACTCAAACCTTGTACTCTGATGGGGGAGGCAGGCTTTTTAACACTCCTTTTAACTACTAAGCCAAACACTCATCCGTATGTTTGATAGCATTTCTATAGAAAAATGTTTTAAAGGATAGAAACATGTTTTCAAAGACATTATATATTTACTTCTTGGTTGAATATCTAATCTGGGCAGCCATGAAAAACTCTTTTAAATAATACAAAGTCTTTCGTTCTGAATGTCTTTTGGTTAAGATTTCTGACAAAAGTTTAAGTGGTCTGAAAATTGCAGTTTTCTCCCTCTCATACCCTGCATTTGTCTTCTGTTAATCTATTAAAGACAACATTTAGTCAGCAAAGAAAAGATACATGGCACGTTTCTCAGATGACATAATTGTTCTTTGGTAAAGATATTATAGTTTTAGTTTCAGGGGTGACTCTGGCTCAGATCCAGGCTCTGGGTTCAGAGTCTGTGCTGTTTGTTAGCAGCTGTGCTATCTTATCCTGCCATGTTTAAAACACACGAGTTCTTATTATTAGACTTGATGGTTTTGCAAGGAGTAATTATCTGTATTTACTATCCCATCATGTTAATGCCCTTGATCATTTTTGCTTTGTTCATTCTTTCTCGTATTTTATTTTTCTACAGTTAAGCACATTTTCAGCAGTACCTGCGCCAGTGACTTTGAGGATAGAATTCTTTGCTTTTGTATGTCTAAAAATGTCTAAAAACATCTAGAGCCGGAGAAGGCTACATCCTTTCATTTAATGGTAATTTTTTAAAAAGTGCTTTCTTTTTTCTTCTGAGTAACTAGAAGGATATCATTAGTTACAAAGAAGAAAAAAAAGAGTTCAATATTGCCAAGAGATTTTACGTTTTCTGCCAAGACATCAGAAGGAATTGTTTTTGGAGTTCTATGACCAGGAGTTGGCTTAATTGGAAGAGGGGACACACACACACATACTTTTTCTTATAAAATGATAGCACTATGCGTTACCTTGTTTCAGCTTTTCCCCTTACAGTTAAGCATTGTAAACACAATTACTGTATGTACTTGGGACAAAAATTAATAGTAAATTAATGGCAATAACTGTATTTTAAGTATCACTAAGATCATTTTTTTGTTGTTTTATAAAGCTTTTTTAAAAAAAATCTATTTGAAAGGTAGAGTTAGAGAGAGAAGAGACAGAAATATTTCATCCACTAGTTCACTCCCCAAACAGCCACAGTAGCCAGGCTGAAGCCAGGAACGTGGAGCTTCTTCCAGGTCTCTCACTTGGGCCATCCTCCACTGCTTTCCTAAGCTCTTTAGCGGGAGTTAGATTGAAATTGAAGCCTGCATACGGGATGCTGGCTCTAACTGCCAGTCCCTCATGTTTTTGCTTTTTTTTTTTTTACTTTATTATGTTTTGGAATCTTTACATTGTTGATTAGGGTAAAAAAGTTACAAGGGAATATTGAGGAGAAGTCCCAACCAGTCTCCCACCCACCCCAGGTCCCGGTAGTTCACCAGTTATGCATTGCTGCCAATCTCGCCACTCCAGACAGTGAGTCTGTTGAATAATCTACTGATTGACATAGTCCATCACAGAGTCTCCCTTTGTCCAGTGTTTCGCTGCCAACATACAGCTGTGGCAGTTGATTGACCTGTGTTGGTTTTATATATAAGATTTCTTAATAGCTTTGACTCTTTAGAGAAGACTAAGAAGCCAAAGTAGTTCCTGCTTTGGTAGTTTGCTGGTTGGTGGGAGTCGATGGGAACTTGTCTTAATTCATTTGTAAGGCAGCTTTGGCTTTTCTCTATGGATTCATCATTGCCCAAAGTTAAATTCAGAGCAAGCTCACTGTGAACTTAGTGTCAGTCCTAAAGTACACATGTGAATGCTACTTGTTTTTTTTTTTTAAAGATTTATTTTATTTTTATTACAAAGTCAGATATACTGAGACGAGGAGAGATAGAGAGGAAGTGGAGCCGCTGGGATCAGAACCAGCGGCCATATGGGATCAAGGCAAGGACCTTAGCCACTAGGCCACACTGCCGAGCCCAACTACTTGTTTTTGTTACCTTCCATTGTAATCCCTTGCCTCTAAAGACTGTGACAGTTAACTACTGGATAAGAAAAGATGGATATTATAGTTTAAATAGAATGCTTCGAGGAAAACTTAAGAATTCATAGGATAAATTTCATAAGGTGTATATCTCACACCTTATACAGAATATAATTTTCTGTATCAATGATATTAGAATCCTTGAATCGGGTTTATTTTATAGGTGCTTTTTTAAAAGATTTTTAAATTTCTTATTGGAAAGTCAGGTTTACAGAGAGAAGAGACAGAGAGGAAAGATCTTTTTCTTGATTCACTCCCCAAGTGGCCACAATGGCCATAGCTGAGCTGATCTGAAGCCAGGAGCCAAGAACTTCCTCTAGGTCTCCCATGTGGGTACAAGGCCCCAGGGCTTTGGGCAGTCCTCAACTGCTTTCCCAGGCCACAAGCAGGGAGCTGGATGCAAAGTGGAGCACCCAGGTTAGAACTGGCACCCATATGGGATCCTGGTGCATGTAAGGTAAGTACTTTGGCCACTAGGCTACTGTGCCAGGCCCTATAGGTGATTTTTTTTTTTTTACTGCTTTTGGAACCTTTTCATTTTATTTCATAATGATTTTTAATTATATTTTTGCTCCACTAATTGTTATTTTATAATACAATTCCATAAACCCTGGGATTTTCCCTACCCAATTTTTAATAAGGCAAATTTAAGTGCTTTCTACAAAGAGAAATGTTAAGAGGATTATTATAACCTTGTATAAGGTATATGTGACGCCCCAAGATTGATAAAATTTTAATTTCCATTGATTAAAATAGAAAAGATGTTTAAATAACAGAAAGCAAAAGTTATCATTGTATCAGAAGAAGTTTAAAAAAAAAAAAGAAATTATTCCAGAAGCTAAAATAGAACCTGGCTGTTTGGAGGTTTAAATAGGATCACACTGTTCCTGCAGTTCTGAACATAGAGGGTAACTTAAATTTTTTTTAAATGTAGAGAACTCAAATATTTTATCTGAAGAAAAGGTAAATATTTTATTTTGCTTCCTGAAAATAGCTTTCGCCTAGATCCTTGACACAGTGAGAACGCCACGATAGCACTAACGGCTGGCTTTTGTGGCTACCCCATTTGTGTATGTGGTCATGAAGCAATTACTGTTCCATCTCTTTTTTCTTCATGGATAGAGAAAAAAGGATAGATGATAGCTTTGGTGGAATCTGCCAGCTCAAAGAAGGATTTCTGAGTTTGAATTATTATAGCAATAAATAGGAAATTCTATCAGTTTGTCTATTCTTTCTTCACCCCTGTGGGTGTATATAAAACAAAGGCCCACTGCCACAGTTGTTTTACATGTACTGTGAGGGCAAGGAGGAGAGACCACAGAAGCACTTAGTTGCATGATTTTCTTATTTGGATGCACAACGACCTGCACCTCAGAGGAGGATATTAGTACTGGAGATAAATTGTCTGAATAGTCTGTCTTGGGCTCTGAACTGTAGTCTTTTGTTTGGATTTGTTTGCTTTATATCTTTTCTTTCTTTTTGATGTTTATTATCTTTTTATAGCTTAAATATTTTTGGAGACCTGGATAGACATTTCTGAAAGGAATACCTTTTAGTGGCTAATAAGCATATCACAGGTATATGGGAAAATGCTGAATATTCAAACTCATTAGGGAAATACAGATCAAAACCATGACCTAATGTCACCCTGCTCCCATAAGAATGGATGCTGTCTGAAAGACAAAAGACAACGTGTGTGCATGAGGATGAGGAGAAAAAGAACCTGAATTGTCACATTTGTTGGTGCAATGTAAATCAGAATAACCATTCTGGAAAGCAGTGTGGAGACTCCTCAGACGATTGATGCTTCCCAACAATCCCACTGCTAGGTAAGGACCCACAAGAAATGGAATCGATATGCTGTAAAGATATCTGCTCCACATATTTATTGCCACACTATTTACTAGAGGTAAGATATAGAATCAATAGAAACATCTGTCAATAGATAAATGAATAAAGAAAATATGTTGTGTGTTTGTGTGTGTATACACACATGTAATGCTGTACTGCTTAGCCATAAAAAACTAAAATTCTATCATTTGTGACATCATGGATGAAGTTCAAGATCATTACGCTTAGTGAAGTAAGCCAGGCATAGAAATACAAACATCATATGATTTCACTCAGACATGGAATGTTAAAAAAAATGGTCACAATGAAATAGAGAGTAGGGCCTGGGGCCTTAGCCTTGTGGTTAAAGTCCTTACCTTACACGCTCTAGGCTCCTAAATGGGCACTGGCTCAGATTCCAGCTGCTCCACTTCCCTTCCAGTTCTCCACCTCTAGCCTGGGAAAGCAGTTGAGGACGGCCCAAAGCTTTGGGGACCCTGCACCTGTGTGAGAGACCTGGAAGAAGCTCTAAGCTCCTGGCTTCAGATCAGCTAAGCTCCGACTGTTGTGGCCAGTTGGGGAGTGAACCAGTAGATGGAAAATCTTTTTCTGTGTATCTCCTTCTCTCTGTAAATCTGACTTTCCAATAAAGATAAACAAATCTTTAAAAAATACTATTATATTTATTCGTGTATGACTTCATATCTTCACTATTCTTTGAATGATATATCTCCACACATGGTTCATTGCTCAATTCTCTACTTTTTATTTGAGTGTATATCTGATGTTTTCCTTCAGCCTGAAAAACATCTCTTGTAGCACAGGTCCTTTGACAATTCTCTGAACTTTTCATTATTTGGAATATGAAATTCCTAGAAGAATCTGCTAATCAAGTTACAAATTTAGATAATGTTGTTGCTTATATATAAAATTCTAATTTCTTTGCTTTCCTTACGCTTATCCTAACTTCCACTGAAGACAAATGGTTTGTTTTTGAAGATGACTGTAGCCAATAATCAATTTGGAAAATCAGAGTTGCGTTAACCCTCCCTAGATCACCTTGACTGCTTGTCTTCTCTGTGCATTGTTCCACTTACTAAGGAATACCAGCACATGTCATTCAGTGTGATGCCACATTTTAAAAGTTTCTAGTTTCATAAACTATGAAGATTTGGTGTGTCAGTCTCAGCTGTCTGATTGCACTGTAAATATCTTCTGAAGAGGTAGCACAGACTTGTGACAAGACACTCTACAAGACTGGAAGGATTTTAACTCTTTGGAACACTGTACAGTGCCCCAAAGTTCTACTCTTATACATGATCAGTTGGGGCCATAGAGGAAAGGAAAGGAAACCATTTCCAGTTTTCACAGTATTCCTCTCCCTGTGTTGTGGCTTAAGGTCTTTTATTTGTTGCTGTCAAGATAAATAACTTCAGTGTGAGTGGATACAGACCAAATTCAACTCTGCCATCCTTATGGGATTTCTTACTACTTCAGTTGTCTCTCAATCCACATTTAGTTCATCAAGAAACACTGTCAATTTTTACCTCCAAAATGTATACCAAATGTCACTACTTCTCCACACCTCCAGTGTTATCTCTTAGTCCATGGTATTTCGATATTACATCTTAATAGATCTCCCTGCTGTCACTCTTCCTGGAAGTCTATTCTCTGCACAGCAGCTAGAATCATCCTTTTGTAACTCAAGTTATAGCATGTCTATGCTTTGTGGTGTCTAAGGTTCTAACAGTCCATCTACCCAGGAGCTTACAGTGCCAGCCTGGTCTGACACCCCCTCACTCATTCAGCTCCTGATGCACTGACTTCCTGACTTGTCCTTGAAGAAGGCAAATATACTTTGGTTTTCGGCTGTATTATTGATTCCTCTGCCTGGTATGTTTTCTCAGACCTTCTCGAAGTTGTATCATCTGTTTGTGTGAAACTATGCTCACGGCCATGTCAGAGAGCATGTGCTTTGTCCCTCTGCTAGTCTAGGTACTCAGAGTTTTGTCTCTAACAAATAAAAAATGTTATGGAGTATTTCTAGCAGATGCCCCTTTCTGTTTACATTGCAAGAGGTTATTATACATCTGAAGCAATGGGTTTAGTATTCTAAGCTCATAGGGCATTAAATCATTAAGTCATAAATTAATGATACTAAAGATGGAAACAATGCAGTTAATGGTGATTGGAGATAAGTCCTCAGGTTGCTGAGAGTTGGCCATCAGAAGCTAGTTCTTGCGAAAGGGTTATTATAAAAGGCTGTGCCTGGACCTAACCATTCTCTCTGCTTGCTAGCCTATATCATATGAGCTGCCTTTTCACAATCTCCACCAATTCTGTCCACTGCCCTCACAAGGGACCAAACCAGTGAGACTGCCCAAGCTTGACTACACCCTCCAAAACTGTAAACCCAATGAACCTTTCCTCTTTATAAAATACTTACTTCAGCTATCTCAGTATTATGACAAAATGCTAATACTCTATCTAAAATATATCATAAATTGTGAACTAAGTACAGAAAGCTCAGATTTATAATCTACTTGTAACATGTAATACTTGCATTGTGGAATACATTATTTATTTTTCCACTCTTTTCCCACCCCTGTTTTCCTATGTGTACTTCACCTATATCTTATGTTCTAGTGTGGCATATATTTTCATGTTGTCTTAACTTATTTGTGAAACAATCTAGAACATAAGGACATAAATCCCCCATAGTGTCACCTACAATAAACTTCCAGCAAGACAGGATCATTCTACCTTTCATGTAGTTACTGTTTTTAGTTTTATAGAAAAAATTTATAGATGCTTCAATAAATGTTGCTACATGGTCTTAGGGAAAATAATTTAACTCTTTGGGATAATGAACATTTATGGTATGGTGTCATCAGGGCAGTCTGTTTGATGAAATGTATATAGCTCATCGCTCATCTAAGCTGAGTTCATTTGGCCGAGGTGGACAACTGATTTGGTTCAGCCAGTGAGAACCTTCCCTGATAATGTTGGCTTTGGATCTGACTGATTAGTGGAAGCTGTAAGGTGCATAGTTCCCTCTTTTTGAACAGCCATGACTTTGATTATATAGGAAAATGCCTGTCTGCAGTGAGAGGAACAACCTGACTCATGGAAACATGAAAGATTTTTGGGGAAAAAAAAAATCTGTCCTGGTTCTAGCTGTGTTTTTGCCCTTGTGTAATTTCTTTCTCCAATTCAGTGATGTACTCTATTGCTTTAGTAATTTCTCTTTAGAATAAGCAGGTTTGAGACAATTTTGGTTACTTCTGACCAGAAGAGGCCCAACTAATATTTGTAAGCAAAGTGAGTGGTATGAAGTACATGTGAGTAGAACCTGTACCCTTGTGGAGAGCGGGACTTTGCCCCAAGATGGCGCTTGTTATTGTCTTCTCACGGCACAAAGGCAGTAAACAAGTTTTAGGAAGTTGCAGAAGATTGGTTCAAGGTCTCATGCAGTCTGCATGGTGTGCGCGTGATCAGAGTTGTGATTGGTGTGTGTGTGCGTGATCAAGGCTGTGATTGGTGTGTTTGATGCGTGGCCAGGCAGCCCTGTTGCAATTGGCTGTTGATAGGGTTTTAACCTAAGTTTGAGAGAGAACAAAGAAGAAGAAGAACAAAGAGGAGTAGTGGTAGAGTAGTGGTAGTAGTAGTAGTAGAAGAGGAAGCCTGTAAATATGCTGTAGTTACTGCCCTTCTGTATTATACTTGGATTTCTTGTTTTGTTATGTTATGTAATTAGTTTGTCCTTCAATAAATCCTCATAAGAGCAAGCACCTGTGTCAGAGCTTCACTTGCTGGACGAGGGATCCCGTTACCCTAATCTGAAACTACCCGAACCATGTATGGAAAATTGTTATTCCTCAAATTAAATTGAGAAAACATGCAAGTTTTTAAGCAGATAAGAGATTGTAAAAAGCTTTTATGTAATTAGGATGTTTCAGATTTTTCTGTTGATACATCTTAAAAAATTATTATTATTGGAAAGTTAGACTTACGGAAAGAGAAGGAGAGATGGAGGTGAGCTGATCTGAAACCAGGAGCCAGGAGCTCCCCACAGGTCTCCCATGTGGGTACTGGCTCCCATGGCTTTGGGCCATCCTGCACTGCCTTTCCAGCTACAAGCAGGGAGCTGGATGGGAAGTGGAACACAGTGCCCACATGGGATTTGGGCACTTGCAGTAAGGATTATTAGCCAATTGAGCCATTATGCTGAGGCCTTTCTGTTGATATTTCATAAATCAATGCCAAGGCTTTTATAGGAGCTAAATAATAGTGCCAGGCCCTGTGTAGTCATTTAGATTAAAGAAAGCCGTTGGAATAGAACAGTGTTGTGCAGTATACATTGTATCATGTAGCTAAATTTTAGCCCTGTCTTAGGGGAAAAGTTTTTCTAGCTGGCAGCAAGTATAACAGCAAGTGCTTTCCTCTTCCTATAGTCATCATGCTGTGTTGGATGTTTTAAAATATTTGTCAAGCAAAACAGAAGAAAGGTTACAGATGTACCTTTAATTGGACTTCAAAACAGTGAAACAGTGTTCTGGTTTTTGCCCTTTCCCAATGACCAGATAAAAGAATCCAAAATATTTTTCTCAATGCTTATCTTGCTCTCAGAGAAGGTAGTGGTATGAAGAATAAATTATTTGCTCTTAATGATACCATGACTAGTTGCATATGAGAAGTTTTCTTTTTGTGTATGTGCAGCATATATACAATAATATGAAATGCCTTTTTCTATGAAATAGGGGTTCTTCAAATATATGTAATGGGTGGTGTTGTAAGCTCATTTCTACCAATCTCAGTTTCTTCAAAGAGAGATGCTAGGTGTAGGAAAAGGTGAATATTTTGGTTTTTATTTGTTCTCCCAAACAACCCTTGCCACCTTCACTTACTTTTTAAGAAGATTTATTTATTTGAAAGTCAGAGTTACAGAAAGAGAGGGAGACTATCTTTCATCCACTGGTTCCCTCTAGAATGGCTACAATGGCCAGGACTGGTAGGGAACCAGCAGATTGAAGCTCTCTCTTCTCTCTTCTCTTCTCTTCTCTTCTCTTCTCTTCTCTTCTCTTCTCTTCTCTTCTCTTCTCTTCTCTTCTCTTCTCTCTCTCTCTCTCTCTCTCTCTCTCTCTAATTTGCCTTATAAACAAACAAAGAAACAAATCTTAAAGAAAAAAAATGGAGCAGCCAGAACCGAAAACAGCACCTTATATGGAAAACTGGCAATGCAGGTAACTGCTTTAGGGGCTGCACCACAACGCTGGTCCTTCCCTGCCGCCTTGTAATGAAAGTGCAAATGAAACAAAACAGATAGTATTAACTGGTGTTAATAATCTACAAAGTGAAATATCAGTTGTTCAATTATTTGTAAGTCAAAGCACATATTTCCTGTCTTCAGAAATTGGTTGATGCCACCAAAGTGAAATAGGGTCTTGAGAAATAATGACTTCGATTTCTTTCTGGGATTAATGTTCCCTGCTGCCAGTGTTCACCACAGCTTGAGAAATTTCCTCTAGCCTTTGGGTACTTTAAAATTGATACCAAATATGAGAGTCCAAGAAATGAGCCAATTATTCTCCAGACTACACCATGATTCCATTATGTGTTACCAATATGTTCTGTCCAAATATTTCCATTTTCTGGGCAAGCCCACTGCACTTAACGAAGAATCTGAACCATTCTTACTAGATCATCATCTGGAATCACAAGATTCTGCTGTGCATGATGATAAAGGTATAGAGTTTGGATTCAGGCAGAACTGAGTAAAAATATGTTCTTTTCTCTTAATAATTACATGACCTTGAGAAAAATTACGTAGTTTTTTGGTTTTGTTTTGTTTTGTTTACTATCTTTTCTCATCTACCACAAAATGTTATAAGATTTTTAAAGGGTATTCTATAGTGCCAGGCACTTTCAGTTTCCTCAGCATTTCTTTTTTTTTTTTTAAAGATTTATTCATTTTATTACAGCCAGATATACACAGAGGAGGAGAGACAGACAGAAAGATCCTCCACCCGATGTTTCACTCCCCAAGTGAGCCACAACGGCCGGTGCGCGCCGATCCGAAGCTGGGAACCTGGAACCTCTTCCGGGTCTCCCACG
This sequence comes from Ochotona princeps, assembly GCF_030435755.1. Classification (NCBI taxonomy): domain Eukaryota; kingdom Metazoa; phylum Chordata; class Mammalia; order Lagomorpha; family Ochotonidae; genus Ochotona; species Ochotona princeps. The sequence continues at coordinate 11,405,307 of NC_080847.1, read as the reverse complement.
CGGGTGCAGTGTCCCAATGCATTGGGCCGTCCTCAGCTGCTTTCCCAGGCCACAAGCAGGGAGCTGGATGGGAAGTGGAGCTGCCGGGACCAGAACCGGCGCCCATATGGGATCCCAGGGCTTTCAAGGAGAGGACCTTAGCCGCTAGGCCACGCCGCCGGGCCGGAGCATTTCTTAACTCTACAATTTCTCATATTTTTATCTTCATTGTTAATTAGCCCAAATTCTAGCTCCTATAACCTTTCTTTTAAACTTTGAATGAGATAGTAACACTCTGTAAGCTGGTGTTTTAGCTGTTTAAATCACAACTTGTGATGCTGGCATCCCATATTATAGTACCAATTTGAGCCCTTCTCTGCTTCCTATCAAGCTTCCCACTCATGTCTGTGTCTGGGAAGGCAGCAAAGATCCAAGTAATTCCCCTGAAATCCACTCAAGAGACTCTGATGCGGTTCCAGTCTCCTGGCTTTGGCCTGTCACAGACTCAACTGTTGCAGAGTAAGTTGGTGCATAGAAGATCTCTTCCTTTCTCTCTGTCACTGTGCCTTTCCAATAAATAGATAAATCTTAAAAAATAGTAATGCTGTGTGCATGGCATTCTCAGTCCTTTTCTCTTCAGCCTTTTTGTTGTGCTCTGTGGATTTTGTCCTATAAGAAGCAAACCAACTCTTCAACCCTTTCACAGAGATGGTCCTGTGATCTACATTTCGAGCTACTTCAACAGTGTCACTACCTGTGGATCCTTCTTGAGTTGGAAAGTACTCTGTTTTATTTCTGTTGTGCGTTTTTCCTGTCCAGCACAGTGATTGCTCAGTATTTTTCAGGTCTCTTTTGATACTAATAATTCATCACTCCTATTCTCTCCTATAAGTTATTTCCTATGATGCAACCATCTTTCAACAATATTGTGTCTATTCTTATCATCGTCTTTTACCAATCTCATTACTTCTTTGTGTTCAAACAAAAGCTGTACCTGGTAGTCTTTTTCCCTGTTCTCATGTTTTGCTGTTGTTCTAGATGTCATCACAGGTTTCACTGGAGACATACTGTCTGGTCCCATAGTCACGTAGTTTCTTGACATTCCTAATTTCATCTGCCCTTCTTCGTCATGCTGCCCAAGATGATCTGCTCTTGAAATCTTATATTGTGTTATCTTCATCTCTAGCCATAATCAAAGCACTCACATAAATGACTATAATTTATTGGACTAGTCATATAATTGGAAATATATGTTGTGTCTATTTTTCCTAATAGAATTCAGCAACAAACTTTCTTGTAGTTAAACATTAGTGCAAATCTTAATTTATTAGGTTTATAAAAGTGACATTTCTGAGTCAAATGGGATTATGTACTTTTGAAATGTGTTTTTTTCTTTTTCAAGTGCAGAATGGATAGTAATTTTTAGTAGCAGCTTTATTGAGATATAATTTACATTTCATATAATTCAACCATTTAAATTGTAAACTTTAATGATATTTAATATATACACTGAGTTGTACAAGCATCACCACAGTTGATTTTAAGATTTATTTTTATTTATTTACTTATTTATATATTTATTTGAAAGGCAGAATTAAAGATAGACAGACAGATACAACTTCTGCTTGCTGGTTTATTCCCTGGATGGCCACAAATGGCTGGAGCTGTGTCAGGCTGAAGCCAGAGTCCTGGAGCCTTTTTGAGTCTCCTTCATAGATGCAAGGGCCAAGCCATCCTCCACTTCTTTTTCCAGGCACAATAGCTGGGAGCTGGACAAAAGTGGATTTACCAGGTCTTAAACTGGTGCCATGTAAAATATCAGCATTACAGGCATTGACTTAACTTACTATGCCCTAATGCCAGTCAATTTTAGAACATCTTCATGACCTAAAATGAAGTTACCTATCTATTAACAGTCACTCCCATTTACCTTCTAACCCAATATCACCCTCATTCATTGGCAATGATCAAGTTTGTACCTCAAGATTTATCTATTCTGACATTTTCATGTGAACGGAATTATGTGTGGTCATTTGTTTAAATCTGTAGATCAACTTGAGGAGGATTATCATATTTATTTAATTTATTTTTAAATTAATGAATATATCTACTTCACTTAGGTCTTATATAAATTCTTTTATCAGTAATTCATAGTTATCAGAATACTTACGCAGTACTTGTTTTGGTAGATTTTTACCTCTGTAGTTTTTAGAAACTATTAGAATATCCTTGTATTTTAATTTTCAAAGTCCAATTTTCTGTATATTTAAAGCTTTTTTTTTTTAATTGAAAAGGCAGATTTACAGAGAGAAGGAAAGACAGAGAAAAAGAGAGATTGCCCACTGCTGATTTACTCTCCAAATGGCCACAATGGCTGCTGCTGAGCTGATTCAAACCCAGGAGCCAGCTCCAGGTCTCCCACATGGGTGCAGGGTTTGGGGGACTTGGGCCATCCTCCACTGCTTTTCCACAACACAGGTAGAGAGCTGGATGGGAAGTGGAGAAGCCAGGACATGAACTGGAACCTATATGAGATGCTAGCCAGCCAGGAAGTGAGTGGTCCAGTCTCACCTGTAAAGTATGCTTTCTATGATCACTTCTGTTACTAACTTTTTTGGGTCGTGTCACCTTGAAGTGGAACTCAAGAAATTTCTTGTATAGTAACTTACTGAGAGAGTACTCTCAAAAGACAATTAGGGGACTGGCATTGAAGCACACCGAGTACAGCCACTGTTTGTAACTTCAGCATCCCATCAAGGTGTCTGTTGGATTCCCAGCTGTTCCACTTCCAGTCTAGCTCCTTAACTAGTACCCTGGGTAAGCTACTAAGGAAGGTCCAAGTGTTTGGGCTCTTGTAACCTCTGGGGGAGATCCAGATATGGCTCCAGATCCTTGGGTTCAACCTGGCCCAGTATTACTATTGTAGCTATCCGCATAGTCAACCAGCAGATGGAAACTTGGTCTGTAACTCTCCCTGTCCCTCACTCTCTGCCTCTACCTCTGTAACTCTGACTTTCAAAATAAATGAATCTTCGAAAAAGAAAAAAAAGTGAGTATGGTAAGAATGGATACAGACAGAGGCAGGCAAAAATGTATTTTCACAAGAAGTCAAATGTAGAGCACTGAAGAATAAATGGAACCACAGAATTGTTCCTGCTGAGATGTCAATACTTGGCTTTTAGAACCTCATTCTGTCACTCAACCGTTTGGGATACCAGGATGGTTGACTTTGGTATCCCAACTATTCCTAGAGAAAAAGACTCTCACAGACAGTGTGAAATTGGTAATCAGCAGTTTTAATTAGGCTTCTAACATTCTATTGCTTCATGTATTTAGTTAGAGCCTCAATTATTAGACATTTTTATTTTCAGTTTTTACCTATTATGAGCCACATAGAGTTGAACATCATTCTCTATACAGCTGAATACTTTAAATGCTGAATATTTTAAAAACAATAATTATAAGATAATTAGTCAAAGATGAAAAAGCTCTAGATTCAGCTTTTACTGTGTAATATATCCTTACTCTTTAAGGATGGAATTTGAGTTGAGTGTTGGTTTAGAAAATGGAAATCATTGAAGTTGTCGCATGAGTGTAAAAATGCAATGTGGAATTTGAAATGAAACAAAAACTATGCAGTGGAAAATGTACTTACCAAAAATAAGCAGTTTAAATATATTAGGAAATAAACATGTACCTTATATTTGGGTACCTACGTGAATTTTCTGATCTTTTGGGAAATGCAATGAAATATACATATTGGTTTAAAAGCTGAGGGATTATTTTATAAACATGTGAAGTCAGATCTGTTTGCCATAATGAAGCAATAAGCAATTTCAAAATATGCAAACATTCATAAAAATTCAAAAAACAGAATAAGAAGCTATGTAAGGGGTGAATTTTTTAATTAAAAATTAAGATATCTGTATTCTATATCAGAGTGCTGATGCTTGCTTCCTGACTCCAGCACGTGAGTCCAGCTGCTCGCGTGTGAAAGCCCTGGAGACCGTCTAGGAAGTAAACCAGCGTATTGGAGCGCTCTCTCTCTCTCTCTTTCTTTCTCTCTCTCTCTCTCTGTCTCCGTATCTCCCCCTGTCCCTGATTCTCAATAAATTAAATTATTTTTGAAAAGTGAGAACATACAATGACGTGTAAGCATAACACTAGGGATTTAGGTAAGGGAACAGAATTCATAACTAAAACACATGGGTAAATATATTTGAAAAAAATCTATCTTAGCAAGTCAATAGATGGGCAGGAAGAGAAAGAGGCATAAATTAACTAGAAAATTGTAAACAGGAGCTGTTGCAGTCCTATAATTATCTTTATTTATTTATTTATTTATTTATTTATTTATTTTTAAAGATTTTAAAAAAATTTTTATCTCAAAGTCAGATATGTGAGAGGAGGAGAGACAGAGAGGAAGATCTTCCATCCGATGATTCACTCCCCAAGTGAGCCACAATGGCCGGTGCGCGCTGATCCGAAGCCAGGAACCAGGAACCTCTTGTGGGTCTCCCACGCGGGTGCAGGGTCCCAAGGCTTTGGGCCGTCCTCGACTGCTTTCCCAGGCCACAAGCAGGGAGCTGGATGGGAAGTGGAGCTGCCGAGATTAGAACCGGCGCTCATATGGAATCCCAGGAGTTCAAGGCGAGGACTTTAGCCGCTAGGCCACGGCGCCGGGCCCTGTCTCTTTAAAAAATCCAAATGGTTGATGCATGAATGTTATGTATGAAACTGTAATTCAAAATACCCTCTTAGAGGGTTTGAACATTTGTCTTTGCAAATTAAACATTTTAAATTAATATTAATAAAAGTATGTAAATAACCAATGAATGTTTAAGGTATTACAGTCATATAAATGAAAGAAGTACAAGATAGTTCTTGTTCATTTCATTTTAACATATTGATCTTAGTTCAAGTTTCTAATGTCAAAATACTTAAAATAGAACAATTCTAAATAAATGTTTACTTATTTGATATAATGTAGCATAACATTATAAATTGGAATCAATTCACCACATAAAATTTGGAGTATGAAATCTGGGTATTTTACATCAGGGATGTGAGGATTTTGTTGGAAGGCCCCTTGATGTTTGAGAACATTTATCAAAAAAAAAAAAAAAAGGCAGCAATTGCAGAAGGGTTGAACATTGTCAATAAAGGCTTTTATTCATGGTAGCAATCATAAAGGTACTTTAGCACTAGTATTCAAAAAAAGGAAAATAGTGATCTTGAATATGATTCTGTTGCTTGTCTGTCATCAGCCACTCCTAAAATAATGAAACAAGTATTCAGTGACAAAAAAGAGGTACATTTTAAGGAATATAGCAAGGCTAAAAACATTTAACAGCATTAGTTTTTAAAAAAGATAAATAATTGTAGAGAAACTTCATTAATGGCTTATAAGAGAGGATACACATCATGTTAATTAAATTTACAGATGATGCTAAATTGAATGGTGTTGACAAAGCCAGTAAGAACAGATAAAAGGGACCTAAAGTAGTTAGAAATATGGGGAGGAAATGAAATGTGATTCAACCTGGAAAAATGTAGCTAATACATCTGGGGAAAAGGAATCAGAAACACAGCCATTCGGTTGGCAGGATACACAGTGCTTGGAAAGAAGTAATGCCAAGAGACTTTGTTTAAGATGATAGTGGTAGCAAATTATATATGTTCTTGTAATGCAATATGGCAGTGAAATCAGTCAATGAGATTTTAGTCTGTATATGCAAAAGGCTCATTTCGTGCCACTGGAACATAAAAATTATTTCCATAGCACTGCTGAGATTACAGCAAAAATACCAATTTGGAGCACACACATACCTCAAATAAGCAGATTCACTGTAGTGCAGACTGAAAAATAAATGTGTAATGGGCTTCAACCCTTCACCTGTAGGAAAAAATTAAATAAAACGATAAAATGTGCATTGTTTGCCATTCTCTGACGCAGTGTAGTTATGAAACATCTCAAAAGCATTTGATAGACGTAAGCATCATAGGATTTAAGTCATTTTTAAGGTAGAATAAGGATTTATAAGTTAAGTAATGGGATGAAAATTAAGTCACGGAAATTTAAGACTGAATCCCGGAAATGTTTTCTGACAGTGAAATCTATTAGTCTGTGGAATGGAGTCCCTGGAGGGGTGGGGGTGGGGTTCCCTTGGTCTAGTCACAGGACTAGATCAAGGCTTGGATAACACATTATTAATAATAATGATAACAACAAAGTAAAAACTAATTTGACCATTTTGCATCAGTAGGGATGCATACATTGACATTTTTGGGTCTAATCCAGCTGTTGTATCTGGTCTGAGCTTTCTGTGATATATTATGTCCTATCATTAAGGAACTGCCTATTATTTTTTTTAATGAATGCTTTCGAAAAGACAAGATTCATATTTTCCAGCTCTTGGACTTCAATTTCCTGGATTATTATTTTTTTTTCTTCTAAGTCATAGGAATGCTAGAAAAGAAAACACCCCTCCTTTTCCCTATTGATGAGATATGGTCTTAAATATTCCAAGCCTTTTGGATCAGATCAGATGAGGTAGCTGAACTCTGAAGTCTCACTTACACCAGTGCATTGAAAACACATTTTTACTCTAGTTTTGCAACCACAACTATGCAATATATAAAAACTCATTTACTTCCTTCTCTGGGTTAATCCATTGGAGATTTTTAGCAGATGGTGTCCTGGAGGTACTATTTACTTTTAGGAAAGCAATATAACTGAGTTTGAAAAATATAAAGTATGCACTCTTCATTCCAACATTAGAATGTTATTATGTGAATTGTATTTTTTAAATTATCTACATTTACATTTGTCTGTGAGTATGTTTGGATCAAAATGGATATGGAAGCACGGTACTTTTAAATGAAAATCAAGTTTAACCCAAAATGTGATTCTTTTAAGTTAAAACAAAATGATAAACATTACAAACATGTACCAAAGCTTAAGAGATAAAGATGTTTAAATAAATTTATGTAAGCAGCATATATGTAAATGTATATATTTTAAAGTTTAGTCCTTAAACTGTATTTTGCATTACTGGTTCCTATTATTATCTCTATAGAAAGAAGGAAAGAAAATAATAGGCTCCTGTATTAGAAGTGCTTAACAGTCTCTGTGAGAGATATGTATGACAAACACAGATGGTATGACAGCTTATCAGTAATTTAGAGCATTGGGGTAGAAACTGGATGGAAGGTAACAAATACATTTGTCTCAGGGAACACAGAGTCTGTTGAAGTCTAACAAAAATGAGCTGGTAAAATGAGATTACATATTTGAAATAGACTGTATGTTACTTAAGGCTCTTGGGAAAGAACAGAACAGATAGGAGATAAATATATTTATCATGTTATTATGAAGCCTAATAAATTAAAATCTATATAACCAATGTCCCACTTCAATTTCAAAGTTTAGGAGTTGCTGTGGGGCTTGGTGCAATGGCTGATTGGCTAAATCCTCGCATTACATGCACTGGGGATCCCATGTGGACACCGGTTTGTGCCCTGGCATCCAATTCCCTCCCAGTGGCCTGGGAAAGTAGTAGAGGATGGCCCAAAGCCTTGGCCTCTGCACCCACGTGGGAGGAGAGACCTGGAGGAAATTCCTGGCTCCTGGCTTCGGAACAAATCAGCTTCTGGCTATTGCAGCCATTTGGGAAGTGAATCAGCAAACTGAAGATCTTTCTCTGTGTCTCTTCTTTTCTCTGTAAATCTTTTGACTTTCCAATAAAAATAAATAAATCTTTTTTAAAAAAAGTTGCTACAGAAAGTAGCAAGAAATGATGGCATAACTTGAAGGACTTAAACTGAGAAACGTCAGCCTTTTGCTCTGTCCAGGACCCACCCAACAGTACCTGCTATATTCAGTCTGTGGTTTTAGATGCAAATCTTCTACAAAAATACCTTCATGAAGGGTCAGTATTTGACCAAATACCTGCACACCATATGACCCACTGAAGTTGACAGGTAAGGTAAACCAATAGAAAGTCTGAGAATTCCAATAATAATGATTTTTAAGTATTTTAAGAGAGAAATGATGTAATAAAGAAGTCCCTGAAGATATTCTAATGCAGTGAATAGAAAAAAAAAAAAAAAAGAAGTGTACCTGCCCTTAAAACGGTTGATAGCTGTGGAAAGAGCTACTAGGAAGAACATCTGATGGGAGTGTAAAGAGAGGCAATTTGGTTTAAAGAGGTATCTGTCAAATGGGGGAGTTGGACAGATTATTTTGCCTTACTGAGTTTTCAAAAATTATTTTAATTGGCTGACTTTCCACCTGCAAGCACTGGGATTCCATGTACATCAGTTCGTGTTCTGCTGCTCCAGTTCCCTTCCAGTTCCCTGCTTGTGGCCTGGGCAAACAATAGAGGATGGCACAAAGCCTTGCGACCCTGCACCCATGTGGGAGACCAGGAAAAAAGCTCCTGGCTCCTGGCTTCGGATTGGCTCAGCTCCGGCCATTGCAGACATATGGGGAGTAAACAAGCAAATGAAAGATCTTTCTCTCTATATTTCTCCTTCTCTCTGTAAATCCGCCTTTCCAATATAAACAAATCTTTTTAAAAAATTTTTTTGTCCAAATGTAAAAACTAATTTGGGGCCGACATGGTGGTGTTGCAAGCTAATCCTGTGATTATAATGCTAGCATCTTATATTTACATATTCAAGTCCCAGGTGCTCCACTTCCCATCCAGCTCCTTGCCTGGGAAAGCAACAGAGAATGGTCCAAGGCCTTGAGCCCCTGTACCCACATAGAACATCCAGAAGAAACTTCTGGCTTTTGATCAGCTCAAGTCTGGCCAATGTGGCCATTTGAGGGGTGAACCAGTATGTGGAAGATCTCTCTGTCTCTCCTTCTGTTAATGTAACTCTACATTTCCAATAATAATAATAATAATAATAATAATAAAAAATTTTAAAAGTTTTAAAACCACAATTTTATTCCAGTTTATCCTTAATTATATTAAATGTTTTTGAGACAAATGATAAAAAAATTTTAATATAAATCCAATGTAGTATAGTTATCAATATGATGATGAAATATATTTTTTAGATAACAGTAAGCCTCTCAAATAGAACAGATTGTGGTTATGTAAGATTTAAGAGTTGCAAACTGCCTGCTTTTTGGTAGTAACATTGAACCAGGAAAGCAGCTCTTCCTTTTTTTAAAATTTTTAAATTTTATTATTTTGTGATGCGGTTCCATAGGCTCTGAGGTTTTCCTTCCCCGCTCTCCAGATCTTCCCCACAAACACACACTGACTTCTCCTATATTGTTACAGTAGTATAGTCCTTCAGAATAGTCCTACGTCCATCATTTAAAAGCAGGTCTTACAAATTCACAGAACTTGAGCAGCAATGTTTACATTTGAGAATATTTATAAATGTTTTATTATAAATAGAATATAAAAACTTGAATACATGCAGATAAGGGGGAAAGTTCACATAAATTAGAGGCAGACTTTAACTTCATGAGTCATACTTGTAAATAACATTCCTTAAATCTAATTACTGAAGCAGAAATCAAACTTAGGTAATTAAAATTCAAAAATTTTTACATTCACTAACAAGTTGATTCTGAGATATTATTGTTGTATAGCCTTCCAGATACCAAACAATCCAATTTGCACAGTTTTTAAAATTTATTCCTTATGTTGTTGCTCACTGTCATTTGCAACCTGTTTGTCCCCATTTCAATATTCTGTGGTTCTTTAGATGTCAAATTTGAGAGGAAGAGTGCTACTCTGAATGGGAGAAGTGTGAATTTTGTTCTGAAATTTCCTCTGAAACAGCTCCAGATTATTTTCGTCTGGTTTCCAAGAAAGATGTCTTCTGTCTACTACTAAAAAACATTTTTTTGAAAACCACACTTTTATTCTATTTTTTATAGGTTGGACATCTGATGCGTTAGCACACTGCCTGGGATGCCCACATCCGCTGTTGCAGTCCTGGCTCAGCTCCTGCTTCCTGCTTCCTGCCGTGTGCACCACAGGAGGCCACAGGTACTTGCTGTATGCACTCCTGCACATTCAAGAACTTGAGTCTCTGCCATTTACATGGGAGACCCAGACTGGCTATTTTAAACATTTGGACAGTGAAACACTAGATGAAACATCTATAGTTGTCTTTCTGACTTTCAAAGAAATAAAAATAATTTTTAAAAGGAAGATTTTAGTGAAATATTATGTCTAAAAAAGAGGTGTATTCTAAGTGTTTCAGTCTCCATTGAGCTCTTAGAACTGGAATCCTTTATAAACAAAATTATAACTCTACCCTTTTTCATTTTTATTTTTATCTTTTATGCATATTAAATGAATAAATTTCATGTATAACACAAGACAGATTTAGGAGCTTAGTGATACTCCCCCCAAAAAACCCTCACTTCTGCTCACTTTCCACATCCCCCCACCTCCCTACTTCTTTATTTAAAATTTTTACAATAGCATGCTTTCATTTCACTTTGCAGATACAAACATAACACTTTATTAGATAAAGATATCAACACATAGCAAGTAGAAAATAGTAACAATAAAAAAGAACAAAAAATATCATATTCCTCAAGAGTGTAAAAAAGGCTGTATACAATAATCAAATCCCAGAATGTCAATCTCCTTCCTACAGATTACAATTTTTATATTCTGTGTATTAGTTATCACAGATCGGGGAAAACCTGACATTTGTATTTTGGGAACTGACTTATGGCATTAAGCATAATGATTTATAACAGCATCCATTTAGTTGAAACACAAAATTTCATACTTTTTTATGGCTGAGTAGTATTTCATAATGTATATATGTATCACATTTTCATTATCCAGTTATCAGTTGATAGGCATCTGGGTTACCTCCTTATCTTACTGTGAATGGAGCGTTTATAAACATGGGGATATAGATAACTCTCTAAGAAGCTGATTTCATTTCATTTGGGTATATCCCACGAGTGAGATGGTTGTGTGGTGTATCTATTTTCAGATATCTGAAGAATTTCCATACTGTCTTCCCGTAATGGTTGTGCTAATTTACATTGCCACTTCAGTGAAATAGCATGCCTCTTTCCCCACATTGTCTCCCAAATTTATTGGTTCCTGATATTCAGAGGACAGCCATTCTAACTGGTATGAGGTGAAACCTTGTTGTAGTCTTCATTTGCATTTCTCTGTTGGCTAGTGAACCTGCACTTTTTTTCATATGTCTATTGGACATTTGAATTTCAGCTTTTAAAATACCTGTTTTTAGAAATATCATTAAGATATAAAACACATACAATTAAATGCATAATTTACTTGTTTTGCTGTTACCACATAGTTTGAGTCAAAGCAGTGCTTTTAAAATATTATTTTGTAATGCAGTTCCATAGGCTCTGAGATTTCCCTCACGCATTCTTCAAATCCCCTCCCTCCCACTGATTTCCTCTTCTATGAAGTACACTCCTTCATAAACAGTTTTAAGTCCATTATTCTGCTGTTTGAGTGTATCCTCACATTGTAGGTACGGACAATGGCAGAGAGTGCAGCATCCTATTGTCAAGGTATATTTAACAGTTTTATTGAGAGTCCTTTGATTTGGAAGTAGAGATGCATACTGCGTTGTATCTTCACATCTGGATATGATAGTCTCTATTACACAGTTGCTAAATGAAAAGCCACAAAACAAAATCAGCAACAGTAGTAAAAATATGAAATTTACAATGCCATGAAGTTAAATAAAATGCTACTGAATGACCAATGTGTTGCTGAAGAAATAAAAAGGAAAATAAAAAACCTTCTCTGAGAAAATGATGCTACTGTATGACCTATGAGTCAGTGAAGAATTTAATAAGAGAAAAATAACTATTTTGAAGAAATGAAAATGAAAACAAAAATATCAAACCCCTTGAAATGTAGCAAAAACAATATTGAAAGAGATATTGATCTTGTAGTTTACAAGGAGGTTGCCTTAAATATATGATGTTTGTCTTTTGGGGATTAATTTATTTCACTCAGTATAATAGTCTCTAGTTGGGACCATTTGGTTGCAAATGGTAGAATTTCATTCTTTTTAATGGCTGAGTCGTATTCTATGGAGTAGATGTACCACAGTTTCTTTAACCACTCCTCTTCGGATGGGCATCTGGGTTGCTTCCATGTTTTTGCTATTGTAGATTGTGCTGTTGTAAAGATTGGATTATAGATCCCTTTCTTATATGTGGATTTCAATTTCTTTGGATATATTCCCAGCAGTGGGCTAGCTGGGTCATATGGCAGATCAATTTTCAGTTCTCTTAGCACTCTTCATATTGACTTCCATAGTTGTTGTACTAGCCTACACTCCCACTAGCAGTAAAGGAGGGTACCTTTCTCTCCACAGTTACACCAGCAGGTGTTGTTAGTAGAGTTCTGAAGGTAGGCCAGTCTCACTGGAGTTAAGTGGAACTTCAATGTGGTTTTCATTTGTATTTCCTTGATGACTAAGGAAAATGAGCATTTTTTATGTATGTCTATTAGCTGTTTGCATTTGTTCTTTTGAAAAATGTCTGTTCATTTCCTTCCCCATTTTTAGAAGATTTTTGTTTTTAATTTAGAAAGTCAGATTTACAGAGCGAAGGAGAGACATAGAGAAAGATCTTCCATCCGCTGGTTTATTCCCCAAGGGACCACAATGGCCGAAGCTGAGCCTATCCAAAACTAGGAGCCAGGAACCGGGAGCCTCATCTGGGTTTCCCATGCAGGTGCTTTAGGCTGTCCCCTGCTGCTTTTCCAGGCCACAAACAGGGAGCTGGAAGGGAACTGGAGCAGCTGGGTTATGAACTGGTGCCCACATGGGATCCTGGTGCATGCAAGCTAAGGACTTTAGTCACTAGGCTGTCTCGCTGGGCCCTCCTTCACCCATTTCTTCACAGTGTTGTTTGTTTTGCTGCCATTGAGTTTCTGAAGCTTTTTGTAAATCCTGGATATTAGTCCCTCTCAGGTGTATAATGTGCAAATATTTTCTCCCATTATGTTGGTTGTCTCTTTGTTGATCATTTCCTTTGCTCTGCAGAAGCTTTCCAGTTTGATGTAGTCCCAATGGTTTATTTTTGGCTTTGGCTGCCTGTGCTTTTGGTGACTTCTCTAAAAAGTCTTTCCCAGTTCCCACATGTCGTAGAGTGCTTCCTGTGTTTTTCTCTAATAGTTTGAAGGTTTCTGGGTGCTGATTTAGATCCTTGATCCACTTAGAGCTGATGTTTATATAAGGTGACAGGTGGTGTTTGGAGGGAGGTTCTTGCTTCTTACCTCTGCAGGTTGCTATCCAGTTGTCCTGACAGCATTTATTTAAGAGACCAGGCTTTTTCTCTGGATTCTTTTCGGTTTTCTTGTGAAAGATTATTTGGCTATACATATGTGTGTTCCCTTCTGGTGTTTCTATTGCTGTTCCATTGATCTTTTCTGTTTCAGTACTAGAAGCAGACTGTTTTGATGTCCTCTGCCGTGTAGTATGTCTTGAGGTCTGGAATTGTGATTCCTCTAGCTTGAGTTTTATTCTTCAAGATTGCTTTGGCTGTTCATGGCCTCTTATGTTTCCAGATGAACTTTTGTATCCTCTTTTCCATTTCTGAGAAAAATGTTGTTGATGTTTTGATTGGGACTGTGTTGCATCTGTATATTGCTTTTGATAATATGGACATTTTGATGATGTTGATCCTGCCAATCCAGGAACATGGTAATGTCTGCATTTTTTAGTGTCTTTTTCTATTGCTCTTTTTTTTTAATGTTTCATAGTTTTCATCATACAGGTCTTCCACATATTTGGTTAACTGAATTCCAAGGTATTTAAAATTCCTCTCCACTGTTTTAAAGGGGACTGTACTTGCACTTTCTTTCTCAGCTATGAAGTTATTTGTGTATACCAGCACCATCCATTTGTGTTAATTTTGTAACCTGCTACCCTGCCCAAGTCTCTTATGAGTTCCAGTAGTCTTTTTACTGAGTCTTTCGGTTCTTTTGTGTAAGAGAATCGTGTCATCTGCAAACAGGGATAATTTTAATTCCTCTTTTCCAATTTGAATTCCTTTAAAATTTTTTTCTTGCCTAATAACTCTGGCAAGGACTTCCAACACTATACTGAATAGCAGTGTGAAAATGGACATCCTTGTCTAGTTCTAGATCTTAATGGAAAAGCTTCCAGTCTTTCCCCATTTAGTATGATGCAGGCATTGGATTTTTCATATATTGCTTTAATTTGGTTATAGAATGTTCCTTCTATGCCTATCTTGCTTTAGGTTTTTAGTATGAGGTGCTGTTGGTTTTTGTCAAATGCCATCTCTGCATATATTGAAATGATCATATGGGGGCTTTTATTTTTCAGTTTGTCAACCTGGTGTGTCATATTTATTGATTTGCAAATGTTAAACCATTCCTGAATGCCAGGGATAAATCCTACCCGGTCCAGGTGAATGATCTGCCTGATGTACTGTTGGATCTGTTGGCTAGTATTTTGCTGATGATATTTGCATCTATATTAATCAAGGATATCAATCTGTAGTTCTGTTTTTCTGTTGTGTCTCTATTTGACTTTGATATTAAGGTAATTCTGGCTTCATAGAAATAGTTTGATAGGATTGCCCCCTTTTCTGTTGTTTGGAATTACGTGTGGAGAATTAGGGTAATTTTCTCATTTAGTTGAATTCTGCAGTGAAGACATCTGGTCCAGGGCTTTTCTTGGTTGGGAGAGATTTAATTACTGATTCAATCTCAATCCTTGTTATAGGTCTATTTAGATTATTAATTGCCTCATGATTCAGTATTGTTAGATTGTCTGTGTCCAAAAATCTATCCATTTCTTCTATATCTTCTGATTTGTTGGCATATAGTTGCTTGTAATAGTTCCTAATAGTTCTATGTATGTCCAAGATATCTATTGTTTTATTTCCTTTTTTTTTTAACCTCTGATCTATTGATTTATATCTTCTCCCTCCTTTTTTGATTAATTGAGCTAGTGGGGAATCTATTTTGTTTATTTTCTCAAAGAACCAGCTCTTCGATTCATTGATCTTATGTATCGTTCTTTTGGTCTCTATATAGTTAATTTCCTCCCTTGTTTTGGTTATTTCTTTTTTTTCTGCTAATCTTAAAATTGCTTTGCTGTTGTTTTACTAGCTCCTTGAAATGTATGGTTATCTCATTTACTTGGTGTTTTTCTAAGTTCTTCACATAAGCATTGACTGAGATGAACTTTTCTCCTACCACTGCCTTGATGGTGTCCCATAAGTTTTGATAGGTTGTATTGATGCCTTCATTTGTCTTAAGGGATTTTTTTAATCTCCTGTTAAATTTCCTCTCTATTCCATTGTTCATTTAGCAGCAATATTATTCAGTCTCCACATATTTGCATGTCTTCTGGGGTATTCTGACTTATTAGTTTTGTGTTTCACTCCATGATATAATTTAAATTTTTAAAAAATTGTGAGGCTTGTTTTATGGCCTATAACATGATCAGTCCTGGAGAAAGTACCATGTACTGATGAAAAAAAAAAAACTTTGCTGGGTAAGTTGTTGTGTGGCTGACAATTTTTCCTTTTACAACCTGGAGTTATTTGTTAAGAAACCACATCCATGGCAATAGTGTCAAAATCAATTTTTAAGACATTTGGCATTATGCAAAGGCTAATAAAAATATAAACAGTAGTTTTTAAAAGAAAAACAGTTGATCTAATAGGTACAATAAACTTTATTTTTTTAAGATTTATTTATTTTTATTGCAAAGTCAGATATAGAGAGAGGAGGAGAGACAGAGAAAAAGATCTTCCATCCAATGATTCACTCCCCAAGTGACCGCAACAGCCAGTACTGCCCTAATCAGAAGCCAGGAGCCAAGAGCTCGTCTGGGTCTCCCATGCGGATTGGGCAGTCCTCGACTGCTTTCCCAGGCCACAAGCAGGGAACTGGATGGGAAGCGGGGCTGCCGGGGTTAGAACCAGCACCCATATGGGATGCAAGCACATTCAAGGCAAGGACTTTAGCCACTAGGCCACTGCGCCAGGCCCTGTGTTTTTTTTTTTTTTTAAGATTTATTTTTTATTTTGTTTTTTTTTTTAAAGATTTATTTATTTTATTACAGTCAGATATACAGAGAGGAGGAGAGACAGAGAGGAAGATCTTCCGTCCAATGATTCACTCCCCAAGTGAGCCACAATGGCCGATGCGCGCCGATCCGAAGCCTGGAACCTGGAACCTCTTCCAGGTCTTCCACGTGGGTGCAGGGTCCCAAGGCATTGGGCTGTCCTTGACTGCCTTCCCAGGCCACAAGCAGGGAGCTGGATGGGAAGTGGAGCTGCTGGGATTAGAACCGGCGCCCATATGGGATCCCGGGGTGTTCAAGGCGAGGACTTTAGCCGCTAGGCCATGCCGCCGGGCCCAGATTTATTTTATTTTTATTGGAAAGTCAGATTTACAGAGAGGAGAGACAGAAAGAAAAGCTCTTCCATCTCTTGATTCTCTCCCCAAGTGGCTACAACAGCTGGAGCTGAGGCTATCCAAAGCTGATGCTTCCATGCAGGTACGGGGTCCCAAGACTGTGGGCCATGGTCTACTGCCCTCCCAAGCCACAAGCAGAAAGCTGGTTGGGAAGTGGAGCAGCCAGGATTAGAATCGGTGCTCATATGTGATTCTGGCGCATGCAAGGCAAGGACTTTGACTGTAGCCACTAAGCTACTGTGTGGGTCCCAGTTTGTGTTGTGTTAGCCTGTCTTATTTTTATATTCATTTCCCAAGATCCACAGTAACCTCGGCTCTAACTGCCTCCTGATACCTGTGAATATCAGTAGCCCAGCAGCCAGTGTAGAGGCAAATGAGGACAGTTTCCAAGAAGCCAAATCCCTAAAGAACTGTCAGTTTTTAGCTTGACTGACAGCTCCTTGCAAAGGTAGTATTTATAAGACATGACTTTGTTTAATCTGAGTCAGTGCTCACTCAGGAAAATTCCACTGCTGGGTTTATTTTGAAAACAATTAGAAGTGATTGATTAGTATTATAGCTGTCCAAGGCAATAGTTCCAGATCAGGCCAACAAAAGGCTGATTTAAAAAAAAAGTCAAGTGAAAATATGGGAAATGAAGTGACTATAGTGAGCTTTGAAAATCTTAGTGTTGCTGGAGATCTAAAAAATTACATACAAGAGTAAGTTTATTTGTGGAGTCAGGAAAGGGCTGAGTAGCTGTTGAGCTCTCATGTCTTTTTGGACTTGATGGAGTATGCAAACAGGAAGTCACTGCTAAGGCAGAGCTGTTGACTGTGTGGTGATGAAAGTAAGTGCCAGCACATACACAGAATCTCTTGAAAAGGGGTTGAAGCTAGTTTAAGAAATTTAAGACAATTTCTGTCTAATTCAGCTACCTACCAAACTAAATTAGCAGAGCCCTCGGTAGCTAACACAGCAAAGAATATTCTAAAGTAACTATTCCAGAAAAACTAACATGAACAGCAAGAACAAATGCTGTTCAGGGGAAAATAGAACCTAGTTCATGGAGTTTCCATATTATTTAATTCATACTGTGAGTTTTTCAGCAAAAAGAAATATAAAACAAAAACAATAGATAAATAGGAAAGCATAGTGCATAAATATGGAGTTAAAAAAAACTAGAGAAGTATAGAACAATGTCTTACCAAGTATAGAATCTCACTTCAAAAATATTATTGAGGAATGAAATAGAAATGATGTTTAAGAATATTTGTAGAAGTATAATAAGGCATAAAATAAGAAGTATAAAATAAAAAACAAAAGTATAAAAAGTATAATAAAATTTATTTGGAGGATATCAAAATAGCATATCTGAACTAAAAGAAAAATGAATTATTGAATGTAAGACTAGATTAGATAAGGTTATCCATTCCAGGAATAGATCTAAGAATGAAGAAAACTAAACAGAACCTTGGAAACCTGTGTGCTACCATCATGTACCAATATACATGTAATGAGAGTTCTAGAAGGAGAGGACTGAGAGATGGGGCCAAATGACATTTAAATCAATAATGACCCAGAAGAAGTTTCAAATTTGCTGAAAAATAAATCTATATATCCAACAAGTGTAATGAACTCCAAATAGGATGAAAACAGATATTCCCATCTGGATGCCATAGTCAAACTTTAAAAAAGATGAAATCTTGGGCCCAGCGCAGTGGCCTAGCGGCTAAAGTCCTCGTCTTGAACACCCCGGGATCCCATATGGGCGCTGGTTCTAGTCCCAGTAGCTCCACTTCCCATCCAGCTCCATGCTTGTGGCCTGGGAAAGCAGTCAAGGACAGCCCAGAGCCTTGGGACTCTGCACCCGCTTGTGGGAGACCTGGAAGAAGTTCCTGGCTCCTGGCTCTGGATCGGCGCAGCACTGGCCATTGCGCTCACTTGGGGAGTGAATCATTGGACGGAGATCTTCCTCTCTGTCTCTCCTCCTCTCTGTATATCTGACTTTTTAATGAAAATAAATAAATCTTTAAAAAAAAAAGATAAAATCTTGAAAATAAAATATAAAAACAGATATCATATACAAGGGCTCCTGAATTCAATTATCAGCTAACGTTTCATAAGAAACAGCAGTTAAGATGCTGCATGGGAGGCTTGTGTCCCATATTACAGTGTCTGACTTGAGTCCTGGCTGCCAAGGGAGGATTAGCTCCAGCTTCCTGCTAATGCACACCCCAGGAGGCATCAGAGGAGCCTCAAGTAATTAGATCCTTACCACTAACGGGGAGACTGGAATTGAATTCCAGATTCTTGGCTTTGACCCAACCATGGTTGCAGAGAACATTTACAGGTTGAAACTAAGGATGGGAGACCTCTCCTTCCCTTTATATCTTTATGTCTTTCAAGTAAAAAAGGGACAACATGTAATTTTTAAAATAAAATAATGGAGGCATCGTGAAGCATTGATTAAAAATTTTTGTTGCTGGGCATATAATATGCAAGGATTTAATGTATATGTCAGTGTTATTGGAAAGAAATCATTGTCTAACATGAACAAAAACAATGATAAAGAAGAAGAGGAATGAAGTCATTACAAGAATTACAGAAAGCAAATAGTAAAGTGGCAAATGTAAACTTTATTTTGCCTATAATCTGTTTATGAAACATACATCCATTAAACATTCCAATCAACCCAAAAATTTCTGGTCTGAGTAAGAAGGCTTATTGCTCTGCATCGAGGGTATGCTTTAAATAAAAAAGACACAAACAATATAAAAGTAAAGGATGGAAAAACATATATAAGGATCTTTAATACATTGGAAAATGTGTAAAATGAAAAAAATAAGTATGGGTTTTAATTTTTTTCACTTAAACAAATTCATCTTTTAATCCTATTTTTTCTTGAACTTTTTGAAGTGTTCTCAAACCACAGAAACAGGCAATTCATCAAGTGTATAGAAATTATAAACATTTAAGCACTGATAATACATCTTAATGTATGCAAAGCAACAACAGAGAAGCAGATAATTCAAATATAATTCAAACATAGTAATTCAAGCACAATCTTTTGGCCACTTTGGAAGCCTGCATCCCATGTCAGAGTCCCTGGTTTGAGTCGCAGCTCACCTGTTTGTTTTGTAGCTTCCTGTTAATGCATATGTTGGGAGGCAGAACATAAGTCCCATATACGTGGGTCCCTGCCACCACTTGGGAGACCCAGGTTGAGTTCTGGGCTTGGCCAAGTCCTGGCTAGTGCGGGCATCTGGGGAGTGGATAGAACAACTCTCTCTTTCAAGTAAAGTAGGAAAACAGATAATATTAAAAATAGATACTTCATGTCCATTTTTCAACCATGAATAATAATTGAAGGAAATATAAGTCTGTCATGAGCTGGCAGAGCAGATAAAAATACTCTTCCAACAAACAGCTAAATACAGTCTCCTCAGTTGTCCATGGACTATTCTCTAGAAGAGAGCTATAAAACTGGTTATTAAATAAATATCTGATCACAGTAGAATGAAAGTAGAAACAAGTGAAGGAAATTTGGAAAATCCAGAAATACATGAAAATAACAAAGAGAATTTTTAAAGTGATACAGGAAATTAGAAAACATTTTGAGATGAATGAAAAGGAAATCAAATTCAGCAGAATTACCAGACAAAGTAGTGTTTTCATTTGGGCATAATGCCTTTTTTTTCCTTGAGACTTCAAATGAATAACCTAATCTGAAGAAGTGATAAGGCAAAATAAATAATGAAACAAAGCATATAAATATTATTATTAGAACAAAAATAGTTAAGTAGAATAGAAACACAAAAATAAATAAAAAGAACAAACCAATGAAATTATCATTTGATTCTTGAAAATGATCCACAAATTTGACAGAACATTTGTCAGAATAGCAATGAAAGAAGACTTGAATTTCTAGAATCATAATGAAAGTGGAAACAACGCTAATAAACTAAATGAAGGGCTCAGAATGTAACACTACAAACTTTGTGCCACCAAAATAGATGATAATTCCTAGAAACTTCCAAAACTGACTGAAGAAGAAATAAAAATCTGAAGAAGGAATAAAAATCTGAATAAAAATCTGAATTTAGTGGCTAAAAATACTGAGTTAGAAATTTTAAAACTTCATACTAGTCCAAACCCTGATAGCTTCACTGGGAAATTATACCAAATACTTAAAGAAATTAGCACCAAAACTTTACATTTTTCCAAAATATATGGGGGAGGAACACTCTCCCCACTTCACCTATGAGACCAGTTTTGCGCTTTTATCAAAGCTAGGCAAAAAATTAATAAAATATAACTCTAATACCCTTTGAGAAATATAGATAACAAAGTCTTCAAGAAATACTACCAAACCAGAGTCAGCAATATGGAAGCAATAATTTTAATAGATTTATTATGACAACGTGAAGTTGACTTCAGTAGTAAGTTTTGTTTGATATGAAAATCAGTTAATGTAATATATCAAATGAGTTAAACCAAGACCAAGGTACGTGATTATTTCTTAAATATGGATCAAGTTTTTGATAACATTGAACATCCTTTCATGATAAAATCACTCAACTAACTAAAGTAACAAATGAAGTCCTCAGCCTGATTAGAAGTATATATGAAGAATATAGGCAGACCACATAGCTAACATGATACTTTATAGAGAAAGACTAAATGATTTTCAGGAGAATCAGGAAAAACATGAAGATGTCTACTCTCAGTACTAGTATTTCACATTATAGTAGAAATTCTAGCCAGGGCATTTGAGCAAGAAAAATAAAGGTATCCAGATTGGAAGAAAAAAGCAACATGGAAAACTATTTTTGCCATATCTTGTATATGGAATACTAAACAGTACACACACACAAACACACATTAGATAATCATCAGTGTTGTGGGATGAAAGACCAATATTTAAAAATAAATTGCATTTATTTAAAATTTAAATATTTGTTCTTACGATGTGGTCCTAATTTCATGGGTTATTACAAAACTGTGGTAATCAAGGAGCCCGTGGCACAGACATGAGGATAGATCCAGATGGATGAAATTTGGATCCCAGAAACAAACCCTTACATTTATGGGTAATTGAATGTTGGCAGAGCTGCAAGATAATTCAATAGGAAAAACACCATTGTTTTCAATACATTTTTGTAGGATAACTACTTATCCACATGTAAAAGGATGAAATTTGGCCCCTACCTCAAACCATAGCTAAAAAATGACTCAAAGGGGCCCGGTGGCATGGCCTAGCGGCTAAAGTCCTCGCCTTGAGCGCCCCGGGATCCCATATGGGCACCGGTTCTAATCCCGGCAGCTCCACTTCCCATCCAGCTCCCTGCTTGTGGCCTGGGAAAGCAGTTGAGGACGGCCCAATGCATTGGGACCCTGCACCCACGTGGGAGACCCGGAAGAGGTTCCAGGTTCCCGGCTTCGGATCGGCGCGCACTGGCCCGTTGCGGCTCACTTGGGGAGTGAATCATCGGACGGAAGATCTACCTCTCTGTCTCTCCTCTCTGTATATCTGACTGTAATAAAATGAATAAATCTTTAAAAAAAATGACTCAAAGAGGATCATATGCCTAAATGAAAGGATTAGAACTGGAAAACCTTTAGTAGAAAGCGTAGGACTCTCTCCTGCTCTCATTGTGTCTCTCTTTTTCTCTCTCTCTCCTTCCCTCCCTTCCTCCATCTTTCCATGTGTGTGTGTTTAGTTTAGCACAAGTGACAAGAGGAAAAAAAATAGTAAAATGGACTTAATCACAATGAAAGTTTTGTGCTTCAAAGAACCCCATCAAGAAAATAACAACAATCCATAGAATGAGAGAGATTATTTCTACATCTCACACCTCATAAATAGCTTATAAAGGAAGTATGCTAAACACACACACACATCACAGTAAAAGACACCAAATCACGGTACTTAAGTCTAAAAAGGATTTGAAGTCTTTTCAAAAGAAGATATGTAAATAACCAATAACCTGAACAGTTACCCAATGTTGTCCCATTAGAGAAATCCAGATGAAAACCACAATACAATGTTGCTACATTCCGAGTTTAGAAGACAACATAAAAGACATGCAATAACAAGGGTTGACAAAGGTATGCAGTAGTTGGAGTCCTCAAATATTGCTGATGGAATGTGAAATGACACAGCCAAGTTGGAAAGCAGTTTTGTGAAATATTAAACTGAGTTATCATATGACCCAACTAATTCCATTCCTGTGCATCGCTGACCAAGAGAAGTGAAAATATGTCACAGCAAAACTTACACACCAATATTTGTAACTACATTTTTTATTGTGGTCAATTAACAAAAATATACTGGAGAAAGCAGCCGAAGTGACTGCTGGGAGTCTGTCAACACTGTTTTATTAGGACCGGACAGAAGCGGCCTTTTCTTTTTTTTTTTTCTGGGTAGATATTTTTTTTCTGGGCAATATGCAGAGAGGAAATGGACTCTAGAACATGACTTCCAGTATCGGTAGCCATTTTTTCTGGATAAATTAGGTGAAGTTTCCTTTAACAATATGAGTGACACTTCTGTTGATACTTTAGCTGATTGTTTTAATTTTTAAAAAATTATTTATTTTTATTGGAAAGTCAGGTTTACATAGAGGAGAGACAGAGAAAGATCTTCCATCTGGTGGTTCACTCCCCAAGTGATCACAACAGCCAGAGCTGAGCCTCTGAAGTGAGGAGCTGGAAGCTAGGAGCTTATTCCGGTTGGCCACGCAGGTGCAGGGTCCCAAGGCTTTAGGCCGTCCTCCACTGCTTTCCCAGGCCACAAGCAGGGAGCTGGATGGGAAGCGGGACTGCTGGAATATGAACTGGCACCCTTAAGGGATCCTGGCGCAGGCTAGGCGAGAACTTTAGCCACTAGGCTACCATACCGGAGCCTTAAGTAAGTTAATCTGACTGTTTCTATATTGGAACAGAATCTGAACTTCTTAAAATCTTTTCAGTAACAGCTGAAGTACCTGAGAAATAATATTTTTCTGTTTTTAGAGCAAACTTAAGCTAGTAAATTTAGTCTTAGCAATTATGGATTTTTTAGATTTGTCACTGAATGCCCAATATATTTGTCTCCATCTTCAACAGCTTTTAAAATATAGTAGTAATGCCAATTTCATAGATGTTATGAGGATATCAATTGTCATATGCTTTGGGATTCTAAGACAAAATGAGAATGATATTACTTAACATACCAATGACAAAACATTTGAAAATTTAAAATAATGTACAAATCTGTTAGGTGATTAATGAAAAACTAATCAAGGAAACATCATTTGTCCATAAAAAGAATAGAAGAAGCGATACATGCTATGATATGAATGCTGCATGAAAGAAGCCATTCACAAAACAACGTACGTTATATGATTCCATTTATATCAAATACTGTCGGCTCAACCATGCTTGGAGTCATGGAGTTTCTACTGTGGCATATGCTGTTCCTTCCAGCTCTGCTGTCAGTGCCTATATATTCCTTCTTATTGAAAAAGTTCTCTTTCTTTTCCTCAGTAAATGATTTCTTATGATATGTGCCAGCGATTATTTGAATTTTATTTAAACAGTTTTGTCAGGAAGCAACTTTCGTACTTAACCTTACACATATTTATGGGTAAATAAACATGACTGATAAATCCCTAAATAAAAGATCAGGCAAATATTTGGCTACGTATCACCACTCTTTTTCTATGGTAAGCCTACCATATCACGGATCTACATGTATAGCCTAAAAACTTTCCAGATGCCACGTCCTGCCCAGGATGAGACCTGTTTGTCATTCCTGATAAGAATGTAGTTGAAGTCTAGAAAATGTTAGTGGCAGTATAGAATCACACTCGGTTTTATTTTATGTTTTGAAAAGCTTGTCAATAAGAGGTGATTTATGTTTGTTACATTATTAAATATTAGATCCTAAAATTTCTGAGAGGATAAACTTTTTATATAATGATTATAGGTGTGAATGATAATGTTTATCTTAAACCTGAAAAATCCACCTCCCTTTTTCTTTTCCTTTGTGAAATTGGAATTATTACCAGATGGACAGAAGACGTTAACTTTTGGCTTAGGAACTACATGTTACCCTCATGCTTTCCACTCCCTCGCCTTTTTGTAATAATATTTTTCTTAAATCATTCAACTCTTTTGGAAAAGAGATGAGTTAGTGTTTAAACTTGCTTCATTCGTATCTGTGATAAGCAGAATACTGGCAAATAGAATTGTGTGTTTTTGTTTTTGTTTTTTTGGAATAGCTACAAAAGGTCAGAAGTAAAGACTTCCTATTTACTTAACTGTCATACTGATAGAAAGAAAAACTGGAAGGATTTCTTTTAGTCAATGTAATGTGAAAGTTCATAAGGTTAGAAGTAATTTCCATCTTGCCTTAAAACTCATCGGTAATTTTTAAAAGAAGATTTAATTACAGTTGTCATTTCTGTGATTTCAAGTAAGAGAGCAGTTAGGAGACTTACCTCACTGAACGTTCTCTCTCATTCCTGAATAATCATAACATTCTTAAAACTATGACCTTGTCAGGTGACACTTCACTGGGAAGGCCAGAGAGCAAAGTGTTTGAATTCATGCATAGTAATTCCACCTTTTACAAAATGTAGCATTTTGACTAAATGAATCCTTTGACTTTTAGTGGTACTCTAATGTTGGCTCAAGTGATATGTTGATTGTTTGATGCTGGGAGAAACTTTAAATTTATTGGCGCATGGCATTTTTGTGTTATTAAATACATTTGATGCTCTAAAAAGAAAGGTGGAGACTAAGCAGTGCCAATTTGACTATTACACAGGTTAATAAATTAATGTTTTGTCCCAATTGCTTCAGAATTTTTGATAGTAATAATAATAATGATACACTGTAGATACAATTCATTACTTACCACAGCCCATTGCCTTTCTTCTCAGAAGTTACACCATGAAGTAATTAGTTTTTATTCCTAAGAAATTATTATATTACTATATGTTACGGATCTGAAAATGATGTATTTTGTATATCATATTTTTAACTCCTACTATGCATATCATTTCTATTTTTCAATGATACAGTGTTATAATTAATATTCTTGTGCCTGTCTCCTTGTGCTCATGAGTAAGCTTTCCACTTTATTATATAGCTAAAATGGAATTCTTGGATCTTGGTATACATTCCGCTATATTAGATACTGCCAAATTGTTCTTTAAGCATTTGCATCTTTTATATCCCTATTCTCGGTTGTTAAAATTTTTATTAGATCCAATTTAGATGCCATAATTACATGTCACCTACATATCAAGTATAATTCAACAAATTGCAATATATTTATAAATCAACAACCAATACCAAAATCAAATTTTAGAGCATTTTCATTACATTGCCCCAAAATAAACTTTGTATCTATTGGTAGGTCACTCTGTTACACAAATCCCATTCGGTTTGCTCAGATCACCAGCCTTATGTAACTACCCATCTACTTTTTATCTCTATAAATTTCTATCTCCTAATATTTGAATATATAATATCACATGGTACTTTGTCTTTTATAACTTGCTATAATGTTTTTGAGATTGATTTATATTGTGGCATGTGTCTAAACTTCATTCCTTTCTTGTTTTTTGTTGAATAGTACTACCAGATTTCATTTATTCATTATTACTCGATGAATATTTGAGTTATTTCCATTTTCTATCGAGAGTTAATAATGCTACTTGATAACTTATGGATAATATTGTCTATTAATATATTCTCATTTCTCTTGGGTGTATTCTTGGGAATGGAATTGATCTGGATCACATGATGATTTTTTGTTTAACATTTTAGGGAAATGGAAAAAATACCTACAGCATTTTCTCATCATTCCCGCAATATGTGAAGTTTTCAGCTTATCTGTATCTTGCTAGTACATGTTACCGTATCTTTTTATTATACGTGTGTAGGTATGAAGTGATGTCTTGAAGCTTTGGTTTGCATCTCCTTAACAGCTGATGACTTGTGAGCATCAGACATATTTGTGGTATTTTCTGCCTTTTTTGGAGACGTTTCTGTTTGCATCTTTTACCTGTTATAAAGACTGGGAAAGACTGACTGGGTTTTCAGTTAGTTTTCTTTCTTTCTTTCTTTCTTTCTTTCTTTCTTTCTTTCTTTCTTTCTTTCTTTCTTTCTTTCTTTCCTTCCTTCCTTCCTTCCTTCCTTCCTTCCTTCCTTCCTTCCTTCCTTCCGTTGTTCAGTTTTATGTGTCCTTTACACATTTTGAAGACATGTTCATTCTCAGATACATCATTTTCAAATACATTCAACCTTTTTATCAGTTATCTTTTTATTTTCTTGGTGGTGTCCTTTGAAGAACAGAAAATTGGAATTTTGGTAAAGTGCTGTTTAGTATGTATTTCTTATTTTGCTTGTGTTTTGTTATAGCTAAGAAATCACTAAGACTGTGTGAAGAATATTTTTCCCTGTTTTCTTCTAACAGTTTTTCTAGTTTTAGCTTTGACATTAAAGTCTTTGATCTATTCTGATTTAGTTTTGTATTTGCTGTAATGTAGGGACTTCATCGTTAATTTGTATGTGGATATCACAGCTCAGTTTGTTGAACTACATGTTTTTTGTTTGATGAACTATGTTTATCCTTAGGCTATCGATTCCCTATTACTGTAATTTTTAGGGACTTTAGAATCAAGGAGTATAAGTTCTACAACTTTATTTATCTTAAGATTTCTCTCACTATTCTGAGTTCCATGTATTTCCACTTAAATTCTAGGATTGGCTTGCACGTTTCTTCAAAAAAAATTTTTTTGATAGGATCCTTACAAATCTAAAAATCATTTAAAATCTCTTAACAATGTTTGTTTTTTTTTGCTTTGAGGTGTAGAAATCTGCACTTCATGTAACATTTATTTCCATGTGTTTTATTTTTGATGCCATTAAAAATAGAATTTCTTCCTTAATTTACTTAATTTACTAAAATCATAGCCTGTGCATTGTTGATATATTAATATTCAGTTGATCTTTGCACAATTATGTTGCTCATATATTCTGTAATTTGTTGGACTCTTTTAATAGATGTAACAGCTCTTTTGTTTGAATCTCCAAGATTTTGTATATACAAGTAAATTCAGAGTTTATCCATGTTTTTGAATTAATTTCAGTGACTCCATTTTCAGTTCTATTTTTTAAACACCTCTTCATATTTTATTCTTTTTTCATATTAGAATTTCTCACTGCATTTTGCTGGAAATATTTCATTTATATTTTCAAACATCATAAACATACTTCTCTCAACTCTTTGTCAATGTTTCAGTAATGCTAATTTTATGTGAAGTGAATTATTTTTCCTACTTTTGATATTTTTCTTTCTGTTGGGCACCTTTGTATTAGAGTTCTGTGAATTTTGGTTTTCAGGCCTGTTTTGAGTGGGAGGTTTTATGAGCATTGTATTCTGTTGATCTGGCTTTGCCTGTTGCTTCCTGTGATAATCTTTCAGTTTCCTGCATCTAGTTTCTCAAGCCTCCTGTCCAGACAGAAGTCTTGTAATGACAGTTTGATGTTCAAGCAGAGTGTGATTACTGATTGTTCCTTTGTATTTAGCCAATGTACTGTTTTCCTTGTTGAAAGATTCACCTGTTGCTTGTTTGTTTAAAAGACAGGGTGCTAGAGAAGAAGAGATAGAAGTTGCACCATGCTTTGGTTGATTCCTCAAATGGCCACACTGCTGGGTCTGAGTCATGACAAAGCCAGAGTCCTGGAATTTCATTCAGGTCTCGCTTGTGGGTGGCAGGAGCTCAAGTGCTTGAGACATCTCGCACTGCTTGTCCTAACAAGTACTCCTATGTGCATTGCTAGTGCTGCATGTGGTGCATTAACCCACTGCGCCACAACTCCAGCTGCCATTGCAACTGTATTTCAGATGAGCAGGAGCCCAGAGCTCTATACCAGCCCTCACCATGCCCTGCGCACTCTCTTCCTCATTTCTGTGAAGTAATGTAGTTTCCCTTATCCTCGGGAGACCAGTTTGCCTATAGTCTTAGTCTCACATGCTGTTTAGGATTTCTCTTTCTATTTTGTACAATGCAGTTTGATTTTTTTTTCTGAGCCTACTTATGCTTTTTATTTTCCATTTTTATACTTTATATACCATGTTTTCTGTTTTGAGCAGAAGATCTGTGTCAAATTTAAATTGGAAACTTACTATCCCTTCATAATTAAAGAGACAGTAACGTTTATCCTAAATTGTCAAACGAAGTGAAGCTGTTGTATTTGTTCTTCAGGATAGATTATGAGTATTGTGATTCTAAAGTGTTACAAAAATGAATATTTTATTTTCATTCTCTGGTAGATTTTGCCCCAACCCACCGTAAAATTCTTTCAGTATTAACAGTTGAACATTTAGCAGTTGAACATACAGCAGTATGACAGGTGCTGTGCAGAAAACTACCTATTTTGTTCACTCATAGTAACCCTGCCAAGTTGATATGGTTGTCATTTGTAGAATAATAACCAGAATCTTTGACTGTCGAAGAACGTGGCACTAGTCAGTAGAATGCAGGTCTATCTTGTTTGAATGCCTGTGCTTCATCCTAATTGAGAGAAGTCTCCATTACGTCCTCTTCTCCTTTCTGACAAACTAGTATAATTCTAATGATGTTTTTGTGTAAAAACCTAAGAAACTAGAGACGTGAACAGACTGGATGATTTCCCCATTAGGTCAGAGCTTCGGCTATTGTACACTGTGATGTAAGATTTCAGAGTATGTCTTAGAAACATTCCTTGAACTGCTGGAATCTTTCCTAATAAGTTATCATTTTTGTTGTTGCTAAAGCCTAGGAGTTGGTGAAGAGAGACTGTTCCCCATTGTTTCTTTCTTATTAATTTTGTTACATGATTCACATAGAGGAGGAGCTGTGAGTTTATGTCTTTGGTACCTCTTTTACATATCATACTATATGACTGTGTGATGTTTCACACTCTAAAGGAAAAAATCATTTTTTCCAAGCTAATGTTTCAGATTCTCCATATATAAAGCGTATGATATCACTCCAAGAAATGAGACCGATCTACTTAACAGAAGAATACAAGATAAAGTATTAGCACTAATGAATTGAATAGTATATTTGACATTTTTAGCGTTGTTCCAAATATAGGAATCTATAGATGAAGAGTCAACTATATGAGGCCAGCATCACAGCATAGGAGGTTAAGTTGTAGCCTACAGCATTGGTATCCCACATTGGCACCAATTAGAGTCCTTACTGCTCTATTTCCAGTGCAGCTCACGGTAATGCGCCTAGAAAAAACACACAGTGTGGGTCAGTTGGTTGGGCCATTGCAATCATCCATCTACCAGTGAGACCCGGAAGAAGTCCTGGCTCCTGGCTTCAGCCTGGCCCTGCCCAAGAGCTTGTGGCCACTTTGTGAGTGAAGCAGCAGAGGTAAGACTTCTCTGTGTATGTGTGTTGGTGTAACTCTGCCTTTCAAGTAAAAGTAAAGAAATCTGTCTTATATATTTGAAAGACAGAGTTACACAGAAAGACATGGAAAAGCATGTCTGGCTTGTTCTCCAAATGATTGCAACAACTAAAGTTGTGCAGGTCCATATCCAGGAGCAAGAAGCTTCCTCCAGGTTTCCCAAATGGGTGCATGGGCCCAAGCACTAAATCATCCCCCATTGCTTTCTCAGTATATTAGCAGGGAGCTGGGTCAGAAGTAGTTTAACCAGGACAGGAATAGGCACACATGTGGGATGCTGACCCTGAAGGCAGTGACTTTACCCATTATGCCACAGCACAGTCTCTAAAAAAAACTTTTTTTAAAAAAAGAAATTTAAATCTTGCCAGCAGTTATAAACTAACTGAAATATAGCAATTATTTAGTCTGTAGCAATTGTTAGGCCAGTAAGAAAAAAAAAAGGAGAAGCTACAGAAATTTTCACCTTTACTAGACAATTAAACTAATAGCTGAAGAATAATAATGATTGTGTAAAAAGAATGCTAATTCAAGTTTGCAGAAAATCAAGAATTAAGATAGCAAGTATTATAGTTAAGCGATAACGATAAAAGAAAAAGGTGTGTGTGTGTGCCAATGCTTTAGTAGGCTGATTATAAACAAGTCGTGGTACTAGTTTGGAATGAAGCATTGAAGGAATATGATATTATTTAGATTTGTAGTGATAAAATAAGTAAGGAAACAGGATAATTCTTAATGGGTTATGGTTCTTCCCTGAAATGAAATTCCTCCATTCCTTTTTTTCTAATTGTAGCAGATGGTTTATTGGAAATCTCAAGTTTGAACTACTCCGACTCTGTATCCCATTTCTCTAGGGCCAGCTCAGCCCTTCAGCCTGTCAAAGCAGATAAAACAGAACAACTGGCAATTTGCTATAAAGGGGTCCTTGGGATGAAGCATCTTAATGTCCACAGAATAGACAAGACCTTCATTTTTAAAGACTCCCATGGAACATTTCAAGCAGCATGGATTTGTCTTGGTGCCCTTTGCCAAAATTAATAGATTTGGGCTATGGAGTTGGAGGGAAGCATTCACTCCAACTCATCACCAATTACCATTGCACTAAGTTTGATTTATTTTAGCTCACATGCCCTAAAAGTGACAAATATTTGGATAAATATTTTAATATGAAAGGCTGCTGATTTTTAGACCCATGTTACTTAAACATAGGAGTAATACATATTTGAAACAATATTATTCTAGAAATTAAAAAACATGTATAGTTGTCAAGAGAATATATCAAATTAACATAATTTAATCGATGTTTTAAAATTTTTTGACCCTCTTTATCAGTCTGAGATTGCATTGCCTTCATGATTTCAAATAGCTGTTTCAGCCAAGAACACTGATGAAGAGATAGCACACAGGGACCGGAAGATAATAAAATGCCAGCTATCGTGTTTTGGATTCTTCTCATGCTCTGAGAATAGGAATATGTGAAGCTTTGCTAAGATGGTACAGTTTTTTTATTTTCTATTTGACTTGTTTAAAAGGTTCATTGTGTCTTAATTAAAATATAAGGTGGGAGAGCAGATATTAAAAAGACCTAGTACTTAAAAAGGGGTGGCTCTTAGCTACCAGTACATGTGTGAGAACACCCCAATAAAGCAAGATGGAGTGCAGCAACAGTTTTGTGCCTTCAAGCCTCCTCTTGTCTGACGTCAGCAGTAATTTAGAGCTAATTGGTGCAGCTTCTCAATAAAAGACTTTGTATATTTATTTTCTTTGCTTCTTCCTTTTATCTCTTCCCAACTGCTCTTTCATAGTCCCTTTTATGTGTTGTAATACAGCTTAGACAACTAGACATGATAGTGATGTAAACTGGTTTAGGTGAGAAACTTGGACCAGGTACAGTACATGAATATTTCCTATTCATCACCTGCTGTTTACTTTCCATAAATGACTACTAAAAGTAGCATCTTTCTTGAATCTCACACTTTATATTTTCACTGCCAAGTGGAGGCCCATTTTATGCCATAGTAAATTTATAGTTTTAGCATGTGGTAAGGGTCTGGGTTTCTTTATTTGGAAATATTACTGCCTGGTAGTTGTTTTATTTTTCTTTGTCTGCATGAAGATTTTTTTTCTTTGTGTCTATTTTTCTTCCTTTGCTTTTTACTCCCCCACATGTCCCCGAGTCCTTCAAGCTGATGAGGCTGTGGTGACACCTTCTGGGCACTGCTGGGAGTGGATTACAGCCCCGAGTCCCATGGTGGCGTCAGGCTGGGTTGCTCCATCACAAGTACTGAGAGAACATTCTGCTGAGACTTAGAATTTCTAGAACCTGTTAAACATCAATGTCATTTCTTAGTAATGACCAGGGATTTGTAGTTAGTCTAATTACAAATTGAATACTAACACCATCCTGTATTCAGTGTGTGTGTGTGTGTGTGTGTGTGTGACAGATGTGTGTATGCGTGTGTGTTGTTTACACACCAGGGTTTTATGATAGTATAAAAATGTTCTGTAAACAATCTTGACATACGGTGTCATCTAGCTGCGCCCTCCTTTATCAGACAGTGCAAGGTGAAGGGCTCTCCAGGCGGTCCCTATCTGTATGTAACTCCTTGATTTGGAAAGACACGAAAGGAGTCTTTTGTGTGGTTTCTGTTGGAAATTGGACTTATTACTGAACAGACTCTCATTTTCTCCACCCCTTATATTGTAAGTCTTATATTTTAAAAATCTATCTGCCTTTCCAAGAAAAAATCTTAAAAAAAGAAAAAAATATTGAAATGATAATTTCCACAAAGCTTAAAAACAATACAAAGAACCTGGTGCGATACCTAGTGGTGCCGGTCTAATCCCGGCAGCCCCGCTTCCCATCCAGCTTCCTGTTTCGGGCCTGGGAAAGCAGTTGAGGATGGTCCAAGTCCTTGGGACCTGCACCCATGTAGGAGAACCAGAGGAGGCTCCAGGCTCCTGGCTTCGGATCAGTGCAGCTCCAGCCATTGTGGCCAGTTAGTGAATGAATAATTGAACGGAAGACTTTCCTCTCTGTCTCTCCCCCTCTCTGTATATCTGACTTTCCTATTAAAAAAAATACAAGCTAGCTATTACCAATTTGTGTTTGTTTGATCTTTGCTTAGACCCTGTACATGCTAAAATCTGTAGTTTCCAATAAGAATCAATAGATAATTCTAACAAAAGTGTTATCGCGATCTCTTCAGGAAATTAGCTAATACTAGAGAACCTAATGAAGTTGCGTATTAATGTTAGGATTTTGAATCTTTGCTCCAGTATCTTCAGTAACTGAACAGAAATGTGGAAGCATCAAGGCAACAAAGGTATGACTTTCAAAGTAGCTCTAGAACCTTGCACCTCTGTAATGTCACTTTAGGGTCATGCCAAGAGACTAAGGATTAGTTATGTGTATTGCATGCCCTTTCTTAGCTTTCTATCATCCTTTGGTCAACTCTTACATATATGCATTTATGTTTAGTACAGAAGCCATCACTTTTATTACTATTGTATAATAGAAAAGAAGTCAAGGTCACAATGCCTTTAGTGTGATTTCCAAACAGATGGTAGGTAACTGGAAAATAGATTGGAGTTATGATAAAAGGGGAAAAAATGTGTTCATGAAATTAAAAGAAAGCTTAAAATACTCAGGGTATGAACGAGTAACAAAATATCATATAGTAACCGTGGAGATGATGGTTTCATTTGAAGTCTGGGGAGGGAAGAAAAAGCTAGAAAGAGGCAAAAACACAATTTGGCCTAAAATTGAATTTCTCTGATAAGGCATTTCAGAAACGGCTTGTCTTATTCACTCAGCAGCAAAATAATCATATGCGCTTTAATAATCTTTATTTTACAGGAGTGTGTTGCCAGGGTAACGGAATGTAAGCAGGGGAACAGCACCTTGCAGATCACAAAGGCAAATCTGTGGAAAGAAATTTCACTGAGTTTCTCTTTTCCTTGCCAGTGTAATAATGGTTCTTATTTTTCCTGCACTATTTAATAATCTCACATAGGCATTCTTTTTCCTTTCCCTTTTTCATATCTGTTAAACATGAACAATAGCATAAATCAGAAACTGTCAAGCTCAGTGGGCTAAGCAAAAAACAGATGTTATATCTTTAGCATTTTTATATAATTACTTTTTATTGCTATTTTACCCCTGTCTCTAACCCTTTCCAACCTTATTGTTGTTCGCTTCTGTCTGTAAACCAGTCTGATGGTAGTATTCTAAGATAGAGGGCTTAAAGTGGGAATTGATATTCGGCTACATTAATTGAAATTTATTAACTAAGCTTGCTTGCACAGAAATTTTAGAAAGGAGATGATTGCGACTACAGCAGTGTTTTTGGAGGTGTGTAAACTGAATTATACTAGTGGAGTAGCGTGCATTTAGGCCAAATGCTGCAAAAATAACCGGTTCTTTATATTTGTGAACACACTCTGCAATACATACACACAAAGGAGAAGTTAAAACCAAAAGGAAACAATGTGAGGTTCTTTCAGTGGTCCACAGGGCACAGATTCTAAGGGATTGAGGTTTTTTTTTTTTAATGTACAAAATTAAAGTTTCGAATGCCTTTTTAAGAGAGTAAAAACTGCCAAAATGAACATCTCCTGAGCATCTCACTGGGCCCATTTATGAAAATCAATGGTTTACAAATGTTTTTCCCATTATCTTTGCAAAAAACAATACCCTGTGAAAATGAATTTAGAAATAATACTAGACTATAGGATTAGCCAGATAAATAAAGGAGCGTTCACAAAATCACGCAGCAAAGTTTGTTTACATGATAAAGGTTTTACTTCCATCAAGATTTTATGTTCATGCTGTCTCCTGGTTTTAACAGACCCTCTGTATGTAGACAAGGTTGTAAAGCTCAAATTGTTCTTTCAGTGGGCCTGAGAGCTGGCTACCATCCATAAGCAGCCATGTGCGGGAGGTTTCCTCCTCAGTCATGTTCTGAATTTTGTTGATAAGAGTTACTGAAGTATAGTTTTACTTCCTGTTTATTTTTTTAAAAATAAACTGCTTTTGTTAAAACCAGGTAAACCTTGAACAAATGCCTAAACTTATTTTTATTATTTTATTTTTTATTGAAAATATTTATAAGCCCAACATAATCTACTTCAGATGGCTTCACCATATTACACAACTATTGATTTAAAATTAGCTCCTGATTTGTGTTCTGTATAGAATCACTTTATCTTTTGAGATTCCATAGGACCAATATCTTCTCTGATGGAAAACTCCATTAATATGTTGTTAATTATTGAAGAGTTCTCTAGGATGGTGTAAGCAAAAAGCAAATATCACTCATTGGGCTTTTCTTGACCTGTAAGTTCTCTAAAGAGATTCCTCTATGAAAATAAGATTAGTACTTTTGTGAAATGAGTAATGTATCTGTTTTTTTAGAATTTGAAAGGAAAAAAGAATTTGAGCTTATATCCCTGCTATAGGTATCCCTGAGACCATATCCCATGAAAAAATCATTAACTCTTCCACATTTTTAATTTTTATGAAGATGTACATATGATTGCCAAATAAAAACCTGGTGATAGGTGAAAAAAGTTCATTTGGTGGTCTCACTTCAGCTATAAATTTTTTTAAGTCATTTGCTAGTTAGCATGAGCATTTAGCTGGTTCTTAGAGTTGTTATTGTACTGCATGTTCTATCACATTTTTAAGGAGAAGGAGTAGGGAGGCTTTGAGGAAATAATTTGAAGAATAAACCTAGTGATTTCTGCTATGTAGAACTTTAATCTGAATGGTGCCAGAATTGGCCAAGTGCTCTGAAAGTGGAATGACCAAGAGGTGGCTTTGTAAAGTGACGTGTATTAGAATTTGTAAGAATTGCTTAAGTTTATCTCAGAGATCAGAGGTGGTCCATGTGTACGTGAGAGATGATAGATCTATGTTAGAACCAAGACTGACTAAAGCGTTCCAGTGATCCCAAAAGTCAAATGAATTACCATCTTCCATAGTACAGTAAGCAAAGACAGCTTCAGTTAAGTTAGGTGATCTGCAAATACTTGTCACATACTATCTCTCCTACTGCAAAAAACTGACAATGGCTATGATGTGGAAGTTTTAAAGATTTTACTATTACAATAGATTATATGTGCTAATTGTATATTTCTATTAGCTGTTAATAAAAAAAAACCTTCATCCCCACCCTAAGTTTCATTCATGGATATCATGTCTACTCTAACTTTCTATGGGAATCTCCATAGAAAAAATTAAAATTCTTTTGAAAATCAACAGTAGAGTATTATTTCCCCCCCACACACACACAAGTTTTGTTCATTTAACTTAATGGTTGTTTGTGTGAGTGTGTTGAAAATGGGATTCTTAAAATAAAAGTTTCATGTTGCGGGGGAAAACGCTTTGCCCATTTCTTCTGATTCTTTTGATTATTATCTGTAGTCTGTGCCCTGTAAGTCTGTACTTTATTCTTTTCTCTGTCCATATGTAAGTGAGAAGCCACTAAAGTCAAGCAAAAAGAATAGTAGTCACGTGAAGATGTTTGTCAGATTATTTATCCATGTAATCTCCAAAGTCCTTTTACAGATTGATTTGATTCAGTGCTCCCGCAGTTCCCAGTATATGCTAAGCTCAATTGTAGAGATTTCTTTTGTGCACTGTGTATTGGTTGTCACAGATCAGAGAGAATATATGATGTTTGTCTTTGGGGGACTAGCTTATTTCGGTAAACATAATGGTTTCCAGCTAGGTCCATTTTGTTGCAAAAGATAAGGTTCCATTTTTTTTAATGGCTGAGTAGTATCCCATAGTATATATGTGACACATTTTCTTTTTCCTGTTATCAGTTGATGAGCTTCTGGGTTGGTTCTGTAGCTTAGCTGTTGTGAATTGTGTTGCTATAAACATGAGGTTACAGGTAACTCGCTCCTATGCATATTTCATTTTGTTAGGAACATTCCCAGGAGTTTGGCTGGGCTATATGGCAAATCTATATTCAGATCTCTAAGGAATTTACATACTGTCTGCCATAGTGGCTACACTAGTTTGAAGTCTTACCAACAGTGGCTGCTCTCATCCCTCATCTCATCTCCAGCATTTACTGTTTCTTTTCTTTTAATTTAATTTCTGTTTGGTATACATTCATACTGGGTTCTAGCGAAACCTCACTGTGGTTTTTATTTGCAATTCCCTAATAACTGAAGAGCTTCAGCTTTTTTTCATGTGTCTGTTAGCCTTCAATTTTCATCTTTTGAAAAATACCTGTTCATGTCCTTTGTCCATTTCTTTACTGGGTTGTTTATTTTGCCATTGTTCAGTTTCTGGAGCTCTTTGTAAATCCTGGATATTAGCCCTCTATCTGTTGTGTAGTTTGCAAATATTTTCTTCCATTCTGTTGATCATGCTGTGTGTGTGTGTGTATGTGTGTGTGTGTGTGTGTGTGTGTGTGTTTAAGATTTATTTTTTTTATTGGAAAATGAGATATACAGAGAGGAGAGACAAACAGGAAGGTCTTCTGTCTGATGATTCACTCCCAAGTGGCTGGAACGGCCAAAGCTGAGCTGATCTGAAGTCAAAAGCCAGGAGCTTCTTCCAGGCCAGGTCTCCCATGCAAGTGCAGGGTCCCAAGGCCTTGGGTCATCCTCAACCGCTTTCGCAGGCCACAAGCAGGGAGCTGAATGGGAACTGGTACCCATATGGGATCCCCGTGCCTGCAAGGCAATGACTTTATCCATTAGACTACCGTGCTGGGCCCTGTTTGGGTTGTTTTTTTTTTTTAAAGATGTATTTATTTTGGGGCCAGGGTTGTAGCACAGTAGATAAAGCTGCTGCCTTTGATGTCAACATCCCATGTAGGCAATTTTCTGCTGCTTCCCTAGGCGTAGCATAGGGACCTGGATAGGAAGTGGAACATTCAGTACTCAAACCAGTGCCCATGTGGGGTATCCCGCAGTGCATGGCTACCTTAATCTACTGCACCACAGCACCAGGCCCTTATCAAGCTTTTGATGTTATTTTATAGTGCCCTCTACAAAAATATTATCTGAATTTAGACAGAAAAAGCAATATATTTTCTAAAGCCAAGCACACAGAGTAGAAAAAAAAAACCTACATGGAAAGTGTATTATCTCATTGTTCTTATACTATTTAATAACTCTTACTAGATGAATGAGACTTTTCCTATAATTTGCGAGGTGATTTATATTGCAATCTAGGTAACTGGTTTGTGTTTTTTCCCCTGAAGTTCATTTGTTTTATACAAGCAAAGAATTATAGTTACTATAAAAATTAGTTGCTACAGATATTACTAAAAATTATTATTGAAACATGTAATCAAGGAAATTGCCCAAGTCTATAGCAAACATTTCTAGCTGTGCTTATAATTGTATCACAATGGAGCATACTACAGAGGCTTTCTGACTAGTTCTTGACTCTACCACTTAATAACTGAGGCGTTGCAACACTTAACCTTATATCAGCAACAAGAGATGCATTGCATTTGTTTCGCTAAAACGATTGAATTTTTATAAAAATAGTTATTATATCTAGAAAGCTCTATTAATATTCTGTTACCAAAAAGAATATGTATCAACAATGTCTTCAATGAAGTATATAATCACCTATATAAGTTCTCCATTATATCAAAATCTATTTTTTTCATTATTATATTAAATGCATCAAAGTATCCAGTTATGTTTTCTCCCTTTCATTGCTGAAAAATCTTGGTTACATGAAAATAAAAATATTTTAGTCAGCAGAGGAATTCATCAAATTCTAGAATTTTTTTGATGAAAAAACAAGAATTTTAGTGATTTTCATCCATTCAAGTGAACAGGATCAAACTTGCTACAATAGGTATGTAGAAAAGAAAAAATATTACTTAGCAGACTATTGACAAACTAGGAAAAGCATCCCAAATATTCCAAATATTTATAGATTTCAGCTTGTATTTGGATTTTGGATGATAGATACTACACTCCGGGTAAAAAAATAAAGTAAAATCCTTTTAAAAGGGAAAAATAGCATGAATGTTGCTCCTTTATTAAAGAACCCATGAGCCTAAACAATGGATTGTTAGAATAGGAAGGCAGTAACGTCTCGAAGAGTGAGGAGAACGAAATTCATGAGACAACATGTGCAAATACAAGGGCGGGCATTGAGGCACAGCTGGTTAAAGCCCTGACTGGGAGGCTGGCACCTCAGCTAACAGCACCAGGTGGAGTCCGAGCTGCTTTGTTGTCTGTCCAGCGCAAGCTGATGTACCTGGAAAATCAGCAGAAGATGGCTCAGGTGCTTGGCTCCCTGCAGCTATGTGAGAGACCAGATGCTTGGCCCAGCCCCAACCATTGTGGCCACTTTGGATGTGAACAGGCAGATAGAAGACCCTTCTCCTTCTGTCTCTTCCTCTTTCTCTGTCCCCTTGCCTTTCAAATAAACTGATCTTTAAAAATGTGCAAACACTTAAAAGCTAGTTTGGGGCTTGAGATAAGTTTACAAATTCATTCATTTAGTTCAACAATGGAAACAAAGTTTAGAAACAATGTAGTATTATTAACCCTGAATGTGGTTCCACTCCTGCTTCTCCTGCTCTCCTTTACCTTCCACTCACACGCCTTTCAAAAGGCAGGCAGTTGAACAGACTTGGATAATTTCTTAGTAAATTTGTAGGAAAGTTATCATCTTGACTTTAGCTTCCACCCAATGTAATGTACAAATAGGTAAGGTATTTCAAACATCCCAAATAGAGCTCATTCCAGAACTGTCAGCCAAAGATAGCAACGAATTGCTGCCTGAGCTGGGGGAATCTGTCCACTCCCCATGTTTTACAGATCTTAAACTAAGAACTTTGATGTGAAGTGAAAACACCAGCCAAGGATCTTTTGACACTTTCTGTTTAGTTTGTAACCAAAGATTTAAAGAGAGAGAGAGAGAGAGAAATGATCATATATTTTCATTCTTTTGCATCATGCATACCCTCATAACGCTTCTTCCCTTATTGAGGAACGGTATAGAACTTTCCCCGTCCCCAGAAATTAGTCTGGGAAATGTACGTACAGGTCAATGAGGAAAGCCCAGTACGTAGTTCTCTTCAGTTTCATCATTATTATTAATTAGTGCTTCCTAATGGCCTCTAGATGAATGATTTAGAAAATGTTTTACAGAGGGTGGGAAAATTACATTCCATGAACCTCAAAAGTTTACAACTTGTGAAATTATTCCTATATTTCATTTAGGTAAGAAAAATTCCCTAGAATCATCAGCCCTTATGTTTTAATTAAAGTAATAGGATACTGTAGCATGAGTTAAGATAAAGGCAAAGTTCTATTTTTTAATATAATCATTTATGTTAGAGGTGATTAATTGAAAGTGTAATAGCATTGTAACTGGAGTTGTAGATTACAATTAGAATCTCTTGATTATCAATATATTTGATTATGTGTGCTGGTAATGATTGCAGGGTTTTTCTGACTGCTGTGTTTGAAATGTTTCTTGACTTAGATCTCTTGTAATTTGAGGATGGGTTTGGCATGACCTACTTTAATATAATTCCTATTAGTAACTTCACTGAAGTGTTAAATGATAAATCTTTCAAATTCTTTCCCTGGATAATCAACTTTACCGTATTATGAGAGTGGAAATGGCTCTTTAAAAGGGGCTCATGTGTGTGTGTGTTTGTATACACACATGTATGAGCACAGGCAGCCATGCACACACATGGGAAGGTCAGTGTTTGTCTAAAAGCATATACTTTGGACTTCTTTATTGTGTCTAAAAATGTTACTTAAAACAGAAGTTGCAATTTTCCTATATGATACAAGAATAGGTAAGAAGGCATTTTCATTTCAGGGCATGTATAAAAGATTCAAAGATAATCACAGGCTTAAAAGAAGTAATCCAGTTTGTTATTTTAAAGCAAACTGACAACACATCTTTATCCTCCCACAAAGTATCATGATGAGGGTGACGTATTCCTTTGCGATGATTCTTATCAGAAATGAAATAGGCTGGCTCTAAATGTTAAATGTATTTATACTAAATCTTCATTCTGAAAATATTCTAAGTGATCAGCTAATGTATTCTTCATTGATGCAAAAATAACTATATGTCTTAGCTAATTACATATCACTAAAGCTAAGAATGTTTTTCAGATCATTATATCTGAGAAGGAATACAAAGAAGGAACACTAATGAAATTGTACAAAGGAAATGGGTTATTATCATTATAACCAAGTGTTTATTACTGACTGCCTGCCCTCCTCCTCTGCAGCCCCCTATACTTCTTCCTGTTTCAGGGGAAGGAGTGAGTATTTTTATGATTTTCTTTCAAGCTCCATTGTTTCATAGGTGGTTAGGTGACAACCTGGTTGGACATTGTGGAGATTCCTTAGCTGTCATGCCTTTTGAGGATCTACTCCTTTATATTTTAGTTCTTTAGCTAAGGAAGAATTAACTCATAATCTAATTTTCACAAGGAAAAGTATAAGTTGTGTTTCTTAGAATAAACCATGATATTTCAACACCTTAAATTAGATGGTTTACTTTTTCCAGTCATGGTAACCTAGATTCTTCCATCTTTTGAAATGGAAACTGTTATAACCCCATAACCTCAACATCACTGTGAGTAAAACTCTTTCTAATTATATGACTGTGTAGAATGCCCATTAGCATTGCTAATCAGCTCACTGTAGTGGATTTGTATCCTCAGTACTGATATTCACAGAATCTCCATTGATATAATTGCAGCTTTGTATCAGAGCCTCAATGTTACCACATTTAAAACCATGGTTTTAATTTCTTTTAATTTGATTTTTGAATTTCTTAATATATACCACAGTATATGGAAATGTTTAAACCGTATTCAATTTTTATCACTAACTTGAGTCTTTATACAGTTCTATTTATCCAGTGTTTTCATAGTGCCTAATATAGTATACTGGATTTTTAGTTTAAAAAAACAATCTCCCTTTCACTTCTTTTTGTTGTATTTTTGTTTCCTCTGTGACTAAAAGGTAACCATCCTTTTGGAGGAAGTATCTTAATCTGTGTCAAACAATAGCTGATGATTTCTGAAAATCATTTTCACCAGGCCTTCTGGGAGACCATTATCATGATTTAAAACAAGTATCTATTAGATGTCCGTTGAGTTATTTGCATTATATTAGGGTTTCCAGAGATTTATTTTATTTTTATTTATTTAAAATGTAGATTTACAGACACAGAGAGATCTTTCATCCTCTGGTTCACTCCCCAAATGGCCACAGGGTTGGAGCTGAGTGGTAATTGAGCCAGGAGCCTGCTGCTTCTTCCCTGTTTTGCCAGGCACATTAACAGACAGCTGATCGGAACAGAAGCTGCTGAGACACAAACTGGTGCCCATATAGGATGCTGGCACCACAGGCAAAGGCTTAACCTAGTATGCCACAGAGCCAGCCCTACAGAGATGTCACTGAAGCCAGATTGAAGTATTGAGTTGCAAAATGAAGATTTCTGTGAGCATATTTTTATTTATAAGTAAATGTGGGGAAAAAATGTGTAATTAGATTGTACATATGAATTTGAGTGAATACAGGGTGTTCTAGTGGTTATAGACATGGCAAGAATTTGATGAAAGATATTTGGAGAATCTTCTATACTTCTGGAAACTAAAACAAATCCTTATATAAATCTTTCTTCAGTTAATGAGTAATCAAGAACAAAGCAGAATAAATTGCAGTAAATAACTAGGACTTATCTCATACGTTACTCATTTTTGAAACACTGCATTACTGGGCATTGTAGTTGAGTGTAACTATTAAAACAAGAACGGAGTTTAAGATGATATAAACTATCAAAATAATATTTTTGGAAGCTCATTGGAGGTAAAATGACAAGACAAATAGCAAGAGGTTCATGTTAAAAAGATGACTGGCAGATCTCTGTAAAAGCAAATAAAAGGGGAAAGAAGTTGAACAGAAGATTACCATGACTAGTATACTAATCAATGTGAGAATATTATTATTGGATAAATGAAGTCCATAAAATGATGAAACTCATGGATGTGCAGTGGGATGCATGGGAAATGAAAGCTTAAGTAAAGAACTGATGAGGGAAAGAGGACGAGAATAGAGCTTCATTATCCAGTGTACGTGCACACCACATTCACTATGTACTTTTTTCTACCAGTATTATGAACTATGTAAAAAATAAAAAATTTGTAAGACAATTTCTGAACAAGCAAGTTAGTCTTAGCTTGAAAGCTCCCCCATTAGTAAACAATTAGAAATATTAGATAAAACTATAACAAAACTTTTTGAATGTATAGCTGTTCTTGCAAGAGAGTGAGGGAAATCCTCAAGGTGCGCACATAGAGAGGATTTTCTATATGGAATGGCGAGCATGGATAGTGAGATAGGCTGCCTTGGGAGCAGGATTCGGGGATGGGAGAGCTATCCTGGTTGGATGCAAATTTTCTAGCCGGCCAAAATTGGGGGATAAGATGTGATTTCTATATGATGAACAAAGTTATAACTGAAATTCCCCTATATAAGGATTATCAAATCATGGAATATTTTAAAAAATCATGTTATCCAGCATGATCAGGCCACAGGGAACCTGAAACTTTTTTTTTTTTGGCAGGGGGGCTGCAGTGGTGGTCATCCTTGCTCTGTGTCTGAATGTGCGGGAAAAACCCATCATCATCAAAATTTTTAAATCATAAACATACCCATTTTAGGTTTTGATTTGCTACAAAGTAGCATAAAAGTAATTACTAAATATTAATTCTCCTGAAGTGGCTTGTAGAAGCTAAGATAAAATCTATTGTTTTTCATTAGAAAATCTGATATATGAAGAGGAGGAGTGACAGAGGAAGATCTTCTGTCCGCTCATTCATTCCCCAAGTGGCCGCAGTGGCCAGAGCTGAACCCATCCGAAGCCAGGAGCTAGAAGCTAGGAACTTTTTCCAGGTCTTCCACGTAGGCGCAGGGTTTCCAGGCTTTGGGCCGTCCTCGACTTCTTTCCCAGGTCACAAGCAGGGAGCTGGATGGGAAGCAGGGCCGCCGGGATTAGAACTGGTGCCCATATGGAATACCAGCATGTTCAAGGCGAGGACTTCAGCCGCTAGGCTACTGTGCCAGGCCAATAAAAGCTATTTTTGAAGGAGGCAACCATAACCAAGACTACACTGTATTTCCTCAGAAAATGCGCTTGTTAGCCATGACTCATTTTCTGAAAAGTTATAAAATATGTAAGGAAATAGTCAACATAAATAAGAGTCAGAAGGCCAAAAACTCTATAATTAGCCACTACAACGATAATTCAACAAAATATAGATTGAAAACTACAGAATTTTAAAAAATAGAATAATCAAAACATAGAACTTCTAAAAATGAAAGCTATGATCAGTGAAGAAAGAACTAATGGAAAGAAGACAGATCTAAGGAAATATGCTAAAGACAATATAGTGATAAAGAAAATATGAAATGAAGCCCAGCATGCATCTAACAGGAGTTCCAGATGGAGACCTTTAAAAAAGTAGGAACTTTCCTACCCATTTTGAAGTAGCTAAACTTCAGCAGTACATATCCTGTGACTGTTTAGGATGATCTCGCTTCCTTCTTCTTCCCTTCCCCCTTCGTCCCTTCTATCCCGCCTTCCTCCTTTCCTTTCCAAATTTCTAGATTTTTTTTCTTCCATTACTTCATTTACTTGAAAAACAGACAGAGAGAGAGAGGGAGAGAGAGAGGTCTTCCATCCTGGGGTTCATTACCCAAGTGGTTGCAAGACCAGTGTTGAACTGATCTGAAGCCGGGAGCATCTTCCAGGTCTCCTACATAGGTGCAGGGACTCAAGCAGTTGGGTCATCTTCCACTGCTTTAGCTAGGTGCATTAGCAGCAGCTGGATTGAATGTGGGACAGCTTGGAC
This sequence comes from Ochotona princeps, assembly GCF_030435755.1. Lineage (NCBI taxonomy): Eukaryota > Metazoa > Chordata > Mammalia > Lagomorpha > Ochotonidae > Ochotona > Ochotona princeps. Next base: position 11,360,552 of record NC_080847.1, on the reverse strand, counting down.
TTGAACTAGCACCTATATGGGATTGCCAGAGCTGTTTTATCCATTATGCTACAGCATCAGCCCTCGTTTCCATTTTCTTGAATGAGCCTTGGTTTATACATGATTCACCAAGCTATTGCTCAACAATAATTGTTTTATGAAGTCATTTTCAAAACAAACAAAGGTCTACTTATAGACTCTGAAAACAATACTAAAGAGTGTTCAAGGATACTTTGAAATGTTTGTTAAAATATATAGTTAGGAGAGCCTGACATGATGGTTCAATGGCTAAATCCTCACCTTGCACAGGCTGTAATCCCATTTGAGCAGTGGTTTGTGTCCTGGATCCTCCACTTACCATTCAGCTCCCTGCTTATGGCCTGGGAAAGCAGTGGAGGGTGGCCCAACGTCTTGGGACCCTGCATCTGGGTAGGAGACCCAGAAGAAGCTCCTGGCTTCTAGCTTCAGATCAGTTCAGCTCCAGCTGTTGTGAGCATTTGGGGAGTGAACCAGCAGATGGAAGCTCTTTCTTTCTGTCTTTCATTCACTCTGTAAATCTGCCTTCCCAATAAAAAATAAATAAATCTTTAAAAAATATATGTAATTAGGATATATGTTTATTTTACTGAAAAACATGTTTTTATATACTGTTTTCATAATTTGTATTTTATAAAAACTTTTTTAAGTGACTTAAATTTCAAGTAATAAAATGAACTAGAAAAAGAAGGACATTATGTTGAGTGAAAAAAGTCAAAAGGTCACATGAAATTTGATTCCATTTACAAAAGTATCTTCAAACAGCACAGTCATAATGAAGGACACATTCATGGCTGCCACAATTGAAGGGTAGAAGGGTAGAAAGGATTGGGCTGTAAGAACAGATTGATAAATAACTGGGATTTTGAAGATTTTGTAAGATGAAGTGATGATTGTATGAATTTACACTTGTGGTAAAGTGATACAAAACTACACGTATAAAAAAAGCTATACGTACATGTCACACAATATAAGTTTTATGGTGTTGTTATTTTACATAGCTATTTAAACATTACCACTGGGAGAAAGTGAAGGATATCTGGGATTTCCTGGTACTACCTTTCCACTTCTTTTGAATTTATAATTAACTCAAAATATTTGTAAAGGACAGAAATACTGAATAATAATGCCATGTAGAAAGAGGAGAAGGTTGTGTTTCTTGTTTTAAGAGTCTGAAATTCAGTTATCAATGACCAAAGTTCAAGTATACGTATTACAGGTATAATTTCAATGCATAATTTCTAAGCCAGTACTGAAAAAAGAGAAAAAAAAAAGTAAGTTGCGGAGGTGAATCCTGTTTCTGGCAATGTAGCTAACTCTAAGTACTGACTCCAACTACCTACTTTAAAAATTGAAATGATGAGTAAGATTTTTTTAAAAGATTACTTTACTTTAATTGAAAGTCTGAGTTACCGATAAGGAGACACATAGAATGCTCAGTAAGATTTTTTAAAATTTAATTATTGGGGCATAGCAAGCTAATCCTCCACCTGTGGCACCAGGATCCCACATAGGTGCCAGTTCTATTGTCGAATGCTTCACTTTTTTTAGAAAGATTTATTTATTTTTATTGCAAAGTCAGATATACAGAGAGGAGGATAGATGGATCTTTCAACTGTTGGTTTACTCCCCAAGCAGCTGCAACGGCCAGAGCTGAGCTGATCTAAAGGCAGCGCCTCTTCCAGGTCTCCCACACGGGTGCAGGGTCCCAAGGCTTTGGGCCATCATCCACTGCTTTTCCAGGTCACAAGCAGGAAGCTGGATGTGAAGTGGGGACACTGGAATTAGAACTGGCGCCCATATGGGATCCTGGCACATTCAAGGTGAGGACTTTAGCCACAAGGCTTCTGCGCTGGGCCCAGCTGCTCCACTTCTGATCCAGTTCCCTGTTTATGACCTGAGAAAGTAGCAAAGGTTAGCCCAAGGTCTTGTGTCCCTGCAGCCAGGTGAGAGACCTAGAAGAACCTCCTAGCTCTCAACTTGGCCAGCTCTGGCTGTTGCAGCAATTTGGGGAGTGAACTGGAGGGAAGGGAAGATCTCTCTCTCTCTCCCTTTCTCTCTCTCTCTGTAACTCTGACTTTCAAGTACACTAAATAAATCTTAACAAAAACTTAACTGTCTCTATGAGTTGATAACAAAGCAAGGATTATCGAAAACTAAAACCAAATAAAAGCCAGATCCTGAATCAAGTAAGAAAACATCGCAGCCGGCTTTCACCTTGAAGGCTATTGTTGGTTTGAGCCGTGAGCTTTGGTGCTGACGACTGCCCAGGGTGTAAGAAAGAGGAGTCAAAACCCAACTGCCCGCATAAATATTTCCTTAAAGCTAGAAACCTGTAAGAGGAGAACAGCAGTCCAAGGGTGAACCGAAAGAAAATCTATGTTCTGCCCACATCCTCCAGAGCCTAGAGGAAAAAGGACTGGCTTAACTTGGTTGTTCACAGCCACGGTGAAGCCAAACACGCGTAGGAAGCCCTCAGAACTTAAAACTCCACCTCAGAAACATTCGTGGAAAATGAAATTAAAGGATTAGTTTATTTTGGGATGCACATTTGGAAATCTATGCATATGAGTCTTCAAATGTTCACAGAAAGTACGTGCTATGAAAAAAGTGTGGGTGATTTTAAAAAAAATGCATCAAAAGTCACCTTTGGTAAATTTTTCCATGACTATTTGCAGCACAACTATACTACATGTGGTGTGAATATCCTCAAAATAAGTTAAAATTTTATTTTAAAATAAATTTACTTACAACGCTTAAAAATACGAAAAGTCTTGAAAACAACCAGCAAGATTTGAAGAAAGCAACAGTTGCTAGTGCTTAAAAATATAAAAACTGAATGTGAAGTTCCTTGAATAGATTTAACTAAGATAAAACAATGTGAGTTTAAAAATATGTGAAGTGGCCCGATTCAGTGGCTCAATTGACTAATCCTCCCTTTATAAGTGCCAGGATCCCTTATGGGCACTGGGCACTGGGCACTGGTTTGTGTCCCATTTGTTCCAGTTCCCATCCAGCTCCCTGCTTGTGTCCTGGGAAAGCAGTGGTGGATGGCTGAAAAACCTTGAGATCCTGCACCCACATAAAAGACCTGGAAGAGGCTCGTGGCTCCTGGTTTTCGATCAGCTCAGCTCCAGCTTTTGCAGCCATCTGGGGAGTGAACCCATGCATAAATCTTTATGTCTTTCCTGCTCTCTGTGAGTCTGCCTTTCCAATGAAAAACAGATAAATCTTAAAAAAAAAAAAAAAGCTATGTTCCTTGAAGTACCCAGAAAGGATTAGATATATAGTCAATAGTGTGAAGCTATTAAAAACTATATATATATATATATATATATATATATATATACATACAGAAATTTCTTTGGAATTACAAATTAAAATATGATAGAAAATTGTTGAACTTTAAAGAACCATAGTAATTTCACATAGACTGGAAAGAGAAAGCAACATTACAGATAAAGACAATCACTATATAATATAAAACTTTCAATCCACTTGAAACATAAAACTCTTTTTAAAAAGATTCATTTATTTTTATTGGTAAAATAAGGTTACAAAGAGAGAAGGAGAATAACATAAATTGTTGCTGATGTTATGTTAGGGCTTTTAATTGATCGGGATGATACTCTGCCAGCTCCACCTTCAGACCAGAGATGGTCTCTCCAAGAAGCCGTTGAACTTATCTGGACTCTATGCTTGGTATATGCTTGCAATGGGGGAATCTCAACTGAATTTGAACTGTGGTAATGCAACAAGGTGGAGGAATCCACCATAGGGGGAGGGTTTGGGGAGGGGTGTGGGGAATCCCAGTGCCTATAAAACTGTGTCACATAATGCAATGTAATTAATTTAAAAAGAGAGAAGGAGAAACAGAGATCTTCTATCTGTTGGTTCATTTTCCAAATGGCTGCAAGGGCTAGAGAAAATGCCAGATGGCCAAAAAAATATATGAAACACTTAAATAGATGCTTCACAAAAAGGGATACCTAAATGACAATGATCATAGAAAAAAAAACAGTAAAAGGAGATGCTGAATTGTATTAGGTATAAGGGAAATGTAAAGTAACCAGAATCACTAAAATAACAAGAGTTGACAAGAAAACAAGCCATTTGACATTCCCAAGTACTGCTGGTCTGAGTGACTAAACATCACTGTAGGAAACCACAGGACACTGACTACAAGGCAGAACACACACGTGCATGCCCTGTACTGCCCTGCACCCAGCAGTTCCTACCCCAGAGAAGTATTTGTTCTCTAAAGACATGATCTAGAATGTTTGGCTAGATAACAGAAATGTTCCAATACCTTTCAGCATTAGAATGAATACATAAATTGTATACAGGAGAATGTTAGAGCAGAAATCTAAAACAATTTCTACAAAGGGCCACATAGTAGATACGTTAGACTTGTCCACCATATGGGTTTATTTTATCTCTATGGTAGCTTGAAAGCAGCTATAGGTGGTAGTTAATAAAAGAGCATGAGTATTTTATTTAAAAAATTTATCCGTGGACACTGAAAGTTGGACTTCACATCATTTTCCTATGTAATAAAATTTTTCCCTTCTTTTGATTTTGAAAAGCTATTTAGCATTATAAAAATCTTCAGTAGTACACAGGACTTTAAGGAGCAGAACATGTGCTAGATCTGTCTCTCTGGCTGATCCACCTACAGCAATGAGAATGAATGAAGTGTAACTACTTATGTAGCTATGAATGAATCTCACATACTTCTAAACGAAAAGAACTAGGTAGATAGCAGTTCCTGCAAGACAATTCCAGTTCTATAAAGTTGCAAAGCAGGCAGAATTAATTGTAAAGGTTGCCATCGGGATGGAGGGCTGTCCTTGAGAGAGATGGTAGTGGCCAAAAAGCACCCTGGGGGTTTTCTGAAGCATTAGACAAACCTGCTGCTGTAAAGGTGTGTGCAACTGTGGAAAATTTAGAACACAGCATTTGCTGTGTATATTCTTCAGGATGTGAATAAAATCTTCATGAAAGTGGAAAACAATTGGTTATGTGGAGTGGGAAAGAAACAAAGGGGGTGTATACAATTACAGTTTTTCACCTGAAAAAAAATGGCAAAAAAGGCCCAACTATCCATGGTAGATTTTTTCAAAAGGTTACTGAGAATATTTACATAATTATATCAATAGCAAAATTCTCAGACAAAACAGAGCCTATGAAGATAAAAATATGCAAATTTTTACAGAAATTGTTATTTCTTGGCTTCTTGCTGCTTCCCTAAAAAGAGGAAATGAGAGGATCAGTCCCTAAACTAGCCTTTTCGAACATCTCTGCTTGTATCTTAGCTAATATGTTCCCTGCAGTAACTTCGGGTCCTATTAATATTTTTATTTGAACTTGGCCACACTGAGTCTGGACTATGCAGCCTTTTCATTTTATGCTAAAGACATGAAGTTGAGTCTTTACTTTTATACCTAAGGAATAAACACTTTATTCATCCAGAACAATATAGTGTTTGTTTAAATGTGTAGTGACTTCACTGATTCCCAGTGTCAGTGCTGTCTGGGAGATTTTCGCTTGTTTGGAGGACACCCTGAGCAGCCCAAGGCGCCGCAGCCACAGAGTACTACGGAATACTCAGTGTTTTTCTGAAACTAAAAAAGGATAGAGGTTAAAGCAAGTTATTACGTATTTGGAAACCAGTAAGAGAAACTTACTTGCTTTTTAAAATACTTGCATATTGTAACATTCTTTTCCCTTGCTTTTACAAATCACCTTCATTGCGATATAAACAGGAATTTTTAAACACCAATTTCTTTTGTTTATAACCTGCTTCTTGGGCATGTATTTTGACCTCTTGAATTGTCATTTTCATTCATATCAGCCTGTACATGGAGACCATTCTAGCCTGTTTTCTGGGCTTGTTGTTGTTGTTGTTGTTTGGCATTGAAAACCAGCACCACCACCACCCTGCTGCTTATGGCTATGATACCTGGTGTTATTTATGGGTTTTCATAAAGGGGAGGGGTGAAAAGGAAAAGTACAGTACTGTCTGGCTTCTCACCTACCTTCTCCTTTTTCCTCTACCCCCACCCTCCACAGAGGAGTTTAATTTTAAATGATAAATGTGGAAATTAGAGACCATCTAGAAAATCCAATTTGGCGAGGAGTTTTAAAAATCCCATAATAAACGCAGAGTGAAATGTATGATTTAATGCAGGGCGCCAATGGCTGCTATTATGGGCTATTAGCAAATCGGAGCTGAGAGTGAATCTTTATCACTTGGTGAGTGCGGGTTGGTCCTGCCTTTCCCCCTGCTATTGATTTGTAGCCGCTTGTCATAATGACACTGGGAAGCAATGAATGGAAGATGTGCTTTTGATAGGATTCAGGGGGGTCTTGAAACGGGGGTAGAAAATTCAGCAAGTTTTCTATCTCTTCTGCCTGATTAGATTTTTTTTTCTTCTTTTAAGAGCTTTCACATTCCAATAAAAATGCTAAATCAGCTCTGTGCCAGAATTGTTAGGGTGTAAATAGCTAGTCACATTTAAGGGAGGGAAAGAGAAATACCAACCAGACAGCAACGTTGGGTGAATCTGACTTTTAGAAATGGAGTTGTGCACACGTATATGTGTGAACACATGGAGACTAGTATGAAGGAACACCAAAGCCAGGTACTATAAGCTCTCACTCAGTGAAAACGCACCTACATATTTACAGATAAACAATAATCGTCCCTGCTAGAGGGTGGTAGCAGATGATGTAGCTTTGCATGAGAGTGCCTGTGTGATGAAGAATAGACATTTTACTTTTTTTTCTGCGTGCGTTTAATTCATCAAAGACACAGAACATGGTCTGGTGTGGTATGCATGCGCTGATGCTTAAGTAAATCCTCTAAATCTAGTTGTTCGTAGTGATGAGAAAATCAAAATTCTCAGCATAGGAGAAACATACTATTTGACAACAAAAGCACTCCAGGGAGAAGCCTACGGGGGGAAATATTACCACTCTGTGGAGACTCCAGATGAGATTTTCTTCAGAGTGATTTAACTGTGGTTATGGGAAATGGTTGTATGCAGCCTTGACTTCTTTCTGACCATTTTTCAGAAGAAAGGTTTTCTCCTCGGTTTCTTTTATTCTGAGAAAATGGTGGGTGTCAGGGTCCTCACATCTGCATGCGGAAGTGCACGCATGCCAGCACGAGGCTGCAGCAATGTATCCTGCAAACACAGGGAGGAGAGTGCTCTCCACGCCACGTTCTTGGGCTGCCGTCCTTATCTCACCGAGGCTTCCACTTCGCAGACGAGTGCAGATGAACCGTAGAGTTACACAAATATTCTCCCTACCACAAATACAGTGCTGTAAGATCCTTGCTAAATGCGTGTAATAATTCTTCCACCCTACTCAAGGAAAAATAGAAAACACTAAAATATACTGCTGCACTTATGCGGAAGCCAAAGTAAAGCCTTCGGATCCCTGAGAACACACAGCCAGGTCTTCCAGTGCATTGAAATACACAGTGAAGAAGCAGAAAACATTGGCCTCATTTTGTAGAATTCAATGTCAGGGAGCCAAAAATCAGCTTTAAAAATAAAATCAAAATTGTTAGCTTAACTGCTTCTCACACTTATAAGAGTCATATTATACACATTTAATATCACTAGAAGTATGTGAACAATTTAAAACTAAATCATAGACAAAATGGAAGTTTATAGAGGTATGCACCAATCACAGGGATTGTCTATCAATACTAGGACTGTGTGCTATGTGGAAGGACTACTACGTGCAGGACGCTCCCTGCGTGGGCAGTGTGACAGCGTGCGTCAGCAGGACGCCCCCTGTGTGGGCAGTGTGACAGCGTGCGCCTTTTCAGACTTGGAGAGCAATGCCCTTAGCAGAGAAGGTTTCACAGGCCTTGCAAATGGCTGCGAGTTTCATGTATTTTTGCATTTATTCAAAGGCTATGGCTAAAATGTGATAAATTAGATTGTTGCCATAATATGTATCATTTATTAAAAGCTAATTAGAGACATAAAGGGTCATCTCTCCATTTTTCAGTGGCAGTTTTATTTTATCCCAGGTAGTAAGTGATTATTGTTTGGTCTATATGTGGTGGTTACACACTACAATGAATTACCCGTATTAGAGTAATAATACTGTTTGTTCACATAGCCTTTGTTCTAATGTAAAGGCATAATTAATCACTCCCAAAACACAATGAGTTAGTTGTTTCCATACATTATATATAGTAAATGATTACTACTGTTAACCAACTAAAAGTAAGAGTTGAAAATAAAAGTGTGGAACATTTTTCTTTCCTTGTAGTTATACAAAATTTCGATATTTCTTAATCTAAAAAATTTGGATATATTTCATAACTTAGAAAAATTTCTGAATTATCTGTACCCTTATTTACTAGGAAATCTATGAAAAACTATAATAAAATATATTTTATTTTAAAGCAATAGGTGGTCATCCTCTTACTACTGAAAAATTTAACTGGGGCTTCATATATATAGATATGTTTTTCAACATTTTTCCTAATTGAGATCAACTAAAATAAATACATAAAATTAAATTAGAGTTAATTTAGAGAGCACTTTCACATTTGGTTGGTGTGTATCATTAATGTGGTAAAGATTACTAGTAAAAGAAAAATAGCCCAGTATTTACACATATGAACAGAATGAGAGAATGCAAAAACTAGAGAGAAAAATAAATCCTTGTTTTGTGTACACAGAAATTTGAAAATAGAAGCAAATAGACAAAAAAATAACATAGAAGAGGAATTAGAAATTCCTGGACAACAACAACAACAAAACCCGTTAACAAATAAGAAGCAATTAAACGGTGTTTTCGAAGGAGCTGTCAAAATAAATAGAAACGGATGTTGGGCAGAATTTAACCAAAGGTTTTACCATTTACCTCTTTCAGCTCTTGTGGGATCCCAGAAGAGCATGGTCTTTTCCAAAAGAGTTCCCAGCACAATAAAACTTCTGTAAGCTCCGCACGTTTTTGCCCTAATCCTCCCATTATCAATACTGCTGCGTGGCTTGTGGCAGAGGTTACAGCCCCTACCTGGTGAAGAAGCTGAACCCCACTGGAGACCTCCGACTTGGCCAAGGTCAGCGGAGAACACAGAGTTGCTGGTTTTGGATTTGTGACGCCCATGCCTCTTTCCATTCCTCTGGATTTAACAGAGGCCCTTTCCTACTTAGACACCGTGCAAGTGAGTCAGGCCCCACCGGTCAATGAGGAGCCCTGTTTCAAGAGTATCTTATTTCTACATATCGTTCCACTTTAGCAACATTATGATACACGCTCCCTTTTCTTTTGAAACTCATATTTTCAATCAGTATCTTTTAACATGTTTGTTTAATCGCCTTGTTTGTTTTGGATTGCACACATCTAACCTTATTAAATGTGATGAATACAGACCATCAAACCCATCAAAAACACTAAGCAAAAGCATTATGTCTAATAGGTTTGTGAGCCATATGCTTTCTTCAGTGTCCTTAGTTCCCTTAATCACACACAAAAAGAAATTTCTGGAGATCTTGTGTTTACCGGTGTTCTGAGCCAAATATGGGATGATCTGCTTTAGTTATTACTTGTTTTCATCATGGATTTAATTATTTAATTAGTGCCTGCTTTAATTGTAGGTTCACTTTGATTATGAAGTAGAATGATGTGAATATGTAAACATACAAGGACGTACACACACATCCACACACTAACTTGCTTTTTTAGTTATTTTTGAGTGTTTAGTTTTTTCCACTACTTCTCACAGTCTGCAATTCACTGTGAAGATTCTTCTAAAAAGAGACAGAAACATGGCCAAGATAAAATGTAGTGAATGGTCTCACAGTTGAGATTCCTTAGTACGTCCTAGAAAATGAAAACACTGATTAATTCTTTTAAATTTCTTCATGCTGTTATAAAAAGCTGTTTAAAAGGAGATGCTATTACCTAGTGCTGCCTTTTGAAAAAGATCTCATGTGTTCTTTTTCCTAGAAGTTAAAGATAAGCCCACCTTTTGGAAAGCAATTTGTTTTTCTCATGTTTTCCCTTTTGTATTTTGATTGAGCTTACTATTAACAGAAATAAAGGTTTCAACATAGTAAATTTTTGAAAAATTTTCTTAGAATATCACCAGCCTAAGTAGTCAGACTCTACCGATTGAGTTTCAAAGAAACAATGATCATTGCTTTTTTCTGATTAAAAAAAGTTTTTCTAATATTATGAAATATTCTAACAATTCATATAAATTATTTTCTTTAAAAACTAGTCTGTGAACAAAAAGCACCTTATAAAAAGATGAACCTCGTTTCATAGCTTCTTTTTAAAAATCCTTACTCTTCAATAGTATGTTACAGTGTTAAAACGCTGTCATTACAAGAAACAACATTCTTCTAAAGTGTTATTCCTCTTTGTGTCTAGGCATAGGTGCCAAAGACAACCAAGGTTCCATAGAGAACCATCGCGGGAAAAAAAAAAATTGACATGAGAACAGTTCACGTGCAAGCTAACACTAGAGGGCGCTCGTCAGCAGGTTGCGTTGCTGGTATCAGAGCCTGAGATGGTGGAGGTGAAGGTTTGAGGAGCAGAGGCAGGGAAGGAAAATGGCATTTAGCTTTTTATAAGACATGCCGCTCCAAAAACACTGGACACTTCTCAGCATTCTTACAATACTACATCTCTTAAAATGTATTGTTTAAAATTAGAGACTATTAATCTTAGTTACCTCCATGTGACTCTCCTTTCTACATGCATTGAGGGTAAAATATGTTATTACTGATGTTGAAACTCTCTTTACATTCCCCATGTTTTGGCTGTTTCACTATCGTTTTTAACAACAGATAGAAAAACGGCATGTGTTGGTACTTCATTTCTGAAAAGAGAAGTTTATCTTCTTTCTTCTTAATGTGAAAAATCTGAAGTTAAATCTAAATAATAAAGCTGTGTCCTGTTTTTTTGCCCCACTCAGATGAAACTTCATTCTTCATGTGCATTGCTGTGTGCACCCTCTTTGTATTGTATCCTAATCCCTGTGCTTTATTTTATCCTAGTCCGCAAAAGGGTTATGATTTCTAAACCATACCTTTTTTTCTTAGACTTTTTTTAATTTTTTCCTTCTCTGTTTTCTTTTTTCTTGCCTTTCATTTTTCCTTTGATATCTTATAGCTTTAGATAAATTTTGCTATATTTAGACAATGTCTCAATAAATCTGATTTTTAAATAGCAAAGATCATATAACAAGATGGGATATTTGACCTCAGTATTGATATAAGCAATTGCTATTTTGAGTGTTGGAGGAACTATGCTATGTAATCTCTTATCCATAAACCTGAGTATTGTTTTTCATCTCCAATTTGTAAAATTCATTGCTCTCACCTCAAGTGTTAATAGAAATATTACATATAAGTCTCACGAGTTTATAGTTTGCCTTAAGATTGATGAGCTCTGTGTCACTCAGTAACATGCTGTTCCCTTTTTGACAGGTGTATCTTTACAGATTTGTGTCTGTGAGCCACAAGTGGCATCCTGACATGCGCTTAGATAACTGACGTTTCTATCATTTCACATTTTTGTTAATTACAATTACTTATATTTCTAGTATAGCAGTGACACCTAGCATTCATGAAGCATCTCTGAGCTTTACATAGTTTTTTTGTTTTTTTGACTTCCTTTTTTCCATCTTTTCTATTAAGAGGCACATGAAATTGATTTGTATCATAGATTTCTGTTTCTTCTTTTAAGTGTATCAGTTTGCCTATCGTATATTTTGAAGCCATCAATATTTGAAATTTGTGTTCTTGATAAGTGTTATCAATTTGAAACTTTTATCATTATGAAGCATCTCTTTATCTCTGATAATATCTTGACATAATTTTGTGTTTATACAGCCATTCCAGTTTTATCATGATTAGTAAGAGATTGCTCTATATTTTTCATCTGTTTACTTTTAACCTTTGTTTTTGTATTAAATCTGATTTATTACAGACAACGTAGAAGTGGTCTGCTTATTTATTTATTCCAACAGTTTCTGGATTTAAACTAACCATTTTCATTTCATTTTATATCAGAAGTAATTTAAATTACCAATTTGTGGTTTAAATCAACTGTCTTCTAATTTGCTTTGTCTTTATTTCATCTTTTCCCTGTCTCTTTTCTTGCCAGGTTTTAGATTCCTTGAATATTTCTCTTTTATCTCTTCTCATTCACCAAACATATTTGTGTAATTATTTCCATGGTTCTTCTTAGGTTTGCAGTTTACATTTTAATTTCTTTCAATGAAACAGTTTGCCACCTCTTACACAATAGAACATTTTTTTACAGTAAGATACTTTATTTCTCTCTCAAGTCTTTGTGCTACTGTTATCAAATGTTTCACTTTCACTTTGTATGAAATACAATGCTTCTACTGTTTATTTAAATTAGGAGTCAACAAACATTTTATGGAAAACAACTAATAGTCAACATTTTTAGGTTGTTGAAGCATGTGGTTGCAACTAATTGGTGCATTAGCTACACATAGTAAAGCAAAATGTTGGCTATGGTCTAGTGAAATTTTATTTACCAAGGTCACAACAAATTTGTCTATGAGGCCAAATTTTGCTGATACCTGCTCTGAGATAATTCTCTTTTTAAAAATCATAATTTTTTAAAAAAGTTTCATCCACACTTATTTTTGTATACATCTAGTTTTTGCCTTTTTTTTCTTTTCAAGAAGAACTTGATCTATTTTTTAAACTTAGATCTTGTAATAGACTTTCTTAACTTTTGTTTGTTACAAATATGTTTACTTCACTTTAATCTTTCTGTTTTTTAGATTTATTTATTTTTGTTAGAAAGACAGTTTATAGAGAAAAGGAAGAGAGAGGAGACAGAGAAAGATCTTCCATTGGTTGGTTTACTCCCTAAATGCTGCTCTGAAGCCAGGAGCCAGAAGCTTCTTCTGGTTTTGCATGTGCATGTAGGGTCCAAAAACTTGGGCCATCTTCGGCTCTTCCAGGCCTCAAGCAGGGAGCTGGCTGGGAAGGGGAGCAGCTGGGACATGAACCGATGCTCACTGGGATGTCTGTACTTAGATGTGGAAGATTAGTCAGTTGAGCCATTCCTCTGGGCCCTCACTTTAGTCTTTTGGTGCTATTTTTGCTAGATATGAAAAACACTGCCTAAAAATTAAAATATGCTAATGTCAGCAGTAACATTTCAATTTTTATAAAATGTACTTCTTTACATAAAATATGTGTGCATGGCCTATATGTTTAAAGGAGTTTTAAATGGCTTAGAAAACTATCCCTTTTAACTTCTGACATATTCAAAATCAATAAAGTAGACACACATGATAATTGCTTTGAAATTATTAATTTTGAAGAACTCAAAGAGGTTCTGAGACCAAGAAGTTTGAGAATTGCTCCCCTAGATAATTCCTAGACAGCTCTTTGCATTTCCTTCTTGTTCGGGTTCACCACTCATGGGTGCCCTGTCCAGGCTCTTTGGCCTCCCAAAACCCCTTTATCTAGTTCCTCAATTACATGAAGCTGCAGTGCTCTGCCAGGTTGACCCTACATGCACTGCGATCCACAGAGTTCCTTCAGAGGCCAAGGTCACCGTAGGGACTGCATCGCTTTTCCTTCTGCCAGGCATCATCACCTTCATGGGCTGCCTTTTGACCTGCATGGATAACTAGCTTTTTCGTATATTTTGCCCAAAATTTTCACTTCCACCCTATGGTTCTGTGTGAGAGCACTTTCCCGAGCATAGTATAGGAACAGAAACTTATGCAGAATATGAATATGAGTCAGATCTAACATTGGCCTAATGCCATTAGTCATTCTGCATGTTTGTTAATGAGCCATCTTACTCAATTATTGCAAGAATGCAGCAGATGAGAACTGTCAGTGTTCCTATTCTACCAGAAATGGAACTGAAATTTTATAAAGGCAGATTATAGGTAAGCCAAAAACTGACCGCAGGTTGTCTAATTTCCAAGACCTAAACTCTCCATCATACTGTCTTCCATTGTTTAAGCTTATTTTTATCCAGTTCATATTATCAAAAACGGTTCTGAGTAATAGGAGATACAGCAGTAAATAAGGAAGACCATGAAATCAATTTAATTAGCAAATCATATTTCTGAAAGGAAAGTAGCACAGAGAAAAAGCAGTAGAGAAAAATTATGGAATATTGCTGTGTGTTGTCAATCTTAATTAGAATATTCAGGAAAATCTTCCTAGAGAAGATGGTCTTTGAAGGTGGTTGACAGACAACTGTGCAAATGTCTAGAGATACACCAAGCAGAAGAGATGGCGGATGCAGACTGAGTAACGATGTGCCCAGCCTGCCGGAGGAAGCAGCACCAGCGAGCAGAGTATGCAAGAAAGGAGACATGGCCATTGAGATCAGTGAAGTAAGGAAGACTGGTTGTGTAGAGCCCTCTAGAATCATTGCTTTTTGCTCTGAATGAGATGAGATTTTATTTGGTTTTTAAGCAGAAGAGTGGCATAAGCACATTTCTGTAGTCATTCTGTTAAAATACACTGTTAGGGCAAGGGGTGAATGGGAACAAAGAGGATAGTTAGGACAATAATCCAGGCAAACCACAATGACAGCAAAGCAAAGGCTTGTTTGCTTCTTTAAAAGAATAACATCAGTAATAATGGTTACCGTAATAAGTTGCAGCATTTTTCTTGCATTGATATTAAATTCCCTAAATTATAGTTTCCTTTTCACGTATCATTTTTCAGCAATTAAGTTGTTCTTTGGAATTCCCTGTGTCCATTATCATTTCTTTTCTTTGTCAATACTTCACAGACTTTGTGAATTTTAACATAAACAATTGTACAAATTAAAAGTTCAGTTAATCACATGCTGGGACTTAACACATATGTCGTTTTGGCTGATACACTTGCCCTGTGGAACTATCAATTATTGTTTGCAAACCTTGCCTGAGGATCCCATCATTTTTGAGAATTAACTCTATAAAGCAAAGCTTGTCCCTTCTTACCATGTGTATGTGGGAATTATCTGCCTTAAAGCTAACAGCGTTCTCTGAGACCCTGCAGAGAATGAGCCAGCTCTCCCTTTTTCAGCTTATACAGAAAAACCTGGCACCCATGTTCATTCTTCAGAAACAATGGCTTTATCCTTCTATCTAATTTTTCCTACAGACAAAACAAGCAAGAACAGCCTTGTGTTTAAGGGCAAATGGTGATAACAAATAGAAAATAAAGGAAAAAAGTCTGTCATCTTCAACTACCTAGGGACTTTTGGTTTACCTAGTCATTAACAGTTTACTTTGGAAAACTCATAATGACAGGGCTGGAATTATAGTTTTAGTCTGTCCTTTTTATTATCATACAAGTGAAGTTATCTTGGTCATATCGAGTTGAAAACAGAAAACACAAGAAATTGGTTCTCAAAACTACCGATGTGTTGTCTTCATTAACACATCTTCTTTCAGAATAGAGTCTTACAACTTCCAATAAGATAGCAAAAGAACTGGCTTTCAATTCTGTTACTCATGTTGGGATTATTTTTTGAGACTCCACACAGATGAATATTAGCTGCACTTGCAGGTTGGAAGTATACATATACAGAAACTGACTTGTGAATTCCATCAAGATAGCCTCAAATAGCAATAGTTTTTTTTTTTTACTCGTAAGACTGTTACTGAGGTTCTTAATATTTTGCTTCTTACTGTTTAAATCACAAAACTGTTCTCTTAAACATTGGCATATATTTTTTAAAATAACTATATGATTTTGCTTTGATAACATTTGGGTTTATTAAACAGATTTAATAATAGTTTATCCATTGAAAATTAATAAAGAATGCAAATAACATTTATAACAATACAGGGGTTGGTGCTGTGGCTTCATGGGCTAATCCTCTACCTTCAATGTCAGCATTCCATATAAGCAACAGTTCTTGTCCCAGATGCTCCGCTTCCCATCCAGCACCCTGCTTGTGGTGCCGGAGGGTAGCCCTGGATGGCCCAAATCTTGGAACCCTGCATCCTCACGGAGACAAAAAGCAGCTCAGAGTTCCTGGCTTCTTGATTTGGATCAGGTCAGCTCTGGCTATTGGAGCCATTTGGAGAGTGAGTTAGCCAGTGGAAGATCTTTCTGTCTCTCCTTCTCTCTGGAAATCTTCTTTTCCAATAGAAATAAATAAATCTTAAGAAAAATAACAATACACAGTTGCCATTTCTAGCATATCCTAATATTCTGACTTGTAGTAACTGGGGGACTGAAGAGTACATTGTGATATGTTCTGTTATCAACCAAGAAGATATCCTAGACATATGAAGAATCTGTAACTATTTATTTGGTTCATGTTAAAACCTGTTCATTTCTCACTTTTGAAGCAACTTTCTGTAACTACCTTGTTACTTCAACTAATCCTCTGTTTCATTTCATTTCATCATTGTAATCTGTATGTATCACTCAAACTATAAGAGATGCCCTAAATCTGATTAGGTAAATCACTTTTCAGTCTACCAAAAAACTCCATTACACTCAGTTTTCCAAACAGAGGCATCTTCATTGTTTCAAGTTAGTCTTCCCATTGCTTGCCATATTTATTTTAGTGACATTTTATATTACACTTGTGTGGTTCCAAGACTGCACACATATATTTGTGCATCATAGTTTTATATAGGAAGTAACTTTGTGGATTCATTCTTACACATTGTGATTTTCAATAGTAAAATTTTTATTGTAATTTAGTCTGCTGTGATATACTAAGACTCTTCAGGAAACATTTTAGTAAGCCTGTAAGAAGAAAAGCACTCATTAACATAATGGATTTCTTTTTAGGTTCTAAAGGTTGAATCACCTTAATTAGTTAATGTTTTCTCCAGTTTCATTTCTGACACTCATTCTTTATCTCCTCTTTGAATGTTTACACAGCTAATTTGATAGATAATACATTTAAAATAGCATTAAAACTCCATGTACATTTATTCATACCTAATGTATACAAAGTAAATTTCCTCAATACTTTCCACCTGGAAAAGTTCTTGAAAGATGATATTTCTAGTGAACCATGGCTTTTCTAGTCTTAAAAGAGTGATTTAGCTCAATGTAGATCCCTTTCTGTTTGAAAGGAACTTATTCTCCACCACTAACCAACATCATTTTTTAGGTATGTTCATGTAGAATACCAATGAAGTCTTTGTTTTATACTGTATGTCACTCATTTTATTATCTAACAGTTTTCAGTCTTGAGATACAAGTAGCTCTTTGTCTGTATTGATGAGATTTGGCGGAATGAGGAAACATAAGCACCAAGAATAGTTGGGTTAGTCTTTCTCACAAAGAAGCGTCCAGATCTTGCTCTGCAAAGAAAGCATCTAATGAATGTGACATAGGGAGTATGGCAGAACGTTCTAGTTCTCATCCCTCCATGGATATAACGATTTTCATGACTACTCACAGAATGAGAATGCAAATACCTTTGGTGTATCCACAGTCTAGCTGACAGCTTTCAGCACATATATGGAACAAAAAGTGTGAGAATAGACTCATCCTAAACTGAAACAAGAGACCTTACTCAAATCTCCTCTCCCCAAAGTAGAGTATCTTTCAAAAGAGACCTACTTGCCCCATCATGTTTCTTATAGAGGAACTAAGACAAGGTGGTATTAGCAAGATACTGTGCAAGAATCCCGTTTGTGTCTGTCCTATGCAGGATATATAGAAAATCTGAATAGGTGTAATATCTGATGACAGCTAGGAGGAGGGAAAGGGGGCAGGAGCTTACAGCAGCAAGCACAGTATTCTCAACAGCAAACCTCGAATACAATTAACCAGTTTGTGAACTCTACCAAGAAACTTATTCACTAATGTCCTAAAATCACTAACCTCTACAACCTCCTAACCAACAGTCCTGGGGCCCAAGACCCCATACTCTCCTCTGTGGATTAGCAGCTAGAGTATTCCAGTTTCACAGTTTGCAGCTCATAAAGCTCAGTCACTGATGCGTATGTTGGCAGCCAGCTTGAATCTTCTGGGTTTTGATCAGATACACAACCTTGAATGCTTTAAGACACTGCCGAAAGAGTAACAATTGGGATGTTCACCACACTGGGCCTGGATTTACACTCAGACACGGCACACAACACTGATTTCTCCCCTCAGAGGAAAGAAAATGAAGGAACCAGGTACATCGTTAGTAGATGTCTAAGAAACACCCAGAATCAGACCAACAGAGATGATGCCTTGTTTATACATGAAAACAAAAGTATGACTTCAAGGGAAACCCAAGGAAATATGATACAACCCAAGGAGGGAAATGAAGCTCCAAGGACTAACACAAAAGGAATGAACTTGGTTGTCTGATAATTCAGAAGAATTATCTGAAAGAAACAGTAGGCTATAAGATCACACAAGTAACTATACAAAACCACAGAAACAATGCTTGAACAAGATGGGAACTAAGGCAAAGCAATAGAAACCACAAAAAATGAACCAAAAAAACTTATGGAGTTAAGGAACACTCATATGCACAAATTTCATTTTTTTGTGCCAAACAAGGTTATTGTAAAAACATTTATCTATTTATTTAAGACACAAAGACATAGATTGATAGGAAGAGTTCTCTCATCCAGTTCTTCATGCCCCAGATTTCCATAGTGGGTGAGATTGGATCAGGCCAAAGCCAGAATCTTCCATGGGAGATGCGTGAGTCTGTTGCTTTTTTTTTTTTTTTAAGATTTAGTAATTTTTATTGGAGAGTCAGATTTACAGAGAGAAGGAGATACAGAGAGCAAGATCTTCCATCTGTTGGTTCACTCCCTACATGACCACAATGGCTAGAATTGTACCAGTCCAAAACTAGGAGCCAGGAGCTTCTTCTGGGTCTTCCACATGGGTACAGGGTCCCAAGGCTTTGGGTCACCCTTCTGCTTTCCCAGGCCATAAACAGGGAGCTGGATGAGAAGTAGAGTAGCTTAGACACGAATCCGTGCCCATATGGGATCCCAGCACATGCAAGGTGAGGATTTAGCCACAGAGCTATTGCAACAAGAGATGCATGAGTCTTAAAGAATGTCAACTACTAGTCCAAATGCCTTTGCTTAAATTTATCTTTAATTCCATTTTCCAAAAACTTTTAAATTTATTTTTCCATATTTAAATATTTGTTTTATTGACCTGAAAAGTCAAGTTGGCTTAAGCTATGAGCTAGAGCCTTTTCGCAGGGAAATAGGGATCACACACTTGGGCTGTATTCCAGGTATTAGCAGGGAGCTATATTGGAAGTGATGCATCCAAGATATGAACCAACACACATACGGGATTCAACATTGCAGGCAGCAACTTCATGCACTGTGCCACAATACTGTCACCCTTGACCCCACACTGAACTTTTTGAGTTACCCCTATGCAAATCTGACCTGAAAAGATGAATAGATAACTTAAGCAGCTGACTCAGTCTACCCGAATCAGGAAAGTAAAAGACAAATTGTTTGAATTTATCAAATCAGAAACACAAATGAAAAAAGGAGTGAAAATCACCTACAGGATTTAGGGGATACTATGATGTTAGCCATAATAAGCACCGTGAGATCCCTGGGAGTGACATGGAAAGAGAAAGGAGTGAAAAGCTTTATTGAAGATATGGTGACCAAGAACTTCCCAAATCCACAGAAGGGATTGAACACTCCAATTCATCAAATGTAAACACTTTGAGTAAGATGAGCATAAAGAGGTCTTCACCAAGATACATTAAAATTGTAATGCCAAAAGACTCGGGTTGAGCAATTAGGCAGTGGTGAAAAAGCAGCTTGGGATGCCTGATCCCATATAGAATGCCTGGGTTCAAACCCTGTTTCTGCTTGCTATTTGTAACTCTGGGAGGCAGAATGTAATGATTTGAGACTTGTTGGAGATGTGAATTAAATTCTGTGTTTCTGACTTTGTCCTGGTTCAGCTCTGGCTGTCACAGGCATATGAGTATTGAACTAGGAGATAGAAGATCTATCTGTCTGTCTTTCTTTCTCTGCCTTTCAAATAAATAATGTTTATTTCAAATAAACAGTGCTATAAAACTATGAATAGATTTCTCAACAGAAACCTTCCAGATCAGAATAGAGTGACATGATATATTCAAAATTCTGGAACAACAGTAACAAAAATCCTGCCACACTAGAATATTATAGCTGAAAAGCTGCTCTTAATGAGAGAAAAAATACATTTTGAGGAAGTATGTAACAGTAATATAAAAAATGTTAAAAAGAGTTCTTCAAGTTACCATGACAGGGTGTATTTGAAACATGAGAGCATGCTGAGATTCTGGTAAAGGTGTAGTTGGATTAGGAGATTTAATGCCATGTAGTATGAATCACTTTTATTCTAGTATGAATATTAACATCAAAATTATGAAAAAAGCTTGCTTCCAATAGTTTGTTAATAGGCAAAAGAAAACAAAAAGGTATAAACGTGAGTTAAATAACAAAAAGTCTTGGGAGGAAGAATAAGTGTTGAATTTTTGAATAGAATCCAAATTGTCAGTTTAAAATAGACTTTTGAATCCTGTAAATAATTTATGTAAACATTTATTCACAATGCAATTCATGAAAAAAAAACTACCTGTGTGAGTGATTACATATAGATGGAATAAATTCTCTAATTAAAAAAGTAGAGCAAAGCCAGCATTATAAGATAGCAAAGTACAGGGCCTACTTATGCTGCCAGGATCACATAGAGACATCAGTTCATATCCTTGCTGCTCTATTTCTGATCTAGCTGCCCTGGGAAAAGCAGCAGAAGATTGCCCAAGAATTTGGGCTTCTGATACCCAAATAAAACTTCTGGCTCCTGGTTTTGACCTGGCCATTGCAGCCATCCGAGCGGTAAACCAGTGGATGGAAGCTCTCTCTCTTTTTGCCTTTCTCTTTCTCTATTTCTCTCTGCATCTGCATTTTGTAACTCTTCCGAACTAAACAATTAAATATTTTTAATAGAGTGACCCAAAGGGTGAAAAACAAGATCTAACTATACACTGTCTGTGAGAAACTCACCTTAGATTTATGGAGACACAGAGAATGATAGTGATGGAGTCAAAAAA
Source organism: Ochotona princeps (assembly GCF_030435755.1). NCBI lineage: Eukaryota > Metazoa > Chordata > Mammalia > Lagomorpha > Ochotonidae > Ochotona > Ochotona princeps. The sequence continues at coordinate 11,339,489 of NC_080847.1, read as the reverse complement.
TATATTCCACTCAAAAAATAACCACAAAGTATAGAGATGGCTGTCTGTCTCACAGGGAAGAATGATACTATATACAGGGTCAATTCATCAAGAGTGTAAAACAGTTGTAAATATATGTACTCAATGTTGGAGTATATAAATGTATCAGGCGGTATTAACAGAATAGAGACATAGACATTAATAAAATGATATTAGGTGATTTTGGAATGGGCTTTTAGCTTAGCAGTTGAAGCACTCACATTCCATATTCACATGACTTTAGTTTCCTAATGACTAGTACAGACCATGGAACACAACAGTGACAGCCCAAGTAAATTGATTCCTGCCACCCATGTGAAAGAGCTGGATTGAATTTCCAGTTCTGGCCCAACTGGCCGTTACAGACATTTGAGTGGTGAACTAGCATATGAGATCTCTTTCTGTGAAACACCACACTCTCACATAAAAAATGAGAAAAACATTTTTAAGAATATAGTAGGGGACTCAATTATTTCATTTTTATAATGGATAGGTATTCAATACAGAAAATACCTAATTGAATGGCATGCTTGATTAATAATATAAAACAAATAAGCTTGACAGAACAATCCATCCAACAGCAAAAATAGATTCATCCAAAGCAACATGGAATATACTTGAGGATAAGTCATCTGGTTAGTCACTTAACGAACCTCAACAAATTTGTCCTTGTAGATAAGTTTAGATTAAGTAAAGAAGAAGTGAAGACTCTTTTAGAAGATTGTTAAAAGTAATAAATTTAGGGCATAGAATTGTGGCATTGTCAGAGCCAGCACTGTGAAGTATGGAGTTAAGCCACAGCCTGTGACACCAGCATCTCATATGGGTACCAGTTCAAACACCAGCTGTTCCACTTCCAATCCAGTGCCCTGCCAGCAGCCTGGGAAAACCAGCAGAAGATGACCAAGTGTTTAGGCTCCTGCTATCAATTTGGAGAACCTGACAACCCCCCTAGCTTCAGCCTGGTTCAGCCCCGTCCAGTGTGGTCATTTTGGGAGTGAACCATCTGAAGTTTCATTCTCTCTCCAACCATGACTTTCAATATAAAGAAATAGTAATTAAAAAAAACTAATAAATTCAGGAAAGTTGTAGGATACTAACTCAGTTTTATTTCCATTATTATCAATAAGTTTTCTGAAAAAGGAGAGAACAATGCCATTTTTGATAGCTTGAGAAAAAAATGGAGAATCTCAGTATAAGTTTAACCAAAGAGATAAAAGATCTATACACTAAAACTATAAACCACTGATGAAAAAGTAAGATTCAAATAAATAGAAATATCCAGTGATCATAGGTTTGAAGAATTAATATTATTAAAATTCTATATTATCCAAAGAAATCAATACACTAACATAATCCCTATCTAAATTTTAATGGTATTTTGAACAGAAATGTTAAAAAAAATTCCAAGACTTATATGAAAACATGCAAGGTTCCAAAATGACAAGCACATTTTTAAGCAAGAAGAACAAAGCAAACACCACAGATATCACACTTGCTGATTTAAAATTGTATTATAGAACTATGAGTATAGCCAACAAAATAGTATAGTACTAGCATAAGACAGAGGTTCAGACCATTAAAACATAATTGAAAGCCCAGAAATTAACCTAGAAGCAACTAATCTTTTACAAGGCACCAAGCACATGCAATAGCAATGGGTTAGAGACTTAGATACAGTACCCAAAACTGTGAAGCTACTGAAGAAACACAGGAGAAAAGTTCCATGGCCTTAATTGTACAATGACTTTTTTTTTGTGATTGAAACCAAAAGCATAGGCGATAAAAACAAAAACAGTGTGACATCATAAAGCTGAAATGTTTCCTCAGGGACAGGAGTTTAGAACAGTGATTGAAAGGCTGCTTGGGATGCCATGGTCCATGTTGGAGTGTCTAAGTTCATGTCATGGCTCCAGTTCCAACCCCAGTTCCCTGCTAATGCACACCTTGGGTAGCAGTAGGTGATGAGCCAGGTATCCAGGTCCCTGCCACCCATGTGGGATATATGCATGTTGAGTTACTTAGTTCTGGCCTTAGACTGACCCAGCCCCAGCTGTTTGTGAGCTTACAGATGAGGATGTGGAGAAAAGGGACCCATGTACACTGTTGGTGGGAATACAAACTACAGCAGTCCCTCTTTAGGGTACATATTTAAAGGAAATTAAATTTGTAACTGAAAGAGATACTTGTACTCTCATGCTCATTACAACATCGTTCACAATAGCCAACATATGGAAATACCTAAACGTCCACTGATGGATGAATACCCACAGAGAAAAAACTGGCATTCACATACTCGTACAATAGAATATTATTCATCTTCTTTTTAAAAAGTTCTGCCATTTACAGCAACATGAATGGACTTGGAGTAACTGTTTGAATTTGAAGGCAGGGACTTGAAATGGGTAGAATTCTAAATTAGTGTATCCAGCACACATAGTAACTTACAACTTTCACAAAGTCAAGGAGAAATGACTTCTTCTGACGTTTAAACTTATGAACCATTTGTGTCCTGACAAGTCATCCTCATAAAGGAAGAAAAGTAACTCATCCTGCCAGCTATTTTATGCATAAAAGGAAGCCACATCATCAGTTTCCTCAACAAAGACCCAACATTGCATTGATAGCCTATTATCTGAATTTCTACAATGAATGTACATACGCAAATTATGTTTGCTAGTTCTCTTAGAGAATATGACAATTGTTTTCCACTTAATGCTTTGTTTCTATTAAAACCATCATCCAAAACTGGGTTGGAATATCTTTTAAGTCAAAGAAAGAATTCAAAATTGCTGTGTATTTTAATAGAATAAGAGTTCAGAATTCTAGTTTTAAAAAAGAATCACAGGCCCGGCGGCGTGGCCTAGCGGCTAAAGTCCTCGCCTTGAACGCCCCCAGGATCCCATGTGGGCGCTGGTTCTAATCCTGGCAGCTCCACTTCCCATCCGGATTGGCGCGCACTGGCCATTGCGGCTCACTTGGGGAGTGAATCATCAGATGGAAGATCTTCCTCTCTGTCTCTCCTCTCTATATATCTGACTTTGTAATAAAAAATAAATAAATCTTTTTTTTAAAAAAAAAAAGAATCACATAGGTGGTACAACAATAAGAATTTTGATCTAGGAGATAAGAAACCCTAATATGATTCTTAATCCTGTTATTAACTATCCATGTGAACCTGGATAAATCATTTCAGACCTTTAAATCTCAATTGCTTCCTTGTTAAACTGAAGGTATGGCTCTAAGGAAAAGTGAGAGTTCTTGCTTTGAAAATATATAGAATTATTTATCAAATGGGGAAAGAAAGAAAATTAGTTTTGTGGATATCTAAATCTAACATCTGTTAACTTGGAAGTGAGCCTCAAAGAAACCCTTGCAGTTCTCAGCTTTGCAATTTATTCCTCTATATTAGATAGAGATGGAAGCTCGAAGAATACACTTATTGTTCACTGAAAGCTTTTGGCCATCGTAGGAGCTTGAATTGCTGTGACATTGCTGGCCACTGTGTCTCGTTTTGCCAGTCTGAAAATTCATAGCTAACTAACAGAATTTATAAAGCATTTTCACTCTCCATTCTTTATCAATCACTGACAAACTCACTGTTTTATAATGTACTTCTCTGCAAGCTGTTTGCGACTCATCGCCTGCCTTGCTTTATAGTCTATAAATATTTAATTCTTTAATAAACTGCTTATATGTAATATAAAATGACGGATGCTATTCTTTCTCCCCTCTTTTAATAGTGCTGCTATTTGCAAAACATTTCTTTTTTTCTAGATAGCAATATGTTTTATATATGTTTTGACTTTCCTTTTGCTAAGTAGCAATTTATTCTGGGAGGTTGGTGGAATGACAGGCAGGAAAACAAACCCTTGCTCCTGGGAATACAATATAACTCCTTCTTCATCCTCACCCCTTCCAAGCTGCAAATTGATGAGATAAAGAAGATGGACTTTTGAACTGTGGCAGAAGGCAGTCACCTGTCTGCAGACCCAGTGTGCACAATAGCCTTCAAAGCTCTAGACTAAGAGTATGTTTACAGTAAATATGGATGCCTCTTTGCTCCGACATCCTTTGTCCAGAGAATCACAAAAAATGGGGATAATACTTCAACACCTCAGTGTTAGTGTCACTAAAATCGTGTGCATCATTTTCGAACGGTGGCTGATTTGTTTTCTGTACCATTAAATGATTTTCAGTATTTAATAACTTTTTTTTTTAAATCAGGTAAGTCAGATGTTGATTGAATGCTTCCTGTGTGCCCTGCACAACTATCAGGATGTTTTCAACCAAGCTGTTGTTATTTCCCAGTGCTGTTTCAATACAATTTGTGAAATCCTTCAAATTGTAAATGTCCTAAAAGGACAACAGGGAGAACCAACTGATAAATGCCAGAAAAAAATAATATTTTGTCAGGGGCTACCACTAATCATGTGCATTTGATCTTGGCAAAAGAATGGGGAAAGTGAGAAAAAAATGTATACATGCATGTTTAAAATGTTAGTATGCTCCTTTCATTATGTATTATTGCTTTATCTAGGCTTTTTATCTGCAATGTGGACATAAAAATATGCAATTTATATAAACAGCTCTCATATAATATTTAAATAGACTGATTCCCCCATCTAAATGTTCCAGTCTGTTTTTAAAAGAACATTGAGACAAAATCAAAATGAGGGCATGTTGTTCAGAAAAGATGGTATTACTTTTATGTAAATAGCACATTTAACTTAATATTATTTAATAATAGTGATGGATGATTTTAAACAATAAGCACTTTAAATTGAGGACCCTTGTGTAACTGACAATGCACATTTGCAAGGAAATTCAATGGAATTTTCTCTAAATTAGCCAGATGTTTCACACACAACTATGCAGGCCGTTCTTTATTATCCTTATCCTTACAATCTATATGGTCATTCTAGGTGAGCTGATTTGCTTATACAGGTCACATTACTCCAGACTCATATTTCCTGCCTTTACCCCATTTTATATGAAACTAATCCTTATTTCACAAGTTTGATTCCATCCTCTCTCATTCAACATTCACGTCACAAATGTGCTTCCATTTTATTCCTCTCAAAGGAAAATTGCCTTTATGTCTTTGGTATTACTTGCTATCCTGTGTTAGCATTATGGATTTTAACTTGGTTAGGCATAATCTCAGATTTCCTAGAGTGTCATTTCACTGGCTGGTCTGTCTCATTTACTTTCTGAAGCAGCATTTTACCTCTATTTATATCTGGTGCTGGCTTGATCTCTGATATTTGGCAAATTGTTGTCTCATATCTAATGATTTACTTTACATATAAAATTGTATTGAAGTGTTATAAAGTTAGTTCAAAAATATTTTTTATAGTAGTACCCTTATTACTGTTGATGGAAGTCTTAGTATATTCTGCATTTGCTTTAGAATACCTACTCTTTAAAATTTAAGCTTACTTTGCCAGGTCAGGAGCCATAATTCAAAGAGAAAGAAAAATGAATCACATTCAGATTAGGTAGCTGGCTCAAAAATCACTTAGATATTAGGTAAATAAAACTGAGATTCCAACATAGGTTCTGTTGATTCTCAAACCTGTGCTTTGCCATATCGCCTTTTGAGGAGCTCAGCCCAAAATGTATTCCTTTTATATTGTAAATGACAGGCATGGTTTCTTTCTACATTTTAAAAGTGCTACTATTCATAGGAAACAAATTAGTATCAGTGCATGTTCCTGTGATGGTTTTCTCTGAAATGAAGCAGTATATATGAAAAGCCCTTTGTACATTGTAAAGTCCTGGACAAATGGAAGGTATAATTGTAATAATGGTAATGAGTTTGAAGCACTTTTATTATAGCCCTGTTAGTAGTTACGACATTTTTAGCACAAATAGAGGTATATTTGCTTGATGTTATAAAAGGCCTTCTAAAATGGCCACTGATTTTTTAAAATTCTTAAAAATAATACTCTTTTAAATGCACAGAAGATCTTGTTAATTCTAGGTGAAGAATATAGCAAAGTAAATAATTACTTTGTAATGTGACTAATTCCTTGATTGTTTTCAATCATAATTTTTTTATTATTAAAGTTTCTAAAGAAGAACAGTCTTTAAAAAAAGTTGAAATGTTACTCAGACGATATCATGGAAAAGCTACTGACTTATTTTGGAAGCCATAAACCATCATAATTAGAACTGCTTTAATCTAAAGCCTGAGCTGTTTTCCATTCACACTGGTGTCCTCTAAAATAGGTCTGATCAGAACAGAAATATCAATGTTCATCTGGAAAGCAATTCATGTTACATTATTCATGTAACATAAATATTATATAATACTCACATTTGGAAGATATCAGGAAAGCTCATATTATGTTTCATTATCTTTCATTCATTTCCATACAAGACAGTAACCTATTCATTTCACTAAAATAATAATTTTAGATGTTTGGTACAAAGATAAATAGAAACTTTTTAATGTTTGGTAATTTATGCTTAATAATACTCTTTAAACATGTTAACCATTTATTTAAGTCTTTCTGTTTCATGTCAAATTATGAAATACTTATGTATACATCAGTATAAATACATAAAGATGCACACAAGAGCATTGTAATAATTAGCCAAAAACTGAGATTGAGATTGCTAATCCCCAAATTAGCATTCTGTTGGTTAGAGTGTCTTCCATGAATATCCTCACTGTAGACATAACACTAATTAAAGAGTTAATGTCAACAGGGGCCAGAATGTGAGTGGAAATGTGATAGAAAACATTCAGTTTATATTAAAATAGGGAATAGTAGTAATTGCTCAGCATGGTTGTTCTACAACTTGCTTGGCCAAGTACATAGCACAGTCAACCCTCTGTATCTGTGTGTTCTGCATTCAGATATTCAGCCAATTACAGGCCAAAAATATTTCAGAAAAGTAACTGTAATCATATTGTTTGAATTGATATTTTTTCTTCTGAGTATTCCCTAAACAATAAAATGAATAATTATTTGCATAGATTTATGTTGTATTAACTATGATATGTGATCTGGACATAAATTGAAGTAGAAAGGGCTTGAACATCGCAGATTCTGCTCATGAGACATTTTAAACCAATTCCCCATGGATATCAAGAGATAACTGTACATAAGGGTATTTCATTAAGTAAGGTAAACTGTGAATAATGAAACGAAAAAATATGAATTTCATTTTTGTCAAAATTTCTATTTTTATCTATTTTTGGCATTAGTGTTTTTAAGTACTCTCATGATATCACAGTCCAGATTATAATCCTATTAAAAAAACCTCAAGATATTATTACCATATGCAGTCAACCATTTTACTGCACTCTTAATTGATAACTTGGCCTAGACTCTAAGATACCACTTGGGATACTCATGTCCCATATCAGGGAGCCAGGGTTCTAGACCAGCTCAGCTCCCAGCTTCAGCTTCTTGCTGCTGTGCAACCTGGGAGACTGCAGGGAATAACTCAAGGTGGTGGGAGAAATGGACTGAGGTTCTGGGTGGCCTAGCTCCATATGTTGTGGGCACTTGGGGTGGGCATTTGGGGTGTGAAACAGAAGATGGTCACTGGATCACTGTTCTTATTCTCAAGAAAATGAGAGAGAGAAGAGGAGGGGAGTGGAAGGGAGGAGAGAAAGAATAAAAAGAATAAAAAGAAGAGGAGGAGGAGAAAGGAAGGGAAGGAAGGAGAGCAGAAAACATGAGAGAAAAAAGGAAAGAAAGAAAGGAAAGAAATAAGTACATGTTTAAAATCTCATTTTAGGAAAATAGAGTGTACTACAGACTTTTGGTTTTCCATGCTAGTAATCTGAATGCTCAGTAGAAGGAAGAAATGAGAATGGCTTCTAGGCACATATGACATTTAAATTTAAGTAAAATCAGAGATGCATTTTTTCAGTTGTATCTGCTGTCCACTAGTTGCTACCCAATTGAGCATCATACTTTCATCATTAAAGAAAGTTGTTTTGGATATTGTTACCAAACATTTTTAAATGGCAGATAGAAGGTAAATATAACTTTATGGACATAATCTTTCCGTGTTGTGTGTGTGTCTTATTTTTTCTAAAGATGCAGGAGGTAGGAAGAAAAATCACCCATGCACTGGTTTACTCCTCAAATACCTACAAAAGCTGGGGATGGGTCAGGCTGAAGTCAGGATCTAAAAACTCGATATGCATTTACTCCCCAAATGGTGGGGACTCAACTACTTACATCATCACCTGCTGCTCCCCAGGACACACCTTAGCAGGAAGCTGGAACACAAACCCAGGGAGTTTGAGCTTCTAACTGGGTTTGGGCCCCATCTGACAACTTAATTACTGTGTCAAATTCATACCATTGGACATAACCTTTAAAAAAGAAAATAACTCAAGAAAATGAAAGCTCTTCCAAAATGACACTCAAGTTACATCTACTATAGCAAAGATGTAGAGTGAAGGAAAGGGGAAAATGGGTGGGGGGATGAATTTTATTCAAAAACTGTTTCCTTTGTCTTCTGTGTCAAAAAAAAAAAATGACCTTTAGAGATGGTGCTGTTGCATAATGATTTAAGTTGTTGCTCATGGTACAAGTTACTCATACAAGCTCAAGTTCGAGTCCAAGCAACTTCATTTCTGATCCAGCTCCCTACTCGTATGCCTGGAAAAGCATAATGGGAGGATAATGCAAGGGTTTGGGCCTCTGTAGCTGCGTGGGACTCAGTAGAAGCTTCTGGCTCCTGGATACGACCTGGGTCAGCCCTGGCCATCGCCCCCATTCAGGAAGTGAACCAGCAGATGAATAATCTCTATTTCTGTCTCTCTCTCTCTCTGTAACTCCTTCTTTCAAGTAAATAAAATACACATTCAGAAAAGAATAAACTTTATATAAAGAAGGACAAAACCTTCAGAAAAGAAAGATTAAGGATATTGTATCCTAAGATTGAGCAAATTAAAAGAGAACAACTAATTACTGGAATTCAAGCCTCCTATCCCAGATGTATTACTTTAAAACTTGTCATGGAGATTTGCATTTGAGTCTGAGAAATTGCATCAGCAGTTTATCTGTAGGTGTTTTTATGAACATGTACAGATTAGAAGAGGTGCCAAAAATCAGTCCAGATTTTCCAAAATATTATTTTAAATTTAAAGTCAATCAATGAAATATTGTAACTGGAAATTTTGATCACTATGAATAAATACAGATGCACAAAGAAGGAAAATACTTTCCTTGTTGGTGAAATTATTTTAGAGGGGTCTTGTAGTAAGAATGTATCTTTTCATTTTAACTTATCTAGGCTAGAATAAGAGGCTAAGAAACTGAACAAAATTCTGCTGGAACCCCAGTGGAGCCTTTAGCAGTCTCAATGATGAGAAGTCAGAAATTGGAGGTCAAGATCTGTCAAGGAAATAGAACCTAAGGGATGAAGTGAACCAGATGCAATTTGAGCTTTCCAAAGACTGTAATCTATCTTCTAGTCAGTTCACTTTTTTATTGGATTGAGGTAATTTGCAATTGTTCTGTGCTGCCTGCTCCCAGAAGTGGTATACATTTTCATCAAAGGAATATATCACCTTTCAGAACCTTTAACATTTTTCATATATAGGAGCTAGCATTATATTGCAGTGTATTAAACCATTTCCTGTTTCCATCACATATGATCATCAGTTAAAGATGTGGCTTCTGATCCAGTTCAATGCTAATGCACCTGGGAAACCAATGGATAATGGCCCAACTACTTGGGCTCCTGCTACCCATGTAAGAGACCTGAACGAAGTTCCAAGCTCCTAGTTTTGGCTTAGTTCAGCTCTGTCCATTGTGCCATTTGGGAAGTGAACCAGAAGATGGAAGCTTTCTCTCTTGCTATGTATCCCTTTCTCTCTGTAACTCTGCCTGTCAAATAAAATGAATCTTTAACATATATTTTGACAAAAATATTTTGCTTTCTTTCAATAGTTTATAAGATTATCATGAAGCAAGATAAATGAGAGAGAAAAGAATATGGCATAAACTCACAGTTGTAGATCACGGTTAACAGATACGCTCTTTAAGTGTTCCAAATTGATAATATTTTAGAGAACAAAAGAACTGCAACTTACAAGAAACATATTCAATGTGTTTTCCAGAACTGAAAAATAAAATAACTGAAATTAAGACAGCTATTAATAGATTTAACAACAGATTGGTAACAAGTGAGGAGAAATTTGTATTGTATGATAGGTTTTTAAAAATTCAATCTAGAAGTTGGCACTATGGTATAGTGGGTGAAGCTATCTCCTGAAGTGCTGACATTTGATATGGATACTGGTGTGGGTCCTGGCTGCACCACTTCCAATGCAGGTTGCAATAAAGGATGGCCCAAGGACTTAGTCCCTGCACCCATTTGAGAGACCCGTATGAAGCTCCTGGTTCCTGGCTTTGGCTGGTCCAAATCCTGACTATCGAAGCCATTTTAGGGAATGAATCAGTAAATGGAAGATATTTTCTTCTCCCCTCTCTTCCTACTACTGCCTCTCTGTAGCTCTGCCTTTCAAGTAAAATAAATAGATCTTAAAAAGCATTCAAGCCAAAACATGAAATGAAAAAAGAATTAAACATGAACACCAATAAAATGTATATGAAATATTTAAGATGTTTAACATATGTGTAATTGGGAGTGCTTCAAGACAAGTGATTTCAGTAGAAGAAATGTTCAAACTAAGAGTGACTAAGTTTCCAACAGGAAAAAAGGATATCAAGCCATCACCATTCCATGTAAGGTAAGAATATTGAAAAACATTCCTAGATGTATCAGTAAAACTGATGGGAAAAAGAAGAAATCTTAAGACAATGTATCAGATAGCAGATAGAGGGATACATAGCTTCAAAGAAGAAATGATAAGACTGACAGATGACTTCTCAACGGAAATGCTGGAGACCAAAGGACAATGGAATAACATCTTGAAATGCTAGAATAAAATAATTGTTAATCCAATTCCAAACTCAGTGTATCTTTCAAAACTTAATATGGGTTAACTTGTCAGACACACATAAACTCAGTGAACTGAACAGCACCACTGACTCAACAGAAATACCAAGGGGAGTTCTGTAAGTAGAAGATGATCTCAGGAAGGCACATGAAAACAGAGGAGAGAACAAAGAACAATACACACTATTTAGATGTAGGTCATTCTGGAAGACTCATGGTTGCACAACTGAAAAATGAAGACATCTTTTGAGGTTTAAAATATGGGAGCAATAAAATGCATCTCAACAGTAACAGAAAATAGCAGAAGTAGGTAGACAAAATGACCTGAGTCAAAGGTTCTACTACTGTCTGGGAAGTGGTATGAGCAATTTATGATCTATAGTGAGTTAGAGATGTATGATGTAAATTTTGGGTAACAGTAACAAAATTATACATGACTTTCAAACTAAAGACTTTAAGTTTAAATTCTATAGTTTTAAGTAAGCCAAAGATGAAAGGCTGTAAATCAGAAAGTATTTTCAATCAAGTAATAATGAAAATATGACCCATAAAATTTGGGAATGTTTTCTAAATCTATATTTATAGGAAAACGGATAGCCTTGAAATGTGTGTTTAGAAAATAAGACAGATTGAAAATCAGTGATATGAATATCTACTCAAGAAATAAGAATAGAATGAAAATAAAACCCAAAGAAAATAGACAGTGGAAAATAATAGGAACAGAAACTAGATAAGCAAATGTGTAACAAAGAAAATCAATAGCAGCAGAACAGTATGTTCTTGTAAATGCAGATAGAAATGCTCAAAAAGATATAAAACAATTCTTGAGAGGAAATTATGCAGAATATATTTCTGAATGCAGTGATATTAAACTGGAAACATACTAATGATATGCTTAGAAAATGCTCAATATTTGGAAATTAACACATGTCTAATAATATTTATTGAAGAGAAAATGACAAGGGAAAATTGTCTTTGTTTCAGTTATAATGATTACACAACCTATGAAAAGAGGATTCAACTGATACAATCCTTAGAGAGGAAATATATAGCTTTATACAACAATATTAAAAAGGGCATTATAGAATCACCTAAGTGGATCTGGAAAAATCAGATTAAATTCAAATAAATGAAATGATAAAGCTATGAGTGTGAGTCAAGGAAAATCAAGAGCCAGAAGCTGATTTTTAAAATATTAATAAAAACAGAGAGAACATACAAATCACCAATAAAAATGGAAGGGTGACATCACTAAATTTATGACAGACAATAAAAAGCATAAAATGATACCATACCAACTTAATTTCAAGTGATTTGATGACTAAGATGAGACAGACATCATTCAAAATACAGCTTTCTAAAATTCCCAGAAGTTAAACATACAAAGAATCCTACAACTCTTTTTTTTTTAATAGGTGGAATTTATAATTGAAGAATTACCCACAAAGAAATCTACAGGCCTCATAGCTACACTGATAAATTCTACCCAATATTTAAAGGCAAAACAGAAACAGTCTTGTACAAACTTTTTCAGCATATAGAGGAATGTGAGCCACTCTGCAGCTTATTGTGTGAGGTAAGCAAGACCCTGATACACATATCAAAGTCTTTCCAAGAACGGTGGCATTAACCAGTTCTCACGCTCTACTCAAATGTCTGGAAAAAGTGTCAGCAAGTCAAATATTCAAAAAAATTTTAAGAATTAATACATTGTGATTAACTGAACTTTGTTCCAGAATTGCAAGTTGGGTTAACATATGAAAATTGATCTTTATAGTTGACTATGTTAAAAATATTAAGTTGCTGTTTGTTTCAGTAGAGGCAGAAAGGGCATCTGAGAAAAATTTTAATAAATATTTCTTTTTGGTTTTTTTTTTCAGATTTATTTTATCTTTATTTGAAAGGCAGAGCTGCAGATAGAAGGAGAGACACAGAAATCTTTCATCCTCTGGCTCATTCCCCAAATGGCTGCAACAGCTGGAGCTAGGCTGGCCTGAATCAAGGAACCAGGAGCTTGTTCCAGGTGCCCCACATGGGTGCAGGGGCCCAAGGACTTTAGCCAGTCTCCGCTGTTTTAACAGGCCATAAGCAGAGAGCTGAATGGGAAGTGGAGCAGCCAGGACACAGACCAGCACCCATACGGGACTGCTGGCACTACCGTGTGAAGCTTAGCACACTATGCAATGGTGTTGGCCCCCCATTCCTGACTTTTTGAGATTAGCAGGCCTGTGCTGCTGTTGCGTAAAGCTGCAATCTGCAGCACCAGTGTCTCATATAGGTGACAGTCAGAGTCCCAGCTGTTCCACTTCTTATCCAGCTTCCTGTTAAAGTACCAGGGAAAGCAGCAGAAGATGGCCCACGTGGTTGACCCGGAAGAAGCTCCTGGCTCCTAGCTTTGGGCCAGTCCATCTCTGGCTGTTGCAGCCATTTGGGAAGTTTAACAGATGGAAGATCTCTGTGTCTCTCCTTCTCTGTCTATAACCCTGCCTTTCAAATTAAGAAAGTATATCTTTCTTAAAAAAGAAAAATGTTAGCAAGTAGCAATAGGCGGAACCCTATTCAGTGCAAGAAAGGGTGTATTTTTCAGTAATAAAATTCTTTTTCCTCTAAGATCATGAACAAGATAAGGATGTCCACTTACAACACTGCCCAGTTGTGTTTAACACTGTAGCTTCTTTACCAGTGAAATAAAGCAGGGTAAGGGAAAAGGAACAGCATGATTACTATTAATGAAGAAATTAAAACTATGCAGCAAATTTACTGTGTTTGTATAAAACCCTAATAAATCTTTTTAGAAACTACTATTTGTATATAGAAAAATATACTATATTGACATCTTATATGTATATTAAAATCTGCTCTATTAATTCTTGAAGAATGGCCAAGAAATATCAATGTCTACTTATTTGGAGTTGGGAACTCTTGACTTAGAAGAAGAGAAGGAATGAGACTTTTTAGTTTCTACATGATATAAATTACAATGATTTGAACATAGTATATTACCTATTTAAAAATATATGTTAATTAAAAAAAAGACTAAGAGTTCTCCCAGCCTTTTGAATATGATTAAATACTGAACACTTTTTGGTTCTGCAAGCCTGATATTACTGTTAGCAGACTTAGAAGTCAAGCAACACAGTCATCATGTCAGAATTACACATTTGTTTTCAGAAGAAACCTTCCATGGGCCTATACATTATGCATTAACATAAGCTATAATTTGACTTTGATTACAGATCAATCACAGTCCTTTTTACCAAGGATAACTGTTTTGTGCTTCTTCACTAAGCCTTTACCTTCATATTTATTTGGTAGTAACAGTGAAAAACTGAATATTTTGTTTTCCTTATTTCTCTCAAATGCTAACCAACACTGAAATTATATACATAGCATCACTAAAATGTAATAATTTACTTGGTACTTATATACATATACTGTGCTAGGTTGTTTATATGTATTATTTTAATAGCCATGATTCTGGCAGCAAAGATGGGAGAGATGAGGTTAAAAGGCATAAATAATTCAGATTAAATAGACATTCTCCACATAATCAACTCACTGTAGTTTGTACTTTGATGCTGCGTAATAGTAGCTGAAAATTATGTAACAGTTGAAAAGTGTGTGCATGTGTGTGTTTTAATTAAGAGACTTATAAATGGAAATTTTCAAGATTATAAATGACAGTATTCCAAATTTAAGCCATACATATAATTAAAGTATGAAAATTCAGATCCAGGGCAACTTTATGCCATAAAAGTCAAGAATCTATGGAGACGCAGATCAAGACTAACTACTTAATTTAAGCAGAAACGGTAAATTATTTTCACCTCAATTGAGACAGTAATTTGAACTATGTCCACCTGACAAAGGGAAATAACTAAATTCAGGTGGTTTTTTTGGTGGTGATTTTGTTTTCTGGCTAATGCTTCTTGGTTTGTATTTTTTTTTTTAATTAACCCTTTGTAGCAATGAATACTAATCACTTTTCGATATCCCAACAAGTTTGTTTACTATTTGTCAATTTCTATTCACTGCAAATATACACCAATCCACACTTACGATTCAACATTCTGAGATTTTCAGAAAACCACAGAAATAATTACCCTGCAAATTACTGGCATAAATATTATCAGGCCCCCTTTATCAATACCCAAATGATTCCATAAGCTCTTTAATAACATATTTTATGAAAGCACCAAGAATTCTTTCTTTCACAAATACCTGGACCAGGAGGTATTCTACTGCATCCCCCAAATAGGAGCAGGTGTGCTTTGGCTTCTGAGCTGTGCAGACAGCTGCGGGAACAGGCACCAAGTTGCCGCTGCTTTCCTCAGCCTCAGCACTCATCTTGGTAGGCACTGGAGAGCGCCCCGCATCAGAAGCCCACATCTGAGCCTAATGAAACCAAGATGGTTTCTGAAAACCTCCTGTACTACAAAACGCCATGCTGTAGCCCGGAGTGTCTTTCTCTTCGTGTTTTTCTCTTCTCCCCTCCCTTCCATAGCCGTGCCCTTGCTCAGTTCCGGTTTCCATCCAAAATGCTATTTGGGCAGCACATTTCAGTTTGTATCCATCTCAAGGCTGCCATGCAAAAGAAGCACATCTGTCTGACTCTTCATTGAAAACCAGAAAAAATTAAAAAAAAAAAAAAAAAGCAATAGCAAAATGCTGGAGTCGCTCTGAGCTATTTCCTAATGAAGGTGTTTGTCCTGTGAGCCGTAGTGAGGAGCATCTCCACAGTGAGAATTCTTTATGCATATTAATATTATGCATGTTTTCCATGTGACTCTTTCTGACTTGCCCTCACCCCATCCTTTGAATTCATTAAATAAAAATAATTTATATGGACATTCCTTCAGTCAGAATTTTCTCTCCCCCTTTCTTAAAGATATCCATAATATTTCGTTGATGGTTTGCGTCCAAACCAAGTCGTTATGCTTTTGCATATCATTAGGGCTTTATAAAGAACAACAGCGACATCTGCGTGTGCCGTGGCGCCAAGGAGATAGGAAAATACCGGAAACAAAACTCTGTTGGCGTCGAAGCTGTCTGGCTCTCTGCCTGCCTCGCAGCCCCTGCCACCACCATGGAGAGAAGTAATTGTACAGTGTAATCACATCATGCTTCATCTGAATATTCATAGCAGAGACAAAGCTTTGGAGGATAAGGGAGGAGCAGGGGTAATTTAAATATAAAGCAGCATCTCATTTCCAAATCAAGTTGTGCCAGTTAGCTGAAGGCTAGGATTCAATATTAAACCAACATTGTTTTACAGTTTGGAAATTGGAAGTGAAGAAGATGGAGGAGAGGGACCTTGATAAAGAAGGAGTGACATTATCTTCTCATTTTTGGGTGGTGAAAAACAAAACAGTGACAGAATAAAAATAGTTAAAGTGATATTTGAAGAGTCACCAACAGTGGCTAACCAGCTGCTGTTTTACCAAGAATGAAATAGCCTATTGAGGCAGCTTTAAAAGCCCCCAATTAATATGTTGTGCATGTATAAGATCTACAAAGAACTCACTGTATTCCTTGTCTCCCCCCAAAATCCTCCCAATACTCACATGTTCCCTAACCACCACGGTTTTTTTTTTTCCTTTCGGGTGCAGGGGATAAAAGATCAGAGCTACAAAATAATTGACTCATCGCCTCAAAAGTGACAGCATCCCTCTTCAAAAAGAAAACAGAAAACAAACGCGTACAAAAAGGTGACTGTTCATTAATGAAAGGATAAATTACCGATGGCTTCTTCATTCTCTTTAGTTCAGTACCCCCCAAAAGAAACGCATATAATCCGCATGATAATATTTCTTATCTTCATTTTTCTTGTTTGTAATATATTATTATTATTATTTTTTAAGTGTTAGTATTTGTAGAAGCCTCTGCCACTGCATTCCCCAAAGAGCTACTAGTTTCAACACACTGGAGCTTATATTCCTTTAATTGTCTAGTAGGAACATTTCTGCTGTTTTTTTTTCAATTTTAATACACTGCTCTGCAGGAATTAGAAGAATCCAAGATTGTATCCAACTTCAAAGGTTTCCAAGTCATAATGATTTTAGCAGAAGTAGAAGACAGATCATGGACCATGTCCCCGTTTGAAGATAAGCATCATAGCGACCTTTTCTTCTTCCCTTTCTCCCCAACTTTGTACTTCTGCTGGATCTGAATGCCCCGTGCTAACACAGTTTAATGATATGCAAATGAAATATGCATAAAACCATTCTACTGTATGATGATTAAACACTGGAGACATTAACAGCGGAGGCTTCACTCTTTGTAATAATCCTTCCCGACCATCCACTCTGATTGCGGGGGTTAGGGAAACCCATAGCAGTTGGCAGAGAGAGTGGGAAGAGGGAAGGAAGGAAAGACGCAGGGACACTTCACCCATTTCGGTGTTTCTCCCACTCCAGGAGAGGGGTCCCCCCCTTTGCACTGCGTTCCTATTCCTCTCTTTTGTAATCCATCCATGCAGTCGCACCACAGCGATTAACGGGAAAAAACCTCTTTTCTCGTAATGTTTCAAAGCTCATTAGCCCAACGATTATTCCTCATTAACAGCGAAACTCATTCATTAAAAGGAAGAATATGCCCAAAAGATGCCAGCGCGGTTAATCCTGAGTCCCGTAACTGGGCTGTAAATCCCACACTACTTGTATATTCCAAGCGAAAGGGACACGCGCCAATCCACATTAAAAAAAAAAAAAAAAAGAAAAACAGTTTGTGTTTTGTAGAATCCACAAGAGCAGCAATTAATATTCCCATTGAATGACTATATGTTTTTTTGTCTCTCTCTTTGTTTTCAGCGCCTGCCCCTGGCTCGGCGCCTGGTGCCAACAGAACACCTTTAAGGATCCACAGCAATGCAGACAACGTAAGTACCAGCCGTTTCCTGAAGTCTTTTTGCAGATTTAGGGAAAAAACAATTTTTTAAAATTAATAACAACCACTAAAACATAGAAACCAGCCTCTTTGCCCTTCTCTCCTGTATTGTGCCACCAGGGTTTCCTCAGTAGCCCTGTCCAAATCCCTCTCCCTTCAAGTTTGTGCATGTCTGTGTGGCATCCCTCCTCCTCCTCCACTCCCATAGTGGATCTTGTAAAAGGGCTTCAGATCGGCCCCATTCATCTCCCTGGTGATAGCAGTGAATGTAGATAAATCTCTGGCTGCCTGCTTGCTGCAGGAGTATGATTTTTATTTTGTCGTCTGTATATACCTGGGTCCAAAAAGTGGCATGTATGCCCACATACATACACGCACACGCACACACACACACACACACATTTCCTTCTCTCTTCTCTGCCCTCTTCTTTTTCTAACACATGCACAGATCCCACAGAGGTGTGAATACGCATAAACATATACACCTACATACATCCCCATACCTGTAGTGCCAAAATATAGACACAGAAACAGTTAGTTTGTCGGAAAAGATGTGTACTTATATACACATACAGCCTTACATGTGTATCTCTATGCAACCGACGGATGCCTAGCTGTTCCTTTACACCAGTCTATCTCTCCATTTAAATATTCCCTCTCTTCTCCCAGCAGAGGCTGTCTGCAGTTGCAATCCAGGACTGTAAAAGCCATGTTCTTTCTTGATGATTCCTGTGTGTAGACCTCGAGCTTCCTCCCCTGCCTTCTCCGGAGCTGTGGAACTGGCATGTTTCCCTGAGGTTTCCGAATGGCAAGTGGCACCGGCCGTGGCGTGCATTCATGCCGCTTCCTATGGCATTTCTCTTCCGATGTCTGCTTTTTCTCTTTGTTTGTTGTTGACTAGGCTGAGTGGTGGGTTTTTTTTTTTTTAAAGTTAATTATAAATGAAGTTGAATGGAGAACAAGCCAACAGCTTGACCAAAAAAAAAAAAAAAAAAAGCCTCATACAAGCGCCTTCTGCTGCAACAGATGCCCAGATCAGCCTTGGCATGGGCAAATGGGCAAACGGTTCTGACGGTTGTTGATTTTTTTCTGTTTGTTGCCGTATTTGTTGTTTGTTTCCCTTGTTTCTTTCTGCTTCTCCATGGAGTCCAGGATCCCGGCCTCTGCCTGGAACGGAACAGTGTCATGGCGGAAACGACGGCCTTTGTCTTGCTGGGTGTGAAAACATCCGCCGTGCAAGCTCCACTGCGGCAGAATCAAGTTTAAAGGGGGAAAAAAGTGATTAAAGTCAGCTTTGTGCTTCTTTGGTGCGGAAGACCCCCAAACCCCAAGCAGCCGAGTCCCAGGGTCCGAGGAAGGGCTCATAGTTGGAGCAACCTGGGCTGTAATCCTGGCACTGGTGCCTTCGTTGCCGCTTGCTGTTCGCTCCTGGGGTCTGGATAATCTCCCTGGCTTTACCGCACTGTCTGGCCCGCATACAGGTCCCCGTAACATATACCCGCTGCTGCTATCGCACGAAACTGTGGCGTTGCCCCTGAATGGATGGCACCGTGCCAACTCTTCTGCCATCCGCCCTTGCAGCTTTTTTCTTTCCTCCCTCCCTCCCCTTCTTCTCCTCCTCCCGTCGACTTGACGTTAATTAACACACGGGTTAATTGATTTTAAAAGCCGAAGAATTACAGTTAACTTTTCCCACAGGGTACAGACGCCAGCCGCTTGGCACACTCTGCCTTCCGCACGGGTGCAGGGGGGGCAGGGAAAGCCCGCAGCAAAGCCAGCCACTGCTGAGGGAAGGGTGCCTGCTTACTGGAGTGGAGCCGATGCAAGTCGGTGTGGCACTCTCAGCCCGTGCAATGCATGGAGTCATTCCATATTTTGTGAAATAATCAAAGCACAGCCCTGTGTCTTCTCCCGTCCTCTTTCAAAATAGGAAAAACCTTCAGAAGTTCTGCTCGAGGGAAAACGCATCCCCCTCCCAGTCGATTTGTCTCTTCCAGGATACGCTTTGTGCTGGCAACTTTCAAAAACCTGGTACCTTTTTAGTTTTTTATTCTTATTTATTTGGATTTTTTTTTTCCTTTGCTGATGGGGAATGGGGAGAGAGCGTTGGTTTTGATTACAGAGACACTGTCCCTATCCTTAAATATAACAGGCATAGGGGAAATTTTTTTTAAAGAAAAAGTTCTATAAAGTTTTATACATATATATATATACATATATATATATATGTATATATATATCAATCAGTGTTTTGTTTCTTTTCCTCTTGGTTCGGAATGGTATTTATGGTGAAGGGTTTCAGTGATAAAGTAGGTACACACTAATTAAGAATGAAATTTATATGGAAGCTCTTTGTTTTTTTGTTTGTATGTGTGTGTATTTACATATTGTATCTCCTTAACCCCACTTCCCTGCAGAAAACGAAAGCAATTGATACTGTAGTTGGAAAGAGACAGGCAATGCTGGGGACTTGATGCTTTCACCTTTTCATGCTTTCATTTTATTTCATTTTGTTTTTTAAAAGCTTGCAGCAAGTGAAGCGACAAGAGGAATCCATTATGCAAATCATGTCACTTTGCATAATGTCTCATGACTGGAATATGCAAATGAGCTGTATAATTTATGAGTGCTAGTGTCTGTCTAAAAGTGTTTCACATAATTTACAAAGTGAGCCTGAGAGACATAGTAAAGGCAGCTCTCTGACTCCACTGACAGGAAAGCTGTGTGTATTTTCCTACAAGTGCTCCTTCCTGGGATTTTCAAGTGCTATTTAAAGGAAATTAAGGTTCCAAATGTGCATGAAACATAAAGACTTTCCACTCACATCTTTCACCAACTGATTCTTTGCCCAAAAGTTTAAAAAAAAAAAAACTATAGCACTTTAGTATTTGGGTTAAAATTAAATAAGTTATTTGAGCCAAACTTGCTCATTAACATAGGTTTTCTTTTCTGGATCATGAAATGTCTTGGAGAACCAGACAACTTGTCTAAGTGCCTGAATCTGTGAGTATAGAAGAACGAGCTGTCTCATTTTGGGTTGATTTTTGTATATACGTCCTGCTCTGTGCAACATTTTATAAGTTACAATCTCTTCGATGGAGTCTATGTTGATATGGAAGACTCATATAATCAATATTCTGGAAGTATAATTCTTTGTTCAGAGTAGTATTCAAAATTAAAAAAAATACTTTTCAGTACAAAACCAAGTTCTGTTTGCCACTGTGGTTGACCACTGCATATCTCATTTGGTGATGTTATGACATAAATAATTCTGAACCTTTTGAGACGTTATAGCAACATTGATAATATGACCTAATCTGGAGTTATTTTTTCATTTCAATCATAAATTTTCTTAAAGAAATACAGGCTGTCATGAAGAGGTAGGTGAGGATGACCTGATCCTGGGAGGACATGTCAGAAACTCTGCATAAAGGAAGTGAATCCACAGTCAACTCTAAAGGCTGAAGAAAAATTAAACAGAAGAAGATAGTGTGCTCACAGAATTTTGATGCAGGAAAGAAAATTGCTGCTCTGAAGAGGTAAAACAACACTAACCTGAGGAGACAAGAGAGAATGGACTACTGCATCATTGCAATTGACTGGGAGATAAGAACATGAAGAACTTGTTCGATAGCTGTGTTCATTTGCTGGCACCTGAACTTTTACATCATGATTGTGTGTACATATACTTCTAAGCTCATGTCAAGAACTTCTCAGGATTAAACACTTCCTTATCTTAAAAAAAACCTTAAGTTTCTCAAGTGCATGGGTTAAATGATCAGTTTTCTGAGTCCAACTTCATGTAAGACATGTCATCTTTTAGTGAAATTTTGTCAAATAATAGCCATTTAAGCAAATAAAAACAGGAAAAATTATCCCACTCATCAAGAGCAGTGTGCAAATTCTTTTGCAGCACACATGGGACATTCACTAACAAATTTAAAAGTATTCAAATCAAGCAAAATATATATTATTTGGCCACAAGCAAATTGAGCTAAAAATCAGTTATAGAGTGGTATCTAGAAAATTGCGAATTTCCTTTGCCGTCTCCTGGCAGCCATCAGGTAAGCCAGGCTGGGAGCACACAGGTACTGTGGAGAACTGTGGGAACTGTGGAGAAAGAAGCAGTCAGATGAGAATTGCCTGATGGCAGTGCTGCTGGTTCCCTATCACACAGGGCACCCCACTACATGAGGCCTGACGAGACACAGAGACTTGGGATACAAGGCAAAGCAACATTACATCATATACAGATATCTGTATGATCCCAATTCCCAAGGGTGCTACCTATGGCAAGCCTGTCCATCCTGGTGTCAAACAGCTGATGTTTGCATGAAAAACGTACAGTCTGTTGTCAAGGAACGAGCTGGATGCTGCTGTGAAACTCTGACAACCCTGTGTGTTGACTGCATTGGGAAAATTTCCCGTATGGATTCTTTGAGATTCTCTTCATTGGTCCACTCCATTAAGTCCTCAGAAGAAATCCTGACACCAATTGGATCACCAAAGCAGCCCACAGACACAGGACCGTGTGTGGGCTGACACCTGAGGCTTCCAGAGTCATGGCCTTGTAAAGGGTGGCAAGTTCCACCATAGTGTTGGCGGTTCCTGTCATCCAGCCTGGAGAGGGTGCAGTACCTCCAGCTGCACTGTTAAATGCTCACACATGTCATTGTAAAATTCATGTCTAACAAACCATTTAGGACAGTCAAATTAAAAAAGCAAATTGCAAAGTTCTGGAATTAAGTTAATGAAATGAGATTATATTAAATTTCCCTCTGATTGGTTAGGCAAGAATTTGCCTATGTAGGAACCAGCGTTGTGCTATAGCGGGTAAGACTACCAATTATGATACTAACATTCTATATGGGTTCCGGTTAAACTCCCAAGTGCTCTCTTTCTGATTCACGTTCCTGTGCGGAAAAGCAGTGGAGTATGGCCCAAGTGCTTGGGCCCCTTCATCCACGTGGCTGACCCAAAAGTTCCTAGCTCCTGGCTTCCACCTGGCCCAGCCCCAATTGTTGTGACCATTTAGGGAGTGAACCAGCAGATGGAAAATCCCCCCGTCTCTCTGTAACTCTGCCTTTCAAATCAACACATCTTTAAAAAAACAAGAATTGAGTTTTGAAATTTTTATCAAGTAAACTATCAAAACATGTTAAAAAATTTATAAGACACACTAAAATGCATGCTTAGAAAGAAATAACTTCTAATGACTGATTTTATAAACCAACAAAGTTAAGGATCAATAATTTGCATCTTAAGCAAGCAAATTAAACTCAAAACAGGAAGAAGGAAAGAGATAATAAAAAGAGCATTGGAATTGCAAAGAAAAAACAGTACAGAAAATCAATATGATCAAAAAAGCTGTTTCTTTGGAAAGATTTTTAAAAATCAATAAATACCTTACCAGATTAAACAAGAAGATGAAAGTCACTAAGATCAAGAATGAAAGCGAGAACATCATTAAATATCTAACAAGCATGAAGTGGGTAAATAAGAAAACATAAATATGGACAACATGGAAAAGTTC
Source organism: Ochotona princeps (assembly GCF_030435755.1). Taxonomy (NCBI): domain Eukaryota; kingdom Metazoa; phylum Chordata; class Mammalia; order Lagomorpha; family Ochotonidae; genus Ochotona; species Ochotona princeps. The sequence goes on along the minus strand of NC_080847.1, from coordinate 11,316,112 downwards.
CTTCACAGACTCAAACTTCAAGAAGAAATGGCTACAATTTGTAGCCATTAAGTAAGTTGAATTTGTAGTTTCAAAACTTCACTATGAAGAAGTCACCAGAACCAGATGACTTCAGTGGCAAATTCTAGGAACTTTAGGTAAGAAACCATGCCAATTCTAAACAGTCTCAGGAAACAGGAAAGGGGAGAACACTCCCCTTAAAGCATTTGATAACATCAGTTTTGCTCCAATGCCAAAACCAGGCAAAGTTTAAGAAAAGAGAATCCCAGGATAATATCTCCGAAAGACATAAAATATTCTTAATAAAATATTTGCAAGTTACATCTAGTAACACGTTCAATGCTAAATCATGAGCAAGTGAAGTTTGTTTCTGTAATACAAGGTTGGTTCAACATTTTATAATAGATGTGATTTACTCTTTTCATATATAGAGAGAGGAAAAAAATATGTATATTACTATTTTTAAACTCTTTTTTTATTTACTATTTACAAGTTTTTAAACTTTATTTGAAAGACAGAATAGCAGAAAGAGAGAGAGAGAGTAAAGGATTTTCCCATCTGTTGGTTCAACCCTCAACTGGCCAAAACAACCTGATTGGATCCAGGCAGGCCAAAGCCAGTGACTTCTAAGTGTCCTATACTCAAGTGTTTGAACCATTGTCTGCTGCTTCCCAGGGCGTACATTAGCAGGAAACCAGATCCAAAGCGGAGGCAGCATCTGATCCAAGACACAACACCTGCCCCTGTAGATTGTTCTAAGTGAGCATTTAAAAGGAAACCGCAGGGTGGGGGGGCGAAAGAAATTTACAGCCTTTCATGATAAAAGATTTTTCTAACTAGGAATGAAAGGAAACAGCCTCTTTGAATTAGAAAGGAATAAAGTTTCTTTATTTGCAAAGGGATTCCGTAATCTGCACAGAAACACCAAAGAAGTTACATAAAAGAGAATAAAATTGGTGAGGTTTTTTTTTTTTTTTTTTTTGATGTTGTGGGAAATAGATTCAAATCCAATTCAAAGGAATACTAAATAGAAATGTTTTAAAGGGGTACCATCAAAGTACAGAGCAGTGTGAAATATTTAGGAAGAATCCTAAGAAAATATGCTCAAGATTGGGTTTATGAGGAGAAAAATACAAACAATAAAGAAAAAAGAGGTATACCATTCTGATGGCTTGGTAAACTCTACATCATGAATGCATTTTTCTCTAAGCTGGTGGATAGTTAAGTTTAATCCAGTACTCATTAGAAACCTGTGAGTTTTTAGAAACTCACAGGCTCATTCTAAAACACATAGGAAAAGAAAACAATAACCAAAATTACTTTCTAAATTTATTCACTAAAATTAATAACATTACTAATGTGAAAAGATCTAGAGGGCAAACTAGGTATCCAGAATTAATTTTTTAAACTTATTATTTATTTATTTATGGAAAGTCAGATTTACAGACAGGAGAGCACCAGAGAGAGATCTTCCATCCACTGATTCACTCTCCAAGTGGCCGCAATGGCCATAGCTAAGCTAATCTAAAACCAGGAGTCAAGAGCTCCCTCTTGGTCTCCCACATGGGTACACAGGGTCCCAAGGCTTTGGACCATCCTCCATTGCTTTCCCAGGCTACAAGTACAGAACTAGACAGAAAGTGCAGCATCCAGGACATGAACTGGTTCCCATATGGGATCTCAGTGCTTGCAAGGGGTAGATTAGTTAATTGAGCCATTCTTCCAGGCCCTATATGTCCAGGATTATTGTCAGCCACTATTAGGATATATTGACATAAAATACTCCTATATTCTGTATCCCCACTTATCATGTGGAACTTAACATCATCATGGAAAAATGCATTCTCTTATTAGGATTCATGAGAAAATCTCAGACAATGTCAAATAGAGAAACATTATATGAAATAATTGATCAAACATTAAGCTCACAGTGTAGGGAGAAGATTGACAAAGAGTCAATTTGCTACAGACCAAAGTGAAATGATAACTAAAGGCAGGTCCTTCCTTCTAGAGAGACCTTGATAAAGGACTTGCTATTTCGTTAAAACCATATTAACTGCTTTTTAATCTAGTAGAATATCCTTATAAATATATTGAGCCTCTCACATAGAGCAGTGGCCTTGCATACTTTAGCAGAGTTTGTTATTTCTGCCTGTTCGTGAACTATAAGCCTTTTGGCATGCCTTCTTCACATTATGAGAATTAGTAGTCAGCCGTCTCACAGAGGAGAAACAGGTGACATAACCCTGCAAAAGTGGTACCTGTAACCCATGATGACCACCTATCATGAAAAATTCTAGCCTTTATTTTTAAACATAAACATACATCTAAGGATCAGCAGATACATAAAATCAGCAAAATGAATATGAAAGAGAAAGATGAATTATTGACTCTGGAGGAAATGTTGATCATCCAAGAAGGAAAAGAAAACATTTGACCCTTGGAGAGAGTCAAGAGAATGTGTGTCCACCCAAAGAGGGATGGAACAGGCTTCCATACCAAGGAGGCATCAGGGTAGAAAGAATTCTTAAAGGTTAAAAGACATGACAGTGTAAATAAAAAATTAAATAGAATTGATGCAATGACATGCCATTGACTGAATTAATCATGGGAAAGGAAGTTCTCCAAAAGATAATGAAAAAAAGACACAGAGATAGAACCAAAGAGATGTAGTTCTCAACATTTATATCTCCTTGTTAGTTTATTTTCACACAATGCCTTTTGGTTTTCTTATCTTTTTAGTTTGGAAAAGGAATCTCTCAGTGATTTTTCCCATTATTCTCCAGAAAGCATAAACAATTATTAGCAATAAGTTTTAGTAATATCCAAAGTATTAAAAGTAGGAAGTAGTTTTTTCTGTACTCACCAATTCCCTATAGCTATATTATGATTGCTTTACCCATCGCAGAATCTGCTGGGGTCTGTGCAGTGGGTGTGGAGGACACGAAGGTGTGAGAACTGTTCCCCTGCAGGCAAGGTTGTGAGGAATTTTCTGCTGCATGGCATGGCCCAAGGGATGTCTCTGTAACCACCTCAAGGCAGTTCCACCAAACCCTTTGCACGAACACCTGACCATCTTACTGAGAATTCTATAATCTATTTAGGCATTGTTTGCCACTGTGGAGTTCGTGTTTACTATCAATGTAAGCTTGGATTTTGATGTTGCTGATTGGCACAAGGGCCTTTTACAATTCGTGTTGTCTCTGTCTCTGTCTCTGCTGCCCCCATTGACCATCCTTGATCTTTAGGTCCCTCCTTCTGTGATGCATTTCCTTCCTTAACTGATTCAAGATTAAGTTGTAGAACGAGGATTGTAGTAGGAATGTGTTACTGATTGATATGTACCTCTATTGAGAACTTTCTGACCACAGGGTCAGGATGGATACCATCCTGCTTTAAGGTGAAATAAATGGCAGAATTATACTTGGAAACATCCACTTGACCATGACGTAAAAGGGCTGTGCCAGAGCTTGTGGCTACTTCTGTATAAATAAAGGGGACAGCTTTCTTGCATTGTCCATTATGATCATGAAATTGTAGTCAACCATTTCTTTCCTCTTTATGCCTACTCCACACACCCTTCTCAAGTTCCAAACTTGACTGGAGCTGGACTCTGGCAAGGATTTACTTAAAAAAAAAAAAAACACAAATTATGGTTGTATAATAATGAGCCCTATAGAAAGTATGTGCTGTCCCTACCAACCTCAGTTTAGGTCTCCAGGATAACCACACCACACAGTTTTCTGCATACTTTTCTGTAAAGGACATCTACAAATGCAAAATGTTGAACAAAATGGGGATTATAGTTATTTTTTGAAAAATTTTTGTTTTTACTCTACAGTAAGGTTTTGGAAATATTTGCATATCTATGTCTATAGACGTAATTTTAAGAACTGTGTTGAGTTCCACACAATTAATGTGACACATTTTAACCATTTCCAGTTGATGTACCTGTTTCACCATAACAGTAATATTATTGTATTAGGAAGTTTTAATTACATCAAGCATTAATCCTTTCATGCTACTCTTAGTTATTTTGATTTACTGTTTCCATTTTTAGTGTGCTGCTTCTTTCTAAAGTTGGGTTTTCAGTGCTCTTTGATTATTTCTGTTTCTCTTCCTACTTTTTTTCTGTTACTTGTAATTCTTGGTACTCTTCAAAACTTAAATTCAGTTAGAACCCTTTAGGTTCTAACTAATGGCTAATATTTTTTGCACCTACTTTTCAGTAGAATTTAAAGTTATGAGGATATCTGGCATCTGAAGCCTCAAGCATTCTGAGGCCTGGGAGGAATCCTCAAGATTAATAGAGTAGAACCCTCTTAGGTAATACAAGTGGTAGCAGTCATTGATCATTTAACTTTTTGAAGGTTCATTACAGCTAAAAGTAGTAAAATGTTGACATGTAAGCATTTTACGTTCTGTGAAACTTATAGCTACATGCATTGAGCAAATCTTAGATACAATGCTACCAAAATCTTTTCTGTGGTATTCTCATTGCTTTCAGGAAAGTCACAACTGATGTATGACTTCCCCCATGCATTACTTCAGAGAAATAAAGACTTTTTCTAGCGGTCTGAGTGTAAGATTCTTCAAGGCAGCTACAGCTGCTTGGATGTTTCCCAATGACTTATCCAAACCTAATTAATCTTCAGTGGCTATTGAGTTCTTTTGCACCGCTCAGCTCAGTTTGTTGCTGTTTTTATAAGCTACCTTTCCTTTCTGTACTCATTTTTCTTTCAGTCTATATATATATAGTTGATTAGATTATAGGATGAAAGTAATAGGTGTACCAGGCAATGCCAGGGAATAGCTTATTTGTCATAATCTTCAGCAGGATTAAGTAGTCATTTCTATATAGCAGGAATGAAGCATTTGGGCAAAAGAGTGAATCACCTAAGTGGAGATTGTTAACATAATTTCTAATTACAGGTAAAGTAGACCTGCAAGCTGCACATTGACAAAAGTAAGGTAACTTGTAAGGTAAGATGAAGTTTGTGATCCCATATCTACTTGGCTATTAACACCTAAGTGATTTTAAGGGTTGTTTATCATATTTAACAATTTTAATTGTTATTTGGTTTTTGAAGGACAAATCCGTTTTTATTCACCAATACCTGTTGGCATTGTTGGAACACGATTTGGATTAAGACTAAATTGAAGCATCTAAGTTTGCTTTTCTGTGTTCCTAATGATGAATACCCATGATATGTTCCTAGTATTTTATCTTTCCCTTTTAAGATATGTAAGATTTACCTACTTCTCTTTCCAAAGCATTTTGTCAATCCATCCTTACAGCAAAAGTTAATTCAATCTAAGAAAAATTTACATTGCTTTTCCTTAATAAGTAAATCATTTTTAACCTCCTGCTCAATGCTTATGGAATATTGTGTTACAATTTTGAGATCAGTTCTCTGTGTTCCTCCAATCAAGAGCTTCCTAGCCATGCACAGTGCCTAAGGCTTTAATAAGTAGGCTAATTCTTCCTTCAGGGTTTGCTTGGGGGTTAAAGTTCCTAATGAGCCAAGTAGAGCTTGCAAGTAGAAGTGGGTGGATGAAATACTCAGACAGCTGATGTTTCAGCATGGTCATTCTGCTTCATGTCTGAGGGATTTTTTTTAAATTTCACAGAAAAATAGAATTAAAAGGTAATGTGCAGTTTTCATGAACTTTTTGAAGCCCCTTTAGATTTCAACTATTTATGTTTTCTTTTTATTGCTTTGTTCTTGCCTATGTTAAATCCCCGTTATAATCAAGGTTTTGGATATCTGACACATTTCATTAATTAAAACAATTATTGCTTTTATCTGGTTATTTTGGTAGACACTTTAGATTCTATTTATTTTTGCTTCTTAATTTATTTCAAGCCTATTTCCTAGTTTTTTTTAACAAATAAGGTGAAATACAGGAAGGAGAAATGAAATCATGGAAAAGTTCATTTATATATGATAAATATTTTTCCTTGACATCTCTAATAGCAATAGTGATAATTTCCATATCTGCTGTGATTTTATGTTTTTTATGTGTAAACCATTATCCCCATTTTTAACTGACTCTATTTTAGTAATGGGCAGGAACAAACTCTAATTTAAGTGACTTGCCCAATGTCATACAGCTAGTAAATAGCAGAGTAAGAGTTAGTTACTAAGAAACAGATTCAAACTCTGATCTTTCAAGGCTTTAGGCCAGCTCTTTTTCCTTCATGATGTTGTTCCTCAATCCAGGCTTCCTGGATGGTTGGTGTCTTTTCAAATGTCATATGACTGTAAGTTACTCAATCTTTCAACAAATGTTGGCTAAATTTTCATTCTAGTTACCTGAGATTGAGATGCATTAAAGCGAAAAAATATATATTGTTGGTCTATGTATTAAGCCTGGAAACATCACCAAGATGGCTGCCCAGAAGTGCCTGGTGTACCCACCTCAACAAGTAAAGACAAAAACAAGAAAAAAAAAAGCAGTAGCTATTTCACCAGAGTGTTTGAGAAAGACCATCAGAGTGCAGTAGAGATGCTGTTACACATAGAGCTGCAAAGAAGAGAACTAAATATATGACATCTTATGTTCTGTCTCTGAAGGTTAATAGTGAATCAAAAGAACTTAGCTGGGTGGAGCCGTCTTGAAACCATATCTTCACAGGGTCCTGTTAAGCAACTAGACAGCTGCTTCAAGCTCTGCTAGCTTGCCCTTGTGATCCAACCAGAAAGCCCTGTCCACCCTCCCATGGACCTAACAAGCATGAATGATCCACTGTGAGTTGCCCAGACTACAGAACACCTCCCTCTCCTCCTAGCCCCCACCCGCCCAAGCAAAAAATAAAATTGGACCTCACCCAAATTCCTTTGCTCTACACACAACTAGGCAGATTTATTGCCCCAAGAAGCTAACAGGTTGTACTGTCCACTCTTGCACTTCCCCAAAAGAAACCATTTGGTTCCACCAATCCATCGTCAGCCTAGGTTCACAGTTGAAGTCCAGAAAAAGCAGAGAATCAGACCTACCCAAGCACCCATGACCTGGGAAACAACAAAGCAGCCTTGCCTGAACCCCTTTGAGAAATAGCCCAAATAGCCCTCCTCTTCTTCTGCAACCCCAAGAAGTGGTTCAACAACCCATTCTCTGAAACTGAGCCTGTAAAGGCATAAGAAACATTTCATTTCTTCAAAATAGTTTCTATTCTCATTAAATTTTTCACTGACTCATAGGTCATACAGTAGCATCATTTTCTCAGAAAAGGTTGTTTGTTTTTATTTCTTCAATGATACATTTGGTTATTCAGCAGCATGTTATTTAACTTCATGGCATTGTAAATTTTTTAACTTTATTCCTGTTGCTGATTTTCTTTCATGGCTTTTCACTTAAGGGAATGTATATTAACTGTGTAATGGAGACTATCATATCCAGATGTGAAGATACAATACAGTTTACATGTCTACTTCTAAATCAAAGATGGACTCCCAATGGAACTGTTAAATATATGTTGACAATAGAATGATAGACTCTCTGCCATTGTAGTACTTGCAGTGTCAGGATACACTCAAGTAGCAGAATGATGGACTTACGACTGCTTATGAAGGACAATACTCTTTTCATAATATAGGGAAAAATCAGTGAAGGGATGATTTAGGGAGGGAGTAAAGGAAATCCCAGAGCCTATCAAATTATATAATAAAATTTTTAAAAATTAAAAAATAGCAGCAAAGAATACTATGCCAAACTATCCTTCAAAAGTAAAGGAGAAATGAAGAGTTTTTATGACAAACAAAACTGAAGTACTTCATTGCAACAGACCAACCCATAAAGAAATGCTAAGGAGTGTGCAGTAGAAGTAAAAGGATTATAAAAACCATCTTCAAAACACATGAAAGTACAAAACTCCATACAACGTAAAGAAGATACATGAAAAAGAAAGACTCAAATCCAATCAATATATGGAAAGATGAACAAGTGAGGAAGAAAGGAGCAAATACTATACAAAACAACAAGAAAAAAAGATTTTTTAAATTACAGGAGTGTGTTTTTAATTACTAATTATACCTTTAAATGTAACTGGATTGAATTCCTCAATTAAAATATATAGACTATGCATAGCTGAATGGATTTTTAAAAAAATTTGTTTTTATTGGAAATTTTATGGAGAAAAGAAGCATTTGATTTGCTCCTCAAATGACCACAACAGCCAGAGTTGAAGCCAGGAGTCTGGAGCTTCTTCCAGATCTCCCACGTGGATTCAGGGTCTCATGGCTTTGGACCATTCGCCACTGCTTTCCCAGTTTAAAAGCAGGGAGCTGAATGTAACATGGAGCAGTTGGGACATGAACCAGAGCCTATATGGGATCCTGGCACTTATAATGTGAGGATTTATCCAATGAGCTATTGCACCAGGCCCAGATAGAATTTTAAAAATTCTACTTATGCGGCTAATGTTATGGTATAGTGGCTAAAGCCATTACCTATAATGCCCTTATCCCATCTGGGTACCAATTTGTGTCCCAACTGTTCCACTTCTAATCCGCTCCCTGCTAATTGTTCAGGAAGAAGAAATGACATTTGTAGACAGACATGCACTCAACAATGAAGAATCCTGTTATATAAAGTGAACATTATTGATCCTGTAAGGAGAGACAGTAATAGTGCAGTAATAGTTGGGAGCTTTAACAGCCCATTGTCATAATGCATAGATCATTCACAAAAAAATCCAGAAAAAAAACACAAAGTTAAACTATACTTAAGAACAAGTGGACTTAAAAAACATAAACAGAACATTTAATTCAATAAGCACATATTACACATTCCCCAGGATAGATTATATATTGGGACACAGTGTAAATAATAGGATGTATTTGGAGTCCGCAAGAAGTACATGAAAATACACATTCTCTTTAATTCTAGTTTTTCATTGTTTTTTTAAGTATCCTTATATCCTCCCTGATCACAATTGAATAAAATTAGAAATAAATAACAGTTGCATAAATAATGTGAAAAATAAACATTGTTCTCATGAACAACCAGTGATTCAGCAAAATCAAAGGGGAGCTATTGGGTGACAAATTTATAGCAATAAGTGCCTACATTTAAAAAAAGGATTTAAAATAATTACCATATTTAGCCAACTCAAACAACCAAGAAAGCAAAAATAAACATGAAATTAGTAAAAGGAAAGAAATAAGATTAGAACAGAAGTAAATGAAAGAGACACAAAATACAAAAGATCAATGAAATGAAGAATTAAAAAAAAAGACAAACAGGGCCCAGTGCAATAGCCTAGTGGCTAAATCCTTGTCTTGCACACACACCAGGATCCCATGTGGGATCCAGATTCTTATCCTGATTCGTATCCCAGCTGCCTACTCAGATCCTTTATGGCCACTTAGGGAGTGAACCAGCAGATGGAAGATCTTTCCCTCTGTGTCTTCTCTCTGTGAATCTGCCTTTCCAATAAAAGTAAAAAAAAAAAAAAATCTTTAAAAATATGTACTTATAATAAGGCAAACAAAATTGCTAAACTTTTGACTAGAATAACTAAGTAAAAAATGAGAGAAGACTCAAATAAAATAAGAGATTTTTAAAAAGAGAGAGATAGCAATTAGTTACAAGTATACAATGAATCATTAATGAACTGTTATGATCAAGAATGTGTAAACATGATGGAAATTCTAACAGTGAAATTTCTGGCCACATATATCCTACCAAAATTGAACCATGAGGACATAGACACTTGAACAACAAAAGGTAATGAGATTGAATCAATAATAAAAAGTCACACAACAAAGAAAAGCCTAGAACTAGATGAGTTAACCGCTGAATTAAACAACACTTTCAGAGAAAAATTCATTCCAGTTCTTCTCAATGCGACCCAGACTATTGAAATGGAGAGAACTCTTCCTAAATCATTCTCCGAGCACATCATTACCTGAATGAAAAACCAGGTGAAAAACACAACAACAGCCAAAAGTAATTCATATCCTTTTGAAAATATCAAGGAAATAGAAGCACAGCTTTTTTCCCCTATATTTCTCCCCATAAAAATGTCCATATTCTCTCCATTCTTTTATATATAATTTTCTCTGATTCTTCCTCAGCCTGAAGTATTTCTTTTTCTTGCAGTGAAGCTGTTGATGACATGCTCTCTCACTTTTGTTTTTCTAAAAATGTTGATTTTGTGTTCATTTTTAGTTATCCTTCCCTCATACAGTACTTTATATATGTTCCAGTACTTTCTGGCAGCCATAGTTTCTGATGAGAAGTCAGTAGTAATTTGTATAATTGTTCCATTTGTAATGGATCTTTTCCTCTGTCCTCATCCTACATGCTCTCCTTTTTGTCTTTGTTAGCAGCTGCTTGATGAAAATGTGCCTAAATATCATTTCTCTATATTTATCTTACTAGGATTTAGAAAAAACACTAGCCATTTTCTGAACAATTTTTGCACTATTTTCTCCTTTCTGAGATTGTTTTTAAATCTAACTTGAATCATTTAAATATGGGCCCATGAATGGTCACCGAGACTCTGTTCTTTTTTTTTTCAGTATTTTCCTCATTTTCAGATCTACCAGTCTGGTAATTCATTTCTTATTTAGTTTTGCTGTGTCTAACTTATATTTTTCCCCTGCAGTGTTTCATCACATGAGTAATAATTATCCTGTTTTAAATATTGTAGATATTTTGGGCTTGGCGGCGTGGCCTAGTGGCTAGGGTCTTCGCCTTGATCCCATATGGCCGCTGGTTCTAATCCCGGCAGCTCCACTTCCTCTCTATCTCTCCTCCTCTCAGTATATCTGACTTTGTAATAAAAATAAAAAATAAATCTTAAAAAAAAAAAAGAAGTTCCTATCTTTAAAAAAAATATATTGTAGATATTTTCACTCAAAAGCATTGTTAGTTTGAAGCAGAAGGTGCAGCTGGCCTATATTAGCAGGAGGGGCTGGGTCCCATTGGGTCCAGCAGCCACATGCCACACCAACCTTCCATATCAACAGCACCTCAGATGAGCCCGGTTTGATTCTTGGCTGCTCCATTTTCCATTTGTCTCCTTGCACCTGGGAAAGGAGCAGAAGATGGTCCAAGTACTTGGACCCCTGTAACCTTCATGAAAAACCTATATGGAGTTCTAGGCTCCTGGCTTCCATCTACCTAGCCCTAATCATTGCTACTATTTAGGAAGTGAACCAGAAGTTGAAAGATGCTCTCTCTCTCTCTCTCTCTCTCTCTCTCTGTCTTTGTCTTTCAAATAAATAAGCAAATCTTTTAAGAAACGAAAGAATAAATTTATTTTGCTCATGGATAAGATATTAAAAGAAACAAATGAGAGTGGGTGGATTTAGTGATAGTAATAACTCTGGAAATCCTTTCAAATTTGCCCACTATGGTAGTACAAGCAGTCTGGGGAAAAAAAGTGTGTGTGTTTACAGACTCAAATATCTGAGCCTTGTTTTTTGTTTTTTTTTTAATTTTTGTTTTTGTTGTTGTTATTGTTGTTGTTGTTGTTGCTACATACAGACACAGGTTAAGTTGCTTAACACAGGTTAAGTTCCTTGAAAAAGTGGTATCCCATATTGGTGTGCAGGTTTAAAACCTGGGTATGATATTTCTTATGCCTCTTCCTGGGAAGATGACTGGAAACGCAGCCCAGTTCTTGGACCCCTGCCATGCAGTTGAAAGTCCAGGATGGAGTTCTGGTTCCTATCTCTTTCCTTCAGCCTGACCCAGCCCAAGTATTTGGGGAGTGCACTGGTACGTAAAAGATCTCTTTTTTTTCCTTTCTCTTCCTTTCCCTCCCTCCATCACTTTATCTTTCAAATAAATAAATCCTTTAAAGGAAGCCTTAAAAGGCAAGTGCAAATGAACTCCTAGTCAATGGAGGTGCTCCCAAACCTGAGCTAACTTGCACTGGGCACTCACACTGGATCATCCACAGTATGACACTAGAGTATTTCAGCAGTGACAATAGTGGTTTTTGCATGGAATACCAGATTGTTCTAGTAATTTTTTTTTATTGAAAAGGCAGACTTACAGAGAGAAGGAGGGACAGAAAGAAAGACCCTCCACCCACTGAGTTCATTCCCCAAATGGTCACAATGGCAGGAGCTGAGCTGATCTAGAACCAGGAGCCTCCTCTGGGTCCCCAACTTGGGTGCAGGGTCCCAAGTCTTTGGGCCATCCTCTACTACTTTCCTGGACCTCAAGCAGGGAGTTGGTTGGGAAGTGGAGCAGCCAGGACATGAATCAGTTCCTATATGGTATCCCGGTGTGTGCAAGGCAAGGATTTAGCCTTGAGCCATCATGCCGGGCCCTCCATTAAAGCTTTTCTATGCCAGTTTTTGACACTGGCATCAACTGGAAAGAATTCAACCAGAACCAGACTCTAAGTCTGAAAAAGCATCCCTAGAGTTCTAAAAATGTCCACAAAGTAAGCATCAAGGTGAGAAAAGAAGGATATAGAGGCACTTCATTTAAATTAGAAAGAATGTGAGAGTGTGATGAAAATACTTGATGAGAATTCCTAGCAAGTAAAGACAGTAATCTACTCATGAGATAGCTAAGGCTGGAGAGATAGGAAGAGGAGGAATTGGGGACTAGGAGTGAAGGTAGGATGGAACTTTGATGTTGATAGAAAGGTTAACCTCAAAATTATTGCGATTTGTAATGACAGGTCAAAATAGAAAGAGGAAGAACCTGGTACCCATGTTATGAGCCTGAAAACACTGAAGATGGTTTTTATTGTTACAGCAAAATTAGTGAAGATGGATCTTGAGAGAGTGGACTTGTTTTTCAGGTATGATGGTTTCACTGTTACTACGACACCTGAATTGAAATGTTCTGTGGACCAGGGTAGATATGTATGGTACTAGAAAGAGAATGGGAAAAGGAAAAGTCCAAAATTGTAATAACTGAATCCATGACACTCATCTAGAACCTTTAAAAGTCTCAAAAAATTGAAAAATCTGAAATTTCGCCTTGAGGAATGTCCAGTGCTTTATTAATCTAAAGAGAAGTGGAAAGATGACACTTGTGATGATTTTCATGGCATGGAAGTACAGAAATGTGCAGGGTTTTCCCAGGGACTCGGTGAAATGATTGTTACTGTCCCCTCTGTGCTGAGAGGCTGACAGAGGAGACAACCGCCCGAACACTAAATGTAGACAAGTACATTGAGAGAACATTGAATCTCTCAAATATCACCGTATGATTGGAGCAAAGATATGTCCCCAAAGGCCAATTATTGTAGATGGGAACTTCTACTTGCTCAAAAACCCTTGCTGATGATGGAAACCTTTCTTGAGTTTGTCGGGGGGCACCTTTCATGAGAAGGAGCAGGCACAAGCACACCAAGGCCTTTACTGTGTTCAGATGCTGCCAAATTTATTACAAAAAAAAATCATGGGTTCAGCAGTAAAATGTTCAAAATGTGTATGTGTTTAGCCTACAGATGTTTAAATTTTTTTTAAAGATTTAGTCATTTTTATTGAAAGGTGGATATACAGAGAGAAGGAGAGAGAGAGAGGAAGATCTTCTGTCCGGTGGTTCACTCCCCAAGCGGCCGCAACGGCTGGAGTTGAGCCAATCCAAAGCCAGGAGCCAGGAGCTCTTTCGGGTCTCCCACGTGGGTGCAGGGTCCCAAGGCTTTGGGCCGTTTTCGACTGCTTTTCCAGGCCACGAGCAGGGAGCTGGAGGGGAGCAGGGCCGCCGGGATTAGAACCGGCGACCATATGGAATCCAGGGCGTGCAAGGCGAGGACTTTAACCACTGCAGCCTCCAAGTAGGAAAATGTGGATTCACTGAAGCTTCATTTTTTTTTTGCATTGGTATAGTAGTTTTATTGTTGTTTAGTGCCGCTTTGAGTCTGTTGTCTATGAATTACCAGATTTGATCTTGATAGGCTATATTGTACTTTTTTCTCACTCTTTTTATGGTCCTGAAAGATTTCCCTGCACTCCCTCCCCATTACCGGTTAGCATAGAGTATTGAGGGTATAGTAGGTTTTACAGTTTTTCGATGTAGATCTTAAGTATTCTGACATTAATTGTTGGTTTATAGATTATATCGCGTTATCTTATTGCATTGGATACAGGTTGTTAGAGATTGCACTAATATTACAATATACAGGTACTATCTTCCAAGTTGTCATCTTTTCATCTCAGATTAAGGCAAACATGTGGTATTTAATCTTTTGGGATTGGTTCATTTCTCTTAGCATGATGGATTAATTTTTAAACTGCATGTAACTTTTAGCAGGCCTGACAATTAAAAAATGCTCTCCCTGTTCTATTTTCATATATATGCTTGATAGATATCCCTAGTATTTTTGTAAATGTGCCTATATGTCTGTGTCTTTCATGCGACATATTACCAGCCTTCATAACTTCCATGTGACCACTAGACAGCTATACCATTCACTACCAGCTTGTCCAAAAATTAGTTATAATCTTTGGAAATTCTTAAAATCTTGCTTTTTATAGGTCCTATGTTTTTGCTTTACTCAAATAATCCTTGAAAACATTGGGAAGACACTCCCATATATCTTTTATCCATTTTGCCAGTTGCTTCATTTTCTATGCCCCAAAGGTTCTTAATTAATGAATCCCAAACTATTTACCCAGGTTGTCCTGGGGCAATTCACAGGGCTACAGGATACTTTAAAGTTTTGAGAGAAACAGCGGCATCTGTTGGGCATGACCTGAACTACTATGAAATTGGAATTTATTTCTTTTTTCTTAAAGGATCTTGAAAACCAGGGCAACACAAAGATATCCAGGAATTGAAAATAATGGGAATATTTGTTCTAGGCTTCAAAATATAGTTTGAATCAAATTAGCATTTCACTTTTCACATAGCTGACTAAAACATCTTAAGTATATTAATAGCAGTAGTGTTACTAAACAAAAAATACTTTTCATCAGACATTCTGTGTCATTGAGAGGCACAGGACTCCTATCCTCAAGTCATACCTGCGTTTTAATCTCATTAATTGATTAAATTAATTTTACTGATATTTGGACTTTGATGCTATAGACCTTGAGAACACCTGTTAATGTAAATAAACTTGAATACAGGAAGAGCTTTATTATTGCAGTGTCATCATTCTTTGAACTCAAATACCAAATATATTAATAAAGAGTTGGGAGATTGCCAATCCTTGTAGAAGGGTTTATTATCTGTATCTTTACTGACTGATAGCCATTAGCAATATGTGGCTATTTAACTTTAAATTAACTAAGATTTTAACCTCAGTTCTTAAGTTGCAGTAGTTGTACTTCGGCTACCCTCAGTTGTTGCGCTTGCTTCTTACCTATACACTGAACAGCACAGATATGGAATGTTTGCAGCATGGTAGAAAATCCCAGTACTGCTGCCTATTATCTTAATTCATTTTTATTTTTTTGATTGTAGAAATTAGGCATTGCTGAAATATTTATTTTATATAATTTCAAACAGCATTGTCAGATAGAAATATTTAACATAGAACACTTCGTAAGACCTTTGTCTTGCTTCGCCTGCCAGTTTAACAGTGATTTTCTGTGTTCTTAGTGGACATTCACATATTTTTGTAAAATGTCAGATCAGTTCTTTAGCCCTTTTTATATATTGAGTAATTATTTAAAATAATTGATTTTAAGGAAATATTTATTTGAAGAAGTTATAGAGACATTGAAAGAGAGAGGGAGTAAGAGAGCAGGAGGGAGAGCGAGAAAGTCAGAGAAAGAGATGTCTTCCATCCGCTGATTCTTCCACAAATAGCCTCAATTGCATAAAGTTAAGTTGTGAATTATTTTCACTTAACAATTTAAATATACTTTGTCCCAGTTTCTACCTTTCATTGTTACAGATATTGCTATTGAGAATTTACATATTAGTGTTTGCTCTTTTGTAAGTTGTTTTAGTAAGTTGTTATTCTGACTTCTGTAAAGGTATTCTTTGTATAGTTGATGACTTACAGATTGATTCTGGTGAAGCATGATATAACGTAAATATGTATGTTATATATATTTATCCTGCTTCTAATCATTATACTTTGTGGTTTTAATTTCTTGTGTTTTCTAACATTTCTTTTGAAACTATCAGTAGTTATTGCCTGGACTATTATTTATTCATTTATTATTTATTATTTATTACTTTGAAAGCTATATACTCCTCCATGAATCAGAATTTCTTTTTCTTCCGTCTTTTTGAATCTGTGCACCATCCTGGCTAGCTTCTTCAGTGATACTTTCTAATTCAGTAATTCTCTCTTCATTTATGTCAAATACTAGTTACTACCTATTTCATTTTAAATGTTAATGATTTTTTTCAATAAGTAATGTGGTGGAATTGGTATCGTTGCAATATAAATCTACATGGTTATATTCTGAAATTTCTTATTCTTGGCTTATAAATGTCTATTTTCTTATTTATTCCTTTAAACATGTGAAATATACTTGTTTTACATTTTGAAATTATACTATTTTAACTGCTGTGTTTATTTTTTTTTACCAGATATTCTCCTCTTCTTTTTTCTGTAGGCTCCTGTTTTTATTTTTGTTTCCTCATAGCTTTCGAGCTTATTTTTACTTTCCATGATGAGATCATGTAAACTGAAAAAAAATTTCAGCAAATTCTATGCAAATTGAGACTGCTTTTACATACAACGAACTTGCATTTTTCTCCTTATGAATATCTGGGGTGAACTCTCAACCAAAGATTAATTTATCAGCTTGGCTACATTTTGAGTCTGTATAGTGTGATTTCAACCCTCATATCCACGTGAAAAGTCCTGGATGTTTATGATTTAGGTGCTCATACAATCCGGCTAGCTCGAAACAATCCCACTTAACGTCCTCTTCCCTGGGGATAATTGTTAGTAATGCCTTCTTGCACTCTTCAGAAGATTCCATGATTGGGTTATAATCTGTAAGTCACCCTACTAGCAATACTGAAAGAACAGACATTTTGCCTGTTTTTGCCCTACCTAAGGCTGAACAGAGAATTTATTAATTCCCTGCTCACAAATCATAATTTCAGTTTTACCCTTTAACCAAAAATGTGTCTTTTCCAGAATCCTGATTTTAAGTTGAGATCTCCCCTTCTACTCCACAAATAAGATTGCTTTCTGGGGAATTGGTAGTTGACCTCAGGGCAACTTCTGGTGTTCACATGTTTACCTCTCTGGATGTGTGCTTCTGTTTAGTTCTTTGCCTCTAAGGATCCTTCCTTGCTTTATTGTGACATCAGCTATATATTTAAAAGGATGTTGTAAATCTTTTATCCAGAATATTTAGTTGTTTCTTTGCACAGAGTTTTTCCCCCTAGAACAAAAACTATGGACTCCTAATACCGACTTAACAACATGTGATATTAAAAGAGCCAGTCTTTCCAGCATAGCAGTAACTCAGATATTTCAAAAAACATGTTTCCTACTTGAGAGTTCTCACCTATCCCAGTTTGTTGAAAATAGGATACGTTTTACTTGAATGAATAAGAATTTTTAATATCTTTTCGTGTTTTATATTCTCTAGATAAGAACTGGAGGGATGTGAATTTGGCCTAGCAGCTGTCATAACTATCATTTGAAATACTTACATCCCATCTGGGAAGTACCTGGTTTCATGTGTCTCTGCTTCCAATTTCAGCATCCTTGTAATGTACACCCCAGAAGCAGCAGGTGATGGCTCCATAGCAGGTGCCTTGTGACCTATACGGGAGAGCTACATCAAGCTCCTCGCTTCCAGCTTCTGCCTAGCCCAGCCTCAGCCACTGTGGGCATTTGGAGAGTGGACCAGTAGATTGGAAATGCTCTCACTGGCTCTCCTCTTTCTCTCTTTGGTTCTGTTTCTCTGTTTCAAATATAATTTAATAAAGAAACACAATATTTGATATAATTACTTGTCTTTCTAGTAAAATAAATAGACAGGTGCCAACATGGAAGATAAAAGATGCTGACAATATAGACAATTTATCAATATCAATAGGTAAACTGAGGCACAGAAAGATTAAATAATTTACCCAAGTTTCACTATGAGTGACTGGGGGAGATGGTATTGGAACCCAGAGCAAGCCTGTCTGTAATACTGATATCCTTACAACAACCTCATATACCCTTTGACAAACCTATGCATTCCTCCATTGCAGTTTCATAAAATATATGTCCATGGGGAAAGCACTTGCCATATGGATATTTTCTACAGCCTTCCTAGTATTTGGGGTTGGTATTATCCAAAAGTCACCACAAAAAGACTGCAAAAGGATAGAGAAAAATGTCAGTCTTGTCATATTATTAGTCCCTGGGAAATGTAGTCCTTTCAATAATAAATAATAAATACTTTGCATTTCTCCATCCTTTATCTCATTCTGTTCTGCTTTCCTGGAGTTTTTTTTTTTTTTAATCTGAAAATTTCTTGTTTACACTTTAATAAGCTAAAATTATCTTCAGGGTTAACATATTTCCCATGAATCCCATCATCCCCAAAGATTTTCTCAGACAGAATGAGTGACTCCCTCATGTGTTCCCATCACATATTTTCTATTTTCACATGTTTTATGATAACACTTATCAGTTATTTTACATTACCATTAATTATATTAAATCACCATTTTATAGGCCAAAAGTGGTAGAATGTCAGCAATGTCATATTTATTAACCTAAATTTATTAGAAATGTGTCCACAAATACACAGTAGAAGTAGGAATAGGGGCCATGGGTCATTTCTTTCTGTTTCTTTAGTGTCTGGAAATATACAAAGATAGGATTGTTGAATTGAATTACTGAGCAAACCCTGAAGGCAATATCTGAAAATGTTTAACACTGACAAGTACCACATGGATAGCAACCAATCAGAACAGATACTGCTGTTAATTAGTGGATAAAACTGTGTCCAGTGTATCAGCTGTGTAACAGCTCAACCTGTACCAAGGGGACATACAGAACAAGGCTTCTGGACTTTCAGCGAACCCCGAAGTGGAGTCCTGATCAACTACAATCAATCAGTGTTTAAAACATGCCCAGCAACAGTACCACCAAATAACCCTACAACCTTTACTGACCAATCTCGGTGCTTTGCTTTCTTTTTTGAGGAATATTCCTCTCTTTTCTTTTGAAACAGCATTTATTTGAAAGGCAGAGGGAGGGAAGGAGAGAAAGTTTTCCCACCCAGACAGGACGGACCACACCAATACCAACAGCAGGGAGCTCTATGCAGGTTTCCCTTGTGGTCAGTGAGAATCTAACTATTTCAACCATTATCCACTATCCCCAGACACACTAGCAGGGAACTGAATCAAAAGTGAAGGCAGGACTACATCCCAGATGTTGTGATACCACAGTGTCCTCTCCAGACCTCAGGACTTTTGGAATAAACTTTCCTACCTTTGAACACCTTTCACTCCTACACACACACACACACACACAATCTTTCCTCCGTTAGATCCTACAGTTTCTTTCTGCTAACTCCCATCCTAAGATCCTAATTATATGATGAAGGACCTTAGCACAAGTCTCTCATGCCTCTTAATCAGTAGTTCTTCAGATAGTCAAATATTACCATTACATCACCTCTCATGTCATTTCTTTCTAACAAGCATATATCCTTTGTTTCTTAAACCAATCATTATTGTATGTGCTTCATATTCTCCCAAAGTTATAGTATTCTTTATTTTTGTTTTTACCTGTACTGTCTGGAGCTAAGCTTCATATGCCTGATTAGAATATGAGCAGAGCAGAGGAGGCCAGGACTAGCTCCATCTTTCAAGCCCATTTGGGTCATGGTTTGCCAGTGTGGTATACCAAGTCCTTTCCTGTGGTTTGCATTGAGGCTATAAACCTGTTGCGGGGACCCATGATACAGGAAGGACAGGTTCTTAACTTTGTGCATCAGAACTGCCACCTCTGGAGTAGTAGAGAAAACATGCATGGTTTTGAAAAGCACAAATATCTGAGTTGCGTACCAGACCTTAGTGTGGCTGTCCAGCTGGGGGATCTTTGAAAAGAGTGTGAGAGATACTATGGAGAGAAGTGGGTTCTAGACTAGAATGCCTACATTCAAATCCTGGCTTATGGGATTGTGTGAATTATTTAAACTATACTTTCTCATCTCTTTGAGGGGTGATGGTAAGGATTAAGTAAGCTACTGTTGGTGAAGAACGGAAGACGCACCGACTACATGCCCTGTAAAGATGACCTGCTCCTCATGGTCTGTGTGGCTGTCCATCTCTGCTGCTGGCTTTCAGGCACAGACTGAGAAAGCACGTGCGTGATGGTCAGTCACGAATCACTTTGATCACCAGGTGCTGATCCCAAGAATTCCTCATTCTCTCTTGCTCCCACTGGTTGTCAGCACAGCAAACTCACAGAAGCTTGGTTTCAGGTGGCCGTCAGGACACCACCACTGAGGCAGAACCTCTCACTCCATCCCTCGCTGCGCTCTGCAGTGGCTCCAGGTCAGTGCTTCTCACACATCTGTGTCACACAACTACTTCTAAAAATAGGTGCACAACGTATATTCACCTTATGTTTTGTATTATCAAGAAAGAACACTCAAAGGTCACAATCTGACCTAGTATCTAGAAAGATATTCTTTTATACAAAAGAAGGGAGAAGACCTTGATCTCAGGAAAAATAATAAGTCTAATAAAAATAACCATGAACCCCAAACCTCTCTCTCCTCTATGATTGCAATTTTTCTCAATTGTATGTATTTGTTAATTATGGATAGGAAAATTTTATCTTAATAAACAACATTTCTTTCTTTGCCTGAATCCTTGCTTGCAACCATAATGGTGGCATATGTATACAGAATCTCTAAATTTGGTAAAAGCTGCACTAGTAAGAAAAAAATGCTGCTTTTGATTTATAGTGAAGTTTTGATAAATTTATTGTGTTTCTGTGTCTTTAGTTTACTTAATTAGGTTCCTTCTGATAACCTATTTTCATAAAAATTCTAGAAAATACAGTGTCTATATTTTAGAATAAAAAATAGCATGTATTTCCTCATACAAGTACTGTTTTGCTAATGAAAATTCTACATTTGGACACTGAGAAAATATCTGTCAGTAGTTAATGCTGATAGAGACACCAGAGCATTCTTTCCACTATTAATCTGTGGATAATGGAAGGCCCATTTCTTAAATACACACAGAAGAAAGAATAGAAAAAATACTGGCTATGACACCAAATGAATTGCCTTCCTCCCACACTCCTGTGCCCTTGTAACCCAGGGCATGTAGAGCAGGCTGGCAGCCATCACATTACAGATTTAAAAGTGCTGGAATCTCTCAGTCCTGTAGCAGGTTTCCTGATGGATTGGTGAGTAATGTACTTGAAGAGTGCATTACTGAGCTCTAGACTAATGGCCACCTCTTGCCCATGGCCTTTATGGTAGATCATTCATTGTACTGCCTCATCAGCTTCCTGCCAGTCTGTATCTGGCATGAGCACCGCCTGTTCCAAAGCTGATTAATACCCTGGGAATGAGTCCCACTGCAGGTCTCAGCATGGATTACACAAAAGTGGAAATGTTCTGGCACGGTGGGGACAACATGACTTTTTTATAAATAAAATAGAAAAACATTTTTACTTTATATATGATAGAGTAGAAATCCTCACAAGTTATAAATTTGCTACATTTTTTATTAATTATGATTAGGATATTAAAGAAATAACACACATTTAATATCTTCTTCTCTGTTGCTTTAATCAGCATAAGAGTATCATATTTCTTCAAGTTCAATTTCCTGAAGTTGAGTAAGTGAAATAAGACATAAGAAACAAAAGCACACAATAACAAAAAAAAAGAAAAACCACATGTAACTCAGGATTAAATAAAGACCATAATTCTAGGAGAATGGGGTGGAGAGTAAAGTCAATGGTGACTGGAAGAATAAGAAATCTGGAGAATATGCCAGCTAAGCTTACTCTTAGAGACTAGAGGAAAGGTCGGGAATGGGAAGGGTGGATATGGCAGCTCAGAAAATAGCGAAAGCATAGAATTAAAGATACATCTTTTCTCTTTCTTTCCCTGCCTCTTTCTCCTCTTTGCTCTGTCACTCTACCTTTCAGATAAATAAATCTTTCCTGAAAGAAAATGAACTACTTTAAGAAAAAAAAAAAACCCACAGTCGTTTGGGACTTATTCCAGGAACTCAAGATTGGTAAAATGTTAAGCTTCATTAATATCATGCACAACATTTACTAAATACAAGGTAAAGCCAGATGATTATCCCTCAGATGCTAAAAAAACTTTGATAAAGTTCACCATTAATTTATGGAAAAGCATTAAAATATGAAGTTTATAATACATTATATGACATATGTTACTACAATTGATAATGAACATGTTGAGAATCCCAGAAGCCTGTTCATTCCCTTTTCTAATTCCTCTCATTCTGATTCTCATCATGAGTAAGGCAAGTACTGATTAACCTCGGTCTTTTTAGATCAATTTTCATTTTCCAAAATTTTGTACAAATGTCTGCTGCAGTATTTATTTGTTGTTTATATAATTTAGTGTAGCTTCTTTCACCTGGCTTAATTATTTTGCAATCCAACCATGTTGTTTCATATCTCAATAATGTGTTATTTTCTACAGCCAAGTGATAGTCCATTACACATACCATTTTTTGTTTATCCACATTAAAATGAGTGGTTTTTGCTATTACATATAAGATACCATGTCATCTGTAGATAAGTCTTTTCCCTAGCTTTACTGAGGTGTGATTGATAAATAATGTTATATATGTTAGAAAACATACATGATAATTTTGACACAAATACATTGTTAAATGAGAACCACCATCGATTTAGTCTACACATTCTTCCCTGCCCTTATTTACCATGGCATGGGTTTGTGGGATGAAGGTATGAAAGATCTCCTCTCAGGAGCTTCAAGTCAATAATATAATGTATCATCATAGAGCTATACATTAAATTCTACAGATCCTATTCATCCTATAAGTGAAAATTTTGCACGCTTTAATGAGCATCACCCATTTCTTCCACCCATCTGCCCGGGGAAACCACAATTCAATTTTATGCTTCTAAGAGTTTAACTTTTTAAGTGATATCATCCAATTTCTGCCTTTGTGTGTCTGGTTTATTTCACCTAACATAATTCACTCCGTCCATGCTGTCATAAGTGGCAAGATTTCTCCCCACTCCTTTTAAAGTAAACAAACCTTCTGTTGTATGTGTATGTCAGTTTCTTTATTGATCTATTGATGGACAGTTAGGCCCTTTGTATAGCTTGACTATTACAAAAGATGAGTTGAACAGGAAAGTGTACTAATCTCTCTAAGATATTTAATTTTATTTTCTTCAGATATATTTCACAGAGTTGCAATTGTGGGTCATATGGTAGTTATCTTCTTAATTCCACTAGGAATTCCATTGTGTTTTCCATAACATATGTCCACCTTCCATTCCCACCAAAAGCGTACACTGGTTTCCTTTTCTCCACATCCTCACCAGCATGTGCTATATCTTGTCATTTTGGTAAATTATAATAAGTGTGAGGTGATAGCTCATTGTGCTTTTGATTTGCATTTTCGATTGAGCTTAGTAATGTTGAGCATCTTTTTATATAACCAGCTGTTTGCATGTATGCTTTACTAAAATGTCTATTCAGATCTGTGGGTCATTTTATGACAGGATATTCTTTATGTACTGTTTTGTTGTTGACATGTATGTTCTTCTCATGTATTTTGGATGTTAATATGATTGTAGGTATTTTCTCCATTCCAAAGGATTCTTTCATGTTTGTTGATTGTTTCCATTCCTGGTGCATACATTTTTAGTTTGGTGCAGTCCTGCTTGTTTATTTTTTGCCTTTGTTATCTGTGCTTTCTGTGTCATATCCAAAAAACAATCATTAAAACCAGTGTCAATGAGTCCATATTTTTGGTAGTGTATGTTCCATTTAGATATTTAATACATTTTGGGTTGATTTTTGTACGTGGTTTTAGATGAGGGCTCAGTTCAAATCTTTTTCATATGGATATCCAGTGTTCCAAATATCACTTATTGGAGATACTAGCCTTTTTCATTCTGTACTCAAGATGGATTTACTTAGGGCATTTGACTTGGCTCCACTAGTCTATGAGTCTATTTTACATCAGTACTGTATTATTTCAGTTTCTTTAATTGTGTAAAATAATTTGAAATCTGGAAGTGCCTCCAGCTTTGTTGATGTTATTCAAGCTTGCTTTGAATTTGAATTTGGGGGCCTTTTGTCCTTCGTTTGAATTTTATTTTTTTGTTTCTGTGAAAAAATACAATTGGAATTTTGATATGGATTGCATTGAAGTTGTAGATTAACTTGGGCCCAGTGCAATGACTCAGTGGATAAATCCTTACCTTGAATACATTGAGATCCCAGGATAGGGCACTGGCTCCTATCATGAATGCTCCACTTCCTATCTAGCTTCCTACTTATGGCCTGGGAAATGAGTAAAGGATGACCCAGAGCCTTGGGATCCTGCACCATGTTGGATACCTAAAAGAGACTCTGGCTCCTGGATGTGGATTGGCTCAGCTTTGGCCATTGCAGCCATTTGGGGAGTGGAAAATCTTTCTCTCTGTATCTATTTCTCTCTGTAAATTTGAATTTCCAATAAAAATAAATAAATGTTTTTTTTAAAGAAAGAAAGAGAAAAGGAGGAAAGAAAGAAAAGGAAAAGAAGGAAGGAAGGAAGGAAGGAAGGAAGGAAGGAAGCAAGGAAGGAAGGAAAGAAATTGTAGATTGATTTGGGTAATAGAGGTATTTTAACAATGTTAGTTCTCCCAACTGATAAACACAGGGTATCTTTCCACCTGTTCATTTCTTGTTTAATTCCTTTCACCTGTGTTTTTATACTTTCAGTGTACAGATTTATCAGCATCTTGATTAAATTTATTCCCATGAATTTTCAGTTTTGTAGAATCCTTTATCTCTGTTTACTGTTTGAAAGATTTATTTTTTTACTCACTTTAGCTTTAAGGAGAGGCACAGTCTGAAAGAGAAGGTGTGCGAAAACATAGTCTATCCAAGCAGTTAGCACTGTTTTTATTTTTTTATTACTTTCAATATATCTTTTTATTTCTTCTTGAACATCAGGTTTTTACTGATATACTCAAGGAAGTCATCTTGTGTGTAACAGGCTGTTTTCTCCAGGTGCATTCAAAATGTTTGTCTCGAATTTTGACAATATGATTATATTGTGTCCTAGAATTGTCCTAATTTGTAGTATCTTGCTTATTAACTCTTGAATTCCATCAGTCTAGATATCCATATTCTTCCATAGTTTTGAGAAATCATCAGGCACTATAATAAACTTTCTTCCCCATCTTATTTCACTTCTCCTTTTATCATTTTCTTAATGAGCATATTAACTTACTTGGTGATATCCCAAAGCTTCCATGTATCTTCTTCACTCTTTTTAACTCTTTTTTCTTTTTGTTTCTCTAATCTTTTAGTTTTCAATGACCTGGATTCAAATTAGTTTATTCTTCTTTATGATTCAGTCAGCCATTAAAGTTTTCCATTGAATTTTTCACTTCTGCAACTGTATTCTCCAGCTCTGGAATTTCTGGATTTTTTTAATAGCTTTTTAAAAATTTTTCTTCTTAAACTTGTCATTTTGCTTATGCTTTGATGTTCTGGTTCCATTTAATTTTGTCTATTTTACCCTTATTTCTCATTGAGTATCTTTTTAACTTGGTTATTCTAAAGCTCTTGTCAGTCAATGCATATATTTCATTTCATTTCATCTAGTGTCTGAAGCTTTCTTAGTTTCCTTCAGTGCAATCATGTTATCCTGACTCTTTGTAGTCCGTATCATCTTGCCACGGCATCTATGCATTTTAGGGAACAAAACTTCTTGTAGTCCTTAAAGACTGGTTACAGTCTTCGAGATCTTCCCCTGTTAGGTTTGTATGCTAATAGGCTTGCCTTCAGAATTGTAATTGGATGAGATTGGAGCTGAATCTGCATACTGAGGGTCACAGTTGGTGGACTGTGGCAGTGGTCTTGAGTGGATGTGGTTTCTGAATGGTCCCTAGGTGGATGGGAGTTACCAGGGCCTTAGTTACTAGGGTTAGTTATGATCAACTCCAGAGTCCTCACAGCAGATGAGCATGGCTCCCATTTGATCCCTAACAGGGGTCCCACCAGGGAAAACTGTTACTCATCCTCAGTCAATAGGAGTTGCTGTTGAGACACAAGACTTTCAAGAGCCGTATTGAACTTTGCAGGCCTGCTTCTAGGGACCCAGAAAAGCATGCTTTCTACTAGGCTCCTGGGTGCATAGGGTCACTCCTATACCATGGAAGGGCCTTCAAGTTGAGTCTTGGGGATTTTTCCCAATCCACACTTGAGCCATGGTCAATAGGCCTGCCTCTGACAGCATGCATGAACATGTCTTTCCCTAGATTTCTGAGCTGCAGAACTGCAACAGACTGTGGCCATGATATCCTAGAGCTGGGCCTCAGGGCACTTTAGGATCTGCACCTGGGACTGAGATCAGTAGGCCTTTATCCAAAGCTTAGATGAGTGGCTCCTTTCTGATTCCTTAATCAGTGATACCAGCAGCAGAACAAAGGATAAGTGGGCTTACAGCCAAGTCCACAGTGGTAAAGAATTATTTTAAGGTCTGTCATCATGACTGCTGGCACCTTGGCCTTTCTAAACTGTCCCTCCTCAATCTTGGTCTCCACCAGGATTCTGCAACCCTAAAGCTCAGAAGTTTTCTTAAAGCTCCCACCTCATGTTTGTTGATAGGTGGCTGTCAGATTATGTGTTGCTATAAAAGGATTCTGGCAGAGGACCATTTCCTATCAGTTTTTTCCTTTCTAGGTCATGCTTTTGGAATCATTAAGAAATTTATGCTTAGCCTTGGCATACAGTTTTTTTCCTATTAGAAATTTAAGGTATATAATTTATATTTAAATATAAATACATTTGGAATAATTTTGGATATTGTGCAAGGGATAGATTGAAGTTTGCATGTACATATCCAGCTGTTTTATCATAGTTCATCAAACATATATTTAAATCTGTGTTTGTGTCAATTTAGAAATTATTCCCTTAATCTATTTATTTATATTGACAGCAATACTATGAATTATATTAAGAACAGTTTGTCATCTTGATTACTGTAGTTTTATTGTTATTATAAGTCTTAGGAAGTTTTATAATTATTTTTTATTTTGATTCGCAAAAATTGCACAAACTGATGGAGTTCCATGGAATATTTATATACATGGATACATTATGTAATGTTAAGATAAGGGCAGGCATATCTGTCTCCACAAACATTATTTTTGGAGAAAATGAAGACACTCAAAATTTCTCTTCAGTTTCATGGAATGGATTATAGACTTACACCTAAGACCAAGCAGTTTTAATCTTCCAAATTTGTTCTTTTCAAAAATTGTTTGGGGGACCATTTTGTGGTACAGTGGGTTAAGCCAATGTCTGTGAAACCAGCATCCCATATGGGTACCAGTTCATGTCCTGGTTGCTCCACTTCCAGGCCAACTTCCTGCTAATGGCCTATGAACCTGGTTCACTGCACTTACACAGGAGACAAAGATGAAGCTTCAGCTTCCTTGGTAAGGTCTAGCCCCACCCTGACCATTGTACCCATTTGAGGAGTGAACCAGTGGATGAAAGATTTCTGTGTGTGTGTGTGTGTGTTTCTCCTCCTCTCTATGTAACTTTGTCTTTAAAATGAATACATCTCTTTTAAAATTTTTTGTTTTTCTATTCCACGTCCTTTGCGTTCTGGCTTTGTAATATATTTTAAAGTCAGGTAGTGTAATGCCTCCTTTCTTTGTTTTGTTGCTTAAAATTGCTTTTGCTCTTTTTGATTCCATATAAGCTTTAGTCATTTTTTTTCTAATTCTGTAAAAAATTCCACTTTCTAAAATAAAGATCTACATTTTTTGGAAGATTGAGTTAGAGAGAGGGAGAGTGTGTGGCTGGTATCCCCTAGGAACCTATCTCTTCAAGATAGAAAAATACTGACTAAAAGCAAAAAGAAATGGCAGAGGCCTTCCAGAAATGGGATGGAAAGGGTTTTCTGAAAAATACTGCCATGCAACTAGGTCATCTAAAGAAGTCTACTGCAATGATTCAGGTGCCTGCAGGTGTGGCTTTATATAACAATTGTGTGGGTAGTACTATAGCACTAAAACATTCAATCCAAAGTTGTGTAACTGACCGCATATTAGGAAAAGTAAAATTGTTTGTGCTAGGTTATGTAAAACCTGCTTTGCTTGAGACCCAGAATTTGGAGACCAAACATGTCTCTGGGGCTGCTGGCATAAATAAGTAGAACTGCTTTTCCTGTTAAGAGCCTTGGTGTGCCTTTCCTTTCCTCAAGTATCCCATTACAAGAGAGAAGCTGAGTTGTGCTGTGACCCAATGCGGCCCGACCCACACTCCATTCTGGCGCTCGAATTCGTCAGTGGGTGATATGAACTGGCCCAGTCTGGTTTGCCCCTGACCTACACCAAATATATGTCGGTGTGTACCATTCCCTGGCCTGGTCTTGGCTGCTCCCTATCATGGTTCTTGCACCCACCTACAGAGACTGTGTCCCACCAGAGGAGTGTCCTAAGCTCTTCCATCAGAACCTCTCCCAGTTCCAGATCTTGTGCACACCATTGAGTCCAGGAGCCAGCCCTACTTAGTCCACCTCCTATCCTAGACCGATCGTGGCCTTTCCTGACTGGCCTTCACCTGTTCCAGTTTTTACTGTTGGGTGTTACAGCCCAGCCAAGCCTGGACCACATCCAGACACAGCTCACACATGGTTCAGTTGGGGAAGAGATCTAGCCTACCCCATTCTACACCTACCCTGGTTCTCATAAGCACCAGTGGGTGCTGAAATCTGGCCCAGTCTGGCACACCCCAGATCCGGTCGATATTTGTACCAAGAGACATTGCAGCCATGTCCAGACCATACAGCAGTTCCCATTCTGGCTTTCACTCTCCCCAGTGGGAACCACAACCCAGCCAGGGTGTCCCCTTTGCTCCTCAACCAGACCTGTTCCCAGCCACAGATCTTACTCATGCCAGTAGTTGCTCTGACCCAGCTTAGCATAGTCCCTCACCTGTCTTGGCCTTTGCCTTTGGGTGCTGTAGCCTGGCTTGACCTGGCCTGCCCCCATTCCCAACTCTTGATGGCAGGTGCTGCAACCTGGCCCTGTTCAGTCTGCTCCCATCCCTTGCTCATGCAAACAAGCAGGTGTGACAGCCTAACCTGGCATGACCTACACCCAGCCTGGTTTCTGCACTTGCTGGTGAGATAAGGTTTGCTCAGCCCTGTGCAGTCCGCACCCTTCCAAAACCAACTCACACATACTTGCCATCAGTTGGAGCTTCCTTGCCCAGCTTTCACGATCCCAAGGCCTGGACCACATATTCACCAGTGAGAGCTATGACCTACTAGGGGAATTTCTCATGTTCCCCCACTCATGCCACTCCCAGATCGAGATCTCACGCATGTCAGTGGGTGCTAGGACCTTGCCCAGTGTAACCTGCTCCTCCATCTTGGCCTTGTATGGGCTGATGAATGTTGTGGCCTGGCCTGCCCCACACCCTGTTTTAGGACGCACATGCAGGTGCTGCAGGTTGGACCTGCTCAAACATTTCTCAGTCTCTGTACCCATGAATGTGGCAGGTTCTGTGGTCACACCTAACTCAGCCCATCATCATTCCAACTCTTGAGCTAACCAGCAGGACTTGTATTTCCACAGGGTTGGACCCACATATCCCCCACAGAATCTACTACCAGACTTGGTTCTCTTACGTGCTTGTTGGTGACATGACCCTGCCTAATGTGACCCATCCTCTGTTCTGACATTCAGTCCGGAACTGGGATCTAGCTCTGCTAGACAGCCCCCAGCCCTAGCTTTCACATGAACTGGCGTGTGGTGGTTAGCAATGTTCCATGCCCAATGTAACAAGCCCTACTCAGGACTCCCCCATGTGGGCTGGTATAAGAATCTGACCCATACATATCTTCAGGTGTCTCCCCTCCAAAACTACCAGGTCTCAATCCCCTAACTTACCTGCAAGTACAATGGCTCTGTTGTTGGGAGTCCCTCAGTATTCATTCCTCATCTACGTGTATAGCGGCCTTATCCATGGATGTCCCTAGGCAGTTATTCCACACCCCTAAAGCCCCAGAACTCAGCGCTAGGCAAGCTCAGGATTTGTCCACTTCCTGGCTGCAGTGGCTATGGCCAGGGCCCCATCCATTGAGTCTGACCTGGCTCAGATGCCCCGAGAAACCGCTACAATGCTGGGAGGTCCATCCCTCCAAACCCCAAGGATGAACTCACCTGGCTTCCCCCCAAGATGGTGACGGTTGGCAGAGCGAGGGATCTGGGCTGCCAAGTCCCCCTCACAGTGTATTTGCTGAAGGGAGAAAACTCTCAGGCCCAGGCAAGCCCTGGATTTGCCTACCACTTGGTAGCAGTGGCTAGGGCTAGGGCCCCAAGCATTGAGTCCAACCTGGCTCAGATGCCCCAGCAGTCACCATGCTGCTGGGAGGTCCAAGGACGAACTTACCTTCCCCATCCCCCAAGATTGTACGATTACTCTTAACAAGGAATTTCCTACCTTCTGATACTTTTTTATTTTTTAGCATCTTTTTATTTCAGCTTGAACAATGTCCTTTAGCATTTTTTTGTATTGCAGGCTTTGCCGCGATAAATTCTCACAGCTTTTGTTGTCTGAAGTATCTTTAACTCTCTCATATATTTGAAAGTTAACTGTGCTACATACAGTATCCTTAGCTGGTGATTTTTTTTTTCCTCCAGTACCATGAACGTCTCCTCCTATTTCCTCCTGGCCCATAAGGTTTCTGCTAAGAAGCCTGCCATTAGGCAATTTAGGGCACGTTTATATGTTGCCTCTTTTCTCTTTATTTTTCACCTCAGAGAGCTTGACTGAACATTTTGGAATAGACTGTATAGAATCTGGGTGGTGACCTTTGACATTCCAGTAGCTGATTATTGCATTTTTCACTAGGTTTCAGGAGTTTCCTGGGTTTTTTTTCTCTTTGAATATGCTTTCTTTCTTAATACTTTAGAGTTTTAATTCAATTTCCACCTAGTTTTATTGTTTCTCATGAGAATTTATTTAGTTGTTTAAAAAATCTTTTTCTTAAAAAAGATCTCTGGGTTATTTCTCTTCAGTTGTCTTCAAATTCCCTCTTCCTTACTCCCATAGGTGCACTCTAGCGCTAAACCCATCCAATATATTTTTTCATATCAGATAATTTATCTTTGGCTCTATAATTTTCAGCTTGGGTTTTTTCCAGCCTGTACTTGCCTATTGAAATCATCTTTCTGTACCATTCTTCCAATTTTGTTGTGGCCTATACTTACTATCTGAGCATCTGCTAACTTGCTTGGTAATGTTTTTCTCTTAAATATGTGTATCATGTTTTCTTGTGTCTTTACATAGCTGATATCATGTGTCAGACATTGTGTATAGATTAAGGAGAGAGGCCTAAGTACATCTTGATTTCTTCAGGTTTTTGCCTGAGAGGGTCAACATCTGGAAGTTAAGATGAAGAGGCGATCATTCCAAACTTCATGACCAACCAAGTAAGTCTCTGGTTGATCATTAGCTCTAGTAAAAGATTAATTTGCTTTTGGCCCAGCACTGTGGCCTAGCAGCAAAAGTCCTCGCCTTGAACGCGCTGGGATCCCATATGGGCGCCGGTTCTAATCCCGGCAGCTCCACTTCCCATCCAGCTCTCTGCCTGTGGCCTGGGAAAGCAGTGGAGGATGGCCCAAAGCTTTGGGATCCTGTACCCGTGTGGGAGAGCCTGGAGAAAGTTCCTGGCTCCTGGCTGCTGGCTCCAGATTGGCACAGCACCAGATGTTGCGCTCACTTGGGGAGTGAATCATTGGACGAAAGATCTTCCTCTCTGTCTCTCCTCCTCTCTGTATATCTGACTTGGTAATAAAAATAAATAAATCTTTTTTAAAAATTAATTTGCTTTTTTTTAAGATTTATTTATTTTTATTACCAAGTCAGATATATAGAGAGGAGAAGAGATAGAGAGGAAGATCTTCCATCCGATGATTCACTCCCCAAGTGAGCCGCAACGGGCTGGTGCGCGTCGATCCGTAGCCGGGAACCACGAACCTCTTCCAGGTCTCCCACACAGGTGCAGTGTCCCAATGCATTGGGCCGTCCTCAACTGCTTTCCCAGGCCACAAGCAGGGAGCTGGATGGGAAGTGGAGCTGCCGGGATTAGAACCGGCGCCCATATGGGATCCTGGCGCGTTCAAGGCGAGGACTTTAGCCGCTAGGCCACGCAGCCGGGCCCAAAATTAATTTGCTTTTACAGCCCAATCTACAGGCTTGCCTGCACGATTTTTTTTTCATCAGTAAATGATATCAGAGGAGTGGAACTGTTTTTTTCCTATTCCTTTTTAAAAAAAAAATTATTTATTTATTTGAAAGACAAAGTTACAGAGAGAGAAGGAAAGACAACATACACAAAGAGGAAGGAAGGGAAAGAAGGGGAGAGAAGGAGAGATTGAGAGATCTTTCATCTGCTCGTTCACTTTCCAGATGGCTACAACGCCCAAGTCAAGCTCTAGTCATTGCAGTCTTTTGGGGAATAAGCCATTCTCTCCCTCTCTCTGTGTAACTCTGCATTTCAATTAATAAAATAAAACATTTTTAAAAGATTTATTTATTTTTATTGTAAAGTCAGATTTACAGGGGAGAGAGAGACAGAGAGGAAGATCTTCCGTGCCCAAGTGGCTGCAATGGCCAGAGCTGAACCAATCAGAAACCAGGAGCCAGAAGCTTCCTATAGATCTCCCATGCAAGTGCAGAGTCCAGAGCCTTGGGGCTGTCCTCAATTGCTGCTAGGCTATCACATTAGGCCTAAAATAAAGTATTTTTAAAATAATTTGAGACCTGTACATATGGCAGTGTGAATGCAGTAGAATTCAAATTAAAGACAAAAATAAATTTAAGAAAAGGGATGCCAGCTGTGAGGGATATTTGCATGATACACAGGACTAACTACAGCCCTAAACTGGATGGTGTGTCAAGAATGGAGATAGAAAAGTAGCAGACAAGCAATAATAATCTTAACAAATTTTCCTCTTCGTAGTATAAAAACACACATCATTCCCTGTCAAAGAATTAATTTGAATCAGTATCAAGTTATCCTATTCAATGTTGCCATGCACTGCTAGCATTTGGTACTATATTACTAAGTGATTATTTAATGTGAAATAGGAGAATAAAAGGAAAATAAACCAATTAAAATGATTAAAAGCTTGATTACATCTGGTTACAATTAGAATCCAAGCTAATAAATGAAACCTCATAAAGTCTAAAAAGTATTACCTATTAGAATGCCTTAATTGAGAACAGAGTTATGGCTTCAATAATATAAAGGAATAGTGCAATTAAATATACAGTTATAAAAGATAAAGCTTTCTACTATCATCAGTTCAAAGAATTTTCAGCTATAACCATGAGAATATTTTTCTAGATCGAATTGAACTTTGCTGTATACAAAGATTTCATCCAGTATAAGCATGAATGCTGACCCATCCAAATTAAAAAATGGTATTATGCTTTTCTGATAGCCCCCAAATTGGCCACTCCAACACATCATCTATTATACCTTTACCTTAATAACCAAATGTGGTTATGGAAAAATATACAAATACAGTTAAGCTGGGTTCCTTAAAATTTTTTCTACAAAGCTTAAATAACTTTCAGTATTAATCTTAGCTAACAACTTCATTTCTTATCGAGAAATTATAACCTATCAAACAACTGGTTTCTCTCACAACGAAATCCACCATCTATAATTATATATCTTCTTTTTTCTCTTACTATGAATGGCACATCCCCATTCCTGACAAAAACCAATACCTTGAATTGGGAAATGAATTCCATCCCTTATGTTTTGAAAGTATTGGTCCCTGAAATTTTTCTTTATTATGCTCTCTTGAACATCATCTTGGCCCTTTCCTATGAGAATCATTCTTAACAATATATAAACATGTCATGGTTACTCCCAACTTAAACAAAACCCTCCAGTTAATATCCCATTTCTCTGCTCTCCTTTCTAAGAAAACTCTTCAGTAGCCTTGTCTATTGACCACATTGATTTCATTATCATCTCCCCATTTTGTCTCTAATCAAGGTTTTGTTCTTTTTCCATTGTAAATCTCTTGTGGACGATAACCAGTGACTTCGGTTTTGCAAATCAAATAATAACTTATCACTTCTCATTTTTTTTCCTTAACTCTTGTTGGCATTTTATACAGTATATTTCTTTCTCCTTTTCACAGTGTCTTCCTGGGGGTGGTGGTTTCTGTTCACTCTGCTTTAATACTAGCCACTCCTTTTCAGTCTTCTTTCTTTTCCTCTTCTTGATCTCTACTTTTTGGAGTGCCTTAGAACCATCTTCCGTCTTTCCTCTGGCTAAAGCTAGTCCTACAGTGATGTCATCCAGTTACATGCCTTGACATGCTATCTGTGCACATATATTCTTCCTTCCAGGCTATGAGCTCCACCCTATCAACTCATGCATGTCTGCTTGTCATCTCAAATTTAAACATGGTCAAAAGGGAGATTTTCCTTTCATCTGTAATCTGTTCATCCTTCAGTCTCTGCCACTCACAGAAATCACCATTCACTCTCTCATCAAATTGCTCAGCCTAATCGCATAACTCTAGCTTTGATTCTGAATCCCTGCTTTCAGTTTCAATGTCCACTGCTACCAGCTTAGTCCAAGACACCATAACTATCTCCTGTGTCGTCTTTATAACTTCCTTTCTGGTTTCCTTGCTTTCATCCTGTTCTCCCAGCCCTGCCTTTTGAGTATGTTTTTTTTTACACAATACTAGCAGTGATTCTAAAGTGTCTTTTGATTGCTTCCATAGTAACTAGGGGAAAGAAATCAAAATCCTTAAACGTCCACTTCTAGATACTGCCTATTTCTACCACTACTTCCTTCCCTTTGACTCAACATCGACGACATTAGCTGTGCTTAATGTTTTTTTAAATAAGTCAAGCTTGTTCTTGTCATGAGCCTTTTGTATTCTGTCTGGAACTCATCCCTGTGTTCGCAGGACTTGCTCTTTAACATCATTAACATACCAGCTTGGAAGTCACCTCCCAAGTATCAGATCACTCTGTTGCAAATGCTTCCTCTTAACCGGCTCTCTACTTAATGCATGGCTTAGCTGTCCTTCACAGAGCTTATGGCTACCTCAAAGTATATTTTAATTAATCTGCCTAATTTTTTTACACCTTCCCCAGAAAGAAAATTCCACCAATGAAAGAATGTTTTCCTACCTGCTTCTGGCACAAAGTGAGTACTGGGTAAATGAGACTGAAAGATTTCAGGACATAGGTTATGTAGTGAACCAAGTCACAATTAGCTGGTTGAGTTATCTTCCAGTGCTGACCTGGGTCATACTGAACAAAACAGCCTTCGAAACCTGAAGTACTCTTGTTGAAAGTGAATCCTGCACTCTAGCCCGTGACAGAGAGCTATTCTAATACTTGATAAAGGTTGGGCACAGAAATTCTCAGTGCTTCCTGCTAATCAGCTAATTTGCCTGTTTCCATCAATAGTAACTATTAGCTTCTGCTGCCCAGTCTCCATCTAACTTGCTTTACCAGGCTTGCTTTTAAATCGAGGATTTTCTTTGCTTGCTTTGCCATCTCCTTGCTCGGCTTTTCTTTCTTTAACAAGCACAACAGCATGCAGCTGCACCTTCAAAGAGTAAATTAATTCCATTCGCAAAAGGGTCAAGTGCTAGAAAGTGCATAGCCATGCAGTTTGCATGGCAGGATACAGAAGATATGATGCTAATAAGATTCTAAGATGAGAACAGCAGACTGTCTCTCGGGATTCAGATGAAGGGGTCTGTAAATTTTAAAAGAAATGGTCTCCGAAAACTAATGATGTCTGCTTTCCAATTCATTAATAATGTGGAGTGGGGAGATGGGAGTGAGATCCAGGCCATGCTTTGAAATATCAAAATGTAACGAGAAAGAAAACAGTAAGAGCGATCTCAATGGGGTCATAAAGCTGGGAGATGGAGGCAAACTGTGAGAAGATGCGGTGGTGCTGTGTGGAGGGGAGGGACTCCATCCACCCCATGTGTATATATTTATGTGCATATACTACCTTTATCTATATGCCAGTGGATAAAAAGTTCTCCTGATAGAAAAAAAAATACTGCAACATTGATAAGGCTTTTGCAATTTTCATATTAAAGGTGACTCAGAGAGAATATTTCAAGTATTGTGAAAACACGTCTAAGCCATCTGCCTTTCCATATTTACAAACCCTGCCCTTCACCTCTTTGCATTGCATACAAGGAACTGAGGAACAAGAACCTCAACCTTGTTTGTAGTTAATAGTGGAAGAAAAAAAAACCCTCAGGCAAAGCCTAATGAACCAAGAGCAATTCTGAGCTCTCCTCTGTAATATTTGCCGAGGCAGAGTCTTTCCAAGGGCTGCCTGGACATAGCGTGTGACCTTGCTGCTTTACATCATTAAAATTTCCCATTACTGAAATGGTGTTTGCATGGAGGGGCCGTTGTGCAGATATTATGGCTGAGTTTCTCCCCGCTGCAGCCGGAGTTGGCACTAATAGAAAAAGCCTCTCTGCTTGAACAGTTCCCTCGAGCTAGGAGGTGTGCAGCAGCAGGAGAGTTTAGCTTCAGCTTTTATTTTGACAAAGCTATTACGTTTTGCAGATTGAGGTTATGGTCTTTCCTCCTATCTCTGTATTTTATCTGCATGATATTTTCTGATCTCCCTTTTAAACCCCCATTAGTTACGATTGAGACTCTGGGGTGGCAGTCTGCCTTGGAGCTGTGATTTCGTCAGCTTTTTCTGCCAGCCACTAAATAGACTGACTGATTCAGTGGGGGTTCAGTCATGTGGAGCCTTTCCAAAGGGTCTGGCCATAGAAAGGAGACCCTCTCGCGCCAGACAGAGGCCTGGGGATGAGTGGGGGATGGGGTGTGGATGACTGCAACCCCCAAGGGACCAACCATCTTAAAAGCAAAAGTACAGCCGCTTCGTCCAGGGCCATCAGTTCTGTCGGCCATATCCTCCCTCTGAGCATCCATTTTCCACAGGTGGCTTGTGGTGCCATGAAACTGTGCAGGTTAACAGAACTGGTGGTGTTTGCAAACCCTCAATGCAGCCCAAACCTGCCACTATGCTGGATGTTTACTCCATACTTTATTTTATCCACAATCGCTTTGTTAACACTTTCACACAACTCTGATCTTAGGACTTGAGCAGAAAGTTTCACAGTAATGAAGGTTGTTGCCTGTAAAGGGCAGAAATACGTCAAAGTTCTGGGGACACAGCTCTAAACTGTTGGGAACCAACTGAAAGATCCCTTGGCCAGCTCTGCCAGGCTTTTCAATAACCATGGCCAATTGAGAGGTTTTGAACCCAAAGCTGGGACTCTAATTTCTAAAGCAAGGTAGTGTGACCATTTCTGTATTCACAGCTGTCCTGTTTTAATTCCTCCCAGTAACCGCTTCTGAACCTAGGAAGCCAACACAGCCACATGCCTCCAACACGTGACCTTTCCACTTTCTCTGGACTGTGTGGGATGTGGCAAGCTAGTGGGGGCTGACACGGGGAGAGGTTGTGGAGGTGAGGAATTTATTTCCCCAGGAAATCTCATTAGCAATGCAGTGCCTGTTTTTCATTGAGGTTTCTGCTCCTTGGCTTTGTTTTCGGCTGAGTAACCGAGCCTGAAAGCCGTCTGGTGACTCACAAAAGGTCACGCTGAGAGTCGGGGGCACAGACCAGAGCATGCTGCCTACCTGTGATTGATGTGTGTTAAAGCTGTCTTGAGCCACTCATAAACACAGCAAGAATCCTGTTCTCTTTTCATCAGTGCTCTTGACCGAGACCTGATTTACTGTTCTGAAATCAGCTGCTCCTTCAGTGCTCTACAATAGCTTCTTTAATAGCTTGTCATAACAGTTGATGACAATTTGGAAAAGCTCACATATTCAATATATTTTTTCAAATTGACTTTGCACTGTTCCAGGTACCAAGGCTTTATAAACAGTCTAATTGTTCTCTGAGTGTTTGCTGACCTAAAGCAAAGTGTTGATGAATCAGTCCCTCCTTTTCTATCTATGAGGGTATTGAGATGTGTGTTCAATATTGCAGCAAATCAGTGCTGAAAATTGGTTCAGTGTCCCCAAGGCTACTTACCTCAAAAGGTGAAATGGCACAAGTACCTGCTGGAGAAGACCAACCAGCTCTGCTATTCCTTGATGAGATTGCTTTAAAGTTTGTATGGAGAAGTGATTGAAATTGGATCCAAGTGTTATAAGTGACAGTGCAGTTCTCATATTGGTAAAGAGCAGTGAGTATCATCTCTATTTCCTGAGTGGGTTTTGTTGTTCGATATGTGTGCCTAAATGATAATAAAGTTTAAAACAGTTATCTAATCTTAAAGAAAAATATGTGTGTAAAATATGTGAGGTTTATCTGAGACACAGTAACAGTTAAAAACAAATCTCTGGTTCCTGTCGCACACATGGAGTAAGTCCCTGGTTCCTGGCTTCAGTGTAACCATAGCCCCTGCTGTTGTGCCCATTTGAGAGAGAATTTGAGAGGGAATGGGAGAGACATGTCTTTGTCTCTCTTTCCCTCCTCCCCAGCCCTGTCACTTTGCTTTCAAATGAATCCACGTCTCTCTCTCGCGCGCGCTCTCTCTCTCTCTCTCTCTCTCTCTAACACACACACACACACACACACACATTCTTTCATTTTTACTTTTTGCTGGTCTAGGCAGGTTGAACTGCTCCCTAACCTCCCACTAGCCACATTCACATTTGTGTTCAGAAATGCCCCTGATTTTTAGGATATGTAACAACCCTTCCGACAGGTACAGCAATCATTCAGAATGCATGGACTGGTTGCAAAAAACAGATGCAGCCAGTGCTACTGTACCAGAATGCCCAACTAAGCCTTAGCCTGTTTCCATATTCCTCCCTGCATATACAAATTTGATTTATCTTTGAAGTTTTGGCTTGTGTTATCCTTCCTTCATGAAACTTTTCTTGTACTATAGAGTCTATTTCTTTATTCTGAATTGGTAACATAGTTACTTCCTACGCTTCTAACTGATCCTCTATGTTACTGTTACTCTATTCTCTGTAGTGTCATGTGTGGTTGTTACTCCCCGGAGCACAAGACTGTACACAAGCAGACATTTCTGTAATGTTTTTATCATGAAGTATTCTGGTAAAATATTCAGAGATGATGCTTGAAGTACTGCATTTGTCCTGGTGCTACTTTGAATTTCCCTTCTGGACTTGTATTTGGTATCCATACACTTTTTTCTTTCAGAAGGATCACCTGAAAACAATTACGGTTCAGCAAAGAACTGTAGCATCAGGACACTATCACTTGTGTCTCTTCCACTATAAATTTTCTTTCTTCATGTACTCTGCACACTTTCCGGATGGGAAGAAATGAGATGAAATGAAACTGTGAGACCTGCTATAGTAATGCAACAGTTCTGTCTTCACCATAATCAAGCTCTTTATATTGTGGTTGATTCTGTATATAGTAGGTCATGGCTTCATATCTGAGTAGCATATATAATTTCACTTCAAAACAAAAAAAATTAATGTATTGATATAAATTTCCTGTAAGTCTCCCAGTTTTTGGCTTCCTGTTGAAAGTCTCCATTGATTATTTAAAGCTAGGAATATGGGGGCTTTTTCCCCTCCAAAGAAATAATACAAGACAGTCAAGATTTAAGTTAGCCCTGCTGTGAGTTATTAGCAAATGCTCCAGGAGAAGAAAAGAATCTAGACTGAGAAGGTTTTAGAAATGAAGGGCAGGGATTCTCTCAGACTGTGAGTCCAGCGCCCCTTCCCCACCAAGACATTGATGTCCCCAGTTGA
The DNA here is from genome assembly GCF_030435755.1 of Ochotona princeps. NCBI lineage: Eukaryota > Metazoa > Chordata > Mammalia > Lagomorpha > Ochotonidae > Ochotona > Ochotona princeps. The sequence continues at coordinate 11,276,195 of NC_080847.1, read as the reverse complement.
TGGCTAAAATGTTACTGTTAAGCAAGTGTGAATAAGTGGGGAACTGCCCCTTGCTTTCTGGAAGCAACCAGAACAAGTGATGTAGGACAGTGAAACAGACATGAGAGCAGAATTAGGAGAGCTAACTCCAGCCCTGATTTGCTTCAGACTCTCTAATGAAACTCCTGGGCATCACTGCACCTCTCTGGGCCTGTTTCCTCTTCTGTAAATGAGATTTCACTGTTCTAGGCTCCTTTCACCTAACACATGCCATGACAGCAACCTTTTTTGTTTGTTTGTTTTAAATAAATGCCATCCCTTCCCAAATCTCTGTTGTGTTGTTCTCGTGTTATTTGTCCTGCTGCGTCGTGCTATCACTCTCCCACTCACAAGCCAACAGTAATAAAAGAGAGAAAGGAAAAATATATATATATATGTATGCATGTATTAGCATAGACTGTATTTCATTTACTCTGTTTCTGAAAGCCCCTTGAGAATAAAGACCATGCCGTTTTGTTTATATCTGTACTACATTTTAAAGCACATGATAGGTTTGGAAAATATTTAATGAAGGTAATGATATTGGAATCTTGAATCAAAAGGTCGTATTTCTTTTTCTATCCTGTTAATATTTCTGAATGTATAGCAGGATATTGCTTCTTGCCAATAATCCTGTGCTAGCTCTGGTAGGTAGAGTTGGTTCACACCAATGCTAGTTGCTTTTATAGTACTGCCAGTTATAGCTGTCTGTGACTGTATTAATCAGATTCGAGTTATATGTTATTTCACAGTGACTCGAGAAGCCAATTATATACAGAGTATGTGATTGCTTTCCCTTACATAAATATAAATGTCATTTTTTGTTCAAGTTGGTTGCTCAGACTTTCTGTCATTGCTTATCTGAGTTTGGTTTTTATGCCCAACTTTTGATAGTTTTGTCAAATAGGAGTACTGGTGGGTATCACTTAGTATTTAGATGAACTTTTGAAAGCTCATTTTTTTTTTCCCATTTGATCCCTTAAGGACTGTAGATCAACTTCTAAGCTATTACTGCCTTGAGTAATTTAGGTTATTATTTACTTCTGTATCATTGAATATGGGATAATGTGCTAAAAAAGCACTGTCTTGAAGATCAGTCCTTTCCTTTGACAGTGATAAGGTGGTCGCCAGCAATGCTGCTAGTCATGTTTCTCAGTCTTCTCTCCTTGCGGTGATGAGCAAATGAGTTCTCTCTAGAGGAGTGTGCGCAGCATAATGTGTGCCTCTGCTCGGCTGTCTTCGAAGGCAGTAGTTGTTTGTTCCCCCATACTTTCTCCTTCTACTAATTAGAAACCGTGTGTGTGTGTGTGTGTGTGTGTGGTGTGTGTTTTGTGATAGTGAACAAAAAGCAAAAACTTTTCTAATATTCTCCTTTAAAGACTGCTTGTCACATTTAGGATATATATCCAGGCCCAGCTCAATGAATATCTGGGTAAATAGAGTGTTAAAACTCTGCCTTTCAAATAAAAAGGGAATCTTTTTAAAAAAGAATAGTCAAAGACTTATGCCTTTAAAAGACCCTTGATTAGGCTCAACGGTGTGGCCTAGTGGCTAAGGTCCTCATCTTGATCCCATATGGCCGCTGGTTCTAATCCCGGCAGCTCCACTTCCTCTCTGTCTCTTCTCCTCTCGTATATCTGACTTTGTAATAAAAATGAAATAAATCTTAAAAAAAAAAGACCCTTGATTAGCTACAGGTAAATTATACTAATACTTAAAGAGATAATTTCTGAGTTATATAGATTTTCTAGAATAAAAAAGATAGAAAATCTCTATTAATAATGGCTGGCATAATCTAATATATGCATGTACAGAATAATAACGAATAATGATAAGCCAACTGAGTTTATGAGAAAATGTGTAAGTCCCAAACACAGTGTTAGAAAGTCAACTTCTGCACTGTATTAAAATAAAAGAATGTTTATAACTGATATAAGATTAAAGTTATTAATTGATTGTTAGCATTTATTTCTGATGCAAATTTTTCACTGGTAAGCCTATTGATTTAATATATTTAATATATTTCAAAATCACATGAGATAAAACTCTCTATAAATCATCTTAAAAGATAATAAAGAACTGTTTGATAGCACATTTCTTTTTTGTTACTGTTTTCCATGATACAGTTTTGTAGATACAGGGATTCTCCCCTCCTTATCCATTTTCCCACATATTATTCCAGTGATATAGTCCCCTTAGTAACAGTTATAATTTAGCATTCTGCTATTTAATTATACTGGCATTGTATGTATAGGGAAAGGTAGAAAATCGAATGCCATACTGCCTTGGGAGTCCTTTCATTCTGGAGCAGAGATGTGTCCTGCAACGTATCTTCACTTCCCAGTATGCTAGTCTCCATTATACAGTTCATCTATGAAAATATATGTATATACTTGGTTACCTACATACCTATTTATTTTGTATTTTGCATGAAGATTGTCTTCTATCAGAGAAAGCATATGATAATTGTCCTTTTGGGATTGGCTTATTTCACTGAGAGTAATGGTCTCCGGCTGGGGCCATTTTGTTGCAGACAGTACAATTTCCTTCTTTTTAGTGGCTACAAAGTATTACAGGGAGTAGATGTACTACAGTTTCTTTGTCCATTCCTCTTTCAGCTGGCATCTGGGTTATTTTCATGTCTCCACTATTGGATAACACATATTTATAAGGAAATGCAGTTTTTAAAAAGTCTTTTAATCAGTGGGAAAAGAAAAAAGTACTAATAGAAGTTTTTTTTTAAATCTACAACAAACATAATTAAAGGGTTTTGACACAGATCACTATACTCTACTACCTGTTCTCCAATTGTATTATAAGCTCTGCTTTTTAAAGCCACATTCTTGGCTGCCAGAAATTTAAAAATGACCTTCCCTCTTTCCCTGGTCACTATATGTAGCCACATGGCTAGGTTGCCTGTTCAGGAAACTATCAGGGCACAGCTTAGAGTTGCACATAAAAAACATGGGAAAACTGTAAGAGGGGAGCACATGTCTATCAGAAGGCATCAGATTGGAAGGAACTAGTGCTTTGGCTGTGTTTGTAACATTCTAATTCCTTAAAACTAACAGAAACTGTAGCAAAACAGTTCTGAACCAAATGTGGTAAATGGGCTGAGCCAGCATTTTAGCCAGAGGAGTTAAACTGACACCTGTGGTGCCAGAACTCCGTGTAAACACTAGTTTCAATCTCAGATGCTTCACTGCCTGTGCTGCTCCCTGCTGATGTGCCTGGGAAAGCCCCAGATGATGGCGCTGGTACTTGGAGTTCCAGACCTCTAGCTGTGACCTGACCCAGCCCTGGCCATCGCAGACATTTGGGGAATGAACCAGCAGGGACATTTCTCTCCCTCTCCCTCTCCCCCACTCCCTCTCCTCCCTTTTAAATAAATAAATAAATATTTTTAAAAGGGAAAATAAAAACTAGTATCTATTATGATTTAGGTCATATGGTCAAATTATGAGCATAACTATTGCATAATTGAAAATGTGAGTGGCCTAAAGGGGCTTCTTTATAAACGAAAGTCAAAATAAAACACAGAGGTGGATGTAGAAAGAGGAACAGAACTCCCAAACATGTTGTTTTTTTCTTCTCAGATTCAGGGGTGATTGAATATATCTGAGCCCCAGGGCTTGGCCTAATTGCTTCATCCCCAAGTAACTAAATGTCCCAAAGCAAAGGCTAAAGGTAGTGGCTTTGATTTGTTGTATCCCTGAGCTTGTTCTCATGAAGGAATCAATTCAGATGCTCTATTACTGGCCATAGATTATTAAATGACTACAATCAGGGTAAAGCTTCCCTTATACCTTTATTTACCACAGGGACTTTATTGTTGTTGAATTTGTCAAATAAAGGCAAATCAAAAGTAGAAAGTAAGATGTAATACAGCCTATTTATAAATACCACCACAAAGCATAAAATGGCTATAAAAATTGATAAGAAATATACAAATCCTACATGGAACAAGGAAATTGCAAAAGGAAATCTAAGTAAGTGGAAAGGTATTCTTACCTGTTCCCTAGATGGAAACATTAAACGTTTTACAGGTATTATCTCCAGCTTAATCCATACAATTAAAGAAAACACTAATAAAATGGGACCAGATCAATTAAATCCCAGATTTATCTAAAATATTTCTCCATGAAGATTTTTAAAAAGACAATAAGGAAAGGTCTATACATGTCAGATACCTAAATTATAAATCTTTCATGATTGAAACAATATGGTATTGACAGCAACAGAAAAATAGAAACAAATAAGAGGGTTCAGAAAGATGAATATATATTAAATTTTGATATAGTAAATGTATTTTAAATCAGTTAAGAAACTAATAAACACATATCATGCACAATCAACTCTGTGTATCCATGGATTCCATATTCATGAATTCAGACAATTATGGAGAAAAACATTTGAAAAACATTTGCATCTATACTGAGTATCTAAAGACTTTTTTCTTGTCTTTATTTACTAAATAATGTGGTATAACAACTATTTACATAGCATTTATGTTGTATTAGATATTATAAACTATCTAGGGATGTTTTGAAGTATGTGGGAGAGTTGAGGCTGCCATTGTAGCACTGCCGGTTAAGCTGCCTCTTGCAAGACATACTGGAGTGGGTGCTCGAGTCCAGGGTGCTTGGGTTCCAGTAAGTGTCTCCGCTTATGTGTCTGGAAAAGCAGCAGGCAGATAAGGGTACAAGTACTTGGCTCCAGCCTGTTGGGGTCAGCCTGGTGCAGCCTGGCTATTGGGGCCAGTAAGGGAGAAAACCAGCATGCGGAAGATTCTCTCTCTTTCTTTTCCACTCTTTTCTTTTCTCTCCCTTTGTCAGCTGCCTTTCAAATAAATAAAATAAATCTTAAACAAAAGTATATAGGAGAGTGTGCATAGGTTACATGCAAATACAGCATGACTTTATACAAGGAACCTGAGCATCCACAGATTTTAATATCCATGGGGGTCCTAGAAGCAAGATACTGAAGGCCAGCTGTTAATTATTATAGGCTAACTCTGACATTTACCAATATAAATCTAAGATGAGTTAAAAAGCAAAATACAGTAACAAAATTATCAAACTATATTAGAAAATATTTCTCTACTTTTTGGTGCAGAGGTCCTGTCCTAAAGAACAGAATGTACTATATCTACTTTATGGAAAGATGCCTTGAGGTTATAATAGGTAAGAAAAAATCAAATCACTGAAAAATATCAGAATTACAATCTTATTTATAGGAAAACCAATATGTGTGTATAACTACAAGTATACACACATGTGTTTATATATGTATTTAAAGCACATACAAGTAAACATGGGTAAATGCATATCTAATAAGATACACATAAACTGTCAGTACTGTATCAACTTTTATCATTAAGAGAGCAGTGCTTGGGTAAGAGGGACCTGGGAGAAGATTATATTCTGTATGTTTCATTTTGTTTTAGTTTTTGTACAATAGTGATATATTCATGTATTACATTATTAATTAAAAAGTAGAATGTCTCCAAGGTGATGCTTTTGCAAAGTCAGTCTCAGTCGTCTGTATCCTGAAATGCTCTCTTGGGTGGCAGTGAATGCAATGGAGTAATGGCCAGTGCGCTGGGAATTGCCTTTAGAAGGATCGTTGTGCTGGGGAACATCAGTCAGCCACGTGTGCCCCACAGAAAAAAAGGTTGAGCACCATATTCTTGCCCATTATTCCATTTCCTCCCATCGTATCAGAAACAAAAGACGCCTCTTGTTGCCTTGACTGTGGTCACAATATGCCAAAAGTGCTGGAGAGGGTTTTTGGTTTGGGTTTTTTTTTTTTCAGTGAAAACACATTTCTTACTTACAAAATAGCTCTTTGTGCTATATTCTGAGTAATCTTAAATAAGTAAATGCTTCCCTGCTAACATCAAATACAGTGAAATAAACTGCAGGATTCATTGTGCATAAATGAGTATGTTGGCATTCCCTTCTTTCAACTCTCATGTGCGGATCAGAAAATATGATAATATATGGCACATTGACCTCATCTTTTCAGGCATTTATAAACCTTTCCTTATGTATGTTTATTCTCAATTGTTGTACTGTTCCTTTCTATTTATACACCAATGTGTTTATGCTAACAAATGAGAACACACACACACACACACACACACACACACACGAAGCTGCCTGTCTCAACCCCAGGTTTTCTCTGGATAAGCAGTGCTTGACCTTGTATCTGTATGCCGTCAACAGCCTTTTAATGACTTCTAGGGTTACAACTCACTGACCCGTGGGGTAGTGACAACCTTCTGCAGCAGCTCTGTTTAAATCAGATCTCCTTCTCTTCCTCCTTTTTGTCTTGCATTGACAGGTTAGAATTGAGTTGGTAGGCTATGAGAGGGAGGAGAATGATTTCTATTCAGATATATTAATAATGCTATAAATAATCAAAATAATGATAATGATGACTAGTGTTATTGAGCACTTGCTGTTTGCCAAGCATTACTGTAGGCATTTTATGGGTCTCATTTAACCTTTATGACAATTTCATAACCCAGGTACTATCATTATTATTGCCATGTTCATTTTTTAAATGCAAAAAATAAGGTGTTAAGAGAGTAAATAGCTTGCTCAAAGTTATGTAAATACTCAGGTGGCATAAATTGGATTAAAACACAGTCATAAATGTAGTGATGATAAAAAATCTGAACAAACTGAAGGTCTATGTGAATTTTTTTAATTAATTCAGTGGATACTGTTAAAGTAATAAAATAGTACATCCTTGTAAAAGGTAAAAACAATCAAAGAAAAAAATTATACCCAGGTAAAGCATCATCTACGTCCCATTCAGCACCCTGGTCACATCTCCACTGTCATCTCTTTGTGACTTGACAGCCTGGAGCTTATCCATCCGTGCTTTTTTTCTCTGTTTCTATGAACATAATGGTATGCATACACTAGTAAAGGAGTTTCGAGAGGGAGGACTGTCTCCCAGATTCCCTTCCTTGTACTGTTCGAGGCTAAGTATTGATCCCAAGGGAAAGTTACCTGAGATTTGGAAGGGAAAAATGAAGCAGTGGGAATGATTAGGTCAAGACGATTGACATGGGGCAGATAGAACTGTCACAGACATAGATTCTCCGGCTCCCAAAGCACTTCTTCCTTCAGCTTCTTCTCCTATCCATGTTCTGCTCCATTAACAAGGACATCAGCTTCCACAACATGCAGGTTGGAGATTTGGAGAAAATAAAAAGCCGCCTAAATTCCAGCTGATCCTCCTAGATAGCAATTTTCCCTTGTAAGGATGTGCTGCCCATGTACATCTGCATCCCCAGCGGGGCCCTGGCAAACTTAAGCCCAGCTCCAGGTGCAGAAGCATCACAAAGGGGCCCAGCGCTATGGAGGGGCAGGTAAAGCTGCTGCCTGTGGTGTCAACATTAAATGCAGGCACTCATTTGAGTCCCTGCTGCTCCACTTCCAGTCTAGCTCCCTGCTAATGCAACTTAGAAAGCAGTGGAGGATGGCTCAAGCCTTTGGGCCCCTGTGCCAACATGGATAAACTTGTGGCTCCTGGGGGTTTACACCTGCCTGGTTCCAGCCATTGTGACCCACTGAGTTAGTGAACCAGCAGATGGAAGATCTCTGTCTTTTCCCCTCTCTGTAACTCTGCCTTTCAAATAAATAAGTATTTAAAAAGAATCGACTGTCCTAGCTAAACTGTTTAACTGATTCCCACAATTGTGTAAGGTCAAATCCTTATAATAAATTCCTTTTTCTATATGACTTCTAAACATTCTCCCAATCTGATCAAAACCTGAGGCAGTATTGATTTGCTTTTAAATTGGATCAAACTGTATGTTGTGGAGAGTCTTGTAAGTTAACAGATCTCTCCTCCTGTCCCCCCCATTTCTCCACACATATATTTACAAATGATCACACTGACATGTAAATTTACATATATGTATACAATCTACATTATAAATTTGCTTAACGTTTTGCTATTTTTCTTTTTGTTCCTTTCTTCTCCTATCTCTGACCTTGTGTGCCACACCTACCCCTCTAGACAACTTTCACTGACAAACTTACAGATCTATATATGAGGTACTAAGGCAGACTATTGCTTAAGTAAACTATGATTTCCCCCCACCAAGTTGAACTCAAAATTTTTTCGTGTTAAATTTTCATATACCTTATGATCTACATCTGAGTCTTCTGCCAATTGACCTATCTGGTCTCATATAATACTTACTGATTTGATTCCAAAAACTGTATAATTTGTCCATATGTGTGGTAAATACCCACACATATATCTATAATTATACTTCATGTTTCCAGATTATTTTAGGATATTATCCTTATGTACCAATTACAAACTACTAACCTATTTCTGAAAAATTCTACTAAGACAGTAGTTAGAAATGTATTTACTTCTGTATTAATTTGAAAGTTTCTACTTATCACCTTTTGTCTCCTTGTCCTAGAACATAAATTGCATTTCCAGCTACTGAGATCTTGTTTTGCTTCCTCCAGTACGAATCTCTACTTTTTTTCATGTAGTCCTATGTCCTTATTTGGAAATTTATCCCTAAATTTTTAACAATGCTTGTCACTGTTGTAAATAAAATACAATTATTATTCCAATTTTTATTTCTAGGCTCATGTTGCTAAAATACAGAAGAAACTTTTTTTTACCATTTATCTGATTTCTAGCCCCCTTAACAGATTATTTTATTGGTTCTATCATTCAGGATTTATTTTGAGAAGCAGAACAGCTCATATGATGGAATAGCATTTAATTGCAGGAAAAAATAGCTTTTAATTGCATAATTATGGGATATTTGAAAGTAAGAATTCAACGAGCAGAGAAAAATTACTAACTAGCCCTCTTAAAGCTGTACTCATGTAAATTAGGAAAGTTACACATATCCATGTGACAAAGAGGAACTATGAATAGGAACAGGCAGAACATTCCCGAAAATTCTGGCAACTCTGTGCAGCTGCCTCTGTGGAATTGTGAGCCACTTCAGGGCCTGGGGTTCCATCAGCCGCTCTCAGAGCCAGGACATCCAGCTGGATATGGGCTGGGAGAGAACAATGACTAACTGCAGCTTTCCGTATCTGTCTTTGTACCGGTCTGCCCCAGAAGACAGCCACAGACAACAGACTGCTACTGCTGGCCGTGGGTGAGGTGAAAAATCTGTTATTCCTGGAGGAAAAAAAAAACAAACCTCCTGGATCACACTGCCTTATTTTTGGGCACATTGCTGAATTCCATTTGTGATTTATTCATAAATGGCATTGTCCCTTCCAGCTTTTTCTGTGATCATTGTAGAATATTTTTCTGGGACGCTTCATTCTGAAGACTCAATTACGTGAGTCTATCATCTGAGGCAATCAGGTGAGCAGCAGGAGAGGGAAGGAGAGGGGAGGAGAGGGGATTCAGTGCTCACGCTCACACAGCTTTCCCATTGGTTGACCTCTGGGTCCTGAGGTAAATGACTCACTGCACAACTCATCTGCGGGATCTCATTGCTTTCTCTTCAGCATGTCTATTATTTCATTACATACTCGTTAATAGGAAGGACCATCTGCTATGATGTTTTCACATAACAGATTTAATTAGTCATTTATTTGGGACTGAGAAGACAGAGGGTGATATTCAATAAAAATGTTCTTCTAAATGCTTTTTCTGAATGTAGGAAGAAATAAGCACCATTTTGAAGGCCAGCCCCTCAGCAAAATTAATTATCTACATACTGTTCAAAACATAACTGTGGCTTCATAAAAACCTCACTAGGAATCCATGTTTTTCATATAGGTCAGCCATCATGATTTCAGTAAGTTCTTATTAAGTTCATCCTATGATTCTAATGTTGTCGTTGTCATTCAGTTAAAAAAGGCAAATCTGCTACTCCCTCTTGCTCTAAATAGGCAGATTTCCTGTTGGAATTGGAATCACTAAAGACAAGCATGGATCTGTGAACACGTGCAATTTGTACAATGTGTTTTCTGTGAAGGAAAAGAAAAGGGTTGCCTTACATCTTTCCTGCTTGCCTTTATAGGAGACAGATAGATAGAAGCTTGTGGGGCTAACATTAGGCTTGTGTGGGAAGGGCTCCGAAGCAGAGCAAGGACTTTTAGGGGTCAAAGAATCCATAAAAGCAAATTGGTCCGCGCCTGCCTCAAGCTGTGGTGTTAATATTAGTAGACAGGAAGCTGTAGAAATGTGAGGGAGAGAACTATAAAAAGTGATATTTAAATTGCTATGAAGCTTGAATTGAGCCCTTTCCCATTATTCCAGAATCATTACTAATATGAAGGAAGCAGAGAGAGACAAAAACCCAATGAAAAGCCATAGGAAGCTAAAGAACACATGAAAATCCCAGCTGGTGAATAAAATCTATCACGTTGGCAAAACAGTGTGAGTGAAAATCTTTTAAACATGCATCAGCTGCAGGGGCTGAATGCTGAGAAATACAGGAGACCACGATGCTATGGGGGGCAAACTGAGCGGCTCTCAGGGACCCCTCTAAGACAAACCCGCCTGCGCTCTACTGAGCTGTACATTACTAGGGTGGTAAGGCAAGCTCGGCTGCTAAAGACACCTATGCCACGTAAATTGTATAACAAAAAGCACAGAGACATGTTGTGGCTTAGCCCTCTAAACTGAGTAATCTGTGACATGAAGATTATATATTGAATAGTTTTATTGGGCTGCTGTTAGAGTCGTACCAGATCTAAGTGCTTCTTTGGACTTGTTGCCCTTTCTAATAAGTTGGCCACAAAAGAAAGGTCCTAACAGAGGCAGAATTTTTGCAACATGTTAATTGATCACCTACTTTGTGCACAGCTACCAAGACAAATGAGATATGGCCTTGAACCACCTGGGCTAAAGACTCATGTGCTGAGAGAGAAATAAGCATATGTAATTAGCACCATGTTGGCAGTAGCAAAAATATTAATGGAGGAAAACAATTCTATCAGACTAGATATCAGGGATGGGGGAGAGGGTGAAGTCAGATGGATAAAGATGATGGGGAAAGAGAGTTTATATATAATTCCAGTAGGATCTAGGAGTTCTTATTCTTAGTGGATTACTGATGAGCTATATGAACTGGGATTTCATTTTCTTATTTGTGATATGAAAGGGTTTTTCTATGATGATTTCTCATTTCCTCTTTACAAAAATGTCTCTAATTTTATTATTCTCTTCACATAGAAGAATGGCAAGAATAAACTGGTTCTCAAACTAAACTTTAAAAATTTTGTCATAAAACAGTGCTAATAAAGGATTTCATGGGCCCAGCGCAATGGCTTACCTACTTAGCCCTCCTCGTGCAAGCACTGGGGTTCCATATGGGGACTGCTACATTTCCTGTACAGCTCCCTGCCTGTGGCCTGGAAAAGCAGTCAAAGACGGCCCAAAGCCTTGGGACCCTGCACCCACATGGGAGACCCGGAAGAAGCTCCAGCTCCTGGACTTAACAAACAAACTGGCACATCAACGTAAGATGCAGGCATCCCAAGCTGCACTTTAATTAACCTGCTTTGCCACAATGCCTGTCCTGGAAATTTGAGGATTTTTAAAAATAGAAATGATGGAGGAAGAAATGGAATGAGCAATGATATTTGTAGAAATCAGGGTATCTGGGAGATAAAGGTTTGGCAGGTTGAAGGTGGAATTCTGCAGAGCAATAAAGGTCCCAGCCATTAAGGAGAAGACCTTGAACTCTCGTATTTAATTTGGAGCCAAGTGTAAATCATCAGAAGATGTAAACATGGATGACATTTTAAGCCAGTGTTTTGAGATGGTTGATTAGCGGTGGTGCATAAAGAGGTATGGGACTGTTTTGAAAAACCTCCTGAGGACTTTACAGCATTGTGTTTGAGGTGATAAGAGTTAGGCAAAAGGTAGCAAAAACACAGGGAACACTGCAGGCTGACATCACACGGGGACTTCTGTCAAGGTGGCAGAAGCATAAGCTGGCTGCTATTTATGGATTCTGGTTTCTAATTAAATTATAATTTTATTATAAATTTGATTATAACCTTTGAATGATGTTTACTTGGGGTCTGCTTTAAGCAAACAGCAGCAGAATGAAATGTGACTATAAAATAGCTTTATTGTCCTATAGAAACTTTTCTTCATGGTGACAGTGAGTAGTGAGAAATGTTAGAGGATATGCTTCAACAGAATTTGGTGAACTTCTTTGACCTCAAATCTAGAGCAAGATACATAACTTCTGTTTTCTTGTCTATAGGAGAAGAACAATGCATGCTCTGAAATTCATTGTCAGAATGTGAGATCCAATGTCATCACACATTTAAGTATCAACATAGTGTGAAATGAATATTAAGCACTAATTGACGTTAACTCCTTCACTTTCCTAGTTGCTATTTCCAACCCTGGAAAGACTGATTTTTGATGGAATTAACTCATGAGCTTATATAGGGGTACTTTGAAAAGTCTGTGGGAAGTAAGACTAAAAGATAACTGACTTTCCATGAACTTTTTGAAGCTTCTTTGTACATATGTACTCTGACAATACCTACATGAATTGACATTTTCTACATTTTATGTAGGCCCACTAGATTTTTCGTTGTATATGTATTATTTCCCAGCAAGAGAACTGATCCTTGGTGACTGGGCTCGGTTATTCTGCGTGACAAATCAGCAAACCTTCCTGTCGAGGGATAGCCTTTGGTTTAAGCTTTGGAGATCACTCGATCTCTCACTGAGACTCACCTCTGACAGATTTAAACAATAAGTAAATGATAGGTGAACATGATTATATCCCAATTATCCCAAAATACAAATTTATTTATAGGAGGAGTCCATATCCATATTTGTCCCTCAGACTACAGTTTGGTCAGTCCTTGCAATAAACAAATAAAAGTCATTTTATTTCTGTCCATGTAGTTTTAGGGCGGTGTCTTTTTTGTTTGTTTTTGTTTGTTTGTTTGTTTTGTCTCCTGCAATTCTCAAAATCTCCCCAGTCCTATAGGTAACAGTGAATTTCCAGTGTCCCTTATCTTAGAATCCCTGTGTTTTATTACAACTTATCCTGAGAGGGGAGAGTACGGGTGGGAACTCATGCCTGTGCCCATCGCAGTGAAATGTGTGTCCTTGGGAGAGTATTTATGAAAGGCCTGGGGAAGTCAGCGTCAGTGCCCACAGCCTGTGTCAGGGACGCCAGACAGAGGATGGACCCCAATCTCTGAGGATAAGACCCACAAAGGTCTCAGTTGGAACTATTGATTACATGGTAGAACAAGATGAAATTGACAGCACTCGAACCACCAGTATCTAAATTCTGTGCGAGGAATTTTGTGCCAATCAGCTGTACTGATATACCCTGCCATGTTAGCATGAGTCTTGGTTTCAAACCCCTCAAAACTCTACCAGATTATTCATGTTGGCTGCATTTTCCTACCCTTCTTCTCTGACATTTTTGTTTGTTGTTTATTGTGTGTGTGTGTAGCTGCCATAGAGACCTTCTGCCACCTTCCTGACGTGGCTAGATCGGGAAGAGTGGGCAGCCTGTGATTGGAATCTTAATAACCTGTCAAAACAAAGCATTTAAATCCTGCTGGTGTTGTTTTTCCTTCTTTCCCACGGAACACAGATAGCCATGAAGACAAATAGGAGAGCTCCTTGGTATTCTTTTTGTTTGTTTCATTGTTCCTGTGATCCTGAGGGTTTTGGTGAACTGGCCTTTGCGAGTTATGTTAAGACTGTTTAAGCCAGTTTCAACTGGATCTGACTTGCTTAATGGTTTGGCAAGGATCCAAAGGATTGGAAATCAAAACAAAATAAAACAAAAAATAAAAAGTAACTCAGATAGGATCAGCATGCATCATTACTTTAAAATCATTCAGTATCTTATCTGGTTACTTATTATAGGTTGTGCAGTGATAGAAATGGGAATAATTTACTCTGGCCACTCTGTTACTGTTAAATCATTTATGTGCTGTGAAAGGAATTGCAAACTGTTGAGACTCAAACACACTCTAATTGCATTCTCCCAAGGAGTTCTCTACCACCATCCCCAGTTCTGTTTCATATTTTAAACATTTTCTTAGAGTGTGAGCTTTATTATTATCCATGTTCAATTTCAACAAGACTTACTTGTCTGGATAAAGCAGCAGCACCAAGAAATACAGTAATGGAAAATAAATCTACTTCTGATAGTTTTTTTCTATGATATATGATGTAATATGAGGTCTTAAACTCTCTGTAATAATTTTTAATTTTTGAAAGAACTCATTCTTTGGACCGGTTACTGCAAAATTTCTTAGATTAGAGTGATATAGGATTTCTTTCAAGTATCATTTTAATTGTGCCCTGGTTCTTTTTGTCCCCTGTCAACACTGAATCAAACAGGAATCTATTAAATCCTATTGGGGGCAAATTATAGGCCAAGAAAAAAATTGGTGAAGTCATATCTATAAGTTTTAATCCCTGCCTTCAAGGAGTATGTGGTTTAATAGAGAAAGAGAAAATATACCAAAAACTATAAAATAAAGAATAAATGTCATTAACTTATTAAGAATAGATAAGTCCGAGGAGTTGAAAAGAACAAATAATAATCATTATTATTATACCAGCTACATTTACCTGCAGTGTACATTGTTTTCTATACCTACGTGTATTTTTTTTTCAAAGATTGAGTTGCAATCCAGTATACCAACAAATAAAAGAGGCTTAGAGAAATAAATTAGAGGGCCTGGCAGCGTGGCCTAGCGGCTAAAGTCCTCGCCTTGAACACGCTGGGATCCCATATGGGTGCCGGTTCTAATCCCAGCAGCTCCACTTCCCATCCAGCTCCCTGCTTGTGGCCTGGGAAAGCAGTCGAGGACGACCCAAGGTTTTGGGACCCTGCACCCACGTGGGAAACCTGGAAGAGGTTCCTGGCTCCTGGCTTCGGATCAGCGTGCATCGGCCCGTTGCGGCTCACTTGGGGAGTGAATCATCGGACGGAAGATCTTCCTCTTTGTCTCTCCTCCTCTCTGTATATCTGACTTTGTAATAAAAATAAATCTAAAAAACAAAAAAAAAGAAAGAAATTAGAAAAGGTTTGCAGCCACTGGGTGGCAAACTTAGGCTCAGTAAACCAGAGAATGAAGCCATGAAAGCACATCTAATTAATGGGTTACAGAAATAATTTATAGCTGATTGAGAGAAATGGGACCAGTGCAATGGGAAATGGAGATAGTGAGTGGTATCGTGGGGAACAGAATGTCTGTAGAAGTTTTTAGAAGGAAAAATGATAAGGAGGCTTATTAATTAATATGATAATATAAAATAGAGGAGAATTAGTAGATGACTATAGTATTTTGGGCTCCATGAACAGGATGATGAAGCATGGATGAAGCATGGAGCCAGCTTTGGTGGGCGCCCAAAGCACCATGCAAACCTCTCTGTTCTCCACTCACATCACAGTATTTGTGTGGCTACACACACACACACACATGCACATTATTTCTGAGCTCCTTATTCCTTGTGATTTATAAAGATCCAGCACCAAAGACTATGCTGCAGAATAGTTCAGGTCTCTATACACACCCTTTGAATAAATTCTAAATAGGTTGGGCTATGGAATCATTACTGTGACTGTAGGCAGTTAGAAATATGCAGTAGACATCTTAGGATGTCATCACATCACAGAAGTACATTTTCATTATCAGAAAGAAATGATCTCTGAAAACCTGAAAGCAAGTTAATATTTTGAATGAGACTGAAAGAGAAAATTGAGTAGAAGTGCGATTGAAGACAACAAGTGACCAAGAATAAAGGAATAGAAGCAGGATTCAGGAAAAAATAAATAAATAAATGACTGGTCAGTGACATCGAGTGCTAAATACGGGGGGGAGGGGGATGTTCTAATAGCCCAAAACAAATCAAAGAAAACTTGTTGTTTTTAAAGATTTGTTTTGCCTGAAAGTCAGAGAAAGAATCAGAGAGAGTGTGAGCACACTTCTCCATATGCTGGTTCATTCCCAAAATGGTCATAGCAGCCAGACCTTGGTCAGTATGAAACATGGAAGCCAAATCTTATTTCAAATATCTTGCGTGGGTGCAGGGACCCAAAGCCTTGGGCCATCCTCCGCTATTTTCCTAGTCCATTAGCAGGAAACTGGATTGAGGTGGAGTAGCCAGAAGTTGAACTGGCACCCATTTAGGATTCCAGTGTCAGGTATAGGATTAACCTGCTGTACCACCATGCCAGCCCCAGGAAATTTATATTTAGATTATTCGTTTTATACCTACTATCGTAAAACATTATGTTTGAAGAAGTAGTACATATGCTATATTAATTATAAGACTTATTTTTGTTTTCTTTTTAATTAGAAAATGTATCTGGGGCCTGGCACAGTAGCCTAGTGGCTAAATTCTTTGCTTTGTATGTGCCAGGATCCCATATGGGCACAAGTTCCACTTTCCATCTAGGTACACCTTGGAGACCGGGAAAAAGCTCCTAGCTCCTGGCTTTAGATTAACTCAGCTTTGGCCATTGCGGCAACTTGGGGAGTGAACCAGAAGATGGAAGATCTTTATCTCTGTCTCTCCTCTCTGGACATCTACCTTTCCAATAAAAACAAATAAATCTTTACCAAAAAAAATGTGTAGCTGTATGAAAAGTGGAGTGACAAGAGCAGAAAACACAGAAAGAAGAGACCTTCCAAGTATCCGTTCATTCCCCAAACAGTCAGCAACAGCCAGCCAAGAGCTCTTTCTTGATCTCCCATACGTGTGGCAGTCGCTCAAGTACTTTGGCCATCTTCTGCTTTCCAGGAATGTTAGCCAGAAACTGGGCCAAAAAAAGAGTACCAGAACTCAAATCACTGTTCCAATATGGGTTGCCTATGCCGTGAATGAGGCCTTAAACTGCACTGGCCCAGTTTTCTTTTAGTAAATGCATGTATATTCCTCTAATGGAAAGAAAACATTTCTATAGCTAATCAGTTCAAAGGAAAGTAATCTGGCTGCTGTGATTATTTGGGCAATGAATCGGTGCTTGGAAGGTCTCTCCTCTATCTGGTCACTCTGCCTTTCATACATATTTTAAAGTAATTTTAATTAATTAAAATATTGAAACAAGCGAGTCATAAGCCAATCCACTTCAGACTACCTTCATTTAACCACTCAAATGTGGAACAAAAATTAACTGAAATTCACTTGAAATTTACCATTGTAATTTTCTTATTAACCACTATGTTGCAATGCCACATATTCTCCATTAAGAACTCTTGTTTCTAATCTCATAGCATTGTTTATACCTCTTTCAATTTTAACAAAAACATTACATGTTTTGGATGAATACTGAAGTCATTTGTTGGGAAGAAATTCAGCAGCATGCCCCCAATTAGCCGTCTTTTGCTTGCATTTAAAATATTTTAAATGTCCTCATTATTCCTCGCTGTGTTGCATGACCAAAAGTGACTCCAAGCATCTTTGCATATTATTTTGAAAATACAATGCCTTGTTGCTGTTCTTTGCAAACAGTTACAAACGACCTCATCTCCTTAGAGAGCTTTGAGCTCAGATCATTGATGAGAAAAACCACCCAGAGCTGTTAGCATTACAAGTATTTCCTTCTTATAATACATCATAAGAATGAACGATAGAGGCTTTATTAGGTAAGATATTCTGTATCTATTTGGTTGTATCATAAGATAATTGATACACTACAAGAAATGTATCTTTTCACACATTCTGGGGTCCATATTAGTGACATGGATTGTGGTAGTGAGAAATCCATGTCACTAATTTTTTCATCTGAATGCAGCCTAGATTTTTATCTCATCTTGTAATTTTTAAAGTTTTCTGCCTATAGAAACTAAGCTGTTATTCTAAATGTAATGTAGAGTAGAATTTTAAGAGATAAACATCCTAGGATTAATATTCTTAATTTGACAAGAAAATGTGTCTTTCTATCTCTTCTCTCTGCAAAGCTGCCTTTCCAATAAAAATAAATAAATCTTTTAAAAAAAGACTAAATATGACCAGATAGAACAGTAGCCACACTGAGTATATAACGAGTTCCTTGAACCTGCCAGATTCTGTAGGAGTCAGTTAAGAAGCAACCTGCTTTTCCTCTCACTGCATTCACATTTCTGTCTAATCTGTTCTTTCTTAGATTTTTGTTGTTGCAAATTTATGGTGCCAGTCAACAAGCTTCATTTTCAGATAGTCCAAAACTCGAATACTTTTCAAATCCAAAGTTGCACTTCTCATCTTACTTAAAGCGTTCTACCTTTCGTGGTTCCATTCTGGCAAGACATGAGACTTTACAGTGGGAACATGGTCCTGTGATTTGGCAGTGACTCCTCCCTGTGCCTGCTCTCTTTCCCACTCCTGCTTCCTTCCCTGTTGTTGACATTGCCTTTGGCTCCCCCCGGGTTACCTAGGAGAAGGAAAGAAAAGACACTCTTACAGCTTTCACACATGTTGGTGAGCATCAGCCAGGTGTCTGAAGGGTGATTCTTGGTCACAGAGTACCCTTGTGAGTTCTTTGGGTTGTCCCCTACCGTCACCACATGCTGCTGATTCTGTGCCCTGAATAATTCGTAATGGGACTGTGAACACCACACAGTTCCCTGAAGCATGTGCTGTTCGCGCAGGTGACTTGGGGTGGCCAGTTCTTCACAGCAGCTCCAGCTGGATAGTAGACAGCTAACCTCTGTTGGGGCTGTCTCTCTCAGACAGGCAGGAAGTTCTTCAAGAAAACATCTTTCAAAATAGTTTTAATCTGCATCCACTTGGCTTCTGGAAAAGTTCCTTGGTCCACACTCACTGAAACATTGCCTTAGGAACAGTGCAACTCTTTTTCTTCTCACTGCTGTCAGAAGCAATTCTAGAAAGGCCCATCTGAGCAAATCTCAGGATCCACTCTCTGACCATAGCAACCTCAGGAGTTAGGTCAAGTTCTCTATATACTTTTTCTCTTGGCTCACAAATAGGAACATTTACAAGACAAATTCTGTCAGCATTGTTTATAAGGATAAAAACTGACAAACAAATCAACAACAGACTGACAATAGAATAGATTTTTTAATGTGTTTTAGGGAACCATGATGTGGCATGGTGGTTTGAGCCAGTGTTCTCAGCACAGGCATCCCATTTAGGCACCGGCTCAAGTCCCAGTTGCTCCACTTCTGATCCAGTCCCATGCTAATGTGCCTGGGAAAGCAGTGGATGTTCCAAGTGCTCTTCCTACACCCATGTTGGAGACCTGGAAGAAGCTCCTCACTCCTGGTTTTGGTCTATCTCAACCCCACCATTGCAGCCATTGGAGGTGTGAACCAGTGGATCTCTCTCTCTCTCTCTCTCTCTCTCTCTGCCTCCCCTCCTCACCCTTGTATCTGTCTTTCTCTACCTCCATCCATCTCTGTAACTCTCTTCCAAACAAACAAAAATTTTAAACCATATTTTACTTATGTAATTACAAACTACAGGTGTAAGAGTCTCTGTGGATAAATATTAGATATTTTGCATGAGACAGATAGATGCAAAATTATATAGCCATTGTCAGTCTAATTATTTAAACTGTATAAGAGCTATCACAGCACTATGTATTGTTATGTACATGTGCATGTATGTGAGATATGTCCATGTAATAATATGAAATTATGAGTTGATTGACATGCACCAGGATCTTGGCCACCAATGGAGACAGAGACATATGAGACGATGAGAGCTTCCACAGTACCTGTAATGTGTTATTTATGCACAAGAAAGGAAAATAAAATAAGAGAAATGTTAAGATTTTAGATAAGTTGGCTATAATTTCCCTGCACTCCTCTGACTTCCTTGAGGCATTATTTTTCCATAATCAAGTTTCACTTCTAGCTGCAGTCTTTTTCTATCCTCACGAGTGGAGAAAGTTGTCTAATTGATGAGCTTGAGATGAACTCAACACCCCTTTAACCACACCCTTGTCAGGAGAATTTTCATCTGCTGGTGCTCTGGTTTGTTCTTGTCCACTAGATAATCATGAAGTCAGAAACCTGGGAGAGCTCTAGACAGTTTGGAAACATGCAGTGGTTCTGTGGTAAAGCATGAAGAAGCTGATGGTTGCTCCACATTCAAATCATGTTTCCCAGATGTACCAGAAATAAGCTGCTGTGTCTTGATCTCCCATATTTTGTTTTGAGAACTTGGAAGGAAAAGGTGTATTGTATGTTTGTGCAAGCATATAAGCCATATCCTTTAACATACATTTTATTGTTTCTAGAGCAGATTTTATTTCTGTCTTGTCTCTCAAAATTGAGTCAGCACCTGGATAGAAAGAAGATGGATGAATTTATTAGCCATCTAACTTCAACAGTAAGTACAAAGCTATTTGTTATATTAAAGTGTTTCTCTATATATGTTCATGATGAAAAGTACTTTAAAGAAATATGTGCCGTATGAAGATTATAAATAGCTGTGGAGATTATATATATGAATGCATGTACATATGAATATATATTGTAGAGAAATTCAAGATTGCCTTCGGAAGGCTTACTGATTGACTCTTCTGAAATAAACTAATGGATTAACAAGAGAAGAAGATCTAAATTTATTAACATGTAAATGTATGCTGAGATCACATAAAATATGAAACTAAAAGAACAGGCCAGATGTTTGAGACTTAAAAACCTGTTCAGAAGGAAGAGAGAATTGTAGATAATGGTAAATTATCTACAATTATCTATAATGGTAGAAATGGTAAATTATTTTTAGGCAAGACATGAGCATGCAGAGTGGCTGGTGGCCTGGGGCCGAGTCCCTCTGGGCCTTAGGTGCACTGCTCACTCTTCACTCTCCTGCTGTTTGTTTTGGTCTTCCTTGGTTAGTGAAATTTTAATCAGAAGATCTGAGGTGATTGTGTTCCTCCTCAGTGGATGAGGGAACTTCAGAGAAAGCCCCTTCCTGCATTTGCTGTTTCTCAGGTGTTTCCTGTTTGACGTGCAAAGTGATATATTTTGAGGTATAGTTTTCTGAGCCCTAATAGGCAGGAGGGTACATTAAAGAAATGTGTATTATGGAAAAGTTATGTATAGACTACAAAATGTGGGGCACAGAAAGGAACTCATTTTTAAGATCCATTTCCATAAACGATTTGGAGTACCCTGTGTAACAGTGTGCCAGGGAAATCCATCTTGTCATTCCTTCAAACTCTCTCACTCCTTCCCTTTAATTCTCCTAGTTGGTTGTTTTCCTTCTGACCACACTTCTGTACTTTCAGGACAAGAGCTTTTCCTGCAGAACAGAAAAGGCTGAGGTGAAATTAGAAGGTTTAATCAAAGCTTTCTAGACAGCGTGAGCAATCAGTAAACATTGAACTGGACAAAATGAGATGCCATTCAAATGGAAACAGCCAGAGCTTGCAGTTTTCCCCAACAAAGAACATGACTCTGAAACTTACTTCCCCTGTTAACCACATACTTTTTTTCCAGCAGTGAATGTGAATGAGATTTGAATGGTTGGCGGAAGGGGGTTTTGAGGGGGAGGGGCTGAGTAGCCAAGGGTCATACAGTATTGCTTCCTAGTTGTCACACAAAATACAAGTCATTCTTTATCATTGACAGTGCCCAGAGACTCTTTGGTTTTGTAGAGGTATCATTCTCTGCATCTTTTTTTTTATGGCAACAGTTTTCAATTTTTAGAAATTGGCTCATACTTCAGTCTGTAGACGTGCTCCAGTGTGTCATTTTTAACCACTATGGGAGAAGCAAAATATACTTCTGATTTTGGAAAGGAGATCAGGGAAGAGACAGCATGCGTCACAAGGATTTCAACATCTACACAGAGAAAAAAAAGCCAAACATTAATTGATATTTTGTTAACAGAAGACAGATGTATTGGGTCACATTCGCAGCATGTTGGATTTATTAATTATTACAGATGAGTATTTCGTACATTTCAAATGCTGAAATGTGATCAGGTAAGCTGGTGAAATTATGGTACTTGTAGAATGGACCATTTCAGATACTGCCCAAATTTATAGCTACCGATTGGAAATGCAACAAGAATATGAGACATGTCAGATTATTTCAATAGTACGTCTATTTGTGGTTTTTTCCACAGTTGAATTTCCATATTCTTCCTTCTGAACTGTTGTATCCAAATGTTATTAAAATATAAACTTTACTCCTAAAAAGGCACACTATTGTGTTCTTGAGGATTTTCTGATAAGTGAACTTAGACTACATTTTCTCTTTCTTATTCAAATAGATTCTTTATATATCATCTATATTAGCGTACACAAGGAAACAGGAGTTTATTTAGAAATAATGTGGTGCAAACTATTAATACGAGCAACAAGGACTATATCCCAACTGCCAAGGAGGCCACAGGGAATTGGATGCCCTCGGAGGCCGAGTACTCTGAGGTCACCCACCACCAACTGGAGCTTCCGCAGGGGATGGAAGAAGTCCAAACACTACTGCGCAGAAACCAACGTCATCGGAAAGACAACCAGAAGCCCTGAGCGGTCCGCAGAAACAGAAGAACAATAAATGTCCTTCGGGACCAGGGAGGAGAGCTTTCTCTGGTCCGAGCCTGGCTCCACCTCTGGACCCCTGCCCTCCCTCGCAATGACCATCGGGATTGCTTTGAAAACCCCTCACAGCAAACAAACAATCATACAAACTAAAAAAAAAACTAAAATAAATAGACAAATAACAAAAAGTACAGCTTGAAATCTGACAGGAAAGAGCTGGCATGGATTGGCTCATGCCTCGCTGGGTGGGACACAAAGATTAGTTACTCCTCACCATGGTGTTGAAGATTTTCCTGCACAACCCCCTGCCAAAAAAAAAAAATGTTCTGCACCTTAAATGTCGACAAATATCTTGTTAGAGTTACAAGCCAGTCTAGATTATCCTAAAATCTGCCAAGATCAGCAAAATTATACTTCAACACAACAAATGGCTAAATACTAAAATGAAATAGACACGAGACAGCTGAATGGTACCTTATAGCCATTTTAAGGTATATAGCAGCCGGTCCTGTAAATAAACTAAAATTGAAATGTCAATGAGCTAATCATAGGTTGTGGTTAGGACTTGCTTTTTTTTTTTTTTTTTAACATACTGGTTACTCAAAACCATGTCAATTCCATAATATTGCAAATTGCTGTTGATGTTATATTGGGACTCTTAATTGACTGTGATGATATTCTACCAGCTCTAACTTCAGACCAGGAATGGTCTCCCCAAGAAACTGTTCAACCCATCTGGACAATAAGTAGCTGGACTCTATGCTTGGTATATGTTTGCAAGGAAAGAATCTTGATTGAATTTGAACTGTAATACTGCATCAAGGTGGAGGAATCAGAGGGGGGAGGGGGAGGGGTGGGGGGATTCCCAGAGCCTATGAAACTGTCACATAATGCAAAATAATTAATAACAACAACAACAAAAAAAACATATCCCAACCAAAAAAAAAAAAAAAAGAAAGAAATAATGTGGTGAATGCACCAAAGAGGTTTGGGCAAGTTTGAAGGAAGTGATGTACCCAGAGACTAGTTAGAGTGGAACTCGTTGCCAGCCATCCCTGAACCTGTAGGAACAAACGAAGCAATGGTGTTTACCAGCTTCCCTTGAGAGGTGAGTCATTGAGGAAGAGCTGTTAGACAGGAATGTTATCATAGACATTGCCTGCCACAACGCTAGATCAAGAGCTTAACAGGGCTGAAATGGGAAAACCATATACCCTGAACTCCTAAGATGCCTTCTCTTGGTGAGACCTCAGGCACAGAACGAAGACCAGCTGTTGTCAATATAATCAGAAATCAACATTCAAGAAAAGAATAAAGAATGGATTGGGGAATAAGCAAAATAACCATTACACCACCCTTTATTAATTATATCCATACAGCCACAAACTCATACTTTACTCATAAGAGAATTCATCATTAAATGTAATAGGGAATTGCATATGACTCCCCAGTTAAGATGCTTCTTTGTCTTGTTTTGAGTCTTAAAGACTTACTCGGCTATTATTTGAAGAGTTACAGGAAAAGAGGTAGAGATGGAGATGATTCATCAGCTGATTCACTCCACAAATTGCCACAACAGCCAGGACTAGGCCAGACTAAAGCCAGAGCTAGGAACTGCGTCTAGATCTCCCATACAGTCAACAGGGGTGCTGGGATGTGAGCTCTCCTATGCTGCTATCTCAGGCACATTAGCAGGGAGGTGAGTGGGAAGTGGAGCAGCAAGTGTTGCTGGTTAGAATCTATTGGATTTAGTGATCGATTTGAAATGATGACAGAGAAGAGCAATAGCTGAAAATGGATTTTGCAAGTCCAGGTTAATTGTGACACTATTATAAAGTAAATGTAGAGGGACAAACTTTAATGAAGGAAAATAATAAATAAAATGCCTTAAGGGGAATACAAATTCAGGGAAATGAATAGAAACTAATACTGAAAAAAAAATTATTTTTTGTGCCTATAACCCTAAGAAAATAACTAAATTAGTAAAATAGAAAAAATGAAGATGAAGAGGTAAATTTCTTACAAGCATTCTAATGTTCTTCAAAGATTGTGGACAGTCATCATACCTAAAGTAAATGTAACCCTTGAGGTTATGCCAAGGGGTAAGCCATCATTCTCTTGGAGATCCAGTAACAGCTTTCCAATCTAAAGAGTGTGTTGCTTTTATTATTTGGAGAACTTGTTCGTGAAAGCCTACTGTTTTTATGGCTGTTTATTCCTCTCATTCACATTTACTTTTTTCTTCTGCTACACATGACAGACATCTTAATGCTATCCTGTGTGACTTCTGACTTTTATTTCACATTTTCTTTGTCTTTTTTATGAAAGATTTATTTTTGACAAAAAATAGAGAAAGAGGTCTTCCATCCACTGATTCACCCCCCAAATGGATTGCACTGCTTGAGCGGGGCCAGCCCCAAACCAAGAACCTGTAGCTTCCTCTGGGTCTCCCAAGTGGATGCAGGGACCCAAGGGCCTTGGCCATCCTCTGCTGCACATTAGCAGTGAGCTGGATCAGAGTGGAGCAGCCAGGATTTGAACAGGTACCCACATGGAATACTGGTGCCACAGGCAGAGATTTAACCCACTGTGCCATAGGGCTGGCCCCTCTGTTTCTTTTTGTTGTTGTTCAGATTTTTGGGATATCTCCTTGTTTTCAATCCCCTAGTATACAAATGCAGTATCCAGTTACAGCTGTTTCATCATCCCACTCATTCAATGCGTTTTTTCATGTCTGTAATTGTATTTTTAATTTCCAAGAATTTCTTTTTATTCTTTTATTGCTCCTTTCTTACAGTATCTTGCCTTATTTAATAAATACAGCAACCCCTCAAATCTGAGAATCTGAATTAGTGTTCTGAAAAACTCTTTCCTGATTGTTTAATTAGGTTTTTTTTTTCAGTATAAATTGCTCTTTTTATATACTGTGAGATTTCTCCTTCATTTTGTTGATTGTCTTCTAGCCAATATTCTTTTATTATCCATCCTTAGTATTTTCTGTAAGTGAAAGCTAGATCTTAAGGCTTGAGCTCTGGAAATTCAAATTTGTTGATAAACTGTAGGAAATTTAGGTTCTTCCATCAGCAGTCATATAATGATTGGGTTTTGTTCTTTATATTGTATATGAGCAGAAAATTAATATGCAATGCTTACATCCATTAATCTGTTGGACATTCCAAAATGATGATGTTGCTAATCTATTTTGTTTTCATATACAAACTGGAATAATTGGCTATGTAGTGGAACAATGTCTGTGAAAAGGGCAAAGCAAAGACTTGATAGTATTGTCAAGTTTATTAATTAGTTTCCTGTTACCCTCAGAAAGTGATCAATTGATTGTTTTAAAATATACATAATTACTAATTCATGGTTTTAAATACATTTGAAATATTCTACTTCATTGCAATTCTTATAGCTATTTAAGCTCAAATTTTTCTGTCTATGAAGCAAAATCTCTTGACCCTCAAGTTCCCAGGTGCCATTAAGACCTTCTCCTTGACATCCATTACAGCAACCAAAAATTTCCCCAGATATTATCAAATGTGTTCTAGAGAGGCAAAATCATTGCTGAACCAGTACATCACAGAAATTCGTGTCAAATAAAAATGTAGTGAGAACTCCCCATCTTAGTAAATGATATTACTCAATTCCTTGGAACCAAAATCTTAGAGTCATTTTTAACTCCTCTTTCTTTCACTCGTATGTCTAATTTATGAGCAGGTCCTGACTCACCAAGATGCATCCTGATTCTGATGCGTCCCACCACCTCTGTTGTTTCACCTCACTTCAGGTCATCAGTTCTACCCTAATAACCCAGTACCCTCCTAATCAGCATCCTTCAACTTTTGCTTCCCTGCTCCTTTCTCTACCCAGTAGCCAGAATTCACCTTTTATAATGTATTTTGTATAATGTCACTCTGCCCAAAATGCTCCAGTGATTTCTCATCACCCCTCATTTAAAACAGAAGGCCTTATGATATTACATTTTATGTAGATGGCCTGCAGAGTTCCTGGCTACCTCTCTGAACTCTTTTTCTGCTGCTGTTTCCCTTATACATGGTACTTCCACCACTCTAGCCTGCTTGCTGCTCCTTAAACATGTCAAGCATGCCCCCATCTTTAAGATTTGTACTTTCTAGTCTTGCAGCCAAAAATGTTCCTCTCTGATACTCCCATAGCTCACTCCACTGCAAACAGGTCTCTGTGTAAATGTCACTTGCTCGGAAGACCCTTCTCTCACTGCCCTACCTCAAATAGCAATGCTGTCACTTTGTCCTCTAATCCTGTTCTGTTTTTCATCTGCATTGATTACTACTTGATTTTATAGTGTATATCCTTGTTCATTTGCTTATATCTCTTTTCAGGGCCAAAAACAAATCCAAGAACATGGTGGGTCCTCTGGTATCCTTGCATAAATGAGTGAATGAGGAAAAGTTAAGAGAAGAAGAAGAAACCAAAAATGATAGCATCGTCACTGTCTCATGCTGTGAGGAATTGGTCTACTTGAAAACATCAAGGACAGCTGTTTTGGAGAGGATTGTAAGTTAACTAAATGTGAGGGAAGAAGAGGTATTGTGATGTGGCAAGAGGGGGGGAGTGAGACAATGGTTGTGATAGCCTTTCAAGCAGAAGGTCTGTAAATGTGTGAACGCCTGGTAGATGCAAGCTTGCAATCTGAAAGGGATTGAAAGAATATTCTTGTACTGAATTTAAAACCATAAGAATTAACTCAAGTGTTTTAAATAGAGTTTTGTTTCATACATGGTGAATTTAAGGTATCTTTGAGACATCCAGCTTAACTTTGGTGGCCATTTAATGACCAGATGGAAGAACAAATAGCAGGAATCTGATAAAGAAAATGTGTATGGTAGGATGGGTGTAGAAACAAA
Source organism: Ochotona princeps (assembly GCF_030435755.1). Lineage (NCBI taxonomy): Eukaryota > Metazoa > Chordata > Mammalia > Lagomorpha > Ochotonidae > Ochotona > Ochotona princeps. Next base: position 11,248,823 of record NC_080847.1, on the reverse strand, counting down.
GTGTGGGAAGAAAGTGTTAATCTAGGTGAGAAACTGGTGGTGTTTCTATGATGAGTAGTGTAGATATTGACCTATTTCCAACCCTGGATGTTAAAATGAAACAGGTGGGTCAGTTTTATAGCTAAAGAATGGAAGATACCACACAACAGTATATACTAGTAGTAAAAGTCAAAGATAACCAGTCGGTCAGATCTGTCTCCATTGGTGCACCCATCCAGTTGTCCTCTGAACAACATCTTCCCTGAACACTCTGCCTAGATGGGGAGCTGGCCTACTACGCTTGAGGAGCTTATGGCCCACAGTGAAGTAATCTTCATACAGATAGAAAATTAATTCCAAAGGTGATAGAGACCACATAGTTCAAGATTGGATTGTTAGCGTAACATTTTCATAGGTAGTGACTTATGAAATAGACCCAGTAACTGGGAAAGAAAATGTAACTGCTTTAGGTTCCTATCTATCCACGTATAAAGCAAAAGTAATATTTTTACATTTTAGTTTATTTGAAAGGTATATATACAGAGATCTACCAGCCACTGGTTCAGTTCACCAGATGCCCTCAACAGCCAAGTCAGACCAAGCTGAATCCAGGAACTAAAAACTCAGTCTGGGTCTCTCTCAAGGTTGCAAGGATCTAAGTTCTTGAGTCATTACCTGTTTACTTTCAAGGTGCTCACTAACAAGAAGAAATCCAGAGTTAGAGCCATGAGTCAAATCCAGGCACCCTGCTCTGGGATGTGGGCATCCCAAGTGGGGTCTTATCTGCTAGGCCAGATGTCTTCCCTGGAAAATAATGCTAGTCACCCACTGAGGTTTTGTTTTGTTTGTTTTGTTTTGTTTTGTTTCTTTAAGGATTAATGAAAGGATATACATAAAGCACTTCGCAAAGCTCATGAGAGGACCACAACAAATGTTTACTTTAAAAAAACATTCCTCACAAAATTCTAACAACCTATCTGGACTGTGCGCATTGGGAAGTCAAAGAGCATAGGGTTGATACAGAGAAAGGCCACAGAGAGGGTTGGAGTGAGAACTCTAAGTTAGCCAACATTTAATTGAATGTGTTGTACCTGTTATGAAAAAACGGGGGAGGGGTGTTGTTAAAAGCTAAAACGGACTTTGTGGGGGCTGGAACTCTGTCGCCTACTGTGTCCCTGGTGCCTATAAAAGAGAAGCAAGGCACGTAATGGTGAAACAAGCCTACCTTGTTGGGGAGTTGAGGAGAGTTCTGTAATTCCATCTGCAGACGCAAGGAGAAGAGGAAGAAGGAAAATACTAAAATGGCAAAGCCTGTGTGTGTGTGTGTGTGTGTGTGTGTGTGTGTGTGTGTGTGTGTGTATGGGTGGGTGTACACGTTCCCAAGTGTGTTTCTAAAGAACAGTGACTTTGGCCATATGGAGGCAGGCTAGAGCAGCAGAGGACATGGAGAACCGTTGCTTTCTATACTAGAATAAGCACAGGTAAATTCCTGTGGGAAGATTCCAGAAGAAGGAGGCTGTGAAAAAAGAGGAAGAGGAAACAGCTTTGGAAAGCTAAGACAGGATGATGCAAAACCCTTATCCTCCCAAAATATAGAATGTTTGCTCACACTGACACCCTCTATGGGTAGTTCATAGAAACCCCTTGTGTAACACAGTGTATGATCCCTAGATTAGTATAGATCAGAGGGAAGGGACAGGCCAGAAGAAGTTTAATATTAACCAGTGACATCACAGGCACAGGAGGAGGTAAACCTCAAGCTAGTTCCACCCAGGAATTTTTTTTAAATATATTTTTGTTTTGAATTTTGAATTATGTGGTACAATTTTGTATTGGCTGTGACTCCCCCCAAACTCCCACCCCCCCGTTAGATTTTTCCCATTTTGTTACGATAGTGTAGTCCTTCATAAGGAATCATAATTCTATCAGTCTCTTATTTAAGTGTACCCCGATATGGTTGGTACAATGTCAGACAGTCCAGCATTCCATTGTCTACACATGTCCAACAGTTTCATTGGGAATCCATCTTTCATCTGGATGCAGGGGTACATGTTACATTGTACCCCCACGTCTGTATAGGATAGACCCCAGTACTTCATCACTATACATTACCGTGAGAAGCCATGAAACAAGGTGAACAACTTACCCAGGAATTTGTAAAAATTTGAAGAACAGTATCGAAATTCCCATTTCATGAGGATTGAAAAGAACAAATCCCTTGAAGTCTGAAATGCAAAATGACCTTTTCTATTTGAGGACTGTACCTAGTACCTTGCTGGTCAGTTCAGATCCAGGGATTGCCTGCTTTCCAGAAAGAGGACTCATGATATTTCTTCTTCTAGGCAGTTTATGTGCTCCTCCTGGGGACTCTCCCATCACCTTGGCTTTCCTGTTATCCTTCCTATATCCTGTATGGTAATTATCTTTGGCTCCCTGCTTCCCTATTAGACCTAGCATTCTGAGCTGAGCAAAGTCTAAACACATCACCATCAGAGCAGCTGGGAGGATGCAGCTGGAGTCAGACATGTTTATAAAGAAGCACTGAGGACCATTAGAGAAAGGAGTCAGAGATAACAAATCATGCTAATAAGTACAAGAAGGCAGCAAACACATCAAAGACATTTCGAGAGTTAAAATACAACACTGTGACATATTTGTGAGACCCTCCCACAAAATCCTATTAATCTCCAAACTGCTAAAATAAGCACTATGGGGTTGTTCTTATTTGTTTCATTTGTTTGTCACTTGATTACTCACTTTCATTTCCTGAAAACTTCAGAAAAAAAATTGAAAAATTTTAAAATCACAATAGAAATAATATGTTAATTCCATTTCGGAAAAGGTGTGTGTATTTGAAGTTGTCCTGGAGAGGATGGACATGAGCTTCATTCACATAGTCTTGACTACTTAATCTACAAAAAAGAAAGAGAGCAGAGTGAGAAAAATTACAAAAACGAGCACTGGTCTAAACACAGAGCCGAGAGGCTGCTATGTGTCTTCGTGTTGGTGACAGGATTTGTGAAGGTTTTTTTTTTTTTTTCACTATCTTTACTCTCCTGCCATCAAAGGAGAACCAATTAGGCGAAATAATAATATTTAAAATCTGACAGCCCTCAGGAGGCTGAAATGAAAATCTAAATCTACCGTGCGTATGCTTGAGAGCCTGTGTTCTGTGTGTGTGAGCAAGGACCCACCCCAGCCTGCAGCCGTGGGCATTAGCAGCCCCTGGACCTAGCAGAACTAATTATAGAATGAGTCCAAAATTTCTGTATCTAAATGTCACTCCTTATATTTGTTGATGCAGGTTGGAATCTCTCTTCATGGCCCATGTCATATGAAAACAAAAACAGAATAGCCTAGAACACAGTGAATAGTGTAGAAATACACAACTTATCCTTGTAGCCGCCTACAAAAAGCAAAAAGGGTCTGAGAGGGTTTTAACATGTGATGTGTTTGTAGAGAACAAGACTTCTGTGACTACGTGCGCAGAAGAGTTAAACAAACGACAAAAGCAATTTAAAGAATTTGTGTATTTTGTTGCTGTGATTCCTTCTGTATCTGTCTTTTTTCTATTCTTTTTTTTTTAGCTGTAGCTTTATCTTTTGGTATGAGAATAAAAATGTTAAATCTCTTAGAAAAGAAGACACAAATAGAGCTTTTCACATAGGCCAAATATGATACATTGCTTTTATTGCATTAGCTGAGGCGGGTAGTATTTTTTTCCCCCTTTTGTTGCGGCAGCTCTGGATGCATGTACATTTATCAGGATTAAGGGCCACGTGAACGCTTTCCTGCATGGCCATCATGTGTGTTGCTGCCCTCACACAGCCATTTGTGCAAGTGTGTGTGTGTGTGTGTGCCTAAATGTGGCCACGCACACAGCAAAGGACTTGTGCTCCTAACGTTATTGCAAGCAATTAAACCCCTACAGCACAGGGCTGGAGAGGAGGCCCTGATTTTCTCTTCCTTTGCAGTAATTGCCTCAGCAATCATCTTTGATCAGGGAAGAGCAGAGGAGGAGAGTCCTGCAAGTTGACATCCCTGATATAAATATATACATTTACATACGCAGGGGCAGCACAGCTCTGCAGCTTTCTGGCTGACGTCTCTGACCTGAAACCGTTGTAGCTCCATTGACACCTCATTTAATTGAATCCTTGCCAAGCAGTGAAGAAGCCCGAGGACTTGAAAGGGGGAGGGAAGTGGGAGGAAGGGTAATCAAGGCAGACTTTTCTGCCTGAATGTCTAGAAATGACATGGAAGTAATTGCTTTTGAAAAGCAAAAAAACAGAAATAGCACAATTTGTTCTATTTAGCAAGATGCTAAAAGGGGATAAAGATATGGGGATTTTTGCCCCAAACAGACAAAATCCCAACTGCAGGGATAAAATTGATTAGGATTTCTATGCAAATAGGAATGAAGGCGGGCGGTTAAGCAGAACAAAGAAATAAAATAAAATCCTAAGAAAGAAAACTCCAAAGTCTTTTCTAGTTCAAAATGGGCAGAGACAACAGAAAGATAATTCTGAGCCCAGAGCCACGGAACATCCCCCTTTGTCAGCTTCAGATCGGCAAGTCAGAGGGTCAAATCAGTTTAACCTGCTTCTGTGACACGTCACCCACCCGCTTGACCTGAGAGCAGCCTCATTTTTATGGATGCAGAGGTTCTCGGTGTAATTCATTCCCTGGCACACCCCACTCATTCACTTGCCTGCCTTTGCCAGAAAGGTGCACTGAATATCCTCTGCTGGCTGCTCCGATGAGATATCGGTCTGCTTCCTGCTGAATGCGGGAGTCACGCCGCCGTACAGCCAAAGACTAGTATCTCTCTCTCACACAGCATCAGGCTGGCAGTCCAGATCACCCATGCAAATTAGCACACGTCCATAAACTCAGAGGCTTAGAGAAATCAACCTGCACCTGGAAGAATGAGCAGGTTAAAGAAAAAATAAAATCTAAAAAGGGTTGTATAACCTTTGTCCTTTCTATCATCAGCGCTCTGCTTTTTGTTCTTTGTGTGTTGTTTTTGTTTCTTGTCTGTTAATGAAACATGGGAACGCAAGCACAGCAGGCATCTGCTTTGCCCATCGGTCTTGTATATGGTAAAATGGAACACACACACACGTAGGTACATCCCATTGCTAGCAGACAGCACCTTCAGAAATCACTCTTCTAACTTGACTGGATGGGTTTAGACCTCTCAAGGACCACATGCGATTGTAACAGTAGCGCTTCATAACCCCACATACAGACGGGGAAACTGAGTCTCATGTGGTTCAAAGAACTAACACACAAATCCTCACTGCTGATAAGCAGGAAGGCAGGAGTCCTGAAATACAACCACTTTGAGACTTATACCAGAGGGTGTTCAAAGACTTTATGGAAAAAGATATGATGGGGGGAAAAAAAGAAGCATTCATGGATTTCAAAATTATTTGGCACCAAAATAAATTCAGGCCAAATTTGTTATACTAGATCTAAGGGTCTGGTTTGAGACACTCAGCATAATAAGATAGTAGTTTGAAAAGAGCTCCGCTCACTAACACAGGGCAGCATGACTGTTGTTCAAACTAAAGCAAGAATAATTTTAGGAGGAAACCTGGGTGAGAAGAAAGGTAATATTAGTATGCTTTGTTCAAAGTTCACAGGCACAGTGCGCCCAAAGACAGCAGCAGTCTACAAATGAATATCTTGTTTTAAGAAGGAACAAGACCACATTTTGTTCATTTATTGCTTAGGAGAATGAGACAGAGCAATCATCTACTGATTCACTCCCCAAATGCCCACAAAAGCCAGGCCACCACTCAAAGCCAGGAAGTAGAACCGGGTATCTCATACACGGCAGAGACCCAGTGGCTTGAGCTATTACCTCCTGCCTTCCTGGGTCTGCAGAGCAGGAACCTGGAAGGGGTAGCTGGCACCAGGCGTCAAACCCAGGTTTTCCATTATGGGACATGGACATTTTAACTACTAGGCCACTGCCTGCTCAGGAACAAGACAACGTTAAAGCAGAAGCCTGCAGAGGCAGCTTATTCACATCGATTGGCAACTGTTCATGCCCAGCTGAAGAGCCCTGGTGATTAGCAGCATAAACAATAGATAGTAACACACACCCCTCCACTCTAGCTGAAAAAATTAAGATAAACATTCTGCTCCATTGATGCCAAAACTGTTGTACCGAGACCAACTAGAGGCAAGAACAGGACTTTCAAAATTCTCATGCAGTTCTTCCAAGAATTGTGGCAGGAGATGAAGCACCATCCTGTAGCCAAAACTCAGTCAAAGCCATCACTCCTAGGAACCGAAAGCAGTCTAGCCAAAACAAAAGCAAACTTGTCAAGAGCAAAGGTTATGGATGCAGTATCTTGTTTCTTCCTCACCTTTGAATCCTTGTCATATATAGTATATGTAGTATTCAAATGTGTATTTAATGATGGAATAGACACATGAGTCCTTTTACCATTACTTTTTTTTTTTACTTTTTTTTTTAAAGATTTATTTATTTTCATTGGAAAGCCAGATATACAGAGAGGAGGAGAGACAGAGAGGAAGATCTTCCGTCCGATGATTCACTCCCCGAGTGAGCCGCAACAGCCGGTGCTGTGCCGATCCGAAGCCGGGAACTAGGAACCTCTTGCAGGTCTCCCACACGGGTGCAGGGACCCAAAGCTTTGGGCCGTCCTCGACTGCTTTCCCAGGCCACAGCAGGGAGCTGGATGGGAAGTGGAGCTGCCGGGGTTAGAACCGGTGCCCATATGGGATCCCGGTGCTTTCAAGGCGAGGACTTAGCCGCTAGGCCACAGCGCCGGGCCCATTTTTTTTTTTACTTTTAAAAAACATTTTGCCTTGTTTTTATATGGTCCACAGCCTCCTTTGTGGTACTTCCACAGTTTTCACATGTCCCTAAGAATGCCATTACAAATACAGATGAGGGTTTCATTTTTACCGTGGCTACATTCACAGGCTAAAAGTATTCCTGTACATAAACAGAGAAAATTTGATACCTCTTGATGTTATGGATTGAATATTAGTGTTCTCCGAAACTCACGTGCTGAAGTGCTAACCCCGATGGTGTAAGTATTTGAAGTTGGGACCTTTAGAAGGATTTAGTGAGTTCATGGAGGGTGGGCCATTGATAATGTGGTTAGTGCCCTTACAAGAAGAGACACCACAGAATTTGCTCTCTTGCTTTAATGGTTTTGATCAGGGAAGGGGTTCAGTTGTGTCTGAGGAATGGTAAGTTAGAAATATCTAGTAGGTAATTGGAACTATGGGAGTGTGAATGTGACAGATACGTGTCTGGGTCAGGGATGATTGCGGAAGCTATGAAGGTGGACACAGACATGGAAACCTGGAAATCAGATATTCAGATCCCTCCTACTGATGAGCTTTGGCTATACCACCTATCTTAGGTATATTGCACACAACTATGCTGTCATTATTTATTAGTAAATATTTGTCATCCAACTAATATCTGCCCTGTACAGGTGTTTTCACAGCAAATGATATTAACAAAGGGTAAACTGGAGGAGAAATAAAAAAGTAAGCATAGGACCCAACATAATGGCTCAAATTGGCTAATCCACCTCTCACAAGCGCCAGAATACCATATGGATGCTGGTTCATGTCCCGGCTACTCCATTTCCCATCTACTCCCTGCTTGAGGCCTGGGAAAGCAGTTGAGATTGGCCTAAAGCCTTGGGACCCTGCACCCATGTGGGAGACCCAGAGGAAGCTCCTGGCTCCTGGCTTTAGATCAGCTTGGCTCCAGCTATTGTGGTCATTTGGAGAGTGAAGCAGTGGGTGGAAGATTTTCCTCTCTCCTTCTTTTTGTAAATCTGCATTTCCAATAAAAATAAATAATTTTTTAAAGGAAAGTAAACATATAAACAAGAATGCTTCAGGAATGGTAAGTTCAGTGAAGAAAATGAGATGGGATAAAGTGAAAACACATGAAGTTGAATGAATCCATATCAACTAGGGTGGTCAGAGGACCTGAATGGAGAGAAGGCAGCCATACAAGTATCTGGGAATGGAGTGAGTTGACATTCAAGGCACAGAACCGAGGCTGGCGCACAGAGGCCAAATGGGAGCACAGAAGGACATATACATATTTAACTCACAATTTTTCGTGAAGGTTTTACACTTTCAGGTGTGTAGAGACTGTAGTGAACAGGCAGAGTTCAGCCTACAGGGAAATTGCATTAGTTTACACCTGTAGGTAGATCCTGATGGAACTACTAAGGGGTGTGGGTTATTTTTTTAAAAAAAGATTTATTTTATTGTTATTGGAAAGTCAGGTTTGATAGAGAGAAGGAGAAACAGAGAGGAAGATCTTTTATCTGCTAGTTCACACTCACCCCAAGTAGTTACAATGGCCAGGGTTGAACCGATCTAAGCCAGGAGCCAGGAGCTTCCTCCAGGTCTCCCACACGGGTGCAGGGTCCCAAGGCATTGGACTGTCCTCTACTGCTTTCCCAGGCCACAAGCAGGAAGCAGAATGGAAGTGGAGCACCTGGGAAACAAACCAGCACTCATATGGGATCCTGGAGCACACAAGGCGAGAACTTTAGCTGCTAGGCTACCAAGCTGGGCCCAGAATGTGGGTCATCTTTTGGTTGCAATGATGAATTCTGAAGGGGAAGTATTGTTGTTGAAGATTCATTAACCAGCTGAGGTTTTATCTATTTTCCCATATGCATCTTTTTGCTAGACTGTGAGGTTCTTGAAAGAGAGGCCAGCTTGCTTGCCTTTGAAGACACACCTTTAGTGTCTGTCCCCTAATAAATGCTTATTTAGTGAATGCATCTGTCATGAATGTCTGTACCCTGAGCCTAAGCAAACAGCTTCAAAAAAATCCAAAATGTCCTCAAAAACTTAGACATAGAATTATCATATAACCCAGCCATCTGACACATAGTTTTATATTCAAAATAATTGAAAACAGATATGCAGACATGACCATTAATCACGATAGCCAAGAAGTATAGACAACACACATGCCCATCAGTGATCAATGGATAAACAAAATGGGATATGTCATTATAATGGACTATAACTCAACCAGTAAAAGAAGTGAAGTTGATACATGCCACATAACGAATGAACCTCCAAACACATTATGGTATCACAGATCACATGTATGTGGTTCAATGTATATGAAATACACAGAACAAGCAAATTCACAGGGGCACAAAGCAGATCAGTGGTTGCCAGGATCCTGCAGAAGGAAGCAGAGTGATTTGTTAGTATGTGCAAAGTCTCCTTTAGGAGAGAACGGAAATGTTTTGCAATGAAACAGGTGATAACTGGACAATTTTTTTTTAAGATTTATTTTCTATTGGAGTAAGACAGAGAGAAAGAGATACAGAGAAAAAGATCTTCCATCCACCAGTTCACTCCTCAAGTGGCACCAATGGCCAAAGCTGAGCTGATCTAAAGCCAGGGGCCAAGAGCATCTTCCCAATCTCCCACGCGGGTGCAGGACCAAGGCTGTGGGCTGTCCTCGACTGCTTTCCCAGGCCACAAACAGGGAGTAGATGGGATGTGGAGCAGCTGTGGCATGAACTGGTGTTCATAAGGGATCCTGGCAGTTGCAAGGTGAACATATAGCCATTAGGCTACTGTGCCAGACCCCTGATACTTGGACAATATGAAAATACTAAAAACCATTGAATTATAATCTTCAAAATAGTTGGTTTTATAGTATATGAATTCCCTTCAATGAGAGAAAGAGAGATGCTAGTCACTTTAAATTACAAGGAAATTAATCCAGTGTTGAGGAATTCGACAGGAAAGGGGAACAGAAAAATATAGGACGATGGATGGATAGAGCATTGGCTGGGGAGAAGGCAAAGAAGAAAAGGGGGAGTCTGAGGTGCAGGGTCTTCCCAGGCCTGAGAAATGCAAAGCCTGAAAAAAAAGCCTGTAGCATATGCTTTCACAAAGGTTGCCAGAGTTAGGACACTCCCAAGGAGAAGTGTAACTGGGGAACACTGCATTCAACCGAGAGCGTGCTTGCTTGTCACTAAAGAAGCGATGAGCCTGCACACCCAGCAGTGGGAGCCAGCTTTTAGGAAGAAAGCCTGAGATTGTTACTGTATCAAGCATCTAAAATTGTCCACCAACTTATCCTTTATTGTTCACTTGTCGCTGCTGCGTACCGGAAATTCAGAAGACAAGTTCCAGAATCCCTAACTGTAGAATATGAGCCATTAACTTCCGATGCCATTAGCTTGCCAATGCCAGATATAATATTGCCAAGCACCCCATGTGTTTGGGAGTCTAGATCTGAGATCTTAACAAAAGTGAAATTTGGTCATGGTGTGTATGTGTATGAATGAGTCTTTTTCTATGCATTAGAGCTATTTTTTAAATTATTTATTAAACAATTCACTCTTAGAGTTAAAGAAAAAGATCAAAAAAAATCATGATAAAAATCCTGTTTCCTACCCACCTTCCCAGTTTTCAAATGATAATGTGTTATTGTTTTTAACCTATCCTTTTAGACATTTTTATGCATATACAAGCAGACACACATACGCAACACTCCTATTTGTTAGACAAATAACATATATTCTCTTCTACACCCTTTCATTTTTTTCTAATCTGTCAAATTCTTTAAAATTATGATCTTTCTGAACCCTTCCCGTCATCTATTTTATTTTCTGAAATTATCATGAAGAAAGAATTTTAGTGTAGTTAAGTCTTGTGTTTCTATAGCATCCTGGTTTCCTAATTTGTGGAAAACGATTGTTTATTTTAACTGTCTCCTACTGGTGGACATTTAGATGATTTCTAATCATTTACATACAGCCTTTTCCTTTCTTTCACACGCATGGAAGTCTGTCTGAGGGATCAAGTCCTAGAACTTGATTTTCTAGGTCAAAGGACATTTGCGCGTGATTTTAATAGAAAATTATGCTTCAGAATTTATGCAACTTTCCAATTCCAGTAGCAGAATATATAAAAATCTACTTTTCCATACCTTTACAAGTACATTCTATTATTAGTAACTTGTGGGATTTCTAATATGATAAGTATGGAGTTCACTTGCATTTCTTTTAGTGTGAGTAATATTGTTTCTTTTAATATGTTAAAAGTCATTTTATTTCTTTTCCTATGAATTGTTTGTTTTCCATTAGGTTATTAGATTTTTATACATTGATTTATAGGGGCTTCTTACATATTAACAAAATTAGCCCTTTGTCTGTTTTATGAATTATAAATTTTTCCCAGAGTGTCATCCCATTTCACTTTGTTCATGGTGGTTGTTTCCAAGCCCCTGCACTGTTGGCATTTGGAGAGGGAGATGCTGGGTGGGAGCTCTCACTCTGTCTCTTTGTCTCCCAAATAAGTTCCTTAGAATAAGAATGTAAAGAAGTACAGCTTTCTTTGAAGTCACATGAAGGGAGAAATTCTCTATCAACCCCTATGCTTCTTGGGGCTCTGAAGGACTTTGCCTTCATGTAAATCTGTTAAGCACATTCCTCCTACCCCAGATTTTAATGTAAGATGGGAATATTTGGGCAATTTGATTTTCCTAAGTCTTTCATCCAAGGCACGGGGATTATTATTGTCCACTGAGCAGCAGTTTTCTGGCGCTAAAGTGAAATGAGATAATACTCTGTCAGGTAAACTTCAATAAAAGAGCAACAATGGTTCAACATTTTATAAGACAAAAATGAAACTGATCTGATTTCATCTGAGTTTGGGCTCATCTAATTTCACCTGATATTTTCCAGTGCCTTCCCAAGCAACTCCACCCTAGGCCAGTGAAGAAGTATCCATTAGTTCATGCAGAGCACCAGCTCAGGTGATGTGGTAAGCCACTGATATTAATCCAGCATTTATTCTCAGTTCTGTGGTGGGGCATAAGAATAACTTTTGAAACAGTAGCAAGAAAAAGGTTTCTGATAAAATAATGAGCCTTCCTGATGCTGAGCTTTGCTTCGATGCTTGCCACCTTCATCCCACTATGGCTTCTGTTGTTGTTCACCGCGGTAAAGGCCAGTGTCCTCAACCGGTGCCCAGCTGAAACGAGAACACAGAGCTGAAGACGAAGCAAAGCAGTCACACTGGCATGACGGTTTCCTTTATCGGGCATGTACAGAATGTCTTATGAGCTCACCATCAGCTTTAAATATGGAAAGCGTTTCCTGGCTCTGGACCAGTCATTATGCCTTTATTTTTTTGATGTCATTAGCAGAGCACCGAGAGGTTTGTTCCATATAAACACCGTATTTAACGCGGAGAACAGAATAAAAGTATAGCTGCCTTCTAAATCCTACTGTTTGTCCAAATGTCCTGAACATTTGATTAAAAGTCACATCCTTGATCTTGATACATTACCTTTACCCTCCTCCAGTTTATCTTTCGTCACAAAGCCTTGTTCTTTTTGCATGGTTTTGCAGTCTTCTTGTACATTTTCATTACTTTAAGCATACCAGTTTATAGCTTCCACTTGATCTGTTACCTGAAATTTTTGCACGGTTTGTTTTCTCTCTTACTCTTTTCAGTCACAGATTTTTAGTTTTGTGTGTGTGGTCCACCATCAGCAAGTTTTACTGGCACAAATCTTAGGTGGCCTATATGAAGGTGTAGCATTTCTGATGACTTTCTTGCATTTGCTCCTGCCAAAAGCCACAGGGATATTTCTGGCCTGAGATGAAATTTTATTTTGAGTTGTTCAGTGTAAACTTGGTGAATAATAAACATAAACCCTCAAACCCTATAAGAGATAGTCATCAGTCCCAAGGGAGACACTTATTTCCCATTTAGGGGCCAGGAAAAGAATTGTTGTGATAATAGGTCATTTTTTTTTCCCTAAGCCCAACCTTTTCGTCAAAAATATTTTTGTTGGAAAGACAGAGTTAGAGAGGCAGAGAGAGATCTCCCATCTGCTGATTTACTCCCCAAATGCCCCACCATCCTTTTAAGGGTCCTGGTTATGTGTGAGGATCTCAGCTCTGATCTGATAATGTTTATGGGCCCTTGCCCCCAGACAAGTCCTAAAACCTAAGGCCTGGACCATGCTTCTTAAGGCAGATTCAAGTTCATTGCCTTACTTTTCTCACTTTAGGTCTGAACTTCACATTTGTGGAAACATTTGTAAACAGCTTTTATTTGAAAGAATGTGTTTTGTACTTTATTCGGGGTTTCTTAACATTTTTAGTGGAATGGCTTTGAGTAATCTTGTCTACCATATGGCTGGAAATAAAACTATTAAATCATTGTTTTTTTAAGATTTATTTATTTTTATTACAAAGTCAGATACACAGAGAGGAGGAGAGACAGAGAGGAAAATCTTCTGTCCGATGATTCATTCACTCCCCAAGTGACCGCAACTGCCGGTGCGCGCCGATCTGAAGCCGGGAACCAGGAACCTGTTCCAGGTCTCCCACGTGGGTGCAGGGTCCCAAAGCTTTGGGCCGTCCTCGACTGCACTCCCAGGCCACAAGCAGGGAGCTGGATGGGAAGTGGAGCTGCCGGGACCAGAACCAGTGCCCATATGGGATCCCGGTGCGTTCAAGGCGAGGACTTTAGCCGCTAAGCCACGCCACCGGGTCCTATTAAATCATTCTTCCTGTTGCGGCCAGAGAGGCCTTTCAACATACAAGTGTGATTTTGTATCAAAGTTACATACAAGCTTGGAATCGTTCCCAGTTATCTTAGAACAGAGACTGCACTCAGTAAGCTCTAAGGTCCTGAGTGAATGAGCCCTTACCTCATGGTGTCTCATATTCCTTCTGATTCTCTGTGTTCTACATATACTTGAGTTCTTCTGATTTCTGGACTGTATCCAATTCCTCCTTACCATAGTAACTTCCTCATTCTTTCCGTTCCCTCTTCCTGGAACTTTCATATTCCCTCAGTTCACTAACCCTTTGTATCTCAATATAATTGTACAGGGGGCGTTGTATGGGTCAGTTTTCTCTGACACATGGGTTCAGACACCTCTATCTTATATTTATCGCACTTGTGCTTTTGCACTATATCTGTGATTTTATGAATAGTTCATGTACTGAGCTACAAGCTCTATGAAGGCAGGGGCCATGCAGGTTTTAGTTTGCCATTTTCATTAGTGAAAGCAACACTAGGCACTATACTGGTATTGGCACAAATAATCCTAAAATCTCAATTATGAATCAAACTTATTCTTCTTACCATAGCTCACAACACTAAGCAAATGTTATCCACCTGGTTCCTCAAAGATCCAGATTGTACACCCATATTCAATATGTCACCGTCATCACATTTGAAAGAAAAAGTGAGTGAAGGATCGTGTGGGAGGTTTTTATGAGCCAGGCCAAGATCAAACTAGAGCTTAGTCATGTGTCCCATTGCAAAAAAGTGAAATATAATTTACCTCAGTGCTCAAGAACAAGAAGATGAAATAGTTTAAAGTGAGCACTCAAGCTTATGCAACATTGTTATTTTAGTAGAGCATAACTCTAACCAGAGAATGGTCTTGAGAAGTACAAAGGAATGAATCAACCAGCAGATGGTTGGGTGGGTGAGTGAATGGATGAATAGATGGTCTGTTTTCAATGAGTGGCTCCTTGATGCAGGCAGTGACCATGTCTTCATGGCTTCTTATGATACCCTCAAGTGAACTTTTTCACTTGCACAAGTTTGTGCAAGAATGAATTATTACCACTCTTTAGGAGATTTCATGGAGCAAATGGAATGTGGTGAGTCTTATAGAAGGACATGGAAAAAATTGGAAGAGCAATTTAAGACATGAATTTGTGGAGGCATGTGATAGATAAGAGAAGAAGTAGAGCCAATTATATAGGTCAGTGTGCATCCGGTTGAGATAACCGAAGGAAACAATGGTGAGAATGGAGACCTATACAGGGATAACAGCTCACCAAGCTGGTGTCATCTAAGCTGGTATCTGCAAAGTTGCAAACACCATCATTTTGCTCTTTTGATGTAACCTTAGGCCTAGGAAAAGGGTATCTCTTCAGGGAAATAGCACCTTTCCTCCTCCCATCTTCACCTTTAGTATTTAAAATTAGCAAACTGTGCACAGGAAGTCTGTGTTTGGATTGACTGCAAGTTGCTATTACAGAAGGCATGCAGAATGGAAAACCACACTAGTTCCAGCCCAAGCTGTCAGGCCAGGATTTCGCCCTAACCCTTCTCCAATCAATACCTAGAAATGTCTGGCGCTATTGGGAGGGAGCTGCATTTTTTAAAAATGAGTGAAGTAGGACAGCCAAAATCTTTGCATTCTTGTTTCTCATCTCTGCAGCTTTCTGCCCTGGAATGGATGGAGACCATTGTGATTGCCACAGACAGGCAGCTTAAGGGTGCCACCTCCCTTGCCTGTAGGATGAGGTCTGGGCTACAAAAAGTAGCTGACCCTACTATACAGGCTTCCAGATTGCACTGTCAGAGTTAGTGACAAGGGAGCCGCTCTACCTCTGGGGCTACAGCGGTGCAGTGAGCTTTAGTGGATCAATACTTTAGTCTTGTCATGCTAATTGCTCATTGGTTGACATTCATGATCCTTCCTTGCTCCCTCCCTATGTAAACTCTTTACAGCTGGAACAGCGAGATGCAAAAATCCCGAGCTTTCAAAGCCAGCTCCTGCAGAAGAGAGAGGGTCTGGCAGCTGAGGTATGGTTCTCTCTCATCCTCCCCCTCCCACCCCCCGACCCCCATTAAAAAACTTCATGTGTGTTTGCATGTGGTGGCTTGACAGGGAGACGCATGAAGAAATGCCTGGGATAACTCTCTTGCAACACATAAATGGTATTACCTTTTCATAACAAAACAACATCACCTCCCTTTATCCAAACCCATCCAGCCTCTCTCCTCCCCACCCCCCACCTCCCCCCCCAAAAAAAAAACCAAAACAGAAAACAGGAAAATATCCACCTGTTCTGTGAGGCTGCTCGCAGCCCTTCTTCTGTTTGGTGAATGTGTTGTTCTCCACCAGGTCACAGCGAACATGTACTTGCACTGTCCCTTTTGCTCCCAGATTAGGGCATGTCAGCCCAAGCTGGTGTGTGTGTGTGTGTGTGTGTGTGTGTGTGTGTGTGTGTGTGTGTTCACGCCTACCATATTGGCTTCCTGTCCCTGGAACATCAGCTTTGCTAGCTGGCTGAGCCTGTCCCCACAACCACTGTTGCCTCTGAGACCACCCCAACTCCTATCCTGTAAGCTTCAGGCCTGTGTTTCACAGGGTTTTGTGAAGCCGTTTAGTATTAATTGATTTTTTTTTCCATTTTTTTTTCTTTCTCTCCCTGGGCGGGTCAATAGCTGGATGCTTCAGGAACAGAGGATCTATCAACTGCAGACCAAGCCCAGGGAGATGCAGACAAACCTGGAACAGTAACCCAGCCAGCTTCATTTGCTCTGACGGTATGCGGTGGCCAGACAGCAGCAGGACGAGTGGCACGAGCCAGGAGGCAATAATTCGACTCTGACCCAATCGTTGTGGTCCGGTAAGTTTCCTCACTTTCAGAAAGTGAGGCAAATAATAACCAAGTCTTTCTTTCCTTCCTCCAAAGAGTCGGCGGCATTTCAGCTCATTTGAGTTAATGAGCTAAAGATCAAAATCGCAAAGCCCCAGCAGATCTGGGAGGCCAGAGGGGCTGCGGGCAAGAATGGGGATCTTGTGGAACATACATGGGCTAACCAAACTCTGATCCTAGGGTGAGCCACTGCAGTCCAGCAAATGTCCTGGCATCGATCCCTCAATCCGGTTATTGATTTCCTCTTGGGGCCAAGAATGGGCTGGACCTATGGAGGACTGGAGGGTGAGCGACACCCTCCCGGAGGGCCAAGCAGCCCTAATCGGTGATAACAGTGTTAAGTGGTCAGCCTGGAGATGAGGTTTGCTCAGATCTATTGATCTGTACTCCCCTAGGATATAAATCCTTCTGAATTTGCTTCCGTGGATATAAATATTTATAATTAAAAGAGCCTCAGAGTCTCCTGTGGGCACAGAGAGCAGGGCCCATCCCAGGACAAGGCTTGCCATCAGTCTGTTCTGCCTCCCAACTTGTTCCACTCTTCTCACTCTTCTTGCATCTATTTATACTTCTGTGTTCTCTGTTTTGAACCCTGTTTGGCTCACCCTCTGAGTGATAGACACAATGTCACAGACTACCAAAAGCCAGAAAAAAAATCTATTCTTTCTGAAAGCAGCCTCCAGCAGAGGGGGAGAGCTGCTCCCTGAGCCAAGGCTACCAGTTTCATATGCATTCAGGAGCCTGGACTCAGAAAGGAATGGGTTACAAGTAATTTTGGAAGGACAAGGAGGTTTTTTTTCTTAAATTTTTTGCTCTGTTTTTCTTTTTGTTTGGAAATCAGTGTGGATCCAGTAACAAACGGGCTGTGCGGTGTACATATGTTAACTGCTGCTGAGCCCCTCAATGTCCGGTTTGTAGTATTAAACCTAAGAGCAGCATGAAGGGCCTCACAATCTCGCATCTCAGCATCTGATAAACCTAAGCTCCCCCCCCCCCCATGAAGTGAACAGAGGATTCCTTACCTGAGAGAATGGGAAAAGGGGTTCTGAGAAACTGTCGGGAGGCTTGGGAGGGGGCAGAGCCCTTGAACGCAGCTAGCAAGATGCAGACGGTGGACCACAGCTTTGTCGACTAAAAGGGCAATCTTATAGAGGATGGAAACCATTCATTCAGTGTCATTTTTTTCATTTTTCTTTCTTTGTTTTTGTTGGTGTTGTTTGTTTGTTTTTGTTTTTAATTTTGGGTTGAAATTGGGTGGGAGGGAAACTGGTGTTTGAAGTCATTTACTGTGTTCACTAAACCCTCACCTGCCTCCGTGTCCAGGAGCTTCTGACTGTTTTTATCAGGTGCCTGCCACGCTTGTATTGTAAGCTGTAGTACAGTTAGGTATGTCTGTCCTTAGCCGGTTTCCTTAGTTTGTAATTTATACCTAACACAACTGTTTCAGGACTTCTGGATCTTACCCTTGAAATGGTGTGTGAGAGTGAGTGTGTATGCACTGTCCAGAATGTGGGGAGAATCCACTGGTTTTTGTGTCTCCTCATTTTAAAATAGTCATTCTGATCTGTTTTCAAGAGATGTCAGGCTGTGTCTATCTGTGCAGGTGTCTGCACTTAGGAAGCAGTGAAAATAAGCAGGCTAGAGTAATGTTGCACGTTTCTCTACTATTTGCACCAACTGTTGTGTTTCCCAGGTGCATATTAAACTTAGTTCTTTTTTCCCCTTTTTATTCAGAGGTGGTAGCAGCGGAATT
This sequence comes from Ochotona princeps, assembly GCF_030435755.1. NCBI lineage: Eukaryota > Metazoa > Chordata > Mammalia > Lagomorpha > Ochotonidae > Ochotona > Ochotona princeps. The sequence continues at coordinate 11,230,604 of NC_080847.1, read as the reverse complement.
CAAATCTAGCTCATTTGTCTCTTTTAGCGCATGATTGAGGGTCAGGGACGATTCCAATTGGCAGTGAAGGGTCAGCATTTTGGACTCCATTTGGTTTAGATAATTTATATAGAATAAAGGTTTAACAGATATAATCACAATAGCCTTGGCTTAAGAATGTTTTCAAGCATACTTGAGGTTGAAAAACACTTGAAACTAAAAGTGGAAGAACGTTCTGGTGAGTAACTTGTATGCTTCTGCAGTCATGGAGAGAATTAGAATGCAGTTCTCTTTGTTTGATTTATATGGTGACACCCGGAATGTGAAAGGTGTATTTTACTGTAGAAATCAACTTTCAGCATTGACCTAGAGAATGGACGACCCAGACTGGTGCTTACATCCTCCTCTGCTGGGTTATAATGAAAAGTATAATTAGTAAGAATAATTTTTTTTCAGGAAAGAAAATCCTGAAATCTGTGTCTTTCTCCCATTGTTTGCGATATTTGTCAATATTCACTTCTATGATTCGTCTGAACATGCTTATTTGCAGAAAGATCTACATTTTAGAATTGAATACATTCTACTAATTGAATGCATATGTCCTGTGATCTTAGTGCCACTAAATCTAAATAGCAATGCATAAATTCCTAGCTGTCTTGCACTACAGGACACTTTTGAAAGGTTGTTGCCAGCCATAGGGGAAATGGTTTTATTATGGAATTACCTAGTCACTTAAGATAACAAGTTTTATTGTCTACAGTCTTGTAGAAATCTAACTCCTACATTGTAGCTATATTCATATGCTACATTTTATATTTTACATGCAGAGCTATATTTTTCAGTTCCATTTTTTCTAATGTTTTATCTTCAATATATTTTATAATCCAAAGACAAAATTTCATTCTTATTTCTGTATTCATAGCACATGTAATGACATTGAAATCTGTTGTTTTCATATTAATAATGTAAATATATTTAAAATCTTTCCAAGCATCTTCGCTTATTCATCCATTCCTTAGCAAAAACCTTGTCAGTTAGAGCAACAGTCATTATCTCTGTTGTAGCATTAATAAAACCTGTACAAGATGACACAGCTATTAGCGTCAGACTTAAGGTTAAGACCTAACTGCTGCACCACTGTTTTTTCCACTGCCACCAGCTGCCCCTGCCCATGTTCTAGAACACTTTAGCATATTCTGCATTCTCAGACTCTATTTCAACTGTTAAATAGCATACATAGCAAATGTTGGTTAAACTCCAATGATGCTTAGCACACGATCCACATAAGAAAAGGTAGCAAATATGCATTTCAGGTTTCTTTGGCCTTTATCATGCTACAACCTGCTGGATGGAGTCTGATGTCATAACAGACATCTTTTGTTAGCTTCAGAAAATCTTTTTAAACTGTTAATGTGCCTAATAAGTTTTTTCCTAAGAATAAGTTCTTTTTTTTAATTAAAGATTTATTTTATTTTTAATTACAAAGTCAGATATACTGAGAGGAGGAGAGATAGAGAGGAAGTGGAGCTGCTGGGATTAGAACCAGCAGCCATATGGGATCAAGGCGAGGACCTTAACCACTAGGCCACGCTGCCAAGCCCAAGAATAAGTTCTTCTGAAAGCATGGTATGTGTATATTAATCACTGAATGTTACAAATCTATTTAGTACATATTTTTGTCTTCATCATTACCAACATTTGCCTTTAAAGAAGTGCATAATTTGAAGCATCAAGATAAAGCACTTAAAATCAAATATAAACTTTTTGTTCTCCTGGGACTAATTTTATCCATTCCCCAAGCTCCTCCCCTATTTCAGATGTTTTAGCTTTCATGAACACATTCCCAAATTCCTCCAGTATTCCAGATATTTTGACCTTCATGGACAATGTTGCTAGACTTTCTAGACCTGAAGCCCAAGAACACTTCCAAGAATAATTCTTTTAAGTGTATAAGGTATGGGGAATTATAAAGGAAACCAATATATATATATAGAAATTCAGTCACCGTCATGTTGAATCAATTAAATGTTAAGGCCAATTTCTGGTATGAAAACATACTTTTTATTAACAGATTGATGAAGTTTAGAGATAGATCTGCTACTGTCATTTCAAGGCAGTGGTGAGTACAAGCAATATTTTGAAATATCTATAATAATATCTGATATGAAAGTGATGACAATCTGTGATTTCCGTTAGTGATAGTGTCATTGGCACTTTTTTATGCTGTGAATTTTCCCTACATTTATAATGGAAGGAAATGCTACAATTGTTGTGCAGTGTTAGTGAAAACCATGGTGTGATTTTGTTCCCATCCAAGCTCATAGACCCACCAGTCTCCATCCATCTACTCCTTAGGAATCAGTGGGTCCCAGGCGAAAGACTCCTACTCTCACTTTTTCAAAACTCAGCTGCAGTATATTCTTTTTTTTTTTTAGTTTTATTTATTTTATTTTATTTTTTTAAATAAAGCAAACATTTATTAAACTATAATAAAAACATTCCATCAAATTACAAAACCTGAGCAAGAAAAACAAACGGCACATGCTTAACTGTAGTTGACATTCAAATAAAATTTGCATTCCCAAAATATTATACAGTAATTAGAAAATACCAGCCAAAGTAATATTAGTATACTTTTACGTGCGATCTCAACAAATTTGAACAGAAGCAAATTTTAACAAAGGTAAATTTTACAGTGAAACATAGCAGTAGATTAAGGATCTTAACATGTTTATTTTACTGCTATTTGACACTATGATACAAAAATAAGAGGATTTACTTGACATTTTTAATAAATATCTCATGGGCTGTTGAGTGCCTTCCTGGTGAAAAGATTTAACTGGCTAATCTCATCAATCCATTTTGTACATTTAGTAAGCATCATCTCTGCCCTACATAACTCTTACTGCAATTCACAGCACACAAATGGTTATCATATTAAATACATAATCAACTCGGACTTCTCAACAACAAGGAAATTAGTAAACCATCAAATGGACTGCTTACCATACACTTTCCTCATAACTAAATAAAACACAAAAAAATCAAAATAATATTTGTCATCACTCTAAACTATTGCCAGCAACTGACGGAAACTGCCAATTTGCCATATTCATGTTCACAACATGCTAAATATTGCAGTATATTCTAAAGAACTTCTTCCCCCAAGAGAGTCCTGTTGCTCCTCCGTGCTGCAAGAGCACCCTATATCCTTTCTGATACTTCACAACCCATAGAATCTGTATCAGCGTAATTGTCCATTCCTTTCACAACAACACATTCTTGAGAACATGGGTTATGGCTCATGGAATTCTGCATTGCTACCACTTAGCACAGCATTTGGCATAGATCAAGGGCTCAGTAGCTATTGGGGGGAGGGAGACAAATTCAAAGGAAACCCTGGACTGCAAAGGATTTCTTCATATCTTGAAATTTTTAGTTTCATCAGTCAAAAAGCTAGAACCATTCATTTTAGGGTATGTATGTATGCTATATGTAAATTCTGTGCACTTAAAAATTATTGTTGCTATGCTTGCTTATAAAATAGAGCACTAATGATAAAAGCGTCCTAAACCTTCAGCACAAATATTTTATGTAGGATAAACAGAGTGGCTTATACACAGAAGGTATGCTTTTAGACACTGACTTCTCAATATTAATGTCACATAAAGCCTAGGATTTATTCATGCATACTGACTTAATTTTATACATACCTCTTCCTTCCTAGTAATAAATACTTGTCATTTCTACCCAAATGAATGAATGTTCACATACCAATGTGAGGCTGCATATCTTTTGGCTACAAGTTGATTTTGCTCCACAATGAACTTATTGCAGGAATAAAAATGTAGAGCTCAGAATGGAGATAAAGTTGGGAAAAATTATGGCCACATTTTATTATCTGCTGTCTTTAATTTTCAATATTCTTGTGCATGAATGAGTGTTAAACCAAAGCCTTTGATCAGCAGTTCAATGACATTTGATGGGTGTCCATAGAATATCTTTCTGAAATATATCAGTGAGCCTCAAGAATTTAAGTAAATAATTGAATCTGATTTATACAACCTTCTGGATCTTAACTTGGGTAAAGCTTGCTTCATTCTCACTTCCTAAGACACTTGCATGTGTACTGTGTATGTCCTGGAGCTCAGCAGGTATCTTACCAAGGTCTTTGGCAAGTATCCAGGAACGGTTGCTAAAATATCCTTCTGAGGTACGCTTGTTTCAAAACTCACAGCCCTCACTTGGCTGTAGCAGAAAGTTGAAAGCAGTGTCATTCCCACTAACATTCCTCAATGAAGTACTGGCAAAATACAGGGAAAAAATGGACAGTAATTATTATGGCAAATGAGGAAAACTTGTTCACTGGAACTATAAGCAGAAGGATTTATTTCAAAGGACCAGTCTGTATTTGAGCCCTATTACCTTTCCTAAAGGAAACCCCAAAAGGCTATAAGTTATATTCTTGTAACTAGATTTCTAATTTGCTTGCTTGCTTATTTTTTTTTGAAAGGAAGAGAGACAGAGAAAGAGAGAGAGAGAATATGTGAATGAATTATGCTGTATTGATTCACTCCCTAAAAGGCCACAGCAGTTAGGCTTCATTCAGCCTGAAACGAGGAGCCCAGAACTCCATGCGGGTCTCAAGGACTTGGACCATCTTTTAGTGCTTTCCCAGGTGCATTCGTAGGCAGCTGGATCAGAAGCAGAGCAGCTGGGACTCAGACTAGAGCTCCTACAAGGAATGATGACATTGAAAGCAGTGGCTTAACCCACTACATCACAACGTTTGCTCCTGCATTTTACACCACAATGTTTTTGGTTTCTAGGGTTCATAATTTATTGCATGCTCTCTTATTTGTTTGTGCCACTGCTTTCTGACTTTTCATTCTTCCCTTTATTTTATCATTTCACTCATTCCTGTTCTTACTCTTTTGCACAAATCTTACGTTTTGAATTTGCTATAACCCTAATCTGATAGATTTCATACATAACACTGAAGTTCTTAGGTGGAAAAATCAACCTAAATCTAAAGTATGAGAGATACTTTTAGAAAGGAGACAAAGTGATTTATATGGACATGGAGAAACACTAAGACTTTTTGACAAATAAGCATAAGCATTCATAATGGAGATGATAATATGAGTATTACAGGAAGAATGTGATATTTCTTATCACTTTTAATTTATGCAGTACAGTGTAGATCTTTCCCAGACAGAAGGGAGCCTGAGGTACTAAAAGCACAGTTCCAGTGAGCAGAATAGAAAAGACAACTGAAATACTGTATTATACATTTTAAGAAGTTTATTTTAGAAGGCACCATGAAAATAGCAAAATAAGATATTTTCAAAACCATAGTTTGAAGATTGCTTTCAAGAAATTTACTTATGAATTTTACCATCAGCAGAAGTTATTTTGAATCTGAATTTCACAGATTATTTAAAAGTTGTAAATGTCTTCTGAACAGGAAGACAAAAAAATGCTCCCAATAATTATCATCTATTGAAATTTCACCCTTGTGCCTAATCATATAATGGATCAAATGTTGAGAGGCAAGCTGAAAGGACTGCAGGGTAATGGAGCCAGTGCACGAGGCGGCTTTGGGGATGGTAAAGGACCAATCATTCCAGACAAATGCGATCACTCTTTTAAATCACATTACAAGATTAACGGTTGAAGAGAATGCACTAGAGGTAATATATATGGATTTTACGAAAGCATTTGATACACTGCTCCATGAATTTCCACTTGTAAAATTAATTCAAATTGGGTAGAATATGTGCATGGTCACATAGATTGAAAATTGGCTGAAGGACCATAAACAAAAAGCAGGGACCAATGTTGCTCCCTCACATTTAGGTGAAAGACAGCAGCCGGTGCATTCGTGAGGGCTGGTGCCCATGTTGGTACCACATAATCACTTCGCTACTGGGCTAGTGAAAGGGGCAAGAAACTGAAGAATTTACAGACTTTGATGTGGGAAGTATCATAAAGCAAGGCATGATTACAGCACAAAAATAGCTAAAGATAATAATAGGAAGCAAAACTATATATAGGTGATTTTAAGAACTAATAGAAAAAAAGAATAGTTGAAAATTATGTGTAATTTTCAGTTTAATTATTAAAACACTGGGAAAACACATTCAAAATCATGCTCTCAAAGTAGAGATGTTCTTTAGTTAAAATCTAACATGCTCTCCCTTATGTGCTACAAATTTGAATTATTCCAAATGAATCCATAGAAATGCTGAAGGGTCTAAAGAAGTTGATTTATAAGGGAGATTTTAATTAAATCTACCTAATTGAGTAATTACTGAGATGTCAACAGTTTTCCCTGTTTGTCCCAGTGAGATGAAGACGGGGGAAACAATCGTCCTATTTGAGCCTTGATTTATCATAGAAATCTTTCTGCTTAAAATGGACCCCGATGCCACTTTAATAAGTGCCAGGCTAATCTTTTTATTTCTGATTTTGTTCTTGTAGTTCCTGAAATATGAAATGTTGGATGTTAGAACCAGAATGAACTCTTAAAAAACATGGAATAGGCAATTTTTTATTTTTCTTTTACAGAGAGTGGAATCTTTTATAATCAAAGCCCTTCCACATTTACCATGTCATACAATCTTCTCAACCACCCTCTGAGGGAGGTATTGTCATCTGCAAACTACAGATGTGGAAACTGAGGCTCGAGGAAGTAATTGACTCACACAGTACAAAACTGTTAATAAATGAACAGTCATTACTAAAGCCCCAGTTTTGTGAACATCTAGTTTTGGGGTATAAGCCATGAAAGATATATCCTAAATAATATATGTAAGCCATAGACTGATAAATAGGTCATCTGATTGTATTTATTCATTATTTATTGTTATATACAAGATATATACCATGGTGTAACCTTGACTTTGTTTATCCTGTATTGAATAAGATAAAGTAATGGAAAAGATCCCATATGAACTCTGTGACACACTGAGTATCTAACGATATTAGCCCCTTTTCTTTGCTTTCACCTTATTTATAAATTTCTTCCATGAGCTAATAGCTATCAAGCACTTAGTGAGTGCTGTCCAGCTGTGCAGGTCAGTCCTTTTAGCTCTTTTTGAGTTCAGGACTTCCAAGTTAGGCCAGAATGTCCACTATAGAAGACCTCTGTGCCTTCCTGTTGACCACCTCTCCAAGACTGGACACATTCACAGTAACAACTGGGTGAGTTACGGAGAAAACATCAGGCCTAATCCCCCCAAAGTTTCCTTGAGCTTTGGCCAAGCTAAACTTCCCATGTCCCCATAACTTCCTTCACGCTGAGCATCGCATGAAATGACCCATGTGCGTCTGTAGAGTAGAAGACTTGGGGGGACAGTCCTGGACAGGGACATGAGGAAGCTAAATGGCTAAATGTCATTGTGGTTTTTGTGTGATTTCCCCAAATCACTCCTGAAGCTTCTCTTGTCGTGACTGATGACAAGCTCCATGCTACAGTATTCCGCAGCTGGGCACTCTGTCTAAGGAAAGGAGACAGACCTTCTACTTCTGTGCCCATGCAAAGAACACCTTGTAAAGGAGAGGCCATGAGTTTGCAGCCTTTGAACAGCATCTTTTCCTGCAAATCTGGAAGGAGATTTAAGTAGGGAACACACAGACTAGCAAAAGCTCAGATCTCCTTTTGGCAGCTAGGTCAGGCAGTGACATGCAATGTGGAAACCCCACGGGTAACAAAATAGCGGAGGTAAGGGCCTGCAGTGTGTCTCATTCATTTTCTCAGGCTTCGCCCAGTTCACATTCCACAGAACAAAAGCAAATGTGATCACTCTGCTTGGGAATATTTTACACCAAAGGTACCTCCACCTACAATTGAATTAGCTTATTATTTTCAAAAAGAATACTTCGTTATTTTCAACCCTCTTCCCATGTATTGGGCTGATTGCAGTTGGGTGGGTGCACCTTGAGTCCTCAGTGAAGTGTCAGGTATGATTTAGCACTGGGAGATGAATTATGGTATTGCCCTTTAGGAAAAGGCCAGGAGCTCAGCCCTGCCTGTCAAATAGGTCCCTGCCTTATGGCAAACTCTGCAGGTGAATGAATCAGTATTTGGCATATCAGCATTTCATAGAGCCTCCATGCTAATGTCTTTTTGAAATGAAACCGAGAAAGCTGTTAACCTCAGTTAGCCAGGTGTCCCCTCTGTGACCGGGATAAATCATCAATGCAGAGGCTAACTCTGTTGTGACTGCTTTGGGGAGTGAGAGCTACGGCTGTGGGCGAGCTGATGGGAGGAACCTGCAAGTATCAGAAAACTGAATCAGGATTTTTATCTCACATAGAAGAAGAAGTAGATATTACTTCTTGCCTCCTGATTTAGCTGTTATAGAAACATTCCGAATATTTTTATTCAGATAGATTTCATATCTCTACTTGTCCTTTTATCCAAGCCTTTGATCTCTCATACACATGTGAAGGCATATAGATACCGTACATAAAGAGCTTCAAAAATTCATGGAAAATAGAATTAAAGCATAGGCTTATTTTGCTGCAACAATTAATTTAAAATCTACATGTTTTCTTCAAATACACAGAGCCATGAACTTTCTGAAGGTTCCTTGCAAGTGTGTATGTGTGTGTAAACTTATGGAATATCTCACAACTGAAAAAAAAATATTTGTCTTACCAGCCAGAGTAGTTATGGTCAGCTGACTAGGACCTCTCTACCACTTTTGAATATTTTTTCAAGCTCAAGTTCCACACAACATTCATATGAAACCCTTATATCAATCTAACCCAAAACATTTTGTCAGTGTGTTCCTCAGTCAGTGGCTGTGTAAGCAGAACAGCCAGATGCAGTGTCAGGTCATGAAAACCTTTCCCTAAAAAAAATCCAGTGCAGACGAATGCTTAGGACCTGGGCCAGCAGGCTGTCTTTGGCCCTGAAGGTTCTTGACCTCTCTGTCTCCCAGCTGTCCCTAAAGGAAGGCTGTTTACACTCACATCTTCAGTCCTAGGTATTTATAATAAGCAGTACAATTGACTTTTGTTATCTCCAGTGTGCACTGTGTCTATTTGTAATGCGCATGCTATTCAAGGAAGACTTGGAGAGTTTGAGAGGAAGATGGAGAAAAGCAGTAGGATTCCCAACCAGCAAGAGAAGAAGCTAGATGAAATGGACAACAGGATATTTTTTTAAATGATTACAAATTCATGGTAAAATTTGCCCCTCCCAATTTATTGCATCCTGGAAAAAAAATTTTTTTTTACTATATAAGCTACAAAAAAAGTCCAGTAGAGGGCCCATGGGCACTTCCGAGCTTGAAAAACTTTTCTTCTTGGTCATACTCCTTTGACTGGAAGGAGGAGAGTAATCAGCGTGGGCAGGAAGCCTAGCGACAGAATTCAATCGGCTATGGGATCTAAGATGTAAAGATCTGAAGACCACTAATAGGGCCAACCTGGATCATTTTGCAGACATGAACAAACTGGAACTCAGAAGTGTTAACCAACTTGCCTCAGGACACAAAGCATGTTAGGCTGAAGTAATATGACTTGAAGGTCAGCGTTCTTTGTAACACCTGAGGTGTGTCTAGTAAGTTCCATTCCTTTATTTAGAGTTCCAAGGGATATTCCAAAGGAAAGGGAACAAAATGACCGGCCATTGTTACTCAGTTTTGAAAGAAGTCAGCCATGACTTTGGCCTATTTTTCACTTTTGTTCAGCTGCACCCAGTCTCCCCAGTCCACTGCCATCCAGCCACCTTCCACCAGCCTTTCCTGACTTTCTCAGATCAATTTATGCTTTACTCACACTGCAACCGTAATCGTAAACATACTTGTATAGTCTTCCCATGATACTTGTTCAAGGGTCTCTGGTCTCTGGACATGAATTCCCCCGTCTCTCGCCACACCTAGCATGGTAGGTAGAAAATAGCAGGGCTCCCATAAAATATCGTTTGCTGAAAGCAAAATGAAATGGTCAGGTAGTTCTGAATTTTACCTACCCCACAAGGATAAAGATCTTTGAAGTTGGAGGGCTTGTCACAGTTTTTCCTCATCTCACCAACCTATGTTGACAGACTGATGTGATTACAAAGGAATTTGCAAGTTTTTTCCAATACTTGTGACTAATTAGTATTTTTCATTGATTCAAAGACTTCCCTTGTCCCCTTCACCAGCGTGTTTTCTCCTTGTGAATCCACTGAGTTACAATTAATTGTTTTTGTTTCTAGTTCTGGAATGGCAATAAATCAGAAATTCATGGCAACTTGGCTTTTTTCATATATATATATTTCCAGAAATGAAAGTACATACAGAATCAGAAATCATTTCTGAAACTCCCTTCAAGGAGTTACAATTATCATAGCAGGTACTTTACCTTTGAACCTACTAAAGGAAAATTGCGGTTTTTCCAATTTGAACATCAAAATTAAATTCAAAAGAATTGAATGTTTTGCATGCCCAAAATGTCATTTGTCTGTCAGAAGATGAGTGAGAAAAACTTCTCAGATCAAAAATGTCTCTCAATAGAATATTAGAAATGTATTCATGATAAATTAAGATTTCTTTTTAAACCAGCTTTGTCTTCCTCTTTAATATCAGAGGAAACAAATTAAACCACAGTTGATTCGCATTTCCACTTATGAAGTATCCCATAGAAAGAGGAGCAAGGCAGAGCATATAATAATCTAGATCCACATACCCCACCCCGCTAAAAAAAAAATCCCCAAATTAAATTTCAGCGAATGGCTCCGATCTCTGTGTACCTAGCCCTTTAACAGAAAGTGGAGTTGACAAATTGAGCTGTATCTGCTTGGATTTCTTTGTTACCACTTGAACATGAAAGGACTAAAAGGAAGTAAACTAGGAAGGAGAATGAGAGAAAATCCCTAATTTGTTTAAATCCTGACTTGTTGACATTTGATTATATTTACCAGATTGATAACAGTCACAGGTCTTTCACCATCACCTATGGTAAAAGCAAGTGGAAGACCCCACCGTGCTTGCTGTATCCTGTACAGGAAACAAGATATCTTGTGTTGCTCTCTCTCTCCCCACCAAGTATACAGTAGGGAAATCGTTCTCCTAAGAACTATGGGTGTCTGATTTGGTTTTCAGAGAAGGACTGCCAGCATTCTTTTCTACGGATCCCTCAAGTGAAGGAGATGAAAAGGGAAAAAGCAACTGACACGCACTGTTAGAGGGTAGGAACTTGCAGGATTTTGAAAAGTTTTTGCTGTCTGAGGTTTTACTAAGATTAGAAGTTAGCAAACCATAGCACATGGGTAAACTAACCTTTTTGTTGTAAGTAAGCTTTATTGGATTCCGATCACACCCATTAAGTTGAATACTGTCTGTGGCTGCTTTCTTACTACAATAACAGAACTGAACAGAACTGACAAAAATTTGACTAGCCAGGTCAGTGCTGTGGCATGGTACAGCAGGCAGCCATCTGTGACACTGGCATCTTATGTTTTATTAAAAAAGAAAAAGAAAGAAAGACTATCTTACCCTTTACAGAAAAGTCAGATTACCTTTGCTAAGGTTATCCATCCTAAGCAAAGAAAAGAAATAGAAATCTAAATGAAAACACAGTTTTTCAATAGAATTTATTGCAGATGATGAAGGGCCAACAATTAAGATAGTATATACTACATTTGTAATCATAGAAAATGTCTTTTTTAACTAGTTGGGACTCTGTCCAGCTGCAAGTAAGAGGAACAATGATGGGCGAAAGAAATAGTCTTGATTGCCCTCATCTAAGACTTGATGATATCGATACTTTCAAAAGTGTCTTGAAAGAACCAGCCTTTTCTGTCTCTGGTGTCGCAGACAAACATGTTGAGTTTCATCTTTTGCACCATACAAATGCCATCATGTCCAGCTAAAGGAAGATAGGATAAAAAAGGAGCCGGATCACGCCTTCTGTGTCCACACTGCAAATGCTTTCCTCAGAGCTCTTTCATACTCCCAAGCAGATACAGGCTTACCTCTCTCTCAATGCCAGGCAAGTTCCACAGCTGTTTGTCACTGCCTGTGGAAAGGCCATAAACAACAGGGGCTCAGAAATGGTTTGTGAGTAACCAATCAACAGTGTCCACTGTTTTTCTCTTATATTTACAGGGGCATGACCAATAAGTACTTATTAAGTGACCAAATATTTTGGAGGTTAAGTTCAGTAGTTCCTTTTCTCTGTATCAAAGAGGTTATATCCAGATAGGAACTGCAACATATTATCTGAAGATTTCTTGAGGGTACAGTTGAGAAGAGCTTGGGACGGGGCAGAAAGATATTGCACATAACTAGGATCTCTCAAATGCAGATGACCCCTGAGTTTTAGGAGGTTTTTTTTTTAAAGATGTATTTACTTACTTAAAAAGGGGACTTGTACCCCAGCTGTAGGCAATAGCCTAGGTTGCATTGTACCTAGGCAAGTGTTACACAGCTGGGAGAAAAGCAGCTAATAGCTGGCAGATATCATGGGCCTGGTTAATGCCAAATTCGTGTTAACTATACCAGTGTGTGAGCATAGTTGCCTATTCTATTTTTTTTTTAAGATATGTTGGAATCAGATGCTGGCATGCCAACAGACATGGTCTGGGACCCACGAACAAGTATGCGTGGGCTCTGGGTAGACAGGTAGGGCCCCACGCTGGCATGGCACACCACCGGAGGACTGGGCACAGGGGACTGTGAATTGCTCAGGAAAGCAAGTTTGGAGATGTGTGGGAGCAAGGATTACTAAGGGAGAATGTGACAGGTAAGGAGTGACTTCTGGGTGACTTCTACCAGCCTGGCTACTGCATTTGCAGGTAAAAGAGGGGACTGAGACCAGGTGTTTTAGAAGAGGGAAACTGGAGGACCTTTTGAGACCAAACCAATACACCTGCCCATGTGGGAGACCTGAGGTGGGCTTGTTGATATCGACCACTGCCTACTGGTATATACGAAAGCCATGGCTGGGGGTCTACCTGGCAGGGCTTGACCACAGTACTCACCAGTGAGTGTCAAGGCAGAGTGTAGACCCTGTTATGCTGGGCCATGACACTAATCAGCTCATGACAGAACTGAGTATGGGAGCAGGTTCTGTGGGGGATTTGTGGACTCACCCCTGTGGGACTGCCATACCAGCTGCTTTGCCTCAAGGTCTGGGATAGTGATGGGCTGAGCTAGGCATGACCATGAAAATGACCAACACTCAGGGATACTAGGATGGGGACAGGCTAGGCTGGTCCAGGTTGTACATCCACAGGCACACCCAAGAACTGGGTGTGGGGTGGGCCAGGATACAACATCCAAAACAAACACAAAGGCTGACTCTGGGTGGCAGGTTGCTGGGTAAGGGCCTAGCACCCACTGGCACATGTGAGATCTGGGTCTGAGAGTGGGCCTGTTGGAGGGCTGTCACTGCCCCTGGTGAGCATGTGAGCCAAGGTTGAGTGCTGATCAGGCCAGGCAGGGCTGCTTTGCTTCACTTCTCAAGTATGTGGGTTGGTTCTATAGGGGGCAGCCTAGACAGGGCCAGGCTAAACCATAGCACCCTGGCATGCATGGGAGCCCGGATGGGGTACGGGCCATGGCGGGCTAGGCTAGGCTATCACATCTACTCATCTGCTTGAAAGCCAGGGATGAGAGCAGGCTGGGCTGGGCTAGACTGCAGCACCCACCAGCAAGAGTTGGGATTAGAGGCAAGCCAGGCCAGGCCAGGCTGCAGCATCTGATGGCAAAAGCCACGCTGGGTGATGGATTACACCTGGCTGGGAAGGCTAAGAGGAAGCCCTGGCTGGGCTGCAGTTCCCCCTGGTGAGCATGAGAACTGGAATGGGGATTGTGAACTGGGCTGGGCATGGCTTTCAGTTGGCCGTTGGCATAAATGTGGACTAGATCTGGGATGTACCAGACTGGGCTAGGCTCCAGCAACTGCTGAACCACATGAGAGCTGAGACTGAGGGTGGACCAGGTGTGGCTGGGCTGTAGCACCCAACAGTAAGAGCTGGAATGGCTGTAGCTGGTCAGGCAAGGCCACTGTTCCTGCCAAGACAGGAAGTGGGCCAACTCAGTGTGGGTCAAGGACCCACTTGTGTGCGTGAGATCTGCCGCTGGAGGTGACCCAATAGGGGAGCTTGAGAAACTCCTCTGTCAGGACATAGACCCTGTAGGTGAGCGCAAAAACCAAGGCTGGGAGCAGCCCTGACCAAGTCAGGTTTCATACCCGCTGGTGTACATGTGGGTCAGGTCTGGGGGCAGGCCAGGCTGAGCCAGTCCATAAAACCTACGGGCAGATGTGAGAACCAGAACAGGGCACGGGGCAGGCTGTATAGGCCAGTTCACATTAGGGCCAGGACCAGGAACTGGCTGGGCTGGGCTAGGCTGTAACACCTACCAGCATGAGCTGGAACTGGGACCAGGTCAGGCCAAACCAGGCTGCAGCACCCGCTGATGAATGCCTAGGTGAGACAAGTCATGCCAGTCTAAGCCAAAGCTCCCTTCAGCATACACAAGGCTGGTATAGGGGGTGGGCCCAGCAGGGGAGTTGCAGGAGCTCACTTGCTGGACCACTGCTTTTGCTGATAAGCGTGAGGGCTGGGAATGGAGAAGACCAGGCTGAGCAGGGTTATAACACCAGTTGTCCTGCATGTGAACTGGGTTAGGGGGACAGCCAGGCTGGGCTAAGTGACCATACCCACTGGTGCATGCATGAGTCAGAGTAAGGGCAGGCTGCTTGGGCTTTGCCTCAGCATCAGCTGGCAGGTGCTGGGACTGGGGGAAAAAAACTGGGGGAAAACCGCCCGGAAAGTGCCAGATCTGGGCCTAGGAGAGGGCCCATTTGGGAAACTATGGGCACCTCTCTAATGGGCTGCAACTCCCATTGGTGACCATGAGAACTGGGGTCAGGCCTGCTAGACAGTTTCCCCATAAAGGAGACAGGAAGATCACTTAGGAAAAGGGAATAGTCTAAAGATGACAAAAAACATTTGTGTGACACACAGATACCTTTAACTGGAACACAATGTCAGGTGGGCTTGATAGAAAACTTAATGAAAATCCTCGGAGGACTTTTGAAATTTATCAATAGAGAACTGTAAACCTACCATGTAAAAGATGCTGTTGACTTCAGCTGGTGCTCAGGAAATATTGGTATAATAAGTCAGGCTATAATGAAGCATGAGAGTGTGGTCTTTGAGAATAAGGATTCTGAAGTAAAACAGCCTCAGTTCAAGGCTCAGTCCTACTGCTTGCAGGATCTTTCTCCAGAGGACAAAGATGATGAGAGCAACCACACCTCCCCCTTTGTGGGGTTCCAAGCATCAATTCCATGTCTGACACATGATAAATGTTAGCTATTATTAAAATCATATTAGAGATGAGCTTACCAAGGAAGGAATAGAGACAGAGTAAAATGCCCTTCAGGCAGCTCAGATGTGTATTTGGAACCGTTTGTAATCTAAATTGTAGTTGAAGCCACTATGAATGCATAAACTCCCTGCAAGATTGAGCTCAGAGGAAGGAAAAACGGAGGGCTCAGGACGGACAGAGGAAACAATAGAAAAAGCAGTCAGCATATTAAAACCTCGGAGAATAAAAAGCTTTACAAAACAGTGGTTTCTTGGCAGGATATTGAAAATTCTGGATGAATGTCCTCTGTTCAGTTTGCTGAGCTGGTTCTCTACTTGCTCTGGCCTAGGCATTACCATCATTTTTGCAGATTGCAACACTCTAAATAGTGTTACTGGAGTGCCGCCTGAATTGCATGTTAGATAAGTACCTGTCATCAGCGAGCATTAGAAAATGAAGTGATACATTTTTAAAATCATCTACAGGGATTCAAGTGTACATCTCTAAATCTTCCAAGGGGGCTAATTTGGCAACAGCAAGAGCACAGTGACCTACCCTGGTATCAGGTTCGTGCTGTTGGTACCAATTTTCTTGTTCCTTCCCAAAGTCCACCTCCCGAAACCCCCTGGAAGGTGAAAATAGTAAGGAGTTCAAGACAGAGATATTACCAATAGCCCCAGAAGAGCCAAAATTGCTGTGAATGGTCTGCCTGATATAAGCTGTAGCTAAAGTACATCTGTGTGACGTGTGGTTATCATTTCTGAAGTTTGGAGTGAAAAGTAGAGTGTTGGCCTGGGGATACAGATAAGGAAGGACCTGGGTTTAGAGAGACATGGGCAAGACATTCTGGCTGTAGCAATGTTGTATTCAGCTCCTTTTACGAACGAATGAAAAAGAAAGAAAAAGAAAGAAAGAAAGAAAGAGAGAGAGAGAGAGAGAGAGAGAGAGAGAAAGAAAGAAAGAAAGAAAGAAAGAAAGAAAGAAAGAAAGAAAGAAAGAAAGAAAGAAAGAAAGAAAGAAAGAAAGAAAGAGAAAGAAAGAGAAAGAAAGAGAAAGAAAGAAATGTCCCTTTCTGTTTTTCTCCTCTCGTTGAAGCCGGTAGGATTGACGTGGTCATGGTTACAGGCCACTGTGATGTTACCAGCAGGATCCAAAACACTAGATCTGCCTGGACTTGAGGGTGGGTTTCCTCATCAAGAGGGAGACATTTCGTTTAATTTCCTTACATACCCTACAGTTCTTCGTCTTTATTCATCAAATGAACCATAAGTTACTTGAAGAAGGCTCAGAAATTGTTAGTTTCTCCTATAATTAAGGTGACCCTGTGACTTATATTCCAAACCTTTTATCAAGATAGTATACACTGAATATGTTGGCTGGGACAACAGACAGGTACAAACTGAACTGTTCCAGAATGATTGGCTACGTAATCACCCTATGTATACTCATTTCAAAACTTTGTAAATTCATATAGTACAGTAGTTAGGGACACAGCTTCTGGACCGGACTTAGTAAATCCTAGCTCTGCTGACAGCTGTGTGGCATGAATGTGTATTTAGCTTCTCTGTGGTTCAGTTTCTGTATCACTGAAATGGGACATAATTGTTCCTACCTCCTGGGGTTACAGGACTCAGTGCGTTACTATGCGAGCACACACTCAGAACAGTTTCTAGTAGCCAGCTGAGAACTGTTTATTGTTCTTGGTATCTATGACACTCAAAAATTAAGAGACTTCATGTTACAGACCTGGAGTTGAGCCTTCTTGCCCCATGCCTTGGTATGGAAGGACATTCAGCAAATGTTTGTTCAGTGAATAGATTATAAGAGTGAAGGAAGGAAGCCAAGAACATGGATTTTAACCTTTGCTTTTCTTATTTTCTTTTATTCTTTTTTATTCTCTTTTATTTATTATTTTCTTTCACAATTTTAAGATTATTTTGAAGAGCAAGAGCATTGGTTCCACACAGTTCTTTTAGCCTAGCCCTTACTATATGCTAAGATCCCTAGGTTTCTGAGCTTCTCCGGTTCTTGCCTGGCCTGCAAGCAACACTGGCCTGTCTTCATCATCTGTTTTGCTATCTTCCTGCCTCTCCCAAGCTGGTCAACTTTTCTGGAGAAAGTTATATTTTATCAATTAAAATTAATTTTACCAATTAACATTATTGCTACCACCTTGACGATGCCTACTGGCAATCCTTTATCCACTCCCAATGATATTCCCTGAAATTAGCATTTTTCCCAACCCTTGAGCTTACACTCCACTCACCGACACTCACCCATAGATCTCTGTCCGGAATTCACCTGCTTTCTGAGACGATAGGCTCTACCATGAACTTCAGCTGCCTCTTCGTACATCCAAGTGGTTTATAACGACTCTTATTCTCTCCTTGCCTACTTTAGAAGGAAAAGCACCCCACCTCCTTTCCAAAGGCAATCTTCCCTCTCTTTGACTGGATCTTTGTCTATCTCTGTTCCTTCGGAGCTCTGATCCACCAGTTATCCCAATCTGTTGTCCACAAGACAATGATTGTCCTGATTCATAAACTTTTACGTATCGGTATACTCATGTTTTTCCTGTCTTACAAGAACAGTAAAAATCTTCTCATTTCCTATTGGTTACCAAACTTGTCAAAGAAATCATCCACACTTACTAGCCTCTCTTATCCTTAATCATTCCTAAACCCTTCTAAAATGGCCTTTCATACCACTAATTTGAAACTATACTCTTATAAATTGATATTGCCATTTTAATTCTTATTACCATTCACTTCTGAGTCCTCCTCTCCTCAGCCTCTTTGCAGCATTTTAGTCCATGTTTGCCCTGTCCTCAATAAATACATTCCTTGGCTTGGGTTGGTCCTGGCTACCCTCTTGCCTACTGTTTTTTAATTAATTATTTCCTTTCTTGAAAGTTTGAGTTATTTGGAGAGGGAAAGATGCAGAAAAAGACGGAGAAACAGGAATCTCTAACACTCACGGCTTCCTTCCCCCAGTGGCTGCAATGCCATGAATGAGCCAGGCCAAAGCCAGCAGTTTCATCTCAGTCTTCCACATGGGTGGCAGGAACCCAAACCTTTGGGCCATCTTCCACTAGTTTTCCCAGGCCATTAACCAGGTGTTGGATTGGAAGTGGGTCACCATGGACACAAACTGGTGCCAACTTGAGATGCTGCCTTCACAACAGTTTTCCTCATTATGCCACAATGCTGGCCTCCTGGTTTTTGCACCTTCCACCTTCCACCTCCTAAATATGAGTGCTCCCTCAGTAACTGCCTTTTTTAATTACTCGGTTCCCTTAGCCGTCTCAGTCATTTCAGGATCCCTGGCTGTCTCCTCAGTACAGGTGGCCTGGACCTATAGTCCTAAACCAGTACTGTAGATCCGTATTTCCAGCACTCTTTTGGATGTCGGCTGGGCTCTTCTCAACACTGTCCCCCAAATAAGCTGCATGTCGTGGGTCCCTGTCACGGGTAATGGCATTTTCAACCTTCCATCTCATCTCCTCCTCTCAAAAGTGCAAACTCATTTTGTGTTTTTTTCGCCTGATTAATCTCCAAGTTCCATCTCCTCTACTTTCACCCCCCTCAAGCTCATCATTTTTTTTTAGTTTTATTAATATAAAGAGCACAGATGTCATGATTTCATAGATACAATTCTATAATAATCACACTTCTCTCCCTCAACCTCCCATCCAAACCCATCACTTTCTCTGAGCACTACCACTGTTTTGATGTCACCTCTGTATCAGACTTCCCAACAGCCTACAAATACTTTTTCCCTTATGTTTTTCCACATATGTCCCAAGCCTCCCATTGTTCCATTTAGTAATAATGCTTCACATACTATAGATGAAGGTCCAAACTCCACAACTGGGACTGTCTACTTTTCCCAGAATTAATTACTACTAATCATCTTTCCATACACTACTTTCCACTTATTGCAGAGTTCACTTTTTTCAGAATAAATTCCACATTTCCCACTGCTTGAACCACATCTTGTCCCTTTTTGTGTAGTTTCCTAAGGCTGCCACAGTCAAGTACCACAAACTAGGATAGATGAAAATAATGTGAATGTATTATTTCACAGTTCTGGATATTTGCAATCCAAAATCAAGGTGTCATCAAGGCCTACATTTCTCTGAAGGTTCCAAGAGCAGAATCATTCCCTGCCTCCTCTAACTTCTGGTGGTTTCTGGAAATCCTTCCTGATTCTTGCCTTCTGGGTATAAATTCCAATGTCTGCACCTACCTCCACAAGGACTTCTCTCCTGGTGTCTGTGTCCAAGTTTCCTGCCCCTAGGGATACCTCGTCCCATTAGGATCAGCCCTACTTCAGTTTTTCTGGTAGCTGGATGATATCTGCAGAACACTCTGCTCTGGATCCAATGTTTATGCCTCCATCCCACCCAGAGTTCATATGCTAAAGTCCATTCCCCTCACCCAAAGTGATGGAACCTACAGGAATTCATCAGTTCATGAAAGGGAAACCCTCATGATGGGATCTGTGGCCTATGCTTCACGAGCATTCAAGACAAGACAGTGGTCTGCAGTGCCCTTAGAAGAACCCAGTGGTGCTGGGAAGAGAAACCAAGGCCTGTTGCTTTCAGCCATCCCATCTGTGGTGTCCTGTTCCTGCTGCCCAAACTGACAAGAGTCCAGGGCTTAGAACTTGGATGTATCTTTTTGGAGAATACAAAGCCACTCACTGCCTTTTTCTACAAAGATGGACACCCCTCTCCATCCAACTTTGTCAATCAAAATCCTTCTGCTTCAAGGTCTGGCTGATTTTCACCTCTGTCAGGAAGTTTCTCACAGTCTCTCCAAAAGCCTGCTGAGAGAACATCATCTTCTGTCCATTTTTTAGAGCATAGATATTTTTTATACATTTTATTTCTACTGTTGAATCCTCAACCCTTCAAGACATAGGCTTCTTCTTTGCATCCATCCCCTAAATGTTCGGCAAAGTGCCTTTTGCTCATGAACTTGTCTTGTTAAATCAAATTAAAATAAATTTTCTTGTAGATAAGAATTTTTCTACCATTCTTCAGGGTGTTTTTTTATCAATTTCATCATTGAATCTAAATGTTGGTCAAGACTGAAGAATTTCAAATTAGACTTAATTTTCACTTAAACGTTTCAATACTAATGACATCACTCTTTTTTTCCTTAAAAAATAACAACATTCTAAAGTGGCTGCAGTAAGTCCGTTTTCTATTCATCAATTTCTTCCTCAAATTATTTTGAAATTAATTTTGAAGGTGCCCTGAATTCTGTTGGAAACTAATCATCTGACATCTAGAAAATGTGTCAGGTAGTGATCTAGGACACCTGACATGGATCTTCAACTTGTTTTATAGATACCACATTGAGAATTGAGTCATTATAGTCAACTATGGACTCTATGGGGCCTGATATTATAAGCATGTAAATGATTCTTTATCGTACAGTTGTTATAACTAATATGGTATTCCTAATCCCATATTAATTTATTTTTTATTCCTATAGGTTTTCATTTAGATAAAACTGGAATAACTTGGAATTCTTTCAGACATTCATTAGAATATATAGCCAGACAAGGTTTCATCTAGAGTGTCTGCATGTGTGTTTGTGTGTGTGGGGGGGGGGGGGCGCGTTTATTTGTAGAAAAGCTAGAATCTGATTAATCTCCTAAACAGATTGAACACACACACAGCAAGACACTCCAGACTATTGGCTTTTAGTCAAGGACATGTTTCTCTTTTTAATGCTTATTTGGGACTGACAGACAGAATTACTAAGGATCAGTAGTTATGGGAAGAAAAGGAAAAACAAGTGAAATGGTAGGTTGAAATGGTGTTTAAGGGCCAGTTTCTCTGCATGTGCTCGCTGTACAGAAAGGGTCCTGGGGCTGTGAGGGAAATAGGCGGCCTCTGGGGCTGGCAGCTAATGTGGCACTGCTGCTGTTTGCATAGCTGCACAGCCCTAGGAGAGACCTGGGAAAGCGAGCTTGAATTCCAATGAATATTTACAATTACACTGCTCCGGAGCAGAATGCAATCACAACGCTCCAGTCTACAGGTTTTATGCATCAAAAGAAAATGAGAGGAGAGCAGCAAAAATGGAGTTGCCTTTGGAGAGACTTATAAACACAGATCTCACGGCTTGTGGCAGAACTAAAATGCTTTATTTCTGATAGGAGCAATTTATTCTTCAGGCACCTTCCTTGATAGTAGAAAGCACCCGACTGGGTTTTGAAGTGAGAAAGTCTTCAGTAGATGTTTTTTAATTCTGTGCAAGAGAAAGGCACGGAAGGAATTGTACTGCGTCGTTTTGGTTTTGGTTTCTAACAGCAGACCCTTGAGAAGGGTGAGAAAATCCTTAAGTCAGGTCACAAAACTTCCTCTTCTTTCCATTTGTGTTTTTGTCCTACTCTCACAGATCGTCACTTTCCTAGGGTACCATTTTGTGTCCCCAGTTTAAAGCCTATGGGTAATTGATTGTCAGTGATGTCCATTTTGCAGGCCCCTTGCTCGTTTTCTCTCATAGCGGTCAGTCCAAAGATCTGGAGAGAACTGGATGAGAAAAATTAATCCAAGCTACTTGGACTCAAAAAGGCTATTTTTAACTTTCAGAGGTGCCAGAGTGGATGAAATGGAATGTTTTAAAAGGATTCCATCAGAACCTGGTTTTGTGGCTCAGCTGATTAATCTCTCAAACTATAAAGATTTATGTTGGATTATTATTTGCTAGCAGCCTGGGCTACCACACTGAGCAGAGACCCTCTTAGCCACTCACCTGTACTTTGACCCACTTTCTCTTACCAAGGTCCAATCTGTCCACCTAATTGTTTACCCCTTCTATTTCATCCATCTTTTTGTGTATCTGCACATCCACTTGCTTACATATATCCAAGCTTGGAACAAACGAGAGTCGTGTGGCCCTAGAGTGTGATTGCATTTCCCTGAAGCAGGGATTTAGAGACAGCTTAGCACTAATGTGTGGCTGAGAAAATAGAAATCACGCACAAGAAAGAAGAGAACAAAGTTGTTGGTTATCACGGTAAAAGTTTGCTCTTTCCCCAGCCTCTGGTTGGGCAAATCTACTATGTCTGCAACTGTCTGAGAAACTGAGAAAATAGAATCTGAGAAGAAAACATATGCTCTAAAACCTACCAATGGCCAATCACACAAATACAGAAATATATCAGATAAAATAGAGTTACCACCTGTTTTGGTAAACTCTAGAATCCAGACCAAGAGGTAGAGGACAAATAACACATTAGTGCTCAGGACCAGAGCACACCTAGTAGGATGGATAGCCAACAGAGACAAGCATTCCCCCAGGTAAATTCTTTGGCAAATACTCTTCAAGACTTCTAAAACTGCTTTTGGCCAGTGAGAATAGCCAATGGTTATATAATTGTCTCAGCAGTAATTAATGCATTGTTATCACACACTAGAGAGGAATCCATCTTCAGTTTTTCCCATAATTTCAGGGCCTCCATCAGTAACACTATAATTTTTATGAAGATCATTTCAACTGCCTCTTTCATCTGATGGTAACTGGTAATAATACAACAGGAGAGTATAAGTGTTGGTAGCTTCTTTTTAAGTCTTGTCCATTTTGCTAATGATTTATGGGCAAAGGGGCCATTTGTGTATTTCTACAGAATTATTCTAGATCTTTGTCATTTTTTGCTGTGCTAAAAATGTGCTAAATAAATAAAGTTATGATAACTGGCTAACTAATTTATTCCCCCATTGATGTACAACTTATGTAGTAACTGGGTTTGAGTGGAAACTTAGCCAGAAAATGACTTTATGAACTCAAGTGAAACTCTAATGATACTACTACATAAGAGAAAAACTATCATCATATAAAATAAAGTCAACATAGAACAGATTTGGAAAGATCCTTTCAACCCTGCAGGAAATGGTGTTTTCAAAAGTTTGCAAGGTAGCCATTTCATCTGGTATTGTTCAGATGTCCCCCAGAAGAACAGTTTTTTTTTCTAACCTTGAAATAGACATGCAATGGAAATTGGAAATAATGAGATTTGCCTGTATATTTCTATTGCGATATCCATTTCAATAGTGCCTGATATAACCACAATGTAGGTCTTTGGTCGACTTCAATCACTTATTCACTTTCCAAAACTATGAGTTTGTATTGGTGACAGTTCAGCTTTTATTATTGAAAAAATTCCATTTTGTTCTGAAAAAGACTTATTTATTTTACTTGAAAGAGTTGCAGAGAGAGAGTGGTGGAAAAACAGAGAGGGATCTTCCATCCACTGGTTCATTCAACAAATGACCACAATGACCAGAGCTGGTCCAAAGCTTGAAGCTGAGAGCATCTTCTATGCCTCACATGGGTACAGGGATGCACCCATGTCATCCTCTGCTGCTTTCCCAGGCCATAAGCAGGAAGCTGGATCAGAAGCTGGGCAGGTGGGACTCTAACTGGCACACACGTGGGATTCTAGTGCCACAGGTGGAGGATTAGCCTGACAAGCCACCATACAAGGCCACAAAACTCTGAGTTTTGTATTTATAGACTTAAAGTCTACTTGGGTTCTTATCTCAGGTAAGTCAATCACATTATCTTTCTACTTCTATGCTTGTGTACGTATAAAAAACATATGTCAAATACATTATGCTGGAGAAATAAGGAAATCAACATTTGTTGCAAATATGGCACATGCCAGATATAATGTTTGGTATTTCACAAACATGATCTCATTTTAATCCCCCAAATAAATATGTGTGATCAATGTGATTTCCATACTATAGATTTTAAAATGAAAGTTAAGATGGTCACTGAACATCTGCCCTCTGGCAAGGCTTCAAACCCGAAGAAAAACCCAAAGCCTATAATGTTCAAGGTCTTGCATGTGTACATACCCACTTTATTTCTTGAAGTTGGCTTTCTGCTAGCTGACCTCCTTGACTCTCCCCCAACCCTGAAGGCCTGCTCCTACTTCCAGGCCTTTGCTCTTACAGTTCCTCCAGGACAAAACCCTCTTCCTCTCATATCTAAATGGTTTGGGGCCAACACACTGTTTCCACTGATTAATCCTCTGCCTGCAAGCGCCAGCATTCCATATGGGCATCGAGTTATGTCTCAGCTGCTCCACCTCCAATCCAGTTCTCAGCTTGTGGCCTGGGAAAGAAGTAGAGGATGGCCCAAAGCCTTGGGACCCTGCACCCATGTGGGAAACCCAGAGGAAACTCTTGGCTCCTGGCTCGGGTCAGCTCACTCTTACTGTTGCAGCCATTCAGTGAGTGAACTAGCAGATGGAAGAGCTTTCTCTCTGACTCTTTCTCCCTGTGAACCTACCTTTCCAAGAAAAATAAATAAATTTTTAAAACAAAACACAAAAGAATTAAGCCTATTACACTTAGACAAGTGGGGGTTTTGATAAATGATGCATTCCCTCAAACTTCTCATGATGTGACTTCAATATCATCCTCTTAGTGAGGCTTTTCCAGATCACCCTATCTGAAACCATGGTTCAAAACCCACTCCACCCCCAATCCTTCTTGGCCTGCTCTTCTTTCCCCCAAAACATTTCTCCCTGTATTGTCTGTTCATTTTGATGCAAGGTATGCTCCACCTAGATATACTTGCGTATTTTTATCTTGTTTTTTATTTCCTCAGAAACTAGGACTGTGCCTAACCCATAGAACTCCAAAGCTTGTGCTTTTTTTCCACTGGACCCAGTCATGAACTTCTTGAAATTTACTCTTTCAGCATTATTCATCTGAATCTCTTCTGCTGTTCCCTGATTTACCCAGTTCACCAAATGAGAGAGAGAGAGCAAATTTTCCCATCAGCTAAGAGGCTGGTGTTAAGAGGCTGGTGTTGACGTGATTGAGGGTTGGGGAGGGAGGTGGGATGTTATTTGTAGATTTGTGGTGGGGGGAGGGTGGAAGTATGGAAGAATGACTTGCAGTTCCGAGTGAGTTCAAGAGGCTAGAGCTGCCATCCTTCCAGTTACTTACAAAGGCAAAGGAAACTTCTTTGCTAGTGAGTCCAAAACCAGCATGCTAGATGTGTCGAGTAAGGTTGCAGAGTGGGGCCTGCGAGGAACACAAGTTCTCTAGCTGATTGGCTCTTCCCCCACACCATCTCCTGGGCCGGAAGACAAGGCCCATGCTCTGGGTGACATTTGCAGTCTTGAGGGAGGCAAAAGAAACTGGAACCGGCATTACATTTGTAGGTGGTTGAAACTCAAACTTTCACAATGAAGAGTCACAAAACCCAATGGATTTTGTGCTTTGGTCTCACTCTTGGGTGTTTGTAGGAATTCACCATGAAACTAATTCGTCTTTGAAGCCATCTTAAACTTTCTAATAACCCATAAGCTTGACGGAAGAAAGGCAGTGACAGAAAACAGGTTCTTATCATTTCATTGGTGGCTCTTTGTAGGCCTGAAATGAACCTGCTTTTTCACTCTATTAAAAAAATGCATTTATTGGCTTATTTTCCGGGAAAGAAGCTAGATACGAAACCTAGATAGAATTTTTTCAATACATATATATGTACAAATGTAAATGGCAAGCTACCTATCCACCTGTGTCCTTTCAGGTTTTTGTCAAAGTGTGTGTCTGTATATAGGGTTGTAAAACTGGCAAGCTATTCAGTGTGGTGCTATTTTGTAACTGTAGGATTCAAGACATTAATTTTTGGTATGTCTGCATATTGTTCACATTTTTCTATCCAATACATTTTGTTTTATTGCCATAAAAGCAATTAATTTATCAACAGTGATAGAATTTTACAGCTTTTATTTTGAAGACCTATAAAAGGCTTTCCCTTATGTTCACCCACTTGGTTTGGATCTGTTTGCTTTGTCGTAAATCCAATCACGAAACTTAACATAATGAAAGTATTTAACTTATTCAAAGTACCTCTGACTTTTAAGAATTTAATTATACTTTTAAAGTTTCCCACAATAAAATAATGCTTTAAAAATCACGAGCCCATTTAATCATTTTAGAATAGGAAATATTTATGAACCAACAACTGAAATGTAGGGTTAATTTGGTTAACACCTTCGTGCCATTCTATACCATCATCCATAATGCCATAGTTCTATGGCCATGAGAAAGAATGCAACACATCATCACACATACCAACATGAAACGGGGTTTATAACATACCCTTAAGCTGAGAAAAAGTTATAGATAAGGATAATTGTGACTGCTCCTTCTATTTTTATACATGTAGTTGGAACAAGTCCAAAAGCATATGCGTAAAATTTCTTAGAATGATCGTTCTTAGGATTAACGATTTGTCTTTTTCCTAAATCACTACTAGTCTGCATGTTTTGAAATGCTAAAAGCTAAGTGACATTACACTCCTACTTTAAATATGTCCAAAGCTGCTGACAGTGTTTCCTCCCCTGGGACTCAGACCTCAGATTATGCTCACTTGTCCTCCCCAAAGTGTGCAGAATACCTGACATAGAGTAGCCATTGAATTAACAATTACTGGACAAGTACATCGGAATAGTATCTCCTTTTTAGATTGTTTTGAGAGGCAGAGAGACAGAAAGACGGATGGATGGATGGATGGTTGGATGTTTGGCTAGACAGAGCGCTCTCATCCACTGGTTCATTCTGCAGATACGCAGCGCAGAGCTGGAAGCTGAGTGCCGGAACTCAGCCGCTTGATCCATCCTCATGCCTTCTGTTATTCCACCTTAGCAGGAAGCTGGAGTGCAGAGCTGGGTGTTAAACAGAGTACTCCACGTGAGCACCAGGCATCCTAAAGTCCAGGCCACATGCCTGCCACAGGTGTGCTTCTTACGAAGGTTGAAACAACTTACTAAATTTTCCTTTATGGTTTGAGAAAAATACTCTTTGTCTGAAAGAACTAATGAAAATACACAGCACATCCTTAACACAAAAATTAGAGGAATGGATCAATAACAAATATTTCCTGTCTCCATCCCCCATCTCCCATGCCTTCATCTGTGACATATTTTTTCCTGATTTATTCAGATATTTACTGAAGTTCCTAAGGTGACATCCAAATTGCTGGTCTCCTTAACTCCCAGAGAGGAAAAAATAAAGACCAGTTGGAAGACAATAACATGGAAGCACCTACTTCCCAGCTCAGAATTTAAGACAAGGTGAAACCACATACCTAATTCTTCCTAATAGGTTCCAGAAAAAGAAAAAAGAAAAGAAAAGGAAAAAAAGGATGAAATTTTCCTTGATCTTTTTTTTTCTTACACAAATCCAATACTTTGATCACTTACAACCAAACACATTATTTAAAGAAACAGCACAGGTCATTTTTATTCTATGCAGCTCCATTAGCAAGATACTACCTCGAGTAGCTGTTTAAAGGGATCACACTTCAAAAGGTAATTGACCTAAATTCTTCTTCCTGCTCCGCACTCTGACGAGTCCTCCCCAGGTGCAGCCCTCCCGTGGATCTCACACATGGAAGAGATACAGTAGGGTCCTGGGGAGCATGAGAATCTAGGCCACTGTGATTAAAACTAATTCAAACATTATTTTAATGCCTGTGTTTAGTTTGCTTAAAAAAAAAACTCAGCTTTAGTAGGTGCCTGAGGGCTGAGAGCGCTCCTCTGGAATGAATCAGGGGTTGATTTACAGAGAACACTTTAAAGTGATTACACCTGCCCTGGTCCAATGTGGTTGGGATATGCTGAAATGGAAGTTCTATGGCTCTGCTTTGATGCGAATCATGCAAAGTGAAAAAAGACACATATCTAAAAGAAGAAGCTATACTATAATCATGAGTCCCATGAACAGGCTAATGCTATTTATTTTCTTTTGCTAATCTAATAAATAGTTTTTTGGTCTATATTCTTTGACTCTGTCCCATTATCCAGTGATATTCATGTTCAAGGACCATATCATTTTTTTGCCACTGTATATATTTTACTTATAAATGTAGATGATGTTTGCTAATGATATTCTTAGAATCCTTGGTTAAAGTTTTTTTTTGAGATTAATAGGACACAAATCTAAAGTTTTAAGTATCTAACGCTTTTCTTGGTTGTAGAAATACCATCAGCACCAACTAACCAAGCATCACCCCATTAAGCATTATGCATCACAAACAAAAAGCGTCTTTGGTACATGATCTTCCTAGAATATTTTGTGACTTTCTCCCATTATTCTGCTGTCCTTTTGGAGCACGTCCAGAGGCCAGTTTGGCCTTGAAGTTCTGATTCATTTGTAAAGCCATATGTTGCAAATCTTAGCTTTCTGTTCTGTAGAGGGGGGAGCAAACAGATGTTTGGTCATACAATAATTATACCCCTGTATTACCTGAAATTGTTTGCTAGCAAAGAAACATATGAGAAGTATTCAATTAACTGTCTTATATTTATTATGTAGCATCATGTGAGTGAGCTTATCCTATCTTCCTTTAAAACACAGCTACTATGCTCTGAATTTTATAATTAAGCATGATTTAAAAATAGATTCATGTAAAACTGATACGTAAAAAAAGAAATAGTTAAGAAGAGAAAACAAAATAAAGCTGATTGGACCCTGAGTTATAGGAATATGAGCAAAAACCCATAAGAAGTCATTTAATAATGAGGTCAAGAATACTGAATAATTTAGCATACCCTGGGATCTTGATTTGTGATTGTCCGAAACTAATATTTCACAGGCCACATTGCAGCCTGTCACTGAGTCCTAGTTCTACCTCAAGATAATGTCCAAGTATTAATTGACTCAATTTGGTGTAAATTACCTAATTGGCTGCAGTCACTTCAACTTGAATGTGACATTTTGGACCGCTCTGTTACAAGGCTACGTTAGAAGCTTCAGCAGCAGACTCGCTCTTTGTGATAATTGTGGCTGAAGCTTGTGTTATCACTGAAGCTTATTATTTTGTAAGTTGTACACTCAGCTTTTCGTAAAAACTGAACTGTAAGGAAAAAATCCCTAAGGAGGCTTCTTTTCTCACCTAGCTTCTCTAAAACGCCCAGACAAAATGACCAAACAAAATGCTATGGGATTGCGTTAAAGAGCAATTAGCCACACACCACCTGATAAAATATCTTAGTACTATGAATTAAACATAGTTCCTCAGGCCTCTATGTTCTTTATATTTTGTGACTATTCAGCTAACCGTATTACTGCTAGCTAATGAGATTAGCTAAGGGCACTCTTTCTATTTGGGGAAATTGTGAATCTCTTCATTAGACAGGTAAATGAGGAAGAAGAACTTTGTTACCTGCCAGCGTTGCCTTTCCCTCTGTCTTGTGCCTAAGCACTGTGTCTGTGGAAACCCTAAGCTCATTCCTGCAGTATGAGGGCAGCAAACAGTGGAAGTCTTTCTCTTGTTAGCAATCCTCACTCTCTTAATTTTTTCCCCTCTGCTTTATTATCTTAGTAAGTAAGATTATGCAGGCCCTGTGATAGGCAATGAAGATACAGTGGATATGTGAAATACCCTCAAGGAGCTCCCTGGTTAAGAAGTGAAGAAAGAGGAATAACGAGTTACAATTCTGTACTGGCTACTCTGTGGCACAGCAGTTACAGATGCTTGGGACCCCCACATCTCCTAGGGGACTGTCCGCTTGGAAGTTCATCACCTCTGCTTCCAATGAAGCTTCCTCCCAGTGTGCATCCTAGGAGGAGGCAGTGATAGTTCAAGTTCTTGGGTGTCTGCCATTCACATGGGAGACTGAACCTTGGCCTGACCCGGCCCTGGCTGTTGTGGGCATTTGTGTGGAAGGAGACAGCAGATCAAAGATTCTCTCTCTCTCTCTCTCTCTCTCCCTACCAAATAAAAAGAAAATAAATAAATTGCATATTTGGAGTGTTCTAAACTTTGTGTACTATAGAAATGTTACCTTGCAATCGTACCTTGAGAGATGTGAGTGTTTATAACTGGAGATGGAGAGATGAGAGGAGGCTAGAGGAATAGTCATTTTCAGCAGTAGGGACAGCGGATGTGAGGACGAGAGGATGTGAAATACGTGGTTTAAATGGCAGATGAGGTTCTGCCTAAGTGTCTGAAATTTGTCATGAGGTGCATTTTTATTTCATCTCGGGTGTTTTTCATAGCAGCCTTAGGAGCCAGGTGTTTTTCCAGTGGCAAATCGCATCCAAGAGTCCTAAGGATGTGTTTTGTTTCTGTTATTATAAAGTTCCTCCACTTAACATTCTCAACTCTAGACAAGTCACCAAGCCTCTTTGAACTTAGAGCCTACGTCACCTACTTAATACTTGTCTGTGTAACAGGGTTTTGATATTAATGTTATTCTTTTAGAAACAATCATTACTAGATTGATATATATTTTAATTACATATGCATATTCCTATCTTTCCTAGGCCCTGAGTGTTAGTGGCCAATGAGAGCTGATGTGACAAATTACAGTCTTTTTTTATACCACTCTGCAACCAGCCTTACTCAGTGAGTAAGTGGTCTGTCTTTTGCAATGGTGCTATTCGTCCTGCTGTATCTTTCTCCACTGCACTCTGTTCTCTCCCTCTCCCCATCTCTGCTTCTCCTCTCTCCTCTCCCGCCATCTTCTTTCTCGCCCTCCCTTTGCCATCTTTTTGATCCACAATGGCTAATAAAAGATGTTCAGATGCAGACATCGGAGCAAAGAAACAAAAGCACCATGCTGAGTGTTCTTGTGCAAGTGTAATAGCGGCTCAAGTGAATGTCAAGGAAGTGGTCAGAGAGGGAGAGGAAGAGTCCACACAGATTACTGGAAAGTGACTGCAGTCCCATTTGGGGAAAGTTGCCGTCTGTATCTGGAGAAGCAGATGGGCAGGAGAGAAGCTGTGAGCTTGGAGAACCTGGAGGGAACCAAGTCACCACTGACAGCCATTGCCAAGGTTCTGGGAACATATCTCTGTAGGGTTTGTATTTTCAGGACCACCTGGAGCACTGTTGCAAGTACTATACCCTTTTCCTAAAATAGATGTACCTGCTGAATTCCTCAGTCCCTGGCGTGCAGCCGGGCCATCTGGATGTGACAGGCAGTTTCCCCACTGCACCTTGGACCTTTAGCTTTGCTGAGCCTCAGTATCCCCTCCCACAAAATGGGAATAACAGTACTACCTACCTAGTGGGGTAACTAACGATAACAGGATATTTGCAAAATGCTTAGAATAGTGTTTCACACATATTAAATGCTAAAAATAGCAGCTGTAATTATTATAACCACTGTTGTTATCTAGTTCTCCTCCCATGAAACAAGGAAAACTGACTAAATAATGCCCAAGATCCCTTCCAGTTCTAACATTACATAAATTCATGCATTCCCTGTATTTTATTTTATTTTTAAATATTTTTTAAGATTTGTTTTTATTGGAAAGGCAGATTTATGAAAGAAGAAACAGAAAAAGACCTTTGTTTCTCTGGTTTACTTCCTGAGTGGCCGCTACGGCTGAAGCTGACCTGATCTGAAGCCAGGAGTCAGGAGCATTCTCAAGGTCTCCCACACAGGTAGAGGATCCCAAAGCTTTGGGCCGTCTTCTGCTTCCTCCCCAGGCAGCTGCATGGGAAGTAGAGCAGGTGGGACATGAACTGATACCCATATGGCAAGGATTTAGCCACTGAGCTATTGCACTGGGCCCAGAATTCCCCTCATTTTAAGAGAAAATTGTTACCCTGAGGATTTGGCAGCTTTCTCAAGGATTACATAGAGAATAAGGAGTAAAATGCAAAATTGGACCTGGAACCTAAGTCTGCCAGCCCGTATGCTCATGATGTTTTGTTTTGTCTGTTGACGTACCCCAAAACAAGGAGGGCCGCTTGCTCCCTAACTTCCAGCACCCCTGCAACCTCAGGTCATTTTCTTTCTTTGGCTTCTTAACCCTTTCCTTTCTTCTGAAAAATCCAGAAGCAAGGTAGCAAGCTTCCGAGTAAAACAGGGTTTCTTGTACAGGAGGGAAGAAAATCTAGACAGAAACCTAAAGAATATTCTTCCTAGCATTTGCAGCTCAAACCTCTGCTGTTGGTCCCTGGGCCGTTAGGAGATGGATAATCCTTTCAGGGGAGTGAGAGGAAAAGACAGCCCGTTGGGCGCAGCCCTTTGTCTTCAGTGCCCTTTGCTCTCCCTTTTTCACGGTGTGGCTGGAATCTTAGCCATATTTGTTTTCCTTCTGCTGCAGTTATGGAAACTCTTCCAGGGTTCAGTGAAGATGGGAGGGGAGGGAGGAGATGCAGGGGCTGGGACAAAGTCCCAAGAAACTGACCTGCCGTTCAGTGGCAATTTGGGCCTTTTTTTTCCCACAGAGCAGGGAGCCCTAGTCTTTGCTGGGAGTGTAGCTCTTCTCTTTTGTTTATTATCTCTCTTCTGTCTTGTCTCTGTGCATTTCAATATTAAAATAATCATTACCCTCTTAAATAGCTGAAATAGCTGTGCAGGGTTTTTCATTTCTTTTTTAGATAAGTATTTTTCATTTGGCTGAACTGATTTCATCAGAGATTAATGTGATCACTTTCATTTGCAAAATTTCTACCTCCTGTTATTCCTTCTGCATTTGATTCTGAGTACACATTTAATGATTCTGATGGTTTATGTTTCGGCATCAGCTGGGCATGCAGAATAGACTCTAGACAGTCTCAGGATTTCATTATGACCAAGGAGTCACTATTCCATGAACACCAAGGATTGGAAATTATCTCCAGAGCTGTTTGTTAATGAAGCCGAAGGCTAACCTTTAGGGCTCATTAAAATTCCACTGATGAAAACGCTCACACCGGTCTCTCTTTCACGAATCTATCCCTGTGGTACCAATGCTGGCGTGTGGAAATTGGTCTAGACCCTCCCCTTTTGCCCTCCCCGTTAATCTCTTGCTCAGGTTTAGGCAGAGAATTTTAAAGCTTATAGATTTCTTTTCTCCCTACTCAGAGTATGTGTTGTGAATTCAAGCAAACATGACTGACTGTGTAACTATGACTGAGCCTGTTGGACCAACAAGTCTGGCTGGGTCTGCCTTTTTCTACCAATAAAAGAATGAAGTCCTTGGTTCCAGGAGTAATTAAGAGGGCAAAAAGAGGGATGTGTTTTCATACCTGAGAGTAGACGTGAGCATGGAGGCAGGGGCAAAAAAGGACAAAGCCGCACGATCAGTAGAATGCAGCGAATTGCTTTAATGAAGCTATTGGCTAAATGACGGGTATAACGCAGTCATTCTTTTCAAGAGATCCCTGCCTGGAGACAGTGACCAGCGATCATTCCCTTGTCCTGCCAGAAAATAAGATGTCCCCTCCCAAATCCTCTCAAGGTGCGGTAGCACCCATGTACAGCAGAGCATGTGAATTCTGTTGGCGCATCTCTATAAAAGCAGGATGCCATGGATGGCATACAGCAGCGCTGATATTATTGCTAAACGGATGGAAAATAATTGTTGATGTTGTGTTTTAATCGCATTAATGTGTTTGGCAGGGAGGTTCACCTAAGTACACAACTCAAAGCTTGCCTTTGATCCAGGCCCCTCTGGGGCATTTTCCATGACTGATAAACTGCTCCTCTGAGTTCATAGGCAAATGATGGAAATGATAAAAAGAAGAAAAGAATAATAAGGAAAAAAAAGCCAAGCACTAACCTCCCATTTGGGTATTTTGTCTCCTTGGAGAATCAGACAAGCTGGCCAGGCTTGCAGTCATGCTGACAATTCAGCATCCATCTCACCCAGTTCTCCACCCACCCACGGCTCTGGAGGAATGCCCTCATCTCTCTCTCCTCCCCCCTTCTCCAGGTCCCTCCTTCGCTTTGCACACAAATCCACATGCCTGATGCATGGGTTCGTGCGCTCTCTTTTCAAAGATCTCCACTGCCTTTTCTTACGAACCAGTTTAGATGCTTATAAAGCATTAATCGATAATAGCCCTCACATGCTTTCCACTCTTCACCCATCACACATTACTTGGTTAATGTTAACAACGTGACATGATAGAAATCAGAAGCTTTGCTTTTTAATGAACATTGTAATTGTGAACTAGTTAATCCCCTAAATACTCTGCTGTAAATAAGGCCGAGTCCAGATGTAGACAAGACCAAAGACTTCTAGCCAATTTCTCTCTTATGAGATTCCCCCCCCCCAAAAGCAGCAGCTACTGTAAAAATTTGATAACCACTAGAACATAATGGGTTCCATGGATTCCCACGTCCACAGCGTAATCCCCATTTCCCTTCTCATGAGATGGAGAATCAGACATTTCCCTACCCTCTTTGAATAAAGAGATCTGAGGAGGTTTTAAATTCATGGATGGATTTTTGTTTGTTTGTTTGTTTGTCTGTTTGGAAGATTTTTCCATCTCATTCTTTCTCCTCCACAGAATACAACTAGTAAATGATTGGATCTTTGACAGAACAAAGGTATTTTTGATGGGCTCTGTAATCTAGTGCGTTAATGCGCCCAGTCCCCTCATTGTCTTGCTGTCTGATCCCATCCCTTCTGCCAGACAGTCACTGCGGGATGAGTCACTTTTAATGTCTGATAATCAAGGTGAATTTTCAAAAAGCTGCCATTTTGGAATTATGCACTATATCACAGAGTCAGGCACAAGAGGAGGAAGGATGAAGGAAAGGCTAAGAGAGACACCTACTGCACGTTTGCAGAACTGCAGGACACAGCCAGCGCCGCGTCAGACCATGTGTCCGGAGGGTACAAGTCGATCAAGGCGCACATAATGAGAAGGAGACTATGTTAATTATAAATTAAAAATAACTTCTATGATAATGAAGATTATATGCACAGAAGAAAAACGTCTTAGTTAAAATAGACTGGAGGGATGGAATTAAGCACCAGTCATTTGGGGGTATGAATTCTGTACCTACTGAATATATTGTGGTCTATTAAATAACCTAATATAAACTTAACATTTGGAAGAGAATAGAAGTGAATTGTAGCTGTCTCCGTGGATGCTGTATTGTCTGCTGTCCTTATTTAAATCAACATCAGCTGAGGGACATTACGTAGCAGATGAACACAGCCTCTCTTCAACAAGGGAGTCCAGATATTTCTACACTCCTTTAGAGAACTGAAGCTTTCCTCCCATCCTCTCCCCACTGGCACGAAGCAAGAGGCAGATATTGGAAACTCTATCACGTATTCTTATGAGGCTTTGAGTATTTACATAGACAGTGGTCAATGTCTTCTCTAAGGTGATTAAGTAAACCCACAGTTTGGAAGTATGGCTCTGGCTCTGAGATCTTTTTTTTTTTTTTAATTATTGGCATTGTATTTAATAGTAGTGTAGTTGAAGGAAAATGATGCAACATGAGAACAGCCGGCTACTTCTGTTTATTATTCAGAGAATGAACACCTATAAATAGAATCAGGATGTTTTGACTAGGGAAATGCTGTCCTCATTACAGCTGAGAGATGCTGGGACGATTTAAAACGGAAGCTTCAAAGCTTTGTCCTGTGCGACAAAAGCACAAAGGTTTTCATGGCTCTGTCCGTGGCCAGTCAGGGTTTGTAGGTGTAGTCTCCATCCTGAGGGAGGGAAGGAATGACATTTTGTAACCATGGTGAAAGCTTACAGATTTCCTCTAACAGGGGTATTTAAACACCTGCATATCTTAAACACTGCTATGTTTCATAAATTATTATACCTTGCTATTGTCTACCAAGGGAGTCTGTTTTCTCCCTACCTCTCCTTACCTTTGTCTGCCTGTCTCTCCGTCACACACACACACACACACACACACACGTAAAATAAGCAGAAAAAAATAATAATACACAGGCATCTATTACTCATGTATATTTTGTAAAGATTCAGAATATAGAGAATGTTTGAGGTAAAACTGAGCTTACCCCTTAGAGATCTTTTGGTAAAGCCCCCACTTTTCTAACAAAACAGAAAAGTGACTGTTCCTGAGACACCCAGCCAGAGTGGCAGACGCCAGGTGAGCATCCAGGTGCCTCACCCCCAGCCTCGGGGCTCCCAGCTGCTGCCGCCTCGCTCCCCATTCAAAAAAGCAGGCTTCTGCTAAACCGTGATTCAAGCACAGACATCATAACGGGGCGGGGAGAGGGGAGCCTGAGAAAAAAAAGAGATAAAAATCGTAGGCATTCCCTACCGTGGTACAAAAGAATAAAATCGAGCAGGAAATGAAGAAAAGTAGAATATTAATAGAGCATCTATCTTTAAACATGATCTGCCTAGGTAGGAATCCCGTTGGAGGGTAGAATGGTTCTTTAAAAAAAAAAATAGTGGAGACATTTAGCACCAACTAAGCAAGAAAATGCTTCTTCCGAAAAATCCTCAAGCCTTATTTCTCTATGTGTATTTTCATCAGAAATGTTAGAATGAGTCTGTAATGTTCAAACGTGTGATCATTGAGCTATTGTCTAGGCTTTTAAAATTAGTGACACAACTAAATACAGGAAGGAACCAGCATCTCCTTTCTTCTAGAACTAGATTCTTAGAGGGTACAGCCTGCCTTGCTCGTTAATGTGACATGGTAGGTACAGTTGCATCTCTGAGTATAATTTGTATTCCCCCTTTTAGTGTGTTTATCTCCTGTGGAACAAATGACCTGTACATTTTTATTAAAATTTCCCCCGCCTCTCACCTACTGCTTGAGGACCCTGATATCCAGGACCAGAAACCCCTATGCCCTCAAGTGTATCTCCTATTTTAGTGTAATATCTCCTGGATTTTCTTCACAAATACCCCATGATAATAGGAACATTCTTGGAGGCACTAGATGATAATAAGGATAAACCACACATTATTATAAACCAGGAAGAGACCTCCCAGTAGCTCTGCTGTTCCTTCTAAAAGGATCTAAAGAAAGGCCTAGCTGAAGAATTAAAAAGTAAAATCCATATAAATTGAGAATGTGTTTTAGCATAATGGGGAATTTTGGGTAGATAAAGGAAGGGATCAAAAGATTGTACATTGTGTAAGAAATCTTAACAAATAAAATGGAGGATGAAAATGTGATAGTCAATAGACAGTGAAAGGATTACAGAAAAACAGATTTTATTCCTTCAAGTATCAAAAAAAAAAAAAAAAGGCCTTTCATGGTCTTTCTGATTCTCGTTCTTACTTCTGAGAAAGGGGAACAAACGTAGAATATACCTGTGGCTGGTGGAGTAAATATTGAAACGCACTGTCTTTATTTTTGCCCTGGAAACTGATCAGGAATATTAATAGGACTTCCTCTTGAAAAGGTATGGTGAGGAACGTTTCTCAATGTCAACATTAACAGCATTTAGGTTGAATAATTCTCGATCAAGGATTGGAAAAGAGATGGGAATGCATTTTAGGATATTTAGTTCTTTCTCTAGCATCTATTTGCTAGATGACAGAGACCCCTTTCCCCAATTTTGGCAACTGAAACATTTTTCAGACTTTTCCCAATGTCTTCTGGAGAGCAAAGACACCCCAGGTTGAAAACCACTAAGTTAGAAAGAATGATCCTCATCAGAAAATAGGCTCGGTTGTGGTGTCTTGGAGATTGTTTTTGTCCAAAACCTGTATTCCTGAGGATATACTCAAAGTAGAACAGGCATTCCATGGTCCATGATGTCCAAATGGGCAGACACTTAGAGCTCCAGATATGTACAGTCCAACTCAGACAGGATGGAGCTGTGGACTGGGCACGTGTGCAATGGAACAGGATCCAGAAGGTACAACATCAACTACATTTCTGAGAAACATACAATCACAACCAAGCATTTTGAATTAAATTCAAAACCTAAATAAATGGAAAGATACCACGTGATCTTGGATTAGAAGTAAAAGACACAGCACTATCAAGGTAGCAATACTTTACAAACTGATCTAAAAATTCAGTACATTCCAAGATCTAAACTACCAGTTTTCGGAAATTTACCGAATGGGCCTAGTATGTGTATGGAAATGAAAGGAATCCAGCAAGGCAGTTGTAAGAGCTCGAGTGCTTGGGTTTCTGTCACCTAAATGAAAGACTTGGATTGAGTTTTCAGCTCTCAGCCAATGCAGGCATTTGGGGAATGGGCCAGCAGATTGGTTTCTCTCTTATCTCTCTCTCTCTCTTTCTCTCTTTCTCTTTCTCTCTCTTTCTCAAATAAATAAAAAATTAAAAAGCTTTTCGAATAAATGTAAAAGCTTTTGTGCTTGGACTAATATCATAAAGTCAAAAGACACCTAAAGAATGGGGAAAATATTTGCATTTCATCTCTTTGAGAAGAAAACTTTACCTAGAATATATTAAGAACTAGTAGAACTCAACAATAAAGAGACAACCCAACTTAAAAATGGACGAAGAATTTGAGTAAAAACAGTGAAATGCAAGCCAAAAATCACATTAAAATATTGTCTAATGCTCACTAAGATGGCTTAAATAAAAAGACAAAAGCAAGTGTTGGTTTTATGAGGATGTAGAGAAATTAAAACCTTCACACATTGCTGATGGAATTTAAACTGAAAAACCACTTTGGAAAACAGTATGTCTGTTGCTTCCTTGACATGTAAAAATATTGTTACCAATGACCCCAGAAAAGTGCTCTTAAGTATATACTCAAGAAAACTAAAAATATATGTATACATGAGAAATGGTACATGAAACTTCATAACAAGATTAGTCATAATAGCCAAAAGCTAAAACTACTAAAATATATCATGTGGCACATCCCATATGAGTGCTAGTTTAGGCATTGGCTGCTCCACTTCTGATTCATCTTCCTGCTGATGCTCCTGGAAACCAGCAGAAAATGGCATGAGTGCTTGGGACCCTGCTACCCATGGGAGACTAATTGCCATTCCAGGCTCTTGGCTGTTATGGCCATTTGGGGAAGGAACCAGCACATTGACTATCTCTCTCTCTCTCTGTTTCACTTTTTCTCTCTCCCACTCTAACTTTCAAATAAATAAATAGGTAGATCTTTTTTAAAATTTTTCAAGCAACTCATGTTGATAAACAAAATGTAGTCTATTCATACAATGGAATATTATTTGGCTGTGAAACTGAATGAAGTATTAACATGTTACAATATGGACAAAGCTTGAAAATATGCTAAGCGAAATTAATCAAACACAAGGGCACATATTATATGATTCCAGTTATATAAGATGTTAATCTGTACAAATAGAAAACAAAGTGAGTAGTTGCCAGGGAATAAAAGAGTGACTGCTAATAGGTATAGGATTTCTTTCAGGGGAAATAAAAATATTCTAAAATTAGTAGTGATGATTGTACAAATATAAAAAGTATACCAAAATAATTGAATTATATAATTTAAATTATTAAATTCTACATTGTATGGATTATAGCTCAATGAAGTTGTTACAAAAACAGAAATAATAAAGATTATTAGTATTGGTAGGCATTCTTTTTAGTTACCAACTGGTCATAAAGGTGTTTTATTCTATCCAATCTGTTTGAAGCGTTTATTGCATGTTACAAGAGTCTAAAATATCAGAGACCAACAAGGATGTAGGGTGACTGCCTCTTCTGAAGGCTTAAATCAAGTCACGCTTATTCTTTTTATGCATTATTATTTGCCTTTTTGATCCCTCTAGTGCTCACCCAAAACATTTCATTCCGGGAGACTTGACTCTGTCCGAATGAAAGCTTTGCTAAGTAGTTTTAGCTCAGGAGTAAGGATGTTGGTACATACACGTATAATTTTTTAGAAGAAGGTTATCCTAGTGGAGGGTTTTTAGCTTTACCAATGGAAGATTTACGTGCACACTTGACTTAAGGTGAATTAGAACTTGTTTTTTATTTTTTTCCTTTAGCAACTTACAGAAATGACTTATGTTGATATTTTGGGAGTCATTTTATAGTATAAATTGTTTTAGAAATTTTTATATTTTCTTACAATGCTTTGGTGTGAACAACTCCTGTACCCTATATGAATTCCTATTTCTGCATATTTCCCACTACTGTGCAATCATTTGGAAATATGGCTACCTCTGACACCAGACCATGTAAATAGAGAAGGA
Source organism: Ochotona princeps (assembly GCF_030435755.1). Classification (NCBI taxonomy): domain Eukaryota; kingdom Metazoa; phylum Chordata; class Mammalia; order Lagomorpha; family Ochotonidae; genus Ochotona; species Ochotona princeps. The sequence continues at coordinate 11,190,421 of NC_080847.1, read as the reverse complement.
ACTTTGTTAACTTGTATCCTGAGTGCCGAGGACATGATCAAAGTGCCTTTGTGTTTCAAAGGGCATGTTTCAAAGTGCCGACTGCACAGGATTCTGTATTGTCCTGCTTGAAGGTGATCTGCCTAAAGTCTTCTCTTCTCTGACCTCTGCATGTCAGTCCTTCCAAATAATGGTTTGGCCTATAAATTAATGCTTGTCTTTCCTATGAATTATATTAATTACCTTATTTCTAAAGTTAGCCCAAACTGTAATTTTACTGCTGGCCACAGTGATAAACAGCCTTTATGAGTCATGTTAAATATGCTTTGTAATGTGGTTTCAGGCTCCAGTGTGAGGCCAAATTATCTGTGAAGATTTTAAAGATAAAGAAAAAAGATCTCTTTCCATTTCTTCTTTTGACTAGCCTTCCTCCATCGGTATTTCTTGGCCCATCTAAGCTAAAACAGTAGTGAATCCCAGACACTAAGATCTACCATCTAATGTTTAAACACAGACAAGCCGCGTCTTTTCCAGAGAAAGACAGTTGCCCTTGTATTTAGAATAAGGACAACAAGAAGCCTGCATATAACTTGCACTTGATGGATATTTATTGTTCAATAAAGGCTAAAGAAACCTGCCCTATCACTTGTGTTTCTATCACAGTGACTGTCAGCTTATCAAATCAGACATCATGATAATTGATGGAAATCTGGTGAGGATGGAGGGACATTCTTAATGGTTGATTGACTAGAAAATCCATCACTAAACAATACAGTGTACATTAGAGACACAGCTTCTATGTTCTCTGGTAAGGAACTTTAATGCATATAATCATTGTTTTTCTAAAAGTTTACTTAGGCTCATGAGTTTAATAGGTATTTTTAATGACATGATATCAACTTGGCCTCACCAGAGATGCAAGTTTTCCCAGACCCTAGCAGCCGAAATGTTTCCATCTTTGTGGGAAAGATTCACGAACATCTATTAACAGGTTGTTGTAGTACTAAGAGTCTAACTTTGTAAGGACAGTCTTTTTTTTTTTTTTTCAGTTTTGAATGAATTTTTAAAAAACAGTGCTACTGAAATTATAGACCAGATACAGCCTCTGGATTATATGTTGGTGGTTTGTGATGAGATAAATAGAAAAAAATTAAGAATGAGCACTGGGAAAATTTTATAGTAGCTGAAGAGTAATTTTTTTATTTTTCATAATATCATTCCATTGACAATAATTTTGTCTGTGTAACCAAGTTCTTAAAACCATGTGTTGGATTTTGTAATTATTTTATATTTCATTTCTCTAATAATAATTTGTTGTAAAGTATTAAACTTTTTTTGAAAACTGATTCTTTGCTACAATTTGAGAAATCGTAGTACAAAATGTTATTTTCCATCTCTACTTACTTACTTAATCATTTTATTTACCTTGTTTCAATCTCCAGACCTCATTCCTGGTCTGTTTGTTGACATTTTCTCTGAATATGCTAAAATGTGAGATTGTCTCCACCATCACCCCCACTTTAACCTACAGACCATAGATGTGCCAAAAATTCGAGCAAGCAGTATGCACCCAGAAAGCCCCTCGTTTGTGTGAGGAGGAAGTGGACCATAATAGTTGTGAAACTGAAGAAGCCTCCTTTCCGCTACTTTGCCAATGTATTTTTGCATTTGGAGGGCAGAAGAGTTTGTGTCAACAAGTTTGTGACTTGTGCTCCTGAAATGTCCAGCAATAATAGGCTTTTGTCAACAATTCTCTCCCTGGCACATTCATAAAGACCACATGGTTCTTGAGATGCTGAGAAGTTCATCTTCATCTGCCATGCCCTTCCAGCATTATCTCCACATTATCTCTCACAATCCAATAAATGTCGGTTCTCCATGAGTATTTTTTCAAGTGAACTGATACATCGTTCATTGTTATATTTCATTTGAGTCTTGTGCCAAGCAGTCAACCTGTCTCCAGAAGAACTATGTCTAACTGATTATGTCTTAACCTATGACATCATATTTTTTAAAGAACATGACTTGAAGACATTGATATCTATTGCCATTTACAGTTCCTTTTCATTCAGAATGATGTACGCATATGACAGGGATGTGAATGATGGAGTGGAAGGAGCAAGACAAGAATCACAGGGATCAGCTGGGAGGTTACAGCAATAATCCAGGCAAGAAATAATGAAAGGATGATCTGATAGTGACAATCCTGGGAAAGGGATGAGCAGTAGAGATGTTTAAGCATTAGAACAACAGAATGTGGTCAGTAGTTAAACATGAGGGTAAGAATACAAAGGAGTTAATGATGAGCCCAAATTCTTGCCTTAGAGTAACAAAGTGCTGGTGATGGGCTAGAATGAGAGCATGAAGAAGACGTTTGGCGAAATACAGAGAGCAGAGTAAAGGGTTCAACTTTGAGCACACTGAGTTCTCTATGTCTAGGTCTTGCAAGCAGTTGAATTTATGAGTCAGTTCAGGAAATAGTTGCGGACAAAAGATTTGGATTTTTGAAGTCATGAACATATGAATAATTAAAACCATAGGACTAAATACATATCTTGAGTTGTCTAAGAGCCGTTTCAATTTATTCTCAGCTTTCCCTTAAAGTATGATACTTCTGTAGCTATGGTATCTCCACCATGAGACTATGCAATAATCTAGTTATCTCTTAAAAGCTTAGGTATGGGGACTCCATGATTTTGTGATGAGTAAAGCCAAACAGAGATCAGCTTAAACGTTTCCTAAACTTGGAACTCTATTCTCTACTACAGCACAGATTATCCCACCCGACTGCAACAAGCTCTCTTCATTAACAGTTTATAAAAGCACATCAGCATATGTCTCAGGATTTTCTGTGTCATTCCATTTGACTCGATTTAATCATCACATGGCCCCCTAAGACGTATCATTAAACCGGTTTACAAATGAGAAAATAGGCTCAGAAATCACATGACTTCAAGTAGCTAAAGTCTCCATCTGTTTAGCCATGTGTCACCAACTAGTAATCGTGGCTAATATTCTTTAGGGCCTCACTCTGTAGCGGTCATCTTAAATGATGTCTGCCTCAACTAAATTAGATGGGATCAAAAACAACTAATGTTTGTGGTTCAAACATTGGCTTCTTTAGTTATATCTCCAAACATAATTTACAAATGCTAATAATGGACACAAGAGAGAGTTGTTTCTCAAATGAGCAATACAGATTTCTTTTTGTAATACCATCTTACCAGTAGCACAGGAAGAGGCCCTCATTCAATTTCTGTCCCTGCTTTTTGGCAAGTAGAGAGAGAAAGAGATAAGGAGAGAAAGCCCATCAACTAGTTCACTTCCCAAATGCCTGGATGGATGCCCAGCCGAAACTAAAGCTAAGAACCTCATCTCATGTCTCCCATGAGAGCCACCACCTGTGAGGGTGGCAAGAGTCATCACTACTGTGTCCCAGGAGCTGTCATAACAGGAGCTGGAGCCAGGACCTGACCTCAGGTGCTCTTCAAAGGATATGGGTGTCCCGATCACCAGGCCAAATAGCCACTCCTCTGTCTTCCTGTTAAGGACATACCATTCTGCCTTGGGAACTGTGGTAAATCCACATCAAAGACTGTCATACAACTCTTTAAAATTGCATTTTCGAAGACAGTGCAATGGAGGACATGCAGGAAATATCTGTAGAATATTATCAAATCTTAAAACACAGATACAAAAATATACAAAATCATTTCAGTGTTCTTAAGTACACTAAAATGTTAAAAACACTTGTCACTGGATGAGTGACTGTAGATAATTTTCATTTTCTTTCTCATATTTTTCTTCAAAATTTTCTGGAATAAAACAAAATTTTTCAAACAAAAATTTATGAAAACAGCATCCAAGTGGAATTGCTACCATTGGCCATTCTTAGCCCAGACTCAGCAAGAAGGGCCAGATGTTCAGCTTCTTTCAGAGAAACCATGCAGATGCAAGGGAAATCAGCCCATGCTGATTGTCAGCCATGGAACCTTGATGTTCATGTCTTGGGATCTCAGTTTCTTCACTACTAAAGGAGGAAGTTAAGCTAAACAGACTTTGTAATTCCTAGAACCCCTGAGTTTGATAGGATAGTTCTTTTTAGTACAAGTGAAGTTGGGCAAAGCAGCATAAAGGAAATATCTTCTTCCTGCATTTGTTGCATTTGCATGGACGTTTAGGGAGCGTAGCTTCTGTGACTAGGTCTTAGCTAGCTGGCCATACGCTCAAACGCAGCCACCCACCAAGCACATCTGGGTACATTGAAGAGCGTGTTTCTCAGCTCTTCTTCACGGATGCCTTTTGAGGTAAGCAAAGTGTTACTATCTTCATTTTTGCTGATGTAAATCAAGTGATTAAAAAAGTTGCGTCTCTCATGACGTGTTGTAGCCAGATTCAAATCCAAGTGATTCTCTATGAATTTTGAGAATAAAGTATTGTTGGCACAAATGCAGAATTTTTGCTTATTTGTTTAAGCATTGGTTACAAAAAATAAACACCACCATTTGTGTCACACTATGTTTTATATTCCTAGGAGAAACAGGATTCTCACAAAGAAGATTCTAAAGTTGAAATTAAGAATCATGCGTAAGGGACAAATGAGAGCTTTTGTCAATGTCTGTATATCCATTAGTGAGAAGCAAACAAGAGTATGCTATCATAAAATTGCAAATGGGGGCAGAAACAGTCAGTTATTGTTAGTGTCAGGGCTACTTTAATGAAAATTAACCCCAGAAATGCTTGACTACGCAATGGAAGCAAGACACCATTTGGACCTGACAGAACCAGGGCAGTTAAATCCTTCCTACCTGCATATGAGTGTAAGAGAACAAATCAGTCCAAAGTCACTGGCTGTGCTAATTGCCCTAGTTATTAATCACAGAAAGCACTGGGTAATACTTTTGAGGTATCAAAAGATAACCACAGGACAAGTTAATCTAATAAACAAAAATTTCTCAGAGGAATACTCAGATACTGTTCACAAAGCCCGTATTGGACAATAAAAGATAAAACTATGTCGTTTAACAGAACATGTTCCATGGCATAAGGAGCAGTCTCCACCTGGGAATAGTCATGTTAGGAATATACAGCACTGCAATGAAACTGGGTAGAGCATCACAAAGAGTCACAATATGTAAATGTTGCCTTCAAATGAGAAAATAAAATGTTGTGATTTGTTTGTGCATCCTCTACTTAGGTTAATTTCTGGAATTGTTCCTAGTCAACTGTCATCCATAATATATAAAGCTCTATTAGGAGCTTCTTCGCAGGCTGGTGCATTGTCTCAACTGGTCATTCCTCTACGTGCAGTGACATCCCATAAGGGTACCCATTCATGTCCCAGCTGCTCCACTTCCCATCCAACTCCCTGCTATGGCCTGTGAAAACCAGGGAGGATGGCCCAAAGCCTTAAAACCCTGCACCCATGTGAAAGACTTGAAGTAGGCTTCTGGCTCCTGTCTTTGGATCAGCTCAACTCTGGCTATTGCAGCTGTTTGGGAAGTGAGCTAAGGGATACATCTTTCTGTCTGTCTTTGCTTCCCTCTGTTAATCTGCCTTTCCAATAGGAATAAAATATTTTTAAAATAAATAAATAACAGCTTCTAGGATTTTGTGAGACACCATTAACTTCTTAGATGCTCTGCTGTCCAGTAATGTAAGAATAACCTAAGGTGAATTTGGTCTCAGAAGCTATGTGAGACAAGGAGTCTTAGATATGTCCAGCACTGATTTGACTTCCTGTGTGTTCTGAGGGTGTGGTTAAGGGTTAATGATTGATCCTGGTCTGATGTTAAATGGCTTTACTGGAATGTTCTAATTCTTTTTAGAAACATCGATAACATATGATGGATCAAAAACTACAGAAGCAGAAGTTCAATGGCCTCAGTTACACCACTGTGGCTCACAAGTGACAAATGCCAGTCTCCATTATTATAAGCAACGCTATATGTTTATGTAATAATCCAGAATAAATGAAATAATGTGTTGAAAGTACTTAGATTTCATTGTAAATAAAGCATTGCAAAATGTAGAGGATGGTTTTAATTGGCAAGGTACAGTTTCTGTGTGGAAGACACAAACAAGGGATGGTTTAGGAGATTGGAAACTAGCAAGTGACGGACCACTGCATGCACTGCAGCCAACTGAGGTGTAAGAGGCAATGTGATAATTGCTATGAGCAAGTCAGTCATTCAACAAGTATTGGCAGGCACTGTGTAAAATCTAACAGTAAATTACTTCTCTTAGGTGTGGGGGATGTGGCTAAGTCATGGAAGCTTTACAGTTATAGCATTGGAGCAAGGCTGTGAAGGAGAGGCTATGTCAGATGAATGAGACAGGAATGACAACGATAATGGGGGATTAAAAGGCTTGGGAAAAGTGCAGGATGCTCTTGGGAACATAGTGGTCTGGTTGAGCAAGAGTCAGCAATGTACAATTAGAGAAGGAGAGGGCTCTGAAACACATACCAGAAAAGACAACTTGTAGCCAAATTTCAGTGGGCTAGTTGAGAAGATTCAGCTTTAGTCTGTAAACATCAAAGGCCTAGGACAGAGGAGGGACGTGGTAACATGTGTAAGGCGTTACCTCTGTTCCAGAGTAAAAGGAGGAGAGATTGGGAAAGAGGAAACTCACTGGAAGCTCTTTCAAGAGCCCAGACAAGAGAAAGCCAAACTAGGGAAGAGGGTGATACCAAAGATAGATGGATGCAGAAGACATGGAGGATGTGGAAGTCACACATCATGGCACCTGTTTCGACACCAGGCCGATGAGGAGAGCAGTGAAGCCAAGACTTCTCAAACATTGTGTCTGAATCCTCACAGATTTTTTTTAAGTGGGCTTTCTTTTTTACAGCTTTGGAAATATCAATATGTTACCACTCTTCTACGTGGTCCAGGCCCATTTGTGCGCTTACTTCTTCTCTACTCCCAGTCTGGCATCTAACAGGGTGTGGAATTCATCCAATTGGTAAGAGTTTATATGGTGTCACCCTTCCCATGTGTTTACGCATCAACAAATATATGTCTCTAAGCTTCAGGTAAATACAGGAACTGATAAGAAAATTTCTAGTGTTAGCTAATACATTTTACAATGTGTTTCTCTTCCTTTATTGTGAATTTTGAAGTTTCCAGAGGTAGTTCCCACAGCCTTATTTTCCTAGTGTCTGTGAGCATTGGCAGACCTCCCATGACATGTCTTTGCTACTATGGTATAATCCTTTTTCTGTTCAGGGTACTAGTCAGACCCAGCATGTTGGCCCTTGCTTAAAATCAGAGCAGGTGACCTACTAAGTAGGAAATATTTCATTCTCATGGTTTATATACTCCAAACTATAACTTAGCCTGGCCTTGTTTGGTGCTTGGCCTTGACTGGCCTTGTTTTTTAAGAATACTGAAAAAAATCTTCACAGAACATCCATAGGAAGCACCAGCTGTACACAACTGTTAAGACACTATCAGAAAATCCAAGTCAATTTAGAGATTGGCATCATCTGGGTTATTACATCTTTCAAGTAAGCATGGGCAAACAGATGTGGAATCAAGAATTTTACCAGGTCTCTAAAAAGATAAAACAGAATGAAAACTAAACATGTAGTCCTCTGCCCTGCCACTGAATTTCCCACTGTAATACTAACCCACTAACTGCTTCCCAGCTGAGGTAGGAAAGAGCCGTGGAGATCCTGGGATGTGCTGCACTCCGTCAGCCTTCACTGCCCTTGCTTGCACACGAAGGCTTTCCCTAGTGCCTTTGGGAGTCTGCAGGACTGCAAGCAAAGTCACCACTCCTGCCCTGCCCAGCTGTGCTCCTCGCCTAGTCACAACCCATAGCAGAACTCCCTTGACCCAGCGAGGTCATTTGTCATCGCAGGCTGGCCTGCCTCTTATTAATGCTCAAATTGTCCACTCCCCCTTTCATTGGGAAGACCCAAATAAATAATTTTAAATACCACCTATAAGGCTACAGCTGTCCCCAGAAATGTAATTCCAATTGAATTCCTAACTGCTCCTTTAAGAGCCAACTTAAATGTCACCTCTAAATGATAACTGCTGACATTTACTCAGCAATTACTATGAGCCATGCACTTTGCTAAGGATTTCCCATGAATTTTCTCATTTATATCCCCCACCCACCCACCCAAAAAAACCCTCTGATATAAGTACTAGCATAGTCCCCATTTTACAGATGCAGAAACCAACAAGTTATTTAACTTTAACCAGTGTCTCATGGTGGTAGTTCAGAAGGCCAGTAGCCCAGTGACCAAGTCTGTGGAGTCATTCAGTCAATGATCTGAGTGGCGGAGGGGCACAGCGCTCTGAGCATGTCCTCTAAGGTCACTCTCATGCTCATGCTGACCTATCCAGCACTTGTCTTCTCAGACTCAACAAGGCCACCGTCTTATCCCCCGCTGGCTTATTGCCTGGCCTACAGTAGATGTGCCAGTCATATCTGTGGAAGGGGAAAATACAAGGGAGAAGGCAAGAACCAGTTGGCTTTCTGGCTTTAGGTTTGAAAAATACAGTGACCCTTGCCCTGCCCCTTTTGCCCCCCAGCAAACATATTTTTGAGTGAAAGAAAGTAAAGTCTTCAGTTTAAACAGCAGCTTGCAGTCCCACTTCTGCCGTTTACTCATCAAGTGGCTCCCCTGCATCTCATCTGACTGGGAGCCTCAGTTTCCACGCCTTATAACATGGTTTTCTTTTCTTTTTATTTATTTATTCATTTATTCTTTGGAGTTAAGGAAATTAAATGAAGTGATGCATGTGAATAAGTCCAGCAAAGTACCTGCTGCTTAGTAATTGTTGATTGTGGGTTTCTGTTAAAGATGTACAGAGAAGAGGTTGACATATTTCGTATCATATAGAGGAATGTGTAGTCATCACTGATATATATATATATATATATATATATATATATATATATAGTGATTAGGCCAAATGGTTCTATGTCTAAACATTAAAGTATAACATGTGCAAGCATCATCGGGAACATCTATTTTATGCCTCAATGTCAGCTTTGGTGAGACGTGTATCTGTTTATATTTATGATGCAAATACATGGCGCTGCTCCTGGTCAGAACGATTCAAATGTCTGTTCTTTTCTCCTCCCACCTCCCCCCATCCTGAGAGGCTGTATTTCTTCCCATGCCCTCCCTCCAACACCCTCCACCTGCCTGTCACCGTTCAAAGACAAGCCCCTCAGAATGAAACCTCCGCTTCCTTTGTTTTCCTGGTTTCCATTTTGTATCCTAAAATATTCACTCCAAGTTCCGCCTGACAGACGTCCCTAATCTAATCTCCACGTCTGCTTTCTAATTTTCACAGTCAGGATAAAACAAATAGGTTGGAGTTAATTGCCGGAGCAGCGGGCCGGAGCTCTGAGCTGTGATTTATGAGCTGAGTGCAGGCTCTCTGCAACACATTTTTCTTAATTTATTTTTAATGAGTCTCTCAATTAATTTTCTTGGAAACATCTTAATGATGTTGGAGGCGGGTGTTAATGAGGTCTGCACCAGCTCCTAATTTTGCATATTTTAAAATGCCTAATGTCATGTCGCACCCTTTCTTTCTATTTTAAAAGGAGGGGCAGTGAGAGATGTTGTTGAATGGAGAATTTTCCCTCTTCATGCCTCAGACTTTTGCTTAATATTTCAGACTTTTGGAGCTGGCGAGCATCTCCCAGCTCTTGACACCCCCTTCCCCGCCCACTCACCTTCCGCTCTCTTAGTCTGAGAAGCTGCCGCAGGGACGGGAGACGCACAGTCCCCAGGAAGTGGACACTTCTAGGGAACACACAGTAGCCCTGAGTGAATTGAACCAGAGAGTACTCTTCTGGATGATGTCACCCTTCTCAGAGCAATGCAAGTTGAGGAAAGCGTGTGAGGGGTGCCTTGTCGCATCTGTGCAGCCTGGGCACCAGCCCTGTCTAAGGTGCAGCCTGAGTACCGTCCCTGAGCTCTCTCCCACTTTTCAATTCCCAAGACAGTCTGCACTGGGTCTTCACTGCTCTTCATTCTTTATCTTCTAGTTAGAGCTCATTTTTCTAATTAAATTATCATTAAATGATGTAGACAGAAAACTTAGGAGATATGAAAGAATGCATTAAATAAGGCGAAACTAAATACTGACAAAAGTTGACGATTATTGAAATCATGACATCTCTCCTTGTAGATATTTTCACTTCTTATTCATGGGCACTTGATTTTAATTTATGAATTTTTGCCGCTGAATATTACTTTTTCCATTTAGCATTATAACATAAGTAACAAACTTCTTTCAAACATCAGTTTTCACAGTTGTTTAATATTCCATTGAACAAATGTGTCATAATTTACTAAACCATCTAAGCTAATTCTCAAATTGCTCTCACAAGCACTTTCTGATGAATATTTTCTATATAGAAAGACCTTTTTAAAAAAAAAGATTTATGTATTTTTATTGGAAAACCAGATCATATTTACAGAGTCCAAAAGAAACACAAGGAAAATCTTCCATCTGCTCGCTGATTCACTCCCCAAGTGGTGGCAACAGCCAGAGTTGAGCTGATTTAAAACCAGGAACCAGGAGCTTCTTCCAGGACTCCCATGTGGCTGCAGGTTTCCAAAGCTTTGAATCATCCTCTAATGCTTTTTCAGGCCATAAGCAGGGAGCTGGTTGGGAAATGCAGCAGCCAAGACATGAACTGGCACCCATATAGGATCCCGGTGCTAGCAAAATGAGGATTTAGCCACTGAGCCATTCACCAGGCCCAAAAGACCTTATTAAAAAAAAATAAAAGGAATTACTTCCTTTGTAATAGCCTAGGAAATTACTGATTTAAACAGTATAATTCTTTTTAAGGTTCTTCCTCTAGATTTCCAAGCTACTTTTCAAGAAGTTGTGCCAGTTTACTTCCAATAGTGTAGCCAAGTGTTTCTTCAATCTTGGCAGAGCATAAAGTACTACAATTGTGAAACGTATTTGCTACTTTTGTTGGCAGATATAAATGTATTTCTTTAATTTCTCCAGTAATAATTATACAAACTTCATCACTTCATATTTTAGTACCTTTTACTATTATTTATATTTGAAGTAGTTTATGTCTTATGTCTGTAAGAGAAAGATTATATAATCTTGGATACTATGCAGCTCTTTCTTACTCCATATTTGATGACATAAAGTTGGCAGTTTGAAATCAACTATGATGGCAGTGTTTATACCATGAAATTGGTGAACACTGCCGATTGGGACTTTGTTTATTGTCGATTTTATATAGGACTTTATAAGTTATAAAGCATTAATAATCCAGATAATTAAAAGCATGTTGCATCTGTAGTCATTACATTATGATTAGTCCAAATTGTTGAGGAAGTATTCTTCCAATATTTGAAAACTATTAACTGATCCAACAAAGAAACATTCCACATCACTGGTAAACAAGTAAATTCTGGTATATGTCTTCATTATTTTATTTATTCATTAAGGTAAAAGAATATTTCAACTACTATTCACATGGATATCTTCATTTATCTACACTTACTAATAAACTGTATCCAGCTATATATACATTGTAACTTTAATATAATGATTGTATTAAAATTAGTTCTAAAGACTGTGCTATGCATCCCTTATGTCAACAAATATATGATGAACTGACTACATATGCATGTGTTATTTTTGGAGTTAGTTGTTCAACCGTTTACCAGCACACCATTACCTTAACTGTACTCCCATTGCCCTGAACTTGATCTCACACAGACGCAGTCATTAGTTTAGCCCTGAATCCTAGAAAGAAAGCTAGATGTTAGTGAGTTCCAGCAGTTCTTTCCAGGGTCTACCTTTTGGTCGCTGAATATTAATTTCGTTCTTCTTCCCCCACATAGAACATACGTATCTCTCCCCATAGGCAACAGCCCTGAGTCCTTGCAGCCACTTCATCCCAGATCATAGTCAGGATCTCCAGGTAACGTAAAGATCGTCTGTCATGTGGCTCTTCCTGGCATGGCAACTAATGAACTGGATGAATTTAGCTGCTTTCCCCTCAACCTATATACTGTAGTGAAGCAAGATAACAACAATAATTGCAATTACAAATTCCTTGTCAAAAGAAAAAGAAAGAAATGAAAATGGGATATGCTTCCGTCCTTCATTCGATACAAATGCTGGAATCCCATGGGGCATAGAGTGTGACGGTCTCCTACCCTGACAAGGACTCAGATCTTCTCTTTGAGAAGAAATCCTGTCAATAGGTTACAACTGAAGTGTGTATTGGAAAATCTTTGTCCCTATTGGGGAGCCATATAGACTTAACAGCCTATGGCATACTTTCTGCATATACACGGGAGGCTAAACGAGTTTTGTTGCTCAAGCAAAGGCATTTAGTCCAGACTGCTGGTTTCCTTAACAGAACAGTGCTCTCAAAAGCCAGTATAGGCTTTGACTCTGTTTGCTTCTCAGTTAGTTCTATGTGTCCTTAAGGACAACCAAAGATACAGCCCAAATATGGCTCTTAACCCTGTCTCGTATGTTTCACCAGACCTTTGTCATTTATCCTGTACTCTTTTGGGGTCTAGAAGCTGGGAGTTTTTTCAACCCTTTGACTCTGCAAATGTCTGAATTCTTTTTTGTTCCCATTTATTTCTACTTACACACCTGCTAATTTTCTGAGTCCATCTCCTTAACAGTTCAGCAAAGGCTGCCAATAAAAGCCAACAGGTAATACTGATAGTGTGCTTTCTAGATTCTCCCTCTGGAGCTGCAAACCTGAAAGGAGATACAACCACTGGATGACCACAGTTTTACTGCTGTGTGTCACGAGTTTCCTCTTTGATCTTCTAACAATATCTTTGACATTCACTGCCTGATCACAAAATCACCGTCCCATAGTTTAGATTTTCACTGGGGTCATCATCCCATTTCAAGATTCTAATGTCTATACTAGTCAGATAGGGTGGGCTAACTGTGGAAACAAAGAAATTCTAGCAGCATAACATAAAAGAAGGAGTTTCAACACCATAGAATTGTTCATATCTAATGCCAGGAAGCTCACTGCAGATCTCTCGGCACCAGGTTAAATCCTGGGCCTTACAGCACAAATTCTTTACAGTTACTCCTGCAAGCCATATTGCTTCATGTGTTATAAGCTCTTTGATTTATAACATCTAAAATATTAATTTTTTCAAATTCAATTTTGTCTGTGGTAGTCAGTATTTAAATTTGTATTTAGCATAGCATTTCTTTATTTTGCTATAGCATTCTAGTTGGCCACGTCGACATCAAACTGATATATGCAATTAAATACTCAATAGTAACAAAAGCTTATAATAAAAGGAATGTCCTTCTTGCCCCTCTCCTGCATGATCCTAAATTGACTTCACAAAGGCAGCCACTGCCAGCTCACTTAGCTGTTCCTTCTGAGAGTTACCTCCATGCCTGTAGATAATGGTTTAAGCTGTTTATTTTGGCAAAGTTAGAAATTACCTGGCAACTTCATTTTATGATAAATGAGAATTTAGTTATCCCACCTCACTTTACTCCTCCTTCAACTAATATATTCAATATTTATGCCAATAAAATAGTGTTAAACTTCTGCTGACTGTTGAGTCACATAGTGAGTTGTGATTGTATTTTCTTTCCTCTGCAACTTAGTCTTCTGGCTCATTCTCTCACAGGGCTGAAAGTCAAGTGTCAACCAGGGCTTTAGTTATCCTGACATTCACCTTGGAGAGAATCCACTTCCAAGATCATTTCAGGAATTGTTGGCAGGACTCAGGTCCTCACAGTTTGGCCAAGGATCTCCCTCATTTTTCTGTTGGGTGGACCTTTCCATGAAACAGTCCACAGTGTGATATCTGGCCTTTGTCAGAGCAAGCAAGCAACAGAGGAGAAGACAGGCAAGGTGGAAGTCAGAGTCTTTTAAACTCCTTTTCATGAAATTGACATCCCATCACTTTTAACTATCTTCTAGTTATTAGGAGCAAATCAGTAATTCCAGATCAACAGGCGGGAATTATACAAGACAGGATTACCAGGAGTCTGAGATCATTAGAATTTATTTTAGAAAATTCCCAGCATACCTTAAAAAAAAAGCCTTCTCATTCTCTCTCTTGCACTCATCTGAACTGTCTTGCTCTCAGCTGACATTCTGAGAGTTCCCTTCACCATTCCTGGGCAGGAGTCTATTCCTTGGATCTGATTCCTTCTTTTATGTCTTTCATTTATTTGAAAGGCAAAGGGAAACAGGAAGGATGGGATGGATGAAAATAAGGAAAGATAAGGAAACATAAGAGTCCATCTGCTGGTTCGCTTCCCAGATACACAGCGTGGATGAGCCCAGGGCATGCCAAAGTTAGCAGCCAGGAGCTCCATTCGGGTCTGCCATATGTGTGCCAGGAACCCGAGGACTTGAAGCATCATCCCGAGGTGCACATTATCTGGAAGCTGGGATAGAAACGAACTTGAACACAAACACTCTGACATGGGATGCAGGTATCCCACACAGCATCTTAACTGCAGTGCCATGTTCTTTTCTTGGATTTCTCTTTCTCATTTTGAAGAAGCACATTTGCAGCTAGTGCTCTGTAACAAAGGTAGCAGGAAGGTAAATTTTCTAAGAATTTTCTTAGAAATTTTCTTAGAAATGCTCTTATCATATTATCTCTACACATCTGGCCAGGTACAAACTCAAAAGTAAAATTACTTTGTAAGAGAATATGTAAGGCATGGCTCTACTTTATTCTAGCATGAAGTGTAAGTGTTGAGATAAACTGTTTCTTATTTCTCTCTAAGTGACCTGTTCTTAAATGTTGTCTGAAACTTTTAAGAGCTGCTTGTTCTGGATATTCTCAAATTTAACAATGATATTCCTCGGTCCAGTCTCCTTATTCATTTATTATGCTAGATACTCTAGACACACTCCAGACTAAGAATCTTATCCTTATATATTGAGAATTGTTCTTATATATTTAACAACTTCCTTTTTCCATTTGACCACTTTTTTCGAAAAGTCTGATTAACTGGCTATCGGAACTTCTAAATCGGGGTGAAGCAAAATCTGAGGGGAAAGACCATGTGCTGAACAATGTAAGTTTTGCAGGTTGTGTGTGGTCTTTGTCGGCCATTTTTCCTCTTTTTTTTTAAATGCAACCTTTTCCAAATTTAAAGAGTCATAACCAATTTCTTCTAGATAGATCTATCCTCTTTTATCTTTATTTTTCAGTAAAATTTACTTGATTGGAGAGAATAAATATTTCACGGTACTGTCTGTATAAAAACATTTGTTAAAGTTACAAAACCGCTATATCCTTAATAAATTCGCTTGATAAACTTTCAGTACCTGCTATGCTGTAAGCACTAGTGTAAGCTTTGCTGAGTCAGCAGTGGACAAAAGACACAGCCTCATCCTTCCCAGGGTGTATTTTCTCATTGGGGAAGACAAATAATGAACTAATAAGCATTTTTATATGCATCAGGTGATTTTAATGGTCACGAGAGAAATGAGGCTGAGTAAGATGAGGTGAATGGCAGGCTGCCGTTTCACAAGGTGGCACTTGAATCTTGGTTGTAGGTTAACCAGTCTGCCCATTCACACCAAAAAACGTTCCTTGGTCAGAGCTGCTCAGTGTCAGTTATCTGTGGATCTTGAGACTGATGTCCCCCCCAGGTTTTCATCTATGTCATTCATTTCTGTTTTTAACCCAGATGGCTTGGTTCTAGTTGTGCAATAATTGTTATTTCCTGACATAAGCTGAACTTTCCATGCAAAGGAATCAACACACTTAAAGTGATCATCTCTTAACTATGGGGGTTAGGTGCCTTGTTTCTGTTGTTATGGGAGGAAACTGAGGCACAGCAACCTAAAAGCACAAGAATCTCTGGTAAAACTATCAAAGTCTAGCTGACTTCAGAAAACCTTAAGTCACGATGTTGCTGTGGGGATTGGATAGGACCGCTTCTCTGCAAGTGCCCAGCACAGCTTTAAATACACTACGGAATTCTTGCTTCTTCGTCCTCTTCCTTATTTCTGACCACTCGGGTGATATAAGCACCCCTTACCACCATTCAGTACCTGGAAAATAACTTGCCTCTCTTAGCAGGCATTTTCTTTTTTCTGTAATTGTTGATAATCCCTTCCAGCATATGTGGTGAGCGTCTTGGTCGTCTTGGGCTGTTGAGGAGTTGCCTTCTGGGTCATTTTAGTGATCACTTAGGTGACCATGGACAACTTTTCATTCATCCTGTGAAGTCCTGGCAAGCATTGCTCCAACTGCCCTAGGGAAGACTTTGCTTCCTCAACACTTTTCCTTTTGCTTTGAGTCATTAGTGACCCAGTATCCATAGGAGTGAAATTGGCCCAGTTTTCTCAGCCTGTCAATCTCTGTTAACTCAAAGAAGGCTGAAAAATGAATTCTTTTTTTGTCCCTATCCAAATGTGGCAGCTGTTTAATTTCAATTAGCAAAGCTTGAAAAAGAACATTATGTCGTGAGTAATGAACGCAGGAGGGCTTTTCTTGCTCACTTCCACCCTCCCTCCCAAGTGAGGTTCCATGGTTACCCCTAGCAAGGCTGTGAAGTTGGATTCTAGGGGATCCTGGTGCTTGGGCTTTGATGTAGACCTCTCTTCAAACAAGGGACAGTAGAGGAAGCCCAAGCCTCCAGGAAGTATTCATTTAACTTTTCAAATCTCAAAGTTAGCTGCACAGATCAGACTTGTCTAAACCAAAGTGCCAACTTGTTTACCTCAAGCCCTTGCTTTTTCCTCTCTGGAAGTCAGCCTGCTTTCAAAGCTCCTCCCTCCTGCTGGGGCAGGCCAATGCCTTTCTCCTCTATCAAACAAGTATTTGTGCTAGTTGATACATTAGAATATCTACAAGCGTGCGTTCCATGCATCAGCAAGGGTCCCAGCAGGAAACGGAATTCACTCCTCCTCACAGTTTCAGATTAAGACTTGAGGAAAGGAGATACTGACAGAAGTGAGAAACTAAGCAAGGAAGGGTACCAGAGACAAGCAAAATCAGAAAAGCTGTTGCTACCCCCTAGGTTAGAAGGAACAGCACGAAGATATGGCAGGAGCAGAACCAGTGAGGACTCAAGGAGTGGCCAGTAAAATACGGAGTCGTGAAAAAAAACATGAGTTTTACAAAAAGGCTGATGCAGAATAAGAACATGGAAGAAAACACCCTCCTGCCTCCCGGTCTCCCACATGCACCTCCCATGACCCTCCCAACCAGGACAAATCACTGTTACATCTTGTTGATGGGTCTTCTTTCCTTTGCTGTGTGTGAACCTTGTATTACCCTAAGGGTGAGTCCTGTTTTGGCTTTGTAGCCCCTGGAACTTAGCCTAGTATCAAGGGCATGGTGCTCAGTAATGCTCCTGTTACATTATTTGAGCATAATTAGCTATTAAATTAAGACAAAAGATATCACTATATGTTATATTGCATCTATGACTGTTGCATCTATGGACTTGGGACTGTTGCTGAAGGACCATGCTATTGTAATAATATATGGGAAAATAGTTGGGGGGCAGGGATGGAAGGGTAGAAGGGGGAATCCTTGTGCCCATGGAAACATTTCGGGAAAATTTTGAAAAATAATAATAATAAAGAAAAGCCTGCTGTAAGAGGTTAAATGAAGGAGATTTTTAGGAAGAAGAATCACCAGGGCTAAATGCCCTGGGGCCCAAGAGGTTAAATGGGATCTAAGAGCAGAAGTGTGTTGAAAGGGGAGTAGCAATGAAACCAGGATTCTAGTGGAATATTTACAAGGTTGGAACAGATTTCATCACTATTTGACCCTCACATCTCACTCACAGTCTCAATGTTTCCCTTGTGAATAAATCCTCCTATCCCCTTTTTGGGCTGCCGGATTGATCAAATGAGGACCAGTGCAGGACATGTCATTGTAGCTTAGGCAACTCGCCACCTGATCCAGCTAACAGAACTTCAGGACCCTTTGCTCCTTCTGACCCATTTGACACCCATACCTTAAAAGCATACATCCCCATATTTGTTTAAGCAAATGCTAAGGTGATTAACATGCTGGCAAGAAATAGATCCATCTTGCATGAGTAACGAAAAGCTCTGAACACAGAACAATTAACTTGGACGAACTTTGTCAGCACTGTGTGTTTATCCCAGGGGATTTCAGATAATAAACTGGATTTTTCCTGTGCCCCAGATCTTTTCTGGCTACCTATTTCTACAGAATTACCTTAAGCTTACCATTGGGATAGAAAATATGTTCAGTTGAATAAACTTCTTGGGTGAGATGGGGTAAGGGGATAGACAGAACAGAGGTTGCTGTGGCCTACCAAGTCTCCTTTATCATGCAAAGAAGTGTCAGTTGATCCTGCTGCTCCTCTGAATTAGGGTGCGATTTTTATTCCTATTTTCCTTCCTCTTTTATTCTCGAGTGGGTGAATCGTGTCTTCCTGCCTCTGTTTCCCTATCATACACTTCTTCTTTGGCCCCTAATAAGCTGATTTTATGGTACTTTTGGTGGTTACTTGACACAGAGTGCCTAAACATTTGGTCAGACATTATTCTAGTTATGTCTGAGAGGGTATTTTTAAGTTTTAGGCTTGTTTTGTTTTGTTTATGAGCCTCATTGAATTGCCATTCCATGCTGGCTGTCAAGACAAAATGGCACTCTAGGGAGATGAAGACGTTCTGCATAGGGCTACCTTCTCCACATAGCTTGCGTTTCTTCCAACACTAGAAAAACATAATGTAAGGAACTCATACCTTTCTATGCAAAAGAATCCTACCAGCATGGATTTAAACGTGTGGCGCTTTCTTTGTTGGTTTTTTGTTTGTTTTATTTTGTTTCAGTTTATTGGGGAGGCAGAGAAACAGCTCCCATCTTCTGGCTCACTCCCCAGATACTCAGATGGACAATGGTCGGGCTGGACTGAATTCAGATTGCAGCCGGGAACACCATTCAGGTCTCCCCTGGGGCTGACAGGTGGGAAGCCACCCCACTGCCTCCCAGGGCCGCCATTACCAAAAAGCTGAAGTCAGGAGCTAGAGCCAGGAATCTACCCCATGCACTCCAGTGTGTGCCATGGGTGTCTTAACCACTAGGCTAACACTTGATTTTTTGGTTTTTGTTTGATTTGGTTTCCATTTTAGAGATCACATATTTTCTGATTGAAATCCTGATTCACATAAAACCCCTCTATAAAGGTATCAGAAAGGTAAACATTTCCTAGCCCACTTTACTAGTGTTAGTGTTAGCTATAGTCATCATCGCTTTGTTGTGCTCAGCTGAAAGCAGTACTGTAGAAGGCCATGTTGAACACTAATTCTACTGGCAGTGTGGCCTTGGGTAAGTCACCTAACTCTTGGGACCACAAGGTCACTGTAAAATGGAAATACCAGTAGTTACACCCACAGTCCTGGAAAGTGGTTAGAGCAGTGTCAATGCTCATATAAAGGTTGGTGGATCTTAACTATTATCACTTCCAACTCACTTCCACCTTCCCTGCTTCCCCTGGGTGCCTCTAACTAGCTGAGCTTAAACTACATCCAGACCCCTGGGTGAAGGTACATTTGGAAAATGTGAGTGTGGAAAAAACGGTTCCTGGTTTTCCCGGTTCCCCACCCTCACATGTTCTTGTCCCACCCTCCACCAGGGTTGGGAAATGAGGTGCCCAGCTGTATTCCAGAGTGACTAGAGCAACTTTCAAAGGACAGAACTTCAGACCTTTTCTGCTAAAACCAAATTAATAAAAGTGTTGGGGGATGGGGTATTAGAGAACACTCATAATAACATTAACAAGGGAGAAAAGATCCAGAAAATATGTGAAGGAGCCTGGATATCCTTTATAAATCAAAGGTGTAGAACTGTGCCATCTCTTTGCTTCAGTTCAGCCACTGTGATTTCCAACTTTTTGCAAAGGACTGCGGGAATCAGTGGGCTAGAGAACATCCCACCCAGCCACATGCTGGATGAAGACCGAGGGAGGCTATTCTGAGGGTGAATATCCGTGTCTGAAAAATGCCAGGAAAGCAAAAGAAACATATGCTGGGTTAAGCTTTCTGAAGTGACTCAGAAAGTTGGCACCCAGCTCCTGGTTTTGTTTGTCAGATCAGTCCCTGCTGAGGAAAGCAAACAGCAGGTTACTGTAGAATACACCTGTCTTAGAGCAGCTGTTTGATGTTAGCTGGCTTTGATTGTCAACCAAGCAATTTGCTTAGGATTTGGAAACAAAGGAAGGAGATTGTCAAAAGCTGGAGGAGCAGGTGACATGCAGCATGCCTGCGTGCTCCCAGCAGTCAAGAGGAGGATGTGTGAGCAAGAAGGAGAGATTGGCGCCAGGGGTGGTGCACTTTGGGAAAATGACAGCCTCCTGCAGGGCAGTAATGGGATCTCCGAAACAAAATGCCAACTCTCTATTCCAATAAAGTCTTGATGTTGCCAAGGCCCACACCAGTAAATGAGTCTCTAGCCAGTGTCAAGGTGGGACTGAGGGTGCAAAAGTGTTCAATTCTCATTATGATTAGAGGAAGAACATCAGCAAGGGTGCCATAAAGGATGCCAGCCAGGTAGTTTATAATTACAGTGACTGAGATTACTGACAAATCTACCTCTCCTTCAAGATCCATCTCCAGTTCATGTCAACTCATTCATTCCTTCACTCACACAAGGGTATCCATTCAGCACCTTCTAGGTACAAGACGATGAACAGTGTCAGATGTGGTACCCATATGGAGATAAGTGATAAGGGTGAGCTTCTCTAAAGTAACCTTCTCTGATAGAAAGACATGAATAACTCTAGCACAAGGTAGTATGTGAAATAAAATGATGTGAAAGTTCCAGTACAGGAGAATTTCTTTGCTTTGATGCAGAGGCACGAGGAGGACCTAGTCCTGCCTGAATGCAGGCTCTGAAGAGAAGTTCGTGTAAGCACCAGGGGTGTAGTCTTTGCAGGCAGCCTGCACCTCCATGTGCCACTTTGTGTGGTTGTCATTCAATAGATCTGATCTCATTTCTACGGAACTTCAATTATAAGCTTTTGGAAAGTATTTTTCATGAATTAGGATAATGCAAGTTAGTTAATAAGGTTGTTACTGGGCAATTAATAAGTAATTAGTCCTTTTTCTGAGATGGGGATTGGTCCTGGGGAAAGATAAGCATTGTATAATAACTGATCTAGAAATACTGTGCAATCTCCTGATTAAGCTCAATGTTAAAGGAGTGGAATTGGCAGCTCTGCTTGAATTCCCTGGTATTTGTTTTACAGCCACGCCTTTTTGTATTCTGGGAAATGTTCATTGTCACGTGTGGGAAAATTACTCTGAAAAATCACTGTTTCGAATTAGGATATTCAAAAGAGACATGTGTGATTTCATCTGAATTAAAAACCAGTTCTAATACAGGGAAATATTGAAGTTTTTTCTAGCACCTGTTGAAAATGAAAAAAAAAAAAAACCCTGTAATGTAAGTATGGGCACAATTCCTGACTTTCAAACTCCAATTTATCATTAAATCCAAACCAAATTGTTCTGAGGATAATTGTTTAGCATAAAATTATGAACTCAGATTAGCATCCCATCGGGCTCTCAGGGGAAGTCTTGAGAAATGTTGGCATAGAAACAACTCTTAGCTTTCCCATCAGACACCTCCAGGCCAACATTAAAGCAAAACTGGAGAAAGGGATGGAAAACCAATGAGGAAGTCACAAATTGTGCACATATGGCAGTCCAGAGAGCTTTGAAAATCTGCTGTGTTGGAAGAGTGGGGACCCTGGGAAGGGTGGAGACAATGAGCTATTTAAGCCATGAAGCAGTAAATGAAGGAACAATTTTCTAGACAACAGGGTCGTAACTGAACTAAAGCACCCAGGGACCCCACAAAGAACAATCTTGTCACTAGTATGTCACCAGTAGCTTGCAGCATCAAAGCCCTTAGCTAGTTCACCTCCCAAGGCAGTCTGCTCTCCTCAGGTCTGATATGCAAGGTCCAAGAAGACTTGAGTTACTTCCTTCAAGTAGAGCCCTTCACTTGGTGGATCGTTGCCTTGCCTCACTGATGTAGAGGAGGCATGGAAGAAAGCACCAGGTATTATGGGAAGCTCTGGAGAAGTAACCCATGTTTGTAGAGACTCAACTAAGTCAAAGCCTTGTGCTCCTAGAGTGTGAGTCTTTATAGCTCAGAGGAAGGTCCCACACAACTTCTGAAGATAGCCGATATGGCCAGCTTTCAAATGAACACCTACAGGTGGAAGTTGTGGTACAGGAAGTTAAGCTATGGTTTGGGATGCCTGCATCGCATATCAGAGACCCAGTTCAAGTCCTGGTTCCTCCACTTCCAAGCCATCTTCTTGCTCATATAGTGAACAAGATGATTTGCTCCTGTAACCTTTTGCGAGACTCAGATGGAGATTTCAGCTCCTGGCTTCTGCTTGATTCAGCTCTTTAGGGAAAGAAATGGCAGACAGACCATGTTTCTTTCTCTCTTTTTTCCTTCCTTTCTCTCTCTCTCTCTTTGAAGTGAATGAAAATAGAATGAACACTTTTAAAGTAAATAAAATACTCCACCTACTTTTGTCAATTCAGAAAGTCTCCAGTTGAACAATGTTTATCAAATACCAGAGCATTTGTATTATAGGAGATATGGAACGCCTTAGGATAAAGTGTGATCTCTAGGGGTTTTCTGCCTGGCTTAAATAAAGGAAAATGGTGCGATACTAAGGTCTGATAACAGAAAAGTATGGACTTTGGGGAGCAGGAGGTCTGAGTTCAAATGCTGGCTCTGCTATTTTTTTAACGTGTGACTTTTAGCAAATTTCTCACTCTTCTTGGCGCCTCAGTATCCTCATCTTTAACATGAGGTTACTTCATTGAATAATAGTAAAGACTAAATGATTCTCCACATTTTGTATATGCTTAGAATGGAGCCTGGCACCCAGTGAGTACCATCAAAGAGTTAAACATCATAACTCCTATTACTGTTGCCATTGTCTCTGCCTTCTGGTTCCTGTAAGCAACTGAGCTCCCCTGCCCTAGAATAGTGGGTTTCAACTGGGAACATTTTGATCCCCAATAGATATCAGACAATATCTGGAGACACTTCTAGTTGTGATGATTGGTGAGGGTGTACAGCTGCTAGCTGCTCGAGGGTAGAGATCCAGAGATGCTGCTAACCATCTTGGAGTGCCCTGGACAGCCCTGCAGCATGGAGTTAACTCAGCAGTGTCAGGACTGAGCCACTCTGGCCTAAATATATCATATTTGCCTTTCACTCTAAATTCTTGCCACTCACCTACACATATTGTTGGTTGTTAGGGTGCGAATGGCCTCTTTAGTCAGAAACTCCAGGCTGCTTCTCTATCCTCTTTTTTCTTCTTCTCTTCCTCTTTCTTTCTTTCCAACTCCTAGAAATCTCTGGGGAAATCTACCTTCATCTTTCTTCAAGATGTTAAACTATGCTCCCAAATCCTATCCAAAGGCATCTGGGTTTGGAAAAGTTTGCAGTGCAGGCCTGTCCAGTCACTGTTAAATATTTAGCCTCCTCAGCCCTGAAGAGTGAAATGCTGACAGGACCTTCCATTCATTTAAACTATTGAGTAAATACATTAAAATAGAGAAAGGAAAATTTAGACTGAAATCTCCAAACGTCCTCCAGCCTAACTCGGCTTACGTTCTGTAACAGATGTGCATCCTGGGAGCCTATAGTAACTCGAAGCAGCACAGGGATTTTTGTTCCCATAAGCCAAAAACCCTCAAGCTGCAGCTCTTCATGGGGCCATTTCCAGGAAGATCTGTTCACATCCCAACAGCCAGCATCACAACAGTCCTGTTAATTGCTAGTTAGTGTGTCTGTTAAATATCCCTAACTCTCAACTTGTTCCTAACTCCACTCCTGTCCCTCCAGGACAAGTGGGAACAGGGTCTGAAATGGAGCAAGGCACAGGAAAACGTAAAGATGTCACTTTCTTCTGTTACACAACAACTGAAAATGCAAAGGCTTTTGTTTGAGCAGAGTCAACAGGGCTACATATGAATTTGTAATGTCACCTTCACTCAGAATCCCACCGCTTCCAAGACAGGTCTGCCTTCTCATCTGTCTTCAGGATCCACACTTTTCATGAGAATATATCAAATTTGATTAGGTTGTTTCTATTTGCTCTGAAAAAGCTCTGTTGAATCTGCATCAAAATTTGTTCAGAGGCCATTTGTGGTTCCTTCATGCCCAAACCTCAGGTGATTGACCTCTGCTCAGGCACACACCTCCTCCCCTTCTAAGAAGATTGTGCAGGGAAAAGCCTCTTTGGGTCGTTTTTCTGAGAATGGGCCAGGTAAGTGGCATGCGCGTTAGCCCTCAGCCTGTGCAGTGCTTCGTAGGCAGTGGAGAAAACACTGACCACAGTGTCCTGGGAAGTGTCCTTGTGCTGAGACTTTGTTCTACCCACAACCTTTTGAGATCTCAATCTTCTTAGCTATAATATGCGCTCTACCCAAATCGTGGAGTTGCTGTGTAGTTTAAATAAGGTAACAGTTATAAAGGTATTCCGAAAAGCTGTAAGAATTGTGATAATGTTATTCCTCGACTATAGATTAACGAATGTAATAAAAATTGCTCTTGCTGGCATTAGCATAATAGCATGGATTGTCCTTCCTGTTAACGGAATTCATCATGGATAAAATGCTCCAGCCCCTTCCTGACGTCCTTCCATCATCTTTCTCCAGTAAGGAGCAGTGAGGTTCAATGGTCTCAAGACATGGACCTCCACCTCTGGGAAAGGTTCCAGAAGGCCATTCTGTCTACAGGGACATTGCGTGCATTTAGGTTAGACCTCTTCCAGTGCACCAATGGCCTGACCAGCTCTAATAAGAGGAGCAGCAAGTGCCTTAGCCTAGGAAGCTGGAAATGATGCTCCAGCATAAATCAAACCAACCTTGATTATAAAATGTGCTACCTTTTGTGGATAGTTAGGACAACTTGCTAGTCAAGCACAGCACTCCTCCATCCTAGCCACAGGGAGCTCGTACTGCTTTCAAGTCTCCAAAAGGCTCTAGCAGACTAGCGCTGTCTGGGGGTGTCCTGCTGTCCCACTCTGTGCATGGGCACATATGCAGAGAGGCCATCTGACAAGGGCCTTCCAAAGAACCCACTGTGGCAGACAGGGCAGGCTCAGAGCTGCCTGTGCTTCCCACAGCTTGGCCTGTGGTTTTCCCTCTCCAGAGCCAAATGTCACACTGCTGATAGAAAATGCATTGCAGCTCTTCATTTCCTCCCCGGCTGCTTCTGTCTCATCGGCTCCATGAAGCTTTCCATAGTTACCAGGCTCTCTCTGCGGGCAGTCAGCACTGCCCACCAGCAGCCTGTCCTAATTCCACACTCCCGTTTCTTTTCTTCTTGACTTGGCTCCACAAACCCCATCACAGCACAGAGCAAGAACAATGGCCTGGTACTAGCTGAGTAAGTCATTTGCAGCGACATTTTCTCCCTTATTAAAGGAAGGCACTGCAGCAACTAGCTCTTTTGTCTCAAAAGACTGTTCCAATAATCTCCCCGTGTTTTTAGGGTTCCTTTAGCTTAACCTTTAAGACGGACTCTCTCGGCCTCGTCACCACTTAGCTATTCAAGCAGGCTTTACATCTTTTTAAAAGTGACATTCATAAGGCGGAGAGGCAGAGTCATTGGAGGGCAAGGACCTCGCAAAGGCTGCCATCCAGAGCGACCACTGCCTCGTGCCTTGGAACACAGGCAGACTGCTGACAACACCTGAACCGATGGGAGAGAGGTGACCTTGGATTGGAAACAAAGGGTTTAGCCCCAGAAGCTTGCTTCCTAGTATCCTGCCATAACACAACAACTCACCCTAGGTAGCGCAGGAGTGCAGCAAACAAAGGCTCATTTGGCATCTCTGATATCATCTCTGAAAGTGAATAAGACAAATAGCTTAAAAGGGGCAGGAGAGATGGATGACGTTGCTAACTTGAGACTGTCCATATGAAAAACTCTGATTTATCAGCCTTCATAGAAGCTGATAAGCTCTCGAAATGAGTGTTCTGTGATGGGCAGCTATGCCTCCTGGTAGCTGTGTGGTTCTCCTGGTCAGGGCTGGGAGAGGTGACCGTGTCAGGGACTGAAAGTACACACTCTGATCCCACCAGTCACTGGCCCGTAGACTTCGCGTGTTGTGGCAGGGCTGTTAATTGTGGCTTTCCAAGATGCAGCTACATTTTCCAAAGCTGTTGGGAATTATAATTCAGGATAGGTTTGGCATGGAGGGAAAAAAATACTACCGCTGAAGGTGGAGACCTGTCATTTTTTTTGTCCACATGATTATGAGAGCTGTGTTCCTTGCAACAGCAAAGTCAGAGAAATCGTGCAGCCAGTTGGAGAAGAGGGGGGCAGTTCTCCCCAGGGCAGGGGGATGTGCAGGATCCAACAGGGAGAGGGAAGCTATTATTGAAAATAAGAATAAGAAAATAGAGCTGTAAAGTGAGTGTGTAGTGGGGCTGCATATTGGTGCTGAATGGTATCTGAGCACTGGCTGGAGCTGCCTGAGCAAGATTAAAATCTGCAGGGAAATTTTGTTCCTTAGCACTGGCAGAAATTAGGAATAAATTCAATTGCATTCTGCACAATAGCTGGAAGCGATTGAGGTTAAGTGGCCTTGCTCTCTGATGTGTTAGTATTACTGAGCACTCTCTGTTCACGTGACTCGGCGCGATCTGCTCTTGGAACACATCGCCATGGCAACTGATGATTTCTATTACAGTACATTCAAGTTCACATTCTAGGCCTGTCATACGCTTGGAAATTTCCAGTTAAAATATTTATTTATGAAAAAAGGAAACAAAGAGAGAAAGAAAGATAGACAGACGAGGCCACCCCCAGACTCTTTCACGGATAGAAAACAAAAATATGCTACCAATACAAAACGATTTCTATGCAGACAAGCAGAGAATGCTGCATTTCCATTTAGCTGTTACCACCAAACAACAACAACAACAAAATTTCCCTGGGGTGGCCAACTTGGCGGGAAGGAGGCAGGTTGGAATGTTACCTACTGTGGCTTGATGTGCAGGTGTGTTGTCACACTGAATGCGGAGCGACAGGAAAGGCCTGAGAGACCTGCAGATCAGGGTTTCCAATGGATTTTCCAAGGCACATGGTCCCCATCTCAACCTCCCACTCAGGTGTTGCATCAGTCAACCCTCAACGGAAAACTGTCCTCACCCCTCAGGCATGAAGCCAGGGTGGAAAGATCTCTAATTGCATGGGACAGGGTTCTGGTGTCCCCAAGGATACTCCAAGCTGACCCCACCAGAAGAAGGGGATAGCCCGGAACATAACATGACAGAATGCTCTCACCAAAGCCAGAACCTGTTCCATGATAGAGCTCCCAGGCACGGCCCAGGAAATTTCAGAGACCAATCCATTTAGGAAGACGCTGCGTAGGCTTATTTATGTCTAATGGCTTCTCCCCAGAGAGTGGCAGCCAAGGGTTAAGCATTGCTCCTTGGCCACGCACTACATAGGGACAAATTGCTAACAAGGCCTCCTGGCTTTTAGACTTTTTCCCTTAGTCAAGCACATTAAATATGGTGAATAAAAGACTCCCCAGTGGTTTTTCCATCAGAAGTTTCCAGGTGGCTGCAGTGACCCTGGGTGCCCAATTACCTGGTGAGGGCATCCCATGACTCACAGATGGTTCTCTCTCTAGCTATTACAATCTCTCTCTCTCTTTTTTTTTTTTTTTTTTTTTGGTTTGTGACTTCTGCTGAGTCTGATCAGAATCATATGGTAGTTCATAACTAGCTCCTAGTGAGACAATGTTTTCTGAATTTGCCTGATCACAAGAGTACCTCAGGACTTTCATTAAAATACATATTCCTGAACAAAATCTCCAGGGAGAGAGGCCTGGAAATCAGTATTCTTACAATCTAACAAATTTGAGTAGCTTTGTACTTGTATTGTAGAGCCTTTCAGCAATATTAGCGCTATTTTTCAAAAACTATTTTTGATCTACTCCTATGTTTCACTGTAAGGTACTGGGTCAGAGATCGTATAGGAAATTCCTAAGCATTATTAATATAGAATAGGACAAAATCAGCTTGAGCAATATTACAAAATGTAAGGGGTGGATTGGTGGCAGTAGTTTGGTTCTGGGGATTCCCCAATGGAAGAACAAATAAATTCAGTCCTGTTCATGTAAGCGTGGTTTCTTTTCTTTTTTTTAAGATTTATTTATTATTGGAAAGGTAGATTTACACAGAGAAGGAGAGACAGAGAGGAAGATCTTCCATCCACTGATTCACTCCCCACGTGGCCACAATGAATGGAGCTGAGTTTATCTGAAGTCAGGATCCAGAAGTTTCTTCCAGGTCTCCCATATGGGTGCAGGGATCCAAGGCTTTGGGCTGTCCTCAACTGCTTTCCCAGGCCACAAGCAGGGAGCTGGATGGGAAGTAGAGCAACTGGGATTAGAGCCAGCACCCATATGAGATCCCGGTACATGCAAGGCTAGGACTTCAGCCACTAGGCTACTGTGCCAGGCCTGTAGGTACGGTTTCTGTGCAAGCGAATAGGTAGCCCATGTGTAACAATACAACTTTTTAAAACTCTGTTTAACCAATATGCTAGTCTAGCTGCTCTAAGAAAAGAACACTATGCATGTAGAACAAACACCACTGACTGGGGGTAAGGGTGCATTGTAGGGTTAAATTTTTAGTCTCACTCAACAACTTTGTCTTTGAAGATTTACAAGACAGGTATCATGTTTAGAGATTGCTGACTGTGCATAAAAGGGATGGGGAGAGAATGTGGCAGCATCAAAGATGGCAGCATTAAAGCCAGAGGGCCGGCCAGGGACATGCCAGGGTGTGTGTTCACCTGCGAAGGCATCAACTAGAGCAGAGCCCACGTACTCTGTACTCTATTTCCCTATGCTCCTAACACGAGTGAAGCAGCTCTTTGGGAGATGTTCTAAATCAAGCCTTTGGTATCAGTACTTCTCCAATTGATCTTTCTCCATATCTGGGGGCAGAGGGTAGGGCTGCTGAATGAAAGTTCAGAACAGTGGGAGCATTCTTCTGTTGACCCAAATGTGTGAGTGTTTGTGTAAGGTGGACTCGTGGGCACTTAGAGAAATTACAGGGGTAACCAGCATTAGTTCCCAAATCAATTAGAGTTCCCCCCAAAACTTCCACACACAGAGATTTTTCTAAGCTCAGCGAATCAGACCTTTGTAAAACGAATCAAGAATCTGCAAAGTACTTTTTCAGATTGTACAGTGCATTGCAGATCTGTAGCCCATCCAGCCAGGGATAGGCAGGACCCCAGCCCGGACGGCTCTGGCCAAGCATAGCTCAGGCAGGCGCCGTTGTATGGGGCAGCAGCATCACCTAGTGATGCTATTGTTTAAGTACAAGCTCTTTTCCTGAGAACTGTCCAATTTGATCAGACCGTAATGAGGTCATTTATTCATGTTAATAAATGACAGTTTTAGTATCTATAATCCCAAACTGAAGATGACCCCCCAGTTTCATTTTTATTTAGCTGTGAATTTGTTCTGTGACTGGGTAGTCCTGGAGTTCTTCCACAAAGTGACATAAAAGAGCGTGTGGCTGAGCTCATGCCAGGCAGGACAGATAGGGGAGGCAGGAGCAGTTAGCATGGTTAAAAGGAGGCTGGGTTCTCGTGCAGTTCAGGTTCTCCAAGAAGCAGATGCTGAGATGGTGTTAGAAGTGCAAGGGAAGTGGCAGGAGATAAAGGGGAGAGAGAACAGGGTGGGCAGGGAGAGCCTTCAGGCTGTGTGCGGGTCCAATGTCTGTCAAAAGGGGCAGAAAGAAAGGAAAATGAGGTAGGAGGTGTCCCAGACTGCAGTGCAGCTTGGAGAACAGCTTGGTCAGCCCCACAG
Organism: Ochotona princeps; assembly: GCF_030435755.1. Lineage (NCBI taxonomy): Eukaryota > Metazoa > Chordata > Mammalia > Lagomorpha > Ochotonidae > Ochotona > Ochotona princeps. The sequence continues at coordinate 11,160,587 of NC_080847.1, read as the reverse complement.
GACAACCCAGTATAAAGATCACCTTTAGGGCCTAGCACAGTAGCCTAGCAGCTAAAGTCCTTGCCTTGTACACACCAGGATCCCATATGGATGCCAGTTCTAATCCCAGCGGCCCTGCTTCCCATGCAGCTCCCTGCTGGTGGCCTGGAAAAGCAGTCAAGGATGGCCCAAGGCCTTGAGACCCTGCACCCGTGTGGGAGACTCAGAAGAGGCTCCGGGCTCCTGGCTTTAGATCGACACAGCTCCGGCCATTGTGGCCACTGTGGGAGTGAATCATCGGACGGAAGATCTTCCTCTTTGTATATCTGACTTTTTAATAAAAATAAATCTTAAAAAAAAAAAAAAAAAAGATCACCTTTGGAGCAGGCCCGCACCAGGGCCCTGATACCATTGCTGGTCCCAGTCATGGGCCAGAAGCTGTCCTGGAGAGCTCACAGCTGGAGACTGCCTACTAACTGCACTCACCGTGGCAGGCGCTCCCTTGAAGGAGACTGTCCAGTGTGCCTCGTGGTTGCTGCAGAACTTGGACAGGCGCTGTCCTGAAATCACACACTGTCCTGCCAAGGAATGTTATGCATTGTTGCCTTTAAATTTACAAGTGGAAAACTGAGCATTTGTTTTCAGTCCATCCACTAATGTAAACTAAAATGTAGAACTCCTGAGGAAGAATTTATGAATCTTGCCTTTCTAAATAGCAAGCCACCTGCCTTCCACAATGTGTTTTCTGCCCAGGAAACTCCAGCTTCTTTGCCAAGGATGGCTTTGGGTCTGCAGATGTCTATATCCTGTCCAAGGCACAAACGGCAACTTCACAGCTCTCCTGATTCTCTCCCTCCTGTTAGCACTCTTTGACACTGCTGGCCACGAGATGCCACTGCCCAAGTCAGATGACCTCGCCTCCATGTTTAAAAGCCTGAAAGAAGTTGCTCAAGTTCAAAGATTTTCAAAAATCCAATTTAGGTGAATTAAGAAGTCCAGCTAGCCCTACAGGCCAGGCTCAGTTTTAAAATCACAGTCAAGCCCCAAGGACCTAGGATGCCTTGCATAAAAGTTGCAAGAAATCACTTGACAAAGAATCTTGAAAAGAGCTAAGGAAGGAGGAAATCCCACTATGGGTATAGAGAAAGGAGGAGGAAGAGAAGAAGTACCAGCTCTTCCTAAGGCTTATCCCTCCAGGAAAGAAATGAAAAATAGCAAAGAGAGCTAAAAGGCAGAATGAGTTAAAGCTGCTGTGGAAGTTAAAGGCACAGTGAACGGGCCGGGGAGGAGGAAGCAGGGGCAATAAAGTGGCTGAACTAATAAATGAGAATGAGAGTGAAATTAATGATGACTCTGAGTGGCAGAGATACGGAGCTGCTCTTTTAAAGTGGTCTTTAACAAGAAAAATAAAGAAAGGGAGCATAGATAATTAGGAAGTAATGAAGACCTTTAAATATAGATGTTGAAATAAACCAGGTAAGGGAATACTTGAAAACATGGTCCAATACGTAAATCATCAGGCCCAGACAACGCACATTCCCCAACGTTAAGGGAATTAGTTAATGAACTTGCTGAACTACTGGCCATTATTTTCAAAGGCTCCAAGAGACCAAGGGCTATAAAATGAAAATATTCGACCAGTTTTTTTTTTTTACCAAGTTAAAAATATAATGTGGCCTTGGTAATTACTATACCTGACGCCGTGTACGCCCCCCCGTCTCGTGGGAAAGCGGCAATGAGAAATGAAATGAGAAGCAGCAACCGTCCTGGAGGTGAACGTGGGCGCTGGACAGTGCTGGGAAGTTTGCTCCGTACTGATAGCCTAGAACTGGGACAAACTCTTATGTAAGGCATTTCAAAATGTTCATAGCGAAAAAAAAAGGACCTAAAAAATTTTGCTTATTTGGGTGGGGGAAAAATGTTGAAATCCACTTGAAACAGTCTTTAAAAAGTTCATGGAAACGCATATTAAGGAAAAAGTACTACATATGGATTTAAAACATTTTTTTGCACCAGTAAACTTATCTTTTAATTCAGTTTCCACCAACTTTTTTTGGAGTCTCCTTGTATGATAAGGAATAATATACATTTAACTTTTTACTCAGTGAACTATATTAGGGGGGACAGTCTGGTCATATTCCTGGTTTTTCAGGCTGATATAAAATCAGTTTACACCCCTAGAGAGCACAGAGAAGTCTTCATCGTAGATACCAATCTATGATGTTAAATTTTCCAAAAATAGAATAAAATAGAATAAAATAGAATAGAATAGAATCTAGCGACATCAAAGATCGCCAGATTGTCTCACTCTATTCTTATAGCAAGTCAGTAATAATAATCACCTTAATCACGCCCTGTGTATACAGTACATTTGCAGCCACAATTATTCCCATTACTATAAATACAGAAGTTATTTTTATAAAAATTATATGGCCTGACACGTAGCATAGTCCATATACGTATTACATAACTGATCTTTTCCCCACTTGTCATAACAGCTATCTCCCGTTGGAGTAAATTTTCTTTGTCATTTTTAGATTTTTTCCTCTTTTCTTTTTGCTGTGAACAGTAACTGCAGTTCACAATCTTAAACACATTTATACACTTATTCTATTCTTCTTCAGAATAAAATCTTGTAAGGGGAATTGCCGAGTCAATCGTAATTTTTTAGGACCTTTGTTCCATATGGCTAAGTTATTCTCAAGGAAGAAGACAATTAACACACCACAAACAAGCAGCGGAACTGCCAATCCCCTTGTGTGCTCACCAACTGGATGTAGTAAGCTTGTTAATCTTTCAATACAGTAACACTCTTAGCAAACTATAACAGTTGAATTTGGATCATTAGATAGGGTGAGACACCTGAGGAAATGTGAACACTATCTAAACAGAATATAAAGTTGGGACTCTCTCCTCTCCCCCTTCTCCCTCTCCCCCTCTCTCTCACTCCTTCCTCTCCCTTTCTCCCTCTCTTCTCCTTCCTTCTTTTTCCATCCTTCCCTCCCTCCACTTCTGTTTCTATTTCTCCTTCCCCTTAGGGTGAGAGATACGCATATGTATTAACGTATTTTCTCCATCAGATAAATGATAAAATTTAGCATGACGGTTACCTCTGAGAGGGAGACAGTAATAAGAGAAATGAGAACACATGGGTGCTGTCCATATCTTAGGTCCTGGAGGGATCACACATACCCACGCTGTGCTGCTGTGCGCTGACGCATGTGCTGTGGGTGTCTGAAGGGATCGACGACAGAAGCGGGATTTGACGCCACACACTCAGTACCAGGCAGATTTCACTTTCTGATAGGTCAGATAGTGCTCTCACTGTCCCCAGAGATGGAAACAAGTTTTCACTGCTAAAGCCCAGCCGCCCCAGGGTCTCACTGGCTGGGAGCCTGCCTCTGAGAACACTTTACTAACGCCCTGCAGAGAATCCCGCAATCCCCTAGAGAAGCAACTGGGCCCTCAGTACCTTCAGTAGAGAATTCCTCCCCTCCAGAGAATCAGGATGGGTGAAGAGAGAACCAGGACATGCAACAGACACAACTTTTGGAAGAAGTCCCTAAAGGCTCAAGGTGATGACCTTACCTAGTCTGGTGTATTTGTCTAAAAATAGATCCCCAATTCTGGTAAACTACTAGAGGAAAAATAGCCTATTTTTAAAAGCGGTCCTAAATAGCTACATCATTTGGCTTAAGCAATGAGCCAAGTCGTTTCTAATGAGGTTGTAGCATTACTGGAAATAAGAGATGTATTTAAATAAATAGTCCATACATTACTCTCAATAAATCACTTGAAAAAATATTCTCCATTGTACTAAATGTCTTTTTAGTGGCATGTGCTTAACCTTTCTGGAAGAACAAAGATAATGCTGGAACATTTTGAGAATAAACATTTACCCAAATTAGTAGTCAAGACACTAATAAAATTGCTTTACATTTTCTTAACACCTTTAACTTTATCTTGTGCCTTGGAAACTACGTTTATCTACCTCTAATAAAATACAGAATGCATCTGTAAATTAGAGGGATATGAGAGCAGAACAGAAACTTTCTTGATGACCCAGTGAGAAATCCTATAATGGTCCTGTTACCACAAGGCCTCAGGCAAGATGGGTAGCTATATTTGCAACACTTCCAAAAATGACTCACAGACCATAAAATTTTAGATTTTTTTATGACTGTATTTCCAAGTATTTTTAAAATCAGTACCTTAGTATCTTTTTATAATATTCACAATAAAAATGTAAATAAGGCCCATTTATTCAGTCAGCAAACATGCTGGGAAAGTGCTACGTGCCTGGTACTCTGTTGGGAACATCCAGGTCTCCCCTTAATGTCTTCACAGTCAGGTTATGTTATACAGTTCCCTGTATTCAGTCTGCATCTCGATGTTTGCTGCCATGCTCTGCTATCTGGAGGAAACGGGGGGTACAGGAGAGAAATACCATGCCTCTCTTGAACTTCTGCAGCCAACTCCCTCACCCCAACCTCTCTCTCCCCTGTTTCTCCCCCAGCCAATGGTCGTTAGCTAACTCACCACTTTTCCTCTGCTTCTATTCCTTCTCTCTCCCTCCCTTTCTCTTCCTTTCTCTCAGTCTCTTCTTCTCTTTACTGTGAAACTTCTAAGAAAACCTTCACATCATTCTCACCTTCCAGAAACTCTCCAGCCACTACAGCATAGCTTCACCTCTCTGTCCCACCCACCCTGTGTCCACTAAGGTCTGTTGTGCCTCCTGACGACCCAGGTAATGGCTCATATCTCCTCCTGCTACTCAACCTTCATAGCAGTAGCGCTCCCCCTGACCACGCTATCACCTCTTTCTGCCTTCTCCCCTTGGCAAAGGCACCTCTTCCTGTCCTCCTTCTGGGGCTGCTTCTTAGCTCTCTGCCAGCCACCATTCTCCACCCGTGCCTTCAGAATTGACACGCAGACCCCAACCCACCTGCCCTCTTTCCCCACTACTCTCAGGCCTCTGGAGTTCTCTCGTGAGTCGCATGTCATGCAATGTCCTAAGAATGCTGTTGCTGATGCCCTCACCCCTGCCATCCCTGCATTCTTTATCTGCTTCAATCCCACGCACCATCCAGAGACCTGCTTCAAGAGCAAAATGTAGTGATTGAGGGCTTGGACTGTGGACCCAGATGATGTGGGTTGATGAACTATTTAATGTTGGGAAAATTACCTAACCTCTCTGTGCCTTAGTTTCCTGAACTATAGACTGAGGATGACAAAAATGTGTGACTCCAAGATTGTTAGAAAAACGAACATGGTAACATTTGTGAGGTCTGTGGAGTGTCAGCATTAAAAATGTTATCCAAATGCCCAAGCTTTAATCACCTTCGACTAGCCCATTTATCATGCTGTACATCTTAGCTGAACATCTCTGTGCTGTACTCTCAGCACATTTAGTCAGTGATCCTGTCCCAGTCGCCTCCGCATCCTAGCCTGGAACAAGACATTCTCATAAGGGATGAGTTTTCCAGGGCAAATTACAGATCGTGGGCCTGGAATTTCCTTGCAAAGTATCTTGGCAGGGGTGAGGTTGGTGTATTGCTGAGTACCAATGCATTGTTTTCAGCCCGGTAAACTGGCCAGGTGGCAAGAGCCGTAAGAGTGCCGAGTCCAATTAGTCCAAACCATTTCTGCATAATCCATTACATTTCTGCATCACCAAAATTTATTTTCCATCTTCTTTGTGTGTAATTAATCAACCTTGTATTTAAAATGTGAAAAGCAAAAAAACAAAAACAAACAGACAAAAAAAACATGAAAACCACATATCTACAGTAAAAGAATATCCTATTTAATCAGGAAACCTTCCAAAGTAGCGTGCTCAGAGCACCTGCCAGGTGCCAGGTGCTTTAGAGGAAAAGCTTGCTCCCTGCCTTTGGGGGGCGTGGGGGCAGGGCTCCCAATGCCATCTGTGGTTAGACCACATGGTCCCTGTCCTCCGCAAACAACTTTAGGGACCAAAGATGTTCTCATATCCCACTAATGCATCTGAACCTTTAATTAGCTCAATCGAGCATATAACTTGGTAAAATCTCTCACCTCTTTTGCTCCTTTCAACTATTCTCTGAACACTTCATTTTCTAGCAAGCTCTCACTGTGTAACAAGCAGTAATGAAATGACCGATATTAACCCATTGTTAGATTAAACAAAGTATCTCATTGGCTGATGGCATTCTATATCATTGAGGTTTGAAATGGGTCCTATCTTACGATGAAAACATTTGGCATTTGCCTAATGAGACCATTCTTGTATCTACAGAGGAAAAAAGACATTGTATTAAAACATTTCTTGTTAACGACAACATGTTCAGCACTTTCCGCTCACAGCCACATCTGTGGGTGAGGCAGCTTTCTTAATATTAAATGCTGCACTTGGGCCCATATTCTTAGGAGTTGTCTGATTGGCTACTCCCCAAATATAACTTAAATTGGCTTAAAATAGAACAATCACATGCTAACCCGGTAGCATTAGCAACTCTATTAACAGCCAATTTCACATCCACACCAGAGGGAGTAAAAGGTAATTTGCTCATTATCAACACCCTCCGGCAGTGGAAGGAAATGACTGTTCATCAAAAAGTATTTTCCAACATAACAATAGCAGCACCCATATGTAACCACCTCCCTCTCCCTTCCCTTCCACCACATCATCACCGAAGAATAGCTACAGGAAAAGTGGTTTGAAGAATAAACAGGTTTGATAGAAGTAAGTCTAACCACCCCTCTCCAAAACCAGCCCTGCCGCCGTCTCACCCTCTGAGGTTACCAGTGAGTCATCCTTCAGGGTTCAGAGTGGGTCCCTGTACAACAGAAATTGCTTAGACTGGAAGGATTTCCAAATCCTAACTACTAAACTAGTATTTCAAATGACTTGAACCCAACCAGTTGACTGCAGGCCATTGTCAGAGCCCACCGTAACCGAGTCTCATCTGCAGATGCGTCTAATGATACCAGGAAATAAGCCTGCAGAACCACATTGTCCCGTGAATGGCTTTAAATGTCACCTACCAACAGTCTTCACTTCTTTCTTCCTTCTTCCTGATTCTGTCTACCTTGTCTCATAACATAAAAGGCCAATGCTCCTGAAGCAAGTCTTAATGTGTCATTCCTCAGCTCAAAAACTTCCCATAGCTCCTCAATCCAGGTTCTAAATCCTAGCTTCTAAAACTCTTCACAACCTGACCCTCCTACTCTTCCAGCTCTAATTGGGAATTGTTATTTCTCCCTCTGAATCTCAAATAGAACCCATCCTCATTTATCAGAATCAAAGGCAAGATCAAATCCTACTTGATCATTCCAAAATAATCCACTGAACCTCTGAACACCAGTAACCCTTTGAGACACGCTGAAACCTCCAAGTGGATTACAAAGGGTGTTCCTCCAAACTTGAAAATGAGAGAAATGTTATTCTGGGAAAGATGAACCATACCCAAAGTCACCTACGATAGACAGAACAGCTCTCAGATCTGTAAAGCCCAGCTGGACCAGAGTTGACTGTGGAAGAACAGAGCTTCTAATTCTCATGATGCAGGGGAGAAGGGAAAATCTTGTCACAGAGGAAAAGACTGGTACTGGACCCCTCCTTGGCCAACTGGATGAGCATCTGCCCCATTGGACAGATCTTAGCTGTTGGTAATAGCTCCCTGATGCCATCCTAGGGAGTGGCCACTCATCATTGGATGACTTCAGTGTTCCTTATTTCAGATTCTTTCACTTAAAGTCCTCTTTGGTTTCTCACTTTGGTCTGTAGACAAAGAGTGTGTGTGTGTGTGTGTGTGTGTGTGTCCTGGCCCTGTGGACCTAAAAACCCTGTGGGTTTTTTTAAACACTAAATTAATTATCTTATTTTGTTTTTGTTTGCTTGTTTCAGTAAGCACTACAGAGCATCTACCCTCTGCCAGATACTGTCTAATCACTTGAGGTAGGATAGTTAACCAAGACAATCTCTTGATAGCATAGTAGACTTTACAATCAAGGATCAGAGTTTACAATTCTAATACGGTATGACTCACCTGCTAGGATGTCCAGGGGATCAGGATAGGAAGACATAGTTGGAGGAACATAGACTGAAGGAGCCAGAGAATGCTTTAGAGAAAATAGTTTTTACCCTGGGTTCTCAGGGATCGACTGAAGTTAGCCCAGACATGGTGAGAGGAGAAGAATGTAGCACGAGAACCATGGACTGGACCAGCACAGCAGCCTGGTGGCCGAAGTCCTCGCCTTGCACGCACTGGGATCCCATATGGGCACTGGTTCATATCCCATCTGTTCCACTTCCATCCAGCTCCCTGCCTGTGGCCTGAGAAAGCAATAGAGGATGGCCAAAAGCCTTGGGAGCCTGCACGCACGCAGGAGACCCAAAAGAAGCTCCTGGCTCCTGGCTTCGGATCGGCTCAAATCCAGCCATTGCGGCCACTTGGGGAGTGAATCAATGGATGGAAGATCTTCTTCTCTGTCTCTCCTCCTTCTCTGTGTAAATCTGAATTTCCAACAAAAATAAATAAATCTTTAAAAAAAGAACCATTGACCAAATGCTAGTGATAGATATGTGTGAAAAAGTGGAGTTAATTCAGTAAAGTTGTGTAGGATAGTGTAAAAATGGCAGGGATGGAGGTAAAAAAAAAAAAAAAAAAAAACAGGGCAAAAATCAAGGAAGAACCCACAAAATATTTTCAAAAACAAATTTTATGAAAACAATGAATTCTTGCAAGAGTGTAAACAAGTCAGTAACATCATTTCAAGTTTCTAAATAATTGATATGACATTGGAAATGAAGAAGGCCAATAAAAATTTTATTTAGAGTGTGCAGTTGGCAGGACTTGGGAAGAGCTAAGGCAATTGGGAGTTGAAGTGAGTGAGAAACAAAGAAAAAAATCAAGATGGCACTTGGGTTTGGGCTTGAAGAAGTGGAGTGAGTGGTAGTGCATTGCTCTGAGATGGCAAACAGGAATAGTTAAAACCCAAGCACAGAATTAGACTGCCTGAGTTTGGATCATTGCGTAATAATCGTGGATGGGTTGTTTAATCTTCCTGTGCCTTTGTCACTCACTAATAATGAAAACAGGGGCTGGTGCCATGGTATAGTGATTAAAGCCACCACTTGTGGTGCTGGCATCCCATATGGGCACCAGTTCAAGTTCAGCTGCTCCCCTTTTGATGTGGCTCCCTGCTGGTGGTCTTGGAAAGCACCAGAAGAGGACCAAGGGCTTGGCAGCCTGCACCAACACGGGAGATGCAGCGGACACTCCCGGCTCCTAGCTTCAGGCTGACCCAGTTCTAGCGACTGTGGCCTTTGGGGGAGTGGACCACAAATAGAGGTCTTCTCTCTCTCTCTCTCTCTCTCTCTCTCTCTCTCTCTCTGTAGCACTGCCTCTCAAAAAAATAAATGTTTTTTAATAATGAAAATAATCAAAGCACCTTTATCACACAGTTGTTGCACAGATTACATGAGTCGATAGTAAAGTGTTGAGTCTGGTATACAATAAATATTATATGCATTTCTTAAATGAAATAAATGACACATGAGGGGAAACAAGTTCAGCAAATTGCATTATGCACTTAGTTTTTTAAGAGTTTTTTTTTTTTTTTTTTATTGGAAAGGCTGATGTACAGAGAGGAGAAGAGACAGAGAGGAAGATCTTCCGTTCAATGATTCACTCCCCAAGTAGCTGCAACGGCCAGTGCTGCGCCAATCCAAAGCCAGGAGCCAGGAACTTCCTCCAGGTCTCCCTCGCGGGTGCAGGGTCCCAAAGCTTTGGGCCATCCTCGACTGCATTCCCAGGCCACAGGCAGGGAGCTGGATGGGAAGTGGAGCTGCTGGGATTAGAACCGGTGCCCATATGGGATCCCGGCGTGCTCAAGGTGAGGACCTTGACCATTACGCTATAGCACTGGACCCACGCTTGGTTTTGACAATATCTAGTTGTGGGACATTTGAGCAGAGCTACTTAGAAGGCAGTATGTGCATAGATCTAGAGCTTCAAATTGAGAACAAGACTGGAGTTGTTTGGGAGATATCTTCATTCTAATACCAAGATCTTGAATGAAACAGAGAAGATATAAGGAAGGACAAGAAGAGAGAGAAAGTTGGACACCATCTTTCAGGAGTAGACCAATTAGATGCGTGCTGAGAAAACAGAGAAGCAGCAGAGAAACAGGATGAAATGTGGAGAGAGTCTCGGAAACCAAAGACAGAAAATGCTTCTGGAAAGTGATTTTAGAAGCAGCCAGTGCTGTCAAGTTCGTCAAATACAGTGAGCACCAAAAAAGAACCCACTGGAGCTAGCTAAAGAAATTTGACCTTGGCCAATCAGGGCTGCTGCCTGCCAGGATGGAGGTAGTGAGTAGGATGGGAAGAGGGTGGCACAAGGAGTATAAAGAGCCAGCAAACATAAGCGTTGTATGCCAGAAGACATGAAGATGAATGGCAAGGTGCCAGACGGAAGAGAACAGAGCAGAGAGTTCAACAAGCATTCTTGTTTTATTTTTGTTGAATTGAAGGAACTTGAGCAAATTTAACTACTGTTATGAGTTTATTGTGGCCCTCCAAAATTCGTATGTTGAATACCCTAACCTTTAATACCTGAGAACATGCGCTTATTTGGAAATACAATCGTCACAGAATAATAAGTGATTAAGACAAGGTTATACTGGAGTAGAGTGGACCCTTAATTCTCAATGACTGATGTCCTTATAAAAGGGAACCTGGAAACACAGGGAGAACAGTTTGTGAAATTGAAGGCAGGGATTGGTGTGATGGTCCTACAAGTCACAAGACACCCAAAGATTGCCCGATAACCACCAGAAGCACAAAAATCATGGGCTAGATGGAGACATTCACCATGATCTTATTAATCAGGGTCTCAGCTGGAAGCAGATGGTATACTCGTGCATTTTATAAAGGAACTAGGCACAAAGGTATTGGCATAGTGTAAGGAAACCACAAGAGATCATGCAGTGCTCAGGAGAAGTAAGCACAGGCCTTGACCACCTCCGGGCCAGGAGAGGGAGCAGGCCTGAAGTGAGCAGCAGAGCAGCCACCGGGAAAGGACCTGAGAGACCAGGGTCTCAGTCACCCCGGGCTCCTACCAGGGCAGAATTTGAGATGTGTGTGCACATACGGCACAATCTGCCTTCTCCCTGGTCTGCTGCTACCGCTCTGCACGGCCAAACCAGCAGAGGCAGAAGGCAGGAATGCCGGTTGGCAGTCCGCCTCACCTGACGACACAGTGCCGTGAGGAATAAAGAGGAATCCAGCCCGAGGCCTGCCTCACACTTTGGAACCACAGACTGCATGATGTTTTAAATGTTTTAGTTCAAGCGTGAGTGAGAAGGCAGGGAAGAGGAGGGAGAGCTGCCGCTGCAGGACAGCTCACTGTGAGCACTGTCCTGCGGGAGGGAGGGGGACCAAGCTCCAGGACCAGTGTTCTTGCTGTGTTTGTCATTGTACGTTTCAGCCTCACCTAATGCATGTTGAGTTCTTAGTGTTTTCAAATTTTTGAATAGATTCATATTTATAGTCTGTGTTTCTCTTCCTTCATCTTTTGAGAGATATGTTCCCTACTAACACCCAACTTCTTGGCTTTTGAAGTGACCATAATGCATCTCTCTTCTTCTAGGCCACCTGCAAGGTGTGCTGAGGACCATAAGGAGAACAGATGTGGTTCAAAGCATGGGTTCCCAAGAGGCAGAAAGTCACCCCAAGATAAGCTTCTATTTATAGCACAATTGGTAAGAGTTGTTTCTTTTATCTAATAATTATGTAATGAACCTACTGTGAAATATTATAATAGCTAAAGTAACACATGTGGATGTTGTCTTTTTTAAAATGCTTTCACACTAAGCTTAGCTAATGTGTCATAGAAGTTGGCACAATAGCGTTGATAAGAACAGCAAACTTCTTGCAATTAAGGCTGGCATTCACATATCTATAGCAGTTAACCTTGAGGCTTTACAACCTGAATGCTTTTTTAACTCTCACAAAAAAGGACTGGCTTTGCGACCATCTTTTTACCCTCGAATGACAGTGAGGAGTTGTTTTGTGATAGTCCACGTCAGAAGTCTTCAGCTTAAAGACAAGTGGGGGAGAGGGAGGGAGGAGGGGAATGTCATTGGGTTCTCAAAATTGTATCTGATTTGTTAAATATTAACTAAAAAGTCAAAAATTTTAAGGTTAAAAAAAAAAGTCATCTTCAGCTTGTCATCCCATAACTGGGGCTATAAGCCATTGGTCTCCCTGCTCTTGAAACAAAAAGATCAGATTTGGAAGTTAGCCCAGCCCATGTGACTACCTTCACACTGTATTATTTATCTCTGGTGGATAAAAGGGATGCAATAAAACGCAGAAATTTTCATAAGAGGAGGAGAAGGCTGCTCGTGGATAAATCATTTGAGAAAAATCAGCATTGAGCTTTGACCCAATTTCTCCTTCACATGAGTAATGGGATTAGGAGAAAGAGATAAAACAGGCCTCAGCGAGCATCCGCAGTGGCAAATAAGGAAAGCAGGTGAGTCAGACATGACTGCATTGAGGTGGCAGGTGATCCAGAAATGCGGAGTTCAGAATCTTCTCAGGAGACATTTGAGGGTGGACGGCATTATGGGAAGAAGGAAAATACTGAAAAAAAAAAGAGAGAGAACAGGAAAGCTGGAGACAAATGGATGTCGAGTGCGGAGGGCCACACGGTCCCGCTTTCCGTGCAGTGCCCTTCCATGATGCTTGCTAAGGAGTTCTGATTTTTATTTTTCAAACCACACCCACATGCTGCGGTGCCCAGCCATCTTCTCATTGCTTCCATTCATTTGGGGGACAGAAGTTCCTTTTGAAGCCCCCTTGTTGTCACAACTGAGCGAGCACTGGGGATTCCTCCCTCCTTGCTGCTTGCAAGGTTGATGTGCTGTTAGTTACAAAGCTGGGGACCGCCGCTGCCTTCAGTCAATCCGTTTAGCCGAAGGCCTCTGATTTGTTCACGTTTACTACAACACATACAGAGGGCTGGAGGATTCCTTTTTTTTTTTTATTTTTTTATTTTTTTTACTATTGATCTGGTGCTTTAAGAGGGGAAAAAATCTCCTTGGCTGTCTAAACACTATCGATCCCTGCTTGGGAGTCACAGCAGAAGTGTAGAAAGGGCGTGGATGAATTGAAATTTCATTTCCGACAACTTGTTCCTGTTATTTTTACCCTTTTGGATGGGGAGAAACACGTTGCCGCGGCTTCAGTCAATGTGGTCGATAGCTCCACTGAGAGACTCAACACGGCTCCTGCCAGAGGTTTGGCAATGAGACATGATGTTGGATTTCGAGTGTGTGAAACTGAAGGATGCCTGCGAAATGCGTGAGGTCGCAACACCAACCAGAGGCAGAACACGTGGCGCTCACCTCACTGCGACCTGCCTGAGCTGTGGCTTTGTGGAAAGGCGTATTCACAGAGACTGACATCCCTCCTGTGTTGGAAAGGGCCTTGAGCGTCCACGCGGGAGACAGCACCAGGTTGCCGGTGCCTGGGATCTGGCTCTCAGCTGCCAAGAGAGAATGATGCCATCCAGCCAAAGCTAAGCCTCAGGCCTCAAGGAGAGCCCTGTGTGAGCCGTCACAGGAGAGTACTCCTGGGTGGTCTGGAAAGGACCACTGCAGAGAGGAGCCCTCGGGGATCCAGTATTGGCACCGGGCACTTGGGTGTGCACCTGCAGCCAGAGACAGCAGAAAGCTCTCCCATTCCCTTAAGCACATGGCCTTGGAGATGGGGCTTGGTGCCAGCAGCACCAGCTTTGTTCTTTTTTAAAATGTTCAAAGACTTCAGGCGAGAAGCAGCCCCCCGCCCACTTCCTAACGAACATCTGGCATTTCTGTAGCCGTGTACCTTTGATCCTTAAGGATCCCAAAGCACTTTATAACCCGCTCTAGTGCTAATGGCCGTGCTGCTCAATTCTGCCCCCATACCAGTGCCCTCTTCTGAGTTTTGCAATGTTCTTTCTAGAAGGAAACATTCCAGTTTGCATCCCAAACTCTCCTTTTACTTGTCAAAAAAAATTTTTTTTTGCACAAAGTTTGTGTGGGACTTTTGCTTTTACTAAAAGCATTTCATAATCATTTCTTAATAAGCAGTATTTCATTTACGTTTCCAATTATCTCATAGCCCCATTTGTGCCCCTCATTCCCATCCCTCCCATTCCAGAGAAAGATGGAAATGCCCCCGCTCTCCGGGGAGCCAAGAATCTGCATGGCACATGAGGTTGCAAATTCAGACACAATAAACAGAATTAAGAAAAACTGAGCTGGCATTTGACAGAAATTGTAAAATGACACTCAGAAATGTTGCTCTTGTGGAAATTACTGATATTAAAATATAAATCAGTGTCTTGTGTTTCCCGAAGCACCAGGGGCTCTATTAGGTTATGCAGTTTGATTGCTGAGCTGAACCTAAGAGACTAGGCAGTTCAGTGCTGAAGTTATCACAAAATATTTAACCCTTATCCTGCTGGAGATCAGGCATCTAGGCAAACATCAGCCGGTCAAACTGCCTCAAAAAGGTCTTGATGTAAATCTTCTCAAGATAAGAGTTTTGGGGCCTGGCACAGTAGCTTAGTGGCTAAATCATTGCCTTGTGATAGGCAGGATCCCATATGGGTGTCAATTCAAATCCCAGCTGCTCCGCTTCCCATCCAGCTCCCTGCCTGTGGCCTGGGAAAGCAGTCGAGGACGGCCCAAAGCCTTGGGAGCCTGTACCCAGAAGAAGCTCCAGACTCCTGGCTTCAGATCCGCTCAGCTCCAGCCATTGTGGCCACTCGGGGAGTGAACCTGTGAGCAGGAGATCTTGCTCTCTGTGTCTCCTTCTTTCTGTGAATCTACCTTTCCAATAAAAAAAAAAAAAACTTTAAAAAAAGATAAGAGTTTTGATGCATAGCGTGAGGCAGAGAACAGCAAAGGGCACCTCAAGAAGCAGATTCTACTTTAGAGGGTAAAGCCCACCACAAAGCTGAAAATATGACCCTGTCATCCCTGTGTTATTTGTTCCATTCCCACCCCAACCTGCAAATAGGCAGTGTTACTGCAGTTATGCGAAAGTGACGAAACTGAACCACACAGAGGTTAATTTGCCCATGGCCACTTGGCTGTGGTCCTGGTTTCCTGATGAAGCCGCTGGGGCGAGGAAAGCGCAAAGCAAGCCCGGAGCACCTTGTGACACCGCAGTAAGGTGCTCGGGAAGGAATGAGGGCTTGTGGGAGAGGGCACAGGAGTCAACACAGAAGAGCCCCCTGTGAACAAAGCTGGAACATTGAAATGACACAAGAAACGATGGTACCAGATAGTAACCCACAAAACAGATATGCATGTGCTCACGTTTATGCAAACAAATAATTAAACTGGGAATAGGAAACAAGCTCTTCCTTACCAAAGAATTCTAGAGGACAAATGTAGGAGGAATATGGAAGCAAAGTGAAAAATCTCCTGGAGAACACCATAGTAGTAATTATTCCAAGTGAGATTGGCTTGCTTAAAATAGTGAAAGAGTATGAAGAAAGTACTTACAATCCCTCAGAGTTTCTCCCTCTGATAATTTGTTTAATTTATTTATTTTTATTGGAAAGTAAGATATACAGAGAGGAGGAGAGATAGAGAAAGATCTTGCATCCACTGATTCACTCCCCAAGTGGCCCGAATGGCTGAAGTTGAGCCAATTCAAAGCCAGGAGCCAGGAGCCTCCTCCTGGTCTCCCACCCTGGGTGCAGGATCCCAAAGCATTGGGCCATCCTGGACTGCTTTCCCAGGCCACAAGCAGGGAGCTGGAGGGGAAGCAGGGCCACCAGGACTAGAACCAGCACCTATATGCAATCCCAGCACGTGCAAGGTGAGGACCTTAGCCACTAGGCTACCATGCCAGGCCCCAAGAAATTTTTCAATAGAGATAAACATACCCAAATGCAAAGGTTATCAGTCATAGATCCCATGAAATAATTCATGAAGACAGTAGCCTAAAAGGCATAGCTTCAACCTAAGCATAACAAATTTTCAGGAAAATCCACACTAAAGAACACTGGTAAAATAAATAGCCAGCACTCTTTGAAAATATCAAGATCATGAAAGATAAGCAAAGAATGAAGAATAAGTTGGAGAAATCTAAAGAGATAGAACTACTAAGTGCAATGTGGGATCCTGGGTGGACCCTAGAATAGAAATAGGACATTGATGGAACAGTTAGTAAATTCTTTAGTTCTGACAAAACTTGTTCATTTCTTACATTGGTTATTGTATCATCATGTTTACCATGCTAATGTTAGGAAAAGCATCTGCAGGAACACTTTGTGCTGTGAAACTTTTCTGGAAATTCAAAATTATTTTTAAAAGATCTACATGTCCCTGTTCTTCCACTAGAAGAGATCACTGCTCTGTTTGTGGAGAGAAAAGACAGATCACAAAGAGGTGTAATAAAGCCAGCGACTGTTAAAAGATGCAAATCAACAGTGACATAAACAAGCTGGATGACATGATGGCTCCACATCGTAGGGACATAGACACCTTGCTTTTCTCTCAGCATCTCTTAGCATGCTCAGGAGCACTGGCCATCGAATCCTCATGGCAAGCAATTAGGAACAAACGAGAAGGAACCAGGAACTATCTCTGTTAAAGATTTCCCAAAGGAAATGCCAGTATTTCCTTCTCCGTTCTGTTGGCCAGTACACACAGCCACACTTAGTGGCAAGACAGACTAGAAAATGTAGTTTTTGAGATGAGTGCGAAGACGTTGCAATACAATCAGGGATCTGTCACCAGGGAAGATAAAGAATAAAGGTATTACTATAATAGGCAACCAACAACCTCTGTGAAAGTGCCCCAGGTAGCTCCCCATAGAGAGAGATTTTCACCTGCATTGGTGGCTGTGGTATACCCTACAACTCCTGCTCTTATTCTTCATGGCCCTTCATTGCTTCTTTCCCCCTAAATTCTCTTTTCTGGCCCTACTTCCTCTCCAAAAGTGCCCTCAGCCGTGGAGTTCAACTACGGTCCAGCCAGTGGTTTTTATAGGTTGCCCTTTTCCCTATTATTGTGTAGAACTCCAAACCATGGCAAAAAAGGAAAAAAAAAATCCAGTATTCCAGTATTATTTCCTCCTACTCCCTCCTCACATTAAACATGCCCTGTTTGATTAGGGATTGTCTCTTTTGTAACTGGGTTCGGATCCAAAACTGTGGATCCCTCTACACACTATGGCTTCATCCATGCATTTTGTGTAGAAATTATTTGTTAGACAAGGAACATCCTGATCCATTCATAATGCTCACATATTTTTTAAAGATTCATTTACTTTTATCTAAAAGTAAGATATACATAGAAGAGGAGAGACAGAGAGGAAGAGCTTCCATCCACTGATTCATTCCCCAAGTGACTGCAATGACCAGAGGTGCGCGATCCAAAGCCAGGAGTCTGGAGCTTCTTCCGGGTTGCTCACGCAGGTACAGGGTCCCAAGGCTTTGGGCCGTCCTCGATTACTTTCCAAGGCCACAAGCAGGGAGCTGGATGGGAAGCAGGGCTGCCAGGATTAGAACTGATGCCCATATGGGATCCCAGCACATGCAAGGCAAGGACTTCAGCCACTAGGCTACCTTGCCAGGCCCTCACATATTTTCTTAAAAGAGGATATGCTGAATATCCCTTCATTTATCACTTCATTGTTTCAATAGCTAAAATCTCCAAAGATGTGTCACACTTTTTTCATTGGCAGGAGGTAGAACACTGGAGAGAAATCTAAAACACAATGCAAGTAGAGACTTGTAGCTGACCATAGGTGAATCTAAGTAAGTTTTTTCTTTTTATTATCTCCCAAAGATTTCTGTAAATTAAAGTGGAACAGTGTCTCCCAGAAAACCCAGAAGGAGGTTCTAGATGAGGAAATTTATATCCTTAATTATCTCCCATTCAAGTTATGAAGGAAAGGAGCGTGATGAGGAGTTGGAATAAAAACAGGAGAGATTGACTCTGATGAGATCTGTAGATCCCCAGAGAGGTTTAGTGATCCAGTGACAGAGAAGCTTCGACCAGTGCCAGGAAAATGAGCAAGATCCTGCTTCCTATGCCCTGGTTCAGTGGAAAGCATCTAATACTGATAGAAGTGAGTATCTTTGACCATTCTTATGTGGCTGCATCAGGAGCACGGAGGAATGTCTTTTGGGCTCAGAAAGGGCCGCAGGATGCGGAGGATAGCTATATGCATCATAGTAAAGGCATCGCAGCATACTAGTGACAAATGCTCATGGCCTTGCATTGGAAGGTGTTCATAATGCCAGGATTCAGACCAGGACCTCAGAGATTAGGCACACCTGACGAGACCTTAAAGACATAGAAGGAATAAAAACCTAATTAACTTTAGCCAAAAAATGACAGTGCTTTCTCAGAAATAACTAAGATTATGTTTCCTGCCATTTTTATGTAAGAGGGGCTCACCAAACCGTAATAGGAAGAGTAATAGAAGAGTTATTTTTCCTTTGGCCATCTGAATTCAGACTTGTCCAACTAGCCACCTGTATGGGGTATGGCATTAGATGTCTCCATGAAATCTGTAAGATATTTCAAGAATGGAGTGAGAGGAGCTGAGAAACATCACCAGATGCTCTGCCAAGGTCTTATTTTGATTATATCATTCTGTTCTCAGCAGGATTTTCATGGAGAGAATGCCTGCTTTGACAGGCATAGAGCAGAACATTTTGGAGACAAGAAAGCAGTTCCCTGTGCAGATAGAGCAATGGGACAGCGCTGTGTAGATTTGTGTGCTGATTTGATAAAACACTTGAGGCTCTCTCAAGGTACTCTCCTTTATCCATCTGGTAAGCATTACTGTCAAATGCATCTAAAATTTGTCATATAACTCTTCCATTTTTTTCCACCATTAACATTTCCAAATTGCTCATGATTCACATGATTCCTGAGTCTCCTTCAGGAAACAAAATTCAGCTCTGCGTTTTTCCTCCAGTTTGTTTTACTCAGTTACTTAATACATTTTCATGAAACTTTTTTGTGACACCCGTGATTCAAATCTTAAGAATCAATGCTTTCCTTTCCAAATCCACTTCCAATCCACTTTCTCTTCCAAATGCCCTTGGCTGTTGCAGCTGTGGTTGTGTAACTCCATAGTGGGTGAAGTCATCACCATCTAGAAAATCATTTGTTCCACCTTTTGGACAAGATGCCATTTGATCTAAGAACTGTCTCCTGGCCTCACAGATGGTCTGCCCATGCAGAAATGATATTCTCAAGGATGTATGTGTACCTTACAATATTTGTTTGATATCTGAACTCAGTTCATACTTCCTACTGAAGATGTCTGTCAAGTTAGCACACTGAATCTGTAAGACTTAGAACTACACAGACCTTTAAACCATTTAGTATGGCCCTGGCCCTCCTTCCTTAGTTGACAGAGATGGAAATAAGGGCTTTCAGAGAGGAGGGCTTTCTGAGAGTCTGCTCCTCAAATGAGATGCTGAACCAGGTGTAGACACTTGGTGGCCTACAGTCCTGTCTAGTAGTCTTTCATGCCACACTATTTTCTATCATCTGATTGCCTTGTGTGGAAGTAATTTGTGAGGCTCACCAATATTTCTTTGGGGGAACAAAGGCAATGAGGATGGCCATTTTGATTTGTTTTGATCAATGATATGCGAACAGAGTGAAGTATGTGACTTCCACTTTAAAAAGCAATATGGGATTCACCAAGTTGCCTTTCTGCTGCCATGGCAACAGGCAACCTACTAGATAATAGAGGTTCCAACAGCTAAGGACAATGAGGAGCACAGTGAGGACAACATGGAGTGGAGCCCCAGGTGACTCATAAATGACTGGCAGTGTGAGTGGAAACTAAGCCTTCCTAGCTTTAAGCCGCTGGGATTTGGGGGTTGTTTGTTATTGCGACATTACCTGTCCTGTCCCTACCAGGTAAGAGTAAAATACATCATCATTCCCATGATGCATCTCTGTGCTTGAGACTTAAGAAGATATACAATGCAGAAAATCAGAATACAACTCCAAAAAACATTCCAAATTCCATGTGTCACCAGAATTTTTCCTTCTTCTTCTTGTCTTACATTAAGGGTTGGGGATGTGGTTCTCTACAAAGAATGAGTATTTTGATAGCTTCTCATTCTTAAAACTATTCTGCAGGTAAGTGCCTGGTGTCTTGGATTTTCTTTGGTCTTAGAGTTTAAAAACATGAGGAGTTAGATTATTTTAATAAGTTCAGTGCATTATGACCTCAAGTGCATCATCCTTTGGTTTCCTTGGTAGCTTTTTAATCTACGTAATTCTCAGCACTTTACAAATTTCCCAACTTTATGAGTGTCAACATTATGGTATGTTGATGCTTCAGAAACTTCACATCATTGGCTATTCCCAAGTAATAGCTCTAAACTTAGAGGAAGCTGTTCGTGGTGTGGTAAGAGCCTGTGTGAGCTTGGGTAAGTGACTTAGCTTCTCTTGGTCTCACTTTTCCTTCATTGTGAAGTGAAGACCATCACAGTTGCTGCTCTGCAAATGAAACTGAGTCATGCACAGCTTGCCTAGCTCATAGTAAGTGTATGATGTTAGCTATATCTGAGCCATAGAATACTAAAGATTAGGCAAATGAGCCCAAATTGGACCTTGCGCTTTCCAAAAAGGGTGAATTCAGAAATTGATCCAACTAGTAGTAATTTTCTGGAAAAGATGTCAGCCATGGTCCTACCTCCCTGGTGACAATTTAACAAAACACCTTTGAAAACACAGATAGACAAGTTGGTATTTCCAGAAGTCCAGGAAATTTTCCAACCCCCCGCCCTTACTGGGAGTCTAGATCCAGCTGGGGACATTTTTTTTTAGAGTTAGTTTTTTTTTAAGATTTATTTATTTTTATTGCAAAGTCGGGTATACAGAGAGGAGGAGAGACAGACAGGAAGATCTTTCATCTGGTGATTGACTCCCAAGTGACCGCAATGGCCAGTGCTGTGCCGATCTGAAGCCAGGAGCCCAGATCCTCCAGGTCTCCCACATGGGTACAGGGTCCCAAGGCCTCAGGCCATTCTCGACTGCTTTCCCAGGCCACAGGCAGGGAGCTGGATGGGAAGTGGAGCTGCTGGGATTAGAGCCGGCGCCCATATGGGATCCCAGCGCGTTCAAGGAGAGGACTTGAGCTGCTAAGCCACGGCGCCGGGCCCAGCTGGGGAAATCTTTAAAGGGTCAGACTCAATACTTCCCCTCGTTCATATGGCTTTTCCAGGTTTATAACAAAGCTCAAAAAATGCTGAAGCTTAAAGGAGAATTGAGAGCTGCCAAAGACCTGAAAAATGAGGTAAGACTTTTACCTTGTCTACTTAACAAGAATCTTTGTGCAAAGAACTTTTTGATTCATGACTCAAAACTTCAGTCATAAGCATCGGAAAATCACAGAGACAAAAGTAGGCAGCAGAGCGTGGTGTTAAAGAGCCCAAATTTGAGTAGGCTGTGTCCGTTATGTAATAGCTATGTAATACATAGCATGGTGACCTGCTTTCTCTAAGCTTCCCTTGCCCTACCTAAAAACATGAAGAACACATGGTTCATGGGCTTGCTATGAGAATTGAATGAGACACTGCCTATAAAAGTACTTCATAAATATTTGCTATTATCAGCATTCTCTTCTCCTCTGGACTGATTTAGGAGTGTTCTGGTTAGTCTGAGTCAGACTGAATCTACAGATGCCCTAACTGTTCCAGAGGGTTTGAAGGGAGCTGTTTGGGTGAGAACACAGTCGTCCCACCTAAAGGGCTTCTAAACCAGACATCCCTGCTCTTTTCCTGCTGAAATGCTGGAGCTGTGTGAGACTTGCTGTCAGTTCTACAAGGAACAAGGGTCGGGTATAAATTTCCCTTTCTTAAACTTTGGAACAACTTTGCTGGGTCGGACATTGTTAACAGGGCTAGGGAAAAAGAACAAACAAAATGTACAGGTACTCCCTCGTTCATGAAGCTCGCCTTCTAATCCTGTGAACTGATGGCTCCAAGGATATGATGGCGAAAGCCGTGGCAATTCTCCAAGTACCATAGGTGGCTGATGCCTGCTGTGTGCCATTTGTCTCCTAAATTATATTCTTACTCGTATCATATGCCCATGTTTAAAGAATTTAGAACACAGTAAATTGGACACATTCAATATCTGAACATAATTCTTTCCAAAACTTTTGCTCATAGGCAAACCTTGTCAATTTTCATCATAAGTAAATCAAAAAATTGTATCTATAAGTGGAAAAGGAAACCCAAGGAATCTAATTACTGATGTCTATATCAATGTTTGAGATTACTGTAGATAACTGTGACCTTTACTATTGTGTGTGAAAATTCTTGAAACGTGTGTATTTTTAGAGTTTCATGCTCTTAAGCATGTAACTTGCACATTAAATTGACTTATATTGAATTGTTGTGGTACTAGTAGTGATTAAAAGTGGTTTCCATTAATTATTGAAGATTTGTTCTTATACCAATAATTTCCCTAAAATTATGGCCTTTAAGGTATTGTTGGTTGACTGCAAAATTATACTGGTATCTGCCACACGAATTTTACCATGCTTTCTTGTTCAAGTGCCAAATCCCTGGGAATGATGCCATTTTGAGACTTTATAAAACTCCTACATGCTGAAAGTGCTACTACATTTCAGGCTGCAATTTAGCATCAGACTCCCCCAGAAGAAGCATGGGACTATCTGTCAATTCTTGGAAGTCCCCTCCCACCACCTTTTGGAATCTACATTTGGAAAAAAAATGTGGTCTTTGACAAAAAAAAGTCTTTCTAATCAATTCTGAAAGTAACAGTTGATAACCTTTTTCCCAATAATGGCCATGAAAATGGTCACAGTTGGACCATCAGCACTCACCATTTTGCCTATAGGTTGGGAGCTCTGCT
The DNA here is from genome assembly GCF_030435755.1 of Ochotona princeps. Classification (NCBI taxonomy): domain Eukaryota; kingdom Metazoa; phylum Chordata; class Mammalia; order Lagomorpha; family Ochotonidae; genus Ochotona; species Ochotona princeps. Next base: position 11,137,694 of record NC_080847.1, on the reverse strand, counting down.
GTTGTCATATGCTTCTAAACAGAATGATCATTCCTAACTTCATATAAGCAGCAAAACTGAGTGTCTGAGTACATGGCTCATGTAAATGAAAACTCACCTAACCACAGAGGCTTGTGATTTCTGCTGTCATGAACAAGTTCAGATCCAGGGTGGGATCCAATGGTGCCTGAGGGTCAGCATTCGTAGCTGTCAGTTAAGCTCATGCCCAGTACCAGTTCCAGAGCTGTGATTGATGAAATGACAGATTAGATATATTCCTACTGTGTGTTGATACTCAAAAGGCATCCGTCTGTAACTGACTCTTCATAAAGTAGATAGCATTAAAGCAGTTTATGAGTAATATCTGTATAGGACACTAGCAAGAAATTAGATTTACTAGGAACCCAGAAATACTTGCCTGGCTGGGGTGCTGAGGGGAGTCTAGCCTTTTCTCACATGGTCTGTAGATTAAAGGAAACATAGTTCATGAAAATCATCTTGTTGCTAGCCCAGCATTTTCACACCTGGGCATCAAAGCCAATTAATGATTTGGTCCTTCGGGGTAAGTGGTTTGTTTTAGATTTGAAGAACAAATTTCATCTGAAGCAAAAAAAAAAAAAAAAAACTTTATTAAGGATTTACTAAACTAGTTGATTATAAGCCATAATAATTATTGATGAGCTTTAATAATAAATCAATTAACTATTAATAAACTATAATTTATACTAAGCATTTTATGAATGAAAAAATTGCCTCAGAGACTGAGAATCCAATACTAAGTGTCCAAATTAAATGAGATTTACTACATCTAAGACCCAGTTCTGAGATCTTAGAGGTGCAGAAAAAATGGACTTAGCAAGTCTCCGATCAGGAGTGAGAATGGGGATGTCTTACTGGCTTGAGAATGAGCACTTACATTTCATTGAGATGAACTAATGTTCATGTATATCATTGATATACATTGGTATATCATTGAGGTTTCTTGGTGAGCCCTCAATGAGCTGGGCTCTGCGTGGAACAATCTAATGACATAGTCCTTGCCTAGAGACCCATGATTCAGCACCAAGGTCCCCTGTAGAGCAGAGATCACGTGGCATCCAATCTGCTCATAGACGCCCGAAAAGCTAGTCCTGTGACAGAGAGGAAGGAATCCTCAAGGTCCCTCTCGCTAGGGACACTACAACCCTATTCCCTGAACGGCAACCAGAGAAAGCATGAGCATCAATGAGCTGCATCAGGCAAGGATTTTTTTTTTCAAGTAGAAACCAGTCTCAGTACAACCATTTTGTTAGCTGCTCTACACATATGCTCTTAAGAGAGTTTCTAGTAATTGTCTTAATGGTAATTACATGCTTGGGGCAGTTGACATCCATTGTTATTTTTCTGAAAGTGAGGAACAAGGGATAGGAGCAAGAGAGGAGGAGGGAGAGTTTTGAGATAATGAAATCCTTTTAATGACTGAGCCATGCCGTTAACCTAATTAAACTGTAAAGTGGTAAAAAAAAAAAAATCCAGGTACTAAATGGAAATGAAGGAATAAATCAGCTGAGACAGCAGCACTTCTGGGAAACCTTTTGAATTCCGAATACTCTGACATTGCAGTGTCCGACCCTTGCATTGTCCTCTGGCTCCTCTCAGACTTGTGCAGAGGTTTCTTAAACTCAGCTGTCCACTAAGGTATGATTTACGATGTCCAGATATGGTCTCCCTGAGGCTCCTACACTTCTGAAGCCATTGCAGTCCCAGGGGCGGAGACCACAGTGCTGACACTGGGTCAGGAAGAATGCACTCTCCTGGCTCTGTTGCTAAGCATGGGTGCTTGGGCACTGTGGCTTAGATCCCTCGCCATATCTGTGCACCCAACCCCCGTCCTCTGCTTTTGCAGTTGCACCTCTGTTAGAAGACTGCCTTTGGATTACTGAAGTCACTTCGCCAGTAGAGTTGGAAGTCCTAGGGAGCAGCCCTTGGCCGTTGACTGGCCGACGCCGAGTTCGACAGCCCGACTTTCATGTCGCCAATCAGGACACACACTAAGGTGTAACTCGTACCGTAGTGTTGCCTGTGAGGTCAGGCAAAAGCTCCTACACACAAAACTTTGAAATCCTGCCCTTGCTTGGCTTCTTCCCCTTTTCTGCTTCTGCTTTGCTGGTTTCTCTTGAGTGCATTATTTAATATATATGCCACAAATCCTCACTTAAGAACCTGCTTCAGGGCAGTCTAACCTGAGTGGCAGACCCCTTCCATAAAAGACAGCCTTAATTTAAAGACCTAAAATGCTGTGCCCCCTAGAGTTGTAAGAAGTCAGCACAACACTTGGACTGAGACATTTCACAGGTTTGTAGCGGACTTCTTCCTAACTCCTTTTTCACACAATTGCCACTCACAGCAAGGGAGTAGAAGATGACATCCTGATTGATGGAGTCCCCACCCTCCTACCTCAGGCCTGCACGCCCACCTCCACCCTCCTACCTCAGGCCTGCAGCCCTGCACCCCCACCTCCACCCTCCTACCTCAGGCCTGCAGGTCTGCACGCCCACCTCCCCCCTCCTACCACAGGCCTGCACCCCCACCTCCACCCTCCTACCTCAGGCCTGCACGCCCACCTCCCCCCTCCTACCACAGGCCTGCACCCCCACCTCCACCCTCCTACCTCAGGCCTGCACCCCCACCTCCACCCTCCTACCTCAGGCCTGCACGCCCACCTCCACCCTCCTACCACAGGCCTGCACCCCCGCCTCCCCCCTCCTACCACAGGCCTGCACCCCCACCTCCACCCTCCTACCACAGGCCTG